>NC_139762.1:43548120-44219922 GCF_965231275.1 Zosterops lateralis | reverse complement strand
CTTTTTTTAATTTTCCTAAACTTTGATTTTAAAAAAACAAACTAACCAATCAACCAACCAATCAGAAAAAATCCCACCAAAATCAAACAAACCCCCCCAAAAACCAAAATCCAAACAAACAAAAAATCTCCACAAAACCTCATCAATTTGGGGGCTGTGGCAGGATGTCTACCCTCCTGTCCAGGGTTGCAGTGTAGGATGTACACAAAGTATTTATTCTATCACCATCTTCATGAACTGTTAAACCAAGTGGGGCAGTGTTCTTCCCAGGCCCCCTGCCTTTGGGGTGTCTTCTGTTAATGGCCCATTAACATCTCACCCATGACTCACAGGTAACTCCCTCCAGGAGTTATCTCTGTTTAATGGGCCATCAAGGACCCACTTCACAACTCATCATCCCATTGTGAGATGCTCCACACAGGGAGAGAAGCCAAGCATTCTCACCTGGATATAATCTGGGATTTGGGACAGCACAAGCAGCCCTTACCCACTGGATTCCCAGAGGAGCAGAGCTACCAGACCTTTCTACAGGATCACTGCTTCAGGAAGAGCACCTCATCTGGACTGCTTCCACTATCCTGCTCAGGTTGTATTCTGACTCTGTCAGTGGTCCTTTGTGTTATTGTATTTATTTTATTTTATTTTTACCTTTTTATCTTTCTTCTTATTAAATTATATCTCTGACTTGAAGCCTCTCACTCGTTTTGCTTTCAAACCACAACACCTCCCACCCTCCTCTCTACCACAGATAGTTGGTGCATAAAGAGATAACCTGGGGGCTGAAAGGCCCAGCAAAGGGTTGTCGCTGGCACCAAAAGGGTTCAGGCCTAAGCTAAAAGTCAACATCTCAGCCTGGAGAGCAGATATGGGAAGAAATAAAGGAAATATTTTTGACTGAGAGACACTGTTTCACAAACTATAAAAGACACACGAGTTATCACAGAGGCAGAAGCCTTCTACACACATGCCCTTCTACACACATGCCCATGGAGACCTCTCCCCAGAACCTGGACGAAGGTTCCATGGTTACTTCCCTAGGGATTGAGGGAAATGATCTTGATGTGTGTGTGCCCCACCAAAAATTGGATGGTAAGATACATTGAATCCTAAATTATATTATTTCTTCACTAGCTGTAACATTAGTAGGTACCTTTAACCTCATGATGTATATATCTACTAGTAGTTTCTCTTTCTGTTCTTATTCCTATGTAGTATTAGTTTAAGTCTTATGTACGATAGTTTTCTGTCTATGAAATAAATAATTCATTTTATAACAGACCAAATCAGCTGTAATTAAGGAACTTGTGAATGAGAGTGGGTTTTGAGGTGCTGGCTGAGCCTGCTGCCAGAGGACTGGGCAAAAGGCAAGGACTTATCTAAACCCCTACATCCACTCGTAACAGGAGCTTGAAATCTTTTTGTTCTAGTAAGGAACAACAGCTGAGTTTTGCTGAAGAAGGGTTTGAGGTACCATGGGAAATTATTCATGTATGAGAGCAGAAGAACATTCATAGGGAAAAATATCATAGGTAACAGTTCCCTGGAGAAATTTTCTTCTGTTGAAATCTAAACATCGTAAAGGATACAGAATCAAACTGTATTTTTTAATCCCAGATCATTGTTCAACGTTTTCATATATTATCATTTAGTAGTTTCATCCCCTCTCACAGCATAGAATTTACAGCAAATGAGCCTGGTTTCCCAAAATCTTATTGCTATTTTAAGTGCATTTCTGTTAAAAAGGAAATGCTAAACATAATAATTCATTTCACATGGCTGAGACAGAAATTAACGAAACAGCTTTTGTGATTTTGAGATTCTAATTCTTATCATCCACTGCAGAGGAAGTTAAAGTTGTAACTCCTCAGCAGTGGTATTCTGTAACCATGAAATTATCTGTCACAGAGGGCAAGAAGGCCCAGTTGCAGAAGGGTTCAACTAGATGGAATGTCAGAGACAAAAAGGAGTAAAATTTCCACTGTAAAGGAGTGAAGTTTCTCTTGGAGATGATATGGAACAGCCACAGCACTGCCTTGTAGCCATTCTGGAATGGGAACACTCAGACATCCCAATGGGCCACAGAACTGGCCTGAGTTTCTCCATGCAACCAACCACACAGTTCTTCTTAACACATCTGCGAAAACTCCTTGTAGAATCATTTATAGCACTAGGATTCTGACCGGTGCATTGCTCATTAATATTTTTATTTATATTTAAGCATAGACCTGTTTAAGGTGTACCATAAAAATTCCCCACCATCACATTGCAAAGAAAAAAAAAAAAAAGCTATAGAATTTGTAATTGAAATGGTAAATAGACCAATACAACAGATGCAATTTCTAGAATGTCTTACCAAAGCAAAGTGTACAATATGTAATGCCCTCCAAATTTTCATCTTGTTGGCTTTCCCAAACAAATAATTGAAATCTTCTTGTGTCATCAATCTGTGTTTTAAAGCAGACACAAAAGCAACATTAAGAAGACAGGCAAAATATATGAAGACCTTATCCTTTTCTTTTTTTTTTTTTTTTCTGCCAGGGAAGGATTATTACTTTTTTCTTTTCTTAATAGGGTGCTATTTTTCTACAGAGAAAAGGGCAGGATATCTTAGCTTTTTCTGGGACAAAGAGTGAAGATGATTTCTTGGAACAGGAAATCCTAGCATTAGAAAGTTTTAGCATGAGAGCAACCTATGTGTTTCCTGAGATCATCTGAAGAAAGACAATCTTTCACAGTGGAAGATTTGACCACAGAAATGCTTAAGAAATGCACTCTGATGATGCTCCAACATTCTACAACTTCACTGACCACCACCCAGCCCTACCCAAATGTGATCCAAATGAAAAGCATTTCCTTGTGGACTAAGATAAAGAAAAATGGCTCTAAAATATCACAGTATTACAGGAAATGAACATATATGAATAAGCTATAATAGTAAGCAAAGGAATTATTACTTCTTTGCATTAAACTCTGACTTCGTGTGTTATACACCACACAATTAATTTCTGATTAACATCTGTAAAGAATGTTACAGATAGAACACTTCCAAGGAATTAGAATTGGCAATGACTGTGTGTGGTCTCTAAACTGAAGCTCCTAAAGCGAAGTAAAGCCAGTAAGTGTCTGTGGCTACAGACCTGTAGAATCATAAAGATTACACCATCTCTCAGCTGCAAGAGCAGAAGTCCATTTGAAAGGAAAAGGGATTTATGTGGGGGTGGTGGTGGGATTGGTTGCCTTGCCATCATTGTAAACTTAAAGGAGAGCTGGGCAGTGAATTTTTTGCCTTTCCCCCTGCTAAGCAGCTCTTCTAAACTTTTCTACTCTGAAGACTGGTTTATGTGAAGTCACCAGATGCCATCACATATATTCAGAGTTGTAATTTGCTTATACTAAGTAAAGAAAATACTGATTCTTCTTCCTGTTTATCCTATGGAACAACCCAGGCAATAAACCACAAGTTTCCCTCTTGTATGTCAGCAGAGATTTTTTATTCTGCTAAATTATCACTGAGCCAGAAAAATACATTAATCAACTAATAAATATGAGACTGCATGAGAATAAATAGAGTATAAATAATAAAGGACTGACTTAGATGTTGCTAGGTCAGAACTCAGACTCCAAGTTTTGCACTTTTTATGATGTACAAGTGAATGTATTTCCTTTCATAAAGACAATTTTGAGAAAATAGAAGCTGGAAAGAATTTTATATTGAAAAACTTAAAACTGAGCACAGATATTAAAACAAATTGAAAAGACAGAGAACATGCAATCTATATTATGAAACCTCAAATAAACATAGAATTGCTTTCCTTTTGTACCTTGTAAAATGGACTGTTTACTATCTTTTAGATGAAGTCATATATTAAAACAAAATTTCATCTTTTTTCCTGCACAAATGGCAATAAAGATATCAAAAGGGGCTTTGCTAATTTAATTTTCTTCTGAAAAAACTAGCATGCTTGAAGTCTACTACTGATTTTTCTAGGAACTAAGGCCAGTTTGTTAGTTAGTTACTACATCACAACTTCAGAAGTATAATGGCATAGGTAAATAAGTAAAATTAACACAACATTATGGAAATTCTCTGATTTGCCATAAAAGCACAAGTGATCAATATTTCATGTTCAGAAAAAGGTCAGATGGTGATCACTATGGTCAAATGAACCACTGTTTCTTTGTTAAACCAGTAACCTTTAATGTACACCTTTCTAATAATGGATTGGACAGTACCTGTAGAACCTAGGCTTGAGAACAGGATTCACTCAAATCCTAGCAGATACTCAGCAAGTGGGTGACTGACTCAGATTTCAATAGGCTGTCTACTTACAGAGAAGGCACGTCTGACATTTGGCACTTCACTGAAGGCAATGACCACTGGAGTGATATCCAAGGCACTCAACTCAAGCACAGCTGTGCTGATGGAAACATCATCCTGTGATGGACCACTGGCAAAAAATACAGCAACTTTTCTTGTGAGGATGCCCTGACGAACACGTTTGAAGACATTTCTTGCAACAAATCTCATGGCCACTCCAATATTTCGTTTTCCACTGGATCTCTCTAGTGGGATTCTCTGGACTGCTTGTAGCAGCAAGTTGGTTTTCTGGAATTCAGAGAATCGGATGAGGTAGTGCATGTTGGTATTGAAAGAAACAACAGAGACACGAGCACCTGTTGGGCAATTGCTTTCACTGATCTTAATGGTCTTCAGCAATAACATAACAATGTTCCTCATTCTTTCAAATGCAGCTGGTGTAACATCGTCAGACATATCCAAGGCAAAAACCACTTCAGTTGGATAAGCTGGGCATGTGTCTGTATATTGAAGCAGAAAAGTTGTGTGAGAACATCTCCACAACTCAAACATTGTTAGTTTTTTCTTCAAGTCTATCAAAGAATGTATATGCAGAGATCAGATGGGCTTACCTGATGAGCATGCTGGAAGGAAAAGGAGAGCATTTAAATTATTTTGGACTCATATGCATTAAAATAGTGACATATTCACTTGCTTTCAATGAAGAGCCTGGCTCAAAATTCCGGCAACTGACGGAGTCTGTCAGTGCAAGACCACATTCCTCTTTTACAATCAAACACTCGAAATAGTGTGATTTTACTGGATAAAAAATTTAAAACTTGTCCTGGGTTCTGCTGAGCACACGTCTGAGAATGAACACACCTAATCTGGCAGACAGCTGATATACAAATACTGTCTTTTCTCAGAGGACTCCGCAAAGTGTGTTGCCACAATGCCAAAGATTCATTCAATCTTTAATGAGGAATGGAAATTTGTTATCATTTTTGCAATAAACAGGAAAAATGAGGAGAAAGCGTAAGTCTGCTTCATACATCTGCTGAAACTCCCTCACAACTAACAGCTGCCAGTCAAACTGAACCCAGTTGCAAACTACCAGTTTATAGGTTTCCAATGAAGGCTTTTCTATTTAGGAGGTGTGACTAGGTGTAAACAGAGGTAAAAGATGTTCCCTACTTACGGCAGTTTTTTCGGGTAAAATTCACAAGTTCACAAGGCTGCAGGTTCAAAATAATAATAAAAAAAAGGAATTAATGGCAAATCCCAGACCACCCTAGACTGGGAATCTTACTGTTGGTTTGAGCTGAAGATTGTATCCTAGCTCCTAAAATAACTTTCATTACAGTAAATCCAGAATCATACAGTCCAGTTCCTTTTTATAAGAGATTGTACAGGGACTCTCTTCCCTTGCTGCAGAAACTAGGCACATTGTTTTAAAAATGCTCTGTTGACATTTAATGATGTTCTGAAGCATTAAAACAATAATTCCATTCCTTATGAATGAGTGCCATCCATTATCTATTTTGTGTAATAAACTGATCTATGATGTGGCCAGTCAATGGCACTTCCATAAACAATGGGCATTCCAATAGTGACTCACACAGGAAAAGAGAGATCCACGAAGGAGGAGAGGATGCCCTCCGGACACAGAACACACCTGCAATAGTAGTCATCCATGCAAGGAGTAATGAACTGTTTACTCAGAAGTGTTCTTTTTACATGGGATTAGGATCCTGAAGAAATCCTGCACTTCTATTCCCAATGAAAACAACTTACTGAAGAAATGCCTTCCTTTACAAAAGGGAAAAAAGTAACCCTAGCATGAGCTGGTGTGTAAACTGATATGAGTGAAAAAACAGATAAATTAATATTAATGGTCCAACACTTTGTAAAAGTTTGGACATGGTATTAAACCAAATGCATAAATGTTTCTCATTCCTTGGTTGCTTGCAGAATGGAAGGACCCACTGCACACTCTGACAAGCACATGGAAAAGATACTATTTTATAACAGCTAATTGTGCTCATTGCTGTCAGTGATTATCAATGGAAACTAAACCAGATAATTCCATGCAGTATATTTAGCTGTAAGGTGATTACTTACTCCCATTAAAATGGTGCCCACTGGTCCCTTGGCACCCTGAAACAAATTAAACACAGGTCCCAAAAATCAGAAAAATCAGACCTTGATAATGTATTTCCATGTATTACCCTGTAGCCCAAAGAAATGCAGGCAAACAGTGTTTCCCAGGAATCATTTATGAATTTGCCAGGACACAGGAGTTCCCAGCACAGATTTCTGTGGACCTGCTCAGAGTTCCAGGCTACTTGTCAGATTTATTTTTCAGTCCATTTTCCTTAAAGTTTTTTAAATGTTCAATATCTGTTGTCCTTGAGGAGCAGTAAACTTCAGAATTGGGTTCCTTTATAAACAGCAGTTTCTGTGCTATGGTTCTGTTATTTGCACTTCACATACTTCCCAACATCTGGTGTGTGACAAGCTTTCCCTCTCCTCTTGCACAGTACAATCCCCACCGCTCTACCTTGAAAGATCCTGCAGACCTTACACACATCATGACACCTTTGCCTACTCTGCAATTTTCTCCTTGGGAGCTGTGGAAAAGTGATAGCACTCCAAGCATCTTTTTGTCAAGATAAAAGTATTGTTTAATCTTCATAGCAGGAATTAAATGCAGGAAAAATACAGAAGTGTGTTGTTGCAGTTCCATTTCCAGCAGTAGGTGCTTCTGTGCGCACACATCCACAGGCAAGACATAACTCTGTGCAACTGCCAGGCTGATTAAGCATAGTTTACTATGTGAAACACTATTAGATATTCCATTAATCTAATCGTAATTCAAAGAGCAATTTAAGGGTGATTTTTTAAAAATAAAAATTTTATTTAAAGAAAATTACCATAGGTCCTGATGGTCCTCGGTCACCTGGATCTCCCAGGGAACCTGGTGTGCCAGAATTACCCTAAAAGTAGAAATACAAGTTTTATTCTTTATAATTGCATGCACTGGTACCAAATTTCATCAGGGAAAAAAACTGTAATGATACTTTGTGTTGGACCCTGCATTTCCATAAAGATAGTCTACCACTCTTAAGAATTATTAGCAACTAACACTTCTGAAGATTTAGACCTGTACTTTCTGAAGACTTCTTATCCAGATTATGGCTATAATGGATGAGAATGGTAACCGATTTAAAAATTTTTTATAAGAGACACTTTGGGTGTAAGGGTTTTACTTTTAGAACTCTCACAGAGTTAGCAGATTTATCATTCTTACTCTTCTACCCTGAATTCCTTTGGGTCCTTCAGCTCCTGGAATGCCCTTATCTCCTTCTTCTCCCTGAAAATAAATGAAATCCAGAATTTATTGGAAAGGAGAAGACAGACAGAAACACAGGTAACCTCTTCCAAATAAGAATAATGTAAAACAAGACAAAAAGAGAGCAAACATGCCCATTTAGTCATACCTCTGGACCAGGATATCCTATGAATCCAGATTCTCCCTATGAAAAGAAAGGACAAAGACTTCACAATAACCTAGAACTTTGTGATTTGCTTAGTGTTTGATGTCTTTAAAACAATTTCAACATTATTCTCAGCTTTATGACTCATCGGAGCAATAGCGGCTGCTACTCTGGTGTCAAATGACATCATTTTGGATTAATACCTTGCTCATCTAAAGAAGGAGCATTTTAAGAATTTCCATCAGTTTCTAAATTTTCAAGAATATTCCATTTCTCAAGTAAATGTTTTATCAAAAATTATTCATGCCTCCTAATAACATGCAGAGGAATTCCCATGTAGCATGTGAATTCAGATTCAGAACTCATTGTTTTAATGTAGTTTCAAAATTTTATACCACCCAGACTAAACAATGATACCATAATATTTTCTTGGCTTACTAGAAGTCAAGTCATCAATTGTTTTCAGTTACTTCCATTTCTAGCGTGTTCTTTGTTCACCCATGAGAAATTCAGAAACTCTCACAAAAAACGATCAGAAGTGAATTGTATCTTTCCTAAACATCAGAATTCACACTACTTATACGTGTCCTTGTCCTCTTGCATATAACATATGTGTAACCTATGAAACCCTGCCATCAAAGAAAATTGTTAGAGCTAAGAAGGTAAGAAAAAAGATTGGAAAGTAAGAAGCTTCAAGAGCCATTTTACCAAAAAGTCATTTAAGAAAAAGGAGTTCATCTACTGGAAAGGCTCCTAGAAAGCCTTTCATATCTTTTCTGCAGCTTTCTGCAGAACTCTGGTTCTCCCACAGAAAGGAAGAGTGAAACAGATGGGCCTACCAGTGAGATTCACTGGCCTTTTCTGTTTCACAAGCAACAAGAAAGAACTAGTGTTGCAATACTGCACAAACTCTTTGAAATGAGAACTGCAGCTGTTTCCAACATCCTGACCATTTTGCTCATGGTCACTGGTGCCACAGTTTTGACCTCATACTTTCTGTATACTTTTCATTTTAGATGAATTCTTGTACAATTTTAGAGAAGAAGGAGTTTCATTACTTTCTTTTTTCAACACCGTGAAGGGAATGATAAGAATTTCTTATCAAGAGGTAAATCCTCAGATCCTACTGCTCACCATAGGACCACAAGGAAAAATATTTCACAATAATAAAAATAAAAATATGAAAACAGTGACGATATTTGGAAAGTATCACCCCCACCTTGGTAGTTAGAGAATCCCTCCTCTGAAACAAGAAAAATTAAAAGAGCCCAGAGTGGCTGGCCCACCCATGCTTGTCAATAATGATGTTTAGTCTGGCAGGTTGAAGAGGGAAGAAAGCACTGTGTACTGCAAGTACAATCCTCCACATATATATACACATCCACATCCACATATATATACACACATCAGGGAAAGAGTAAGAGTGAGTGTTTCTCAAAAGAATATCCTGTGGAAAAATGTCTCACACGGATTTTGGTAAGCCTGAGCCTCTCACTGAACATTTCTTTTTAATCAAATATGGATGGTCATGTTTGATAACAAAGTAGAATGGAGACTGAGAGACTCTCTGACTTGAAGCACATACCTTTGCTCCTTTGCTTCCTTCAGGACCATAGGCATCTCTGCCATCCATGCCCTGTGTGGGTTAAATATACTGTGAGTTAACTTTTAGTAGAGGATTAGGTTTATATCCAATTTCATTCTGGAATAAAGATGTCCCATTACAATGTGGAGCCCAACCTGTTAAGACTGATGAAGTAGGACAAGCTATCAAAACACAATCTAAAAACACTAGTAAACGATGGCAAAAACTGTAGAGGGAAAACAAGGATAGAGGTCGGATAGAGGTCATAGTTCCTTTCCACTGTGTGCCCTACCTTTATTAACCTTTCTCTCTTCTAGAGAATTTGAGGGGAAAGATATTCTCTCTAGCCCACAAGAAATCTGGTGTCCGCAAGGAAATTGAGAACCAAAGGTGAAATAATTTTAATTGCATCAAATAAAGAAAATAGCAGGGAATGAACATTACTGATTCAGATGGATAGGTATAAAATACAGGCATCCTGAATCAGGGCAGAAAGACTCACAGTAATGCCTCTCTGTCCAGGTAATCCAGCTAAGCCTTTCTCTCCAGGGTCACCAGGTTCACCCTGTTATAATTGAAACACAAAAGCCTTTAGTTTGGTTCATTCAGGAGAATTCTTCTTTCTGAAATGCAAATCTGTCTTTTAAGCTGAAGTATGCCTACGTATTTTATAGACTACTTGATGCTGGGCAAAAACATTCTATTACAGACCATATTTCATGGACTCTTCCTGATGGTAGAGCTGGAAAGGACTTGGCAAATCAGAATATGCTAAGCATCCATGCAGTTAAACCCTAAAGGTGTTGTTCAATAAAACTCCCATTGTAATAAAGAATTAAAAGTGAAAAAAAAAAAAAAAAAAAAAAAAAAAAAAAAAAAAAAAAAAAGCAGAGTTTGGAAAAAATTATATTAATGGTAGTAGGACATATTCTGGAATTCTGCTACTGAAGCACCTTTTAATAGCAAACTATATTTCTCAGGCAGGCTGCCTGCACTGTGCTCATAGCCCTTTTGCAGGGTTTCTTTTCTTCAGTTCCATTTTTGTTTTCACTTTTTAACTGAACATTCTTTTAACAAAGACCCTAATATTAAACAGCACAAAAACAGACTGACAAAATGGAATGTATGATGGAAATTCCCACACATATCCCAAATTTTTTCACTGTTTTAATATATGTTTTCACACAGTGATTCTTTTCATGCCAGCACTTCGACCTCCTGATACCTCTCTGTCACTAAAGGTTACCACCTTTCAAAGAGATGAAAAGGCTTAGCTGGCTGGTATTATTTGTGATTTTTAGGTTCAAAGATGCAACAACACCTAAACTGAGTTATTTTTATTAAATAAAATATTACCTATCATACACACAAATTAAAGGTAAGTAAGGATAATATTTATTATAAATAAGTGAACTCTAATGTGAACAGCCTGTTAGTATAAGCCTTTCTGTTTGACTTCATGTTTATTCTGTTCTTCTCGACATGTGCATTCCTCCAAAACAGACATCATAACAGTCAAGGTTCCTTGGACTGGTTTGGAATCTTTAGAAAAACAAGGTTAAAATAAGCAGCTATGCTTCTTTGAACTGAGAAGGTCAGATTGGACGTTAGGAAAAAAATTCTTCACCTAAGGGTGAAGTCATCGACCCAGTGTTGGTCACTGGAAAAGGCTCCCCAGAAAAATGCTATGGCACAAAGCCTGTCAGACTTCAAGCAGTAATTGAATTATGCTCTTTAAGGTTTGGTTTTAGGTAGTCCTGCAAGAAGCAGGGAATTGGACTTGATGATTCCCATGGATCCCTTCCAAGATGAGATATTTTATGCTTCACTGGTGAGTATTTTCAACGGATTGGACAGACATAAAACAAACTCCAGGGTCAGCACTGCCTTATTTCTACTCCATTTTGTGAGAATCCAAGTCCCATCTATCACCACAAGAGCAATAACAACAGTGGTCATGGCAACACTAAAAACTTCTTAGTATAGTTCTGGTCTATGGAAGATTACTCTAAACACATCACTTGTCTTGTGATGCATGCTAAAAATATCTTAAAACTTAACATTCTGCACATGTTTCACAGCATGGAACTAACTCTTTGTTAGTCCATGCTTCTTTGGTTGGCCTTGAATGATTGTTAGATTGTTGCAATTATATACTTTGAAAATCTTTACCTTTGCTCCTCTTGTACCTAACCTGCCAACAGAGCCAGGTGAACCAGGCATCCCCAGACTACCCTGTAATAAGAAGTATCAGTTAAAAGGTGCACAATGAAAAAATCAAAGGCTCACTGCACTCAAGGATTCATTGCCACTTGAAATTACTACAGAATCAGTAAAAATATTGGGCATTTGAGAACCACAAATAGGAGTTACTGATGAAACTATCATTCTACTTATTTCCTGTCATCTGTACAACTGCCATAAAATTCTCAAAATGTTATCAAGTATGACATAAGTGTTACTTTCTATCTACAGAGATACCTAGTGAATACATGTGTATGTACACAAAAATATTAATGTACAGATATAATTGGTTATGTCAGCATGAGCATCATTAATTGACTGAAACAGATGACCAAGGCTGACAGCATAGGACATTTCAGTCCTGAGTTACAGTGATGTAATTCCATAACAAGAATCCCCAAAATCAACAGCATCACAAAAGTGAGAAGTTCAGCAGACAGTTCAGCAAC
Source organism: Zosterops lateralis (assembly GCF_965231275.1). Taxonomy (NCBI): domain Eukaryota; kingdom Metazoa; phylum Chordata; class Aves; order Passeriformes; family Zosteropidae; genus Zosterops; species Zosterops lateralis. The sequence continues at coordinate 44,207,850 of NC_139762.1, read as the reverse complement.
TCAACAGTTACAACCTCATCACACCCTACCACTTGCTATTCACAAACCTAAATTTATTTTCAAGGCTGTTATTTTATCATACAGGACTGCAAATCATTTTTCTGAAGTAATACACCAAAAAGCCCTCAATTTCTACTTTTTAAAGCTTTTTTTTTTTTTTTTTAATAAGAACAACATCGACACTGAGAATGAAAAGCCCTAATGGGTTCAGCTGGAATATAATATTTAAAGCTAACCAGAGGGCCTGGTATGCCTTGTGGTCCAGGAGGTCCTCTGATTCCTTGTGGTCCTCTGGGACCCTGATGTAGAGAAATCATTGAAACAAAAAGTCAGTTCAATGTCAAAAGCCTTTCAATGACAATCATGTTGCTGCAATGACCAGAATCCCAGTGCCTCTTTCACAAGCCTTATTTTACAGGTGAAACTTTTGGCGGTTTTGTTATAAGGATTTGCCTGTGTGAGGCACCTGAGATGGTCACTGCCTGCCAGCCTGATTCAAAGACCCATTGAGGTGTCCACGATACCAAAGGAGCCTCCCCATAAGCAACCTACTATAAAATAGGCATGCTGTCTCCATCTAAAAACATAAAGTTAAAAGCATCTTTAGAGTATCTAAGAGCATCTTTAAACTAGAAGGTACTGTAAGAAGTCTACCACAATAATTCACTTCAAAATTATTTCACCTAGCAATTTTTTTAAACACAAAGCTTTTTTCATTGGTTTTGTCAATGCAGTAGATTTTATATATTTGTTGCTAGCAATTTCTAAATAATTCATTTTGAAGATATCTGCTAGATAATACCATGTAAGCTGGAGGTGTGTTGGCTAAATTGCTTATTTTTGCTACTCATGTTCCTCTTTTAATTTCAATAGAAGTTGCACCCATGTAACTTATCACATTTAATTCCTCAGGGTTACAGAAAAGATATGCCAAGGAGGAGTCTCACTCATAATATTCATTAGCTGAAGTTAACAATGCTTCTCAAAATACAAACAAAACATCAAGGCAGAAAATTTATTTTCTCCATAACTAACATAAAAACAACTCAGAGGTTTTATTAGTTACCTGTGGGCCTGGAAGACCAGTTTCTCCTGAGTAACCTGTTTCACCCAGATCTCCTTGCTCACCCTGCCAGAACAAAACCCAATAAAACAACACAAACACAGACAAATCAGTATCTCTCATTTGTACATCAAAAGATAATAATTTCATATCTGTACAGATTATCAGTTGATAGAATGCTTTTCAATGCACTCAGTTTTTAAACAGCTTCAAATTGTGTTGAAGAAAACTCAAATAAAAAGCAGAAGAGTAGCTTTTCTTTAGGTTTTTGGGAGGTGTGATGAATATAAAAGCTGGAGCAGAAGAGGTCAGTTTTATTTTGCTGAATACATTTTACACCATGTCTCAGCAATATTTGTGCATTACCCTTGTCCACCGTGAAGACCAGAAGTCATAAAGCCAGGCCACAAGGGCAGAATCTCATTCCCCTTATCTATGGGTAATGGCTCTGCAGGGGAATCATGACTTCACAATCACACTAGAATTAGATCCCTTTAACTCCCCATCTTTTACTCTGGTTATTCAGTGAGGCAAATCAAATCTGCCTTGATGATGGAAAAAAAATTTCCAGCTCCCATCTCCATAAAGCTGCCAACTGAGGATGAGTCAGTTTAGCTAATGTCCATAAGAAATACTCACTGCCTTCTGGATTGAGTAAAATGGTGACAATTAGCATCAAGGTACTACAAGCCTTGCAGACCCCCTTTCACTGGACAAATCATAAACATATGTCTGAAGATTCTTGGGAAACAGATGATAGAATCTTCTGAGGAAAAATTAATTTAAAAGGGTGAACTTTCATTCTGCACCATATGAATGAAACAAAAGATAACAACAGAGAAAAAATAAAAAGCCAAAAGCAAAAAAGAAGGTTAATTTATAGCCAGAGTAAGAACACTGTAAAATCAGTAAGTATATGATATTTCCAGGTGTAAAAAAAAATCCAATAGAAATAGATTTCCACAAAAATAACTTTGACTATAATAAAAATGGATACATTTCTTAGACACATTCTACTAAAATCTAAAACCAACTTAATGTTTTCTGCTACTTAAATTTACTTTGAATCAAAACCCAGAAAAGTGGTTGTCCTTTTTTCTCCCCTGCCTTTTCCTCTCTCTCTTGCCTTCCTCTAAGTTAATCTCCTTTCCCTCTTCACTATTTTGCTTTATTTCCAGCACACAGATTGCAATGTTGTTCTTGTCTGTGACAAACACCTCTATGATAACACACCACACCTTTTATTCTTTCTGCCTGCAGGCTACTTCTGACTGTAAAGAATGGCTGGCTGTGCTTCTTTATGTTGCTTTAATTATTTGAAAAAATTAGTCCCTTTTTATCTCAGTAAAGCACAGACAATTGGAACTGCAAGTCCTCAGAGAAGTCCTTTTTACCATATGGTGAACAGCAGTGTGTTCATGCTGAATGCTAGGAAATTTAACGACTTTGATGATGAGGGTGTTATTTCAGTGCCTTTTATTAACAGCTAAACCTAAAACAAGTCCTTATGTGTTAGGTGGGTGAATTCTGGCTCACTGTCTCTAATCTGATTATTCGTCTCTGAGCACATCACCACCAATATCCCTCTGATCTACCTGAATGAGGGATTCTTCTTTATCCCACTTCAGCACAAAACCTTCCTCCTCCAGAGGGACTGGCCATATCCTATTTCCTGACAAAGCAGGACACTGTGGTCCACAGAATGGCCCTTGAAGACCCCACAAACATCAAGACTAAATAGATGTGCTTCCAGGCCCAGGGACACCAGGAGAGCTTCACGGTGAAGCTCTCATAAATTCTGCTGATAGTGCTGTGTCCTGTGGCAGCTTTGTAACATCCTGCCATGCAAGAGGTCCCAGTGGAAAGACGTAACACCCACAGTCTCACTCAAGGATGGGTGCCACTGTCATATTGCAGGGTTTACTCTTCTATCTTGCTTCTCCAGGGGATGTGGAAGACAAAAGTGTGCAATTCTCTTTGCCATTCACTTTTTACACATTTTCAGTGAAGGATATCTACATTACCTGCGTTTGATCATTGATTGGTACCCATCTTTCAATGCTAACTGACCCAGACAAATGGTTTTTTATATGTTTTTAGAAGTCAAAGCTGATCATCAAGTACTTGAATGAAAACAGCGTGAAAGTTCTCTGTTGCTGTGAGTTTCAGTCATTTCTCTTGTTCCCTGCCATTTTACAAAAGGGTGGCCTCATCACTGGATGAGGGTGCTTCCATGGAGATGAAGAGGGTTGTCTCAACTAAGGTTCAATTAGTTGAAAAGGTTCAACTAGCTCCATACTCTGTGAATTTACTAAACAAGTTGAACATTCTTATTTTCTAACCACATAAGAGTTCTTGTGCTTGTTAGTACAACCAAGATACGGTACAGATCTATTTCCACTGACTTCAGCTATGATCTTGTTACCACCATAGCTTAGCTGGATTAGTTCTTTTTGTTGGTACCTGACAGAATAATACAAACATTCCTGAGATATCAGCTGCAATCCAATAGGAAAAAGGAAAAAAAAATGCAAAAAGTTTAATAATTACCTAAGAAATGGGTTCTGACTGATCAAGCAAGGATTGGAATAATTAAGAGGCAGACTTGATGAATATTCTTCAATATTTCGATCTAAAATATCTTCATAAACCCTATACAGAATTTCTGAGATAGAAATAGGAAACAACTGCAAAATGTTTATATTCTTTCAAGTTATGTTGATCCTGCAATGGCCAAATCATGGTGTTTTCTTCCTGCTGGCAGACAGTATCAAAATCTTCCAGTATATTCCTATCTGCAATGCCTCAGTGAAAATTTTGGATTTTCAAAGTGAAATCCAAATTGGGGCTTTCATAAACCAGGTGGGGACAGGGGTTTTGGCACATGGCATACATGTGTATTGCAAAAACCTGGGAAATGACCAGACTATAGTTTAGGGAACTTGCAAGACTCTCACTTCTGACTGACATTGCCCAGGGAAATATTAATTTGAAACATTCTAAATGTAAAAAATCTGTGTTACCTAGCTGCCACACAGAGGAAAAAAGTAATAAAGGTATAGCAAAACCTCTCAACAGGACAGGGAGCCCAGAAATCAGAGACAAATCAAACACTGTGCTGCTGAAGAAATATTACTGCCATAAAAGTCTTTTCCTTCACTGAAATCTGTGTTCTATATTGCATCACTATGGTTATTCTTGTTATTATCTATTAACATTTTACACTTGGCCTACTCGAAATGCTGGTTAGCACTTTTATTCAGAAGCTACAACTCTATCCGTTCCCCAGACTCCAACACAACAGCAGGACTTCAAGATATTTTCCACCCTGTTAGTACTGACAATGTTGTACACAAAATTGTAATGTTTCCTTGTGTTTATATGCCCTAAGATAAAGGGGAAAATCCAATATCATGGCATATGCCATCTTCCTTATCTGTGTTAGCAGCTTGGCAGAGAGATTGGGTCAAATGTGAACCATTTGTGCTAAAGCAAGGTTTTCTAGAATGATCATGCAACCTATACCTGAGAATACCTAGAATTTAATTTTTACTTGCACTACTTCACCCTTGAATAGAGCTGCTTTTAGATTTGCTTTGATAACTGTATTTTGTAATTTATACCCTGGGAAAAACAAGTTTTCTTTTCCAAGAACATAATCTGAATCATCATTTAAGAGAATTGCAGTGATGTCTTTGTGAAGCACATCTCAGGAAAGTTTTCTTTCATTGTCACTCTATGTAGTATAAATCTAGCAAAACCAGGGCTGCCACCAAACAAGGAGAGAGATTTTGTCATCTCACAATAACATGAGAGATTTTTCTACCAGAGGATCATCCTGGAATGATCAGTCAGAATGCAGTGGGTTTGATCTATCCTGTACATTCTATATTCTTTTAGATATTGACTTGGGGAATTATTTCCAAAATCTTGATTACGTTATATGTTTGAGCCAACTGTCAGAGCTGCAGTTAACACTGTTTCTTTTGAGCAAAGCATCATGCAGAACTTGCCCTAATTTTATCTGTGCTGCACATGTGTATCACACATATCCCTGTGTGCATGCAGCAAAGGAGGAATAAACTGCCAGACTTTGCAGCCTGACTACTCATTCCTGTCATCTTTAGTAACAGTCTTTTCTCTAGCTATGTTCCCATACTTGCCCTAATAGTAAAAGTAACCATCCTTTTATTTTGATGAAAACTCTCTTCCAATTCTAAATCCTTCAAGTCAGGAGGGTGTCTACTACATCCACCTGAGATTCAAAGGCTGCCTTGGCTTGAAATGGACTTTTGATTGTAAAACACTTGTGTCTTGGCTCACAATGAATTTTTTCCCTTTAGAGGAGCAGACACTCAGGCTGGACATGTAGCTGCATATAAATAGGTAGCAGCAGTGTCAGCCACTCACCTTTATACCTGGAGGGCCTCTTCGACCTGCTGCACCCTAGGAAGGAGTGGCATGAGAGATTACATCCAGAATACTGAGCAATATGTGAAACAGTAGTTTATCATAAAACCCATTATATATACAATAAAACAAAATACAGCTTAAACAAAGCAGAGAGTATTTCCACAGAAAGATTTAAGGTTAAAAAAAAAAAATTCTGGAAAACATCTTCTCAGTCAGCTGCCCTTTGAGTAAAATAAAGAGAACAAAAGCCCTCTTCCCTCCCTGTGAGCCCAAGGGTTTGCACCACTTCCGACTGCACACTTCTGAGTAGCTCTAGTGAATGTTACTGCTAAACCTAACATCACTGGAGGCCTTTAGGATATTTTTGCAGCCTGACTGAGGAATGATCATGCCAGACTTTGGCACTAGGCACCATTCTTACAGACTAGAAGAGGGGCCTTCAAAATTTCCAGTCTCCAGTGAACTAAAAAAGAGCAACTCAGCTGCCAGTGAGCTTTTTTACATGTTGAACAGACATAGAAAGCTTGTAGTCATGGGCAGAAAGAAGAGATAGATTAATCTAGGGTGGAATTGTGAAGCAATTAAGGCTCATTGAAAAAGAAATTGAGTGTAAGTCTTGTGACTTCATATGACTCAGACCTGAAATTAACAGGAATGCAAATTCCTGATTTTAAAGAAAGGAAAACACACTGCAATATATATAAGCTACTAAGCCAAATTTAAGCCAAATACATTTCACTATGAAAACTTTGAAGACTGTTGTTCTTTTTCCTTGCAGGAGTTTGAAGGGTGGGATAATGCGAAGAATACAAAAATGGGTTTTCTCAAGGGGAACCCCACTGTATCTTTCATCAGTTATTTCCACCCCATATTGATTGCTATTCTTACATCTACGCCAGCATCACCCTGCTGTCCTTGGAGTCCATGTGGGCCTGGGTCTCCCTGCAAAACAAAGTAATGCCCAAGCTCTTTAAATACTTTCCTTTTTCTTGTGCATGCACATTCTTCTTTATATATTCCTTCTTTGTTTCTTCTTCTAAGTATTTTCATTGCAATCAGTTGTGTCATACTAATGTTGATTCTTGCTTTTGACAAATTATTTACATTCAAAAATTATAAACCAGACAGATCATGTCTGCTTTGGATTTCCAATTACTAACAGCCAACATCAAGTCAAGGCTTCTGTGAAATAATTTTTGTTGACTTCAGCCTTTTAGTTGGACTACTACTGATGAGATTTGCTTCCAAAGAGTCATCAAAACCCAACCAATCTTCAAAAAGTAACCCTCAGAGTTTTTCTACTGCTTTCAGCACACTCTACATGGATACACATTTATGCATACAATCCTACTTGTTCAGAGATAAACAGACTTCTAAATCAGTGGATTTTTCTCATGTTTGCCATCCTCTTAAGCTTCCATTCACCACAATTTTATGCTACTGTCCAACTAGTTATCAGCTTTGCTTATTCTTTCCAAACAAGTTGTAATAGTAATGAAGCCATGCTTTTCTGTTATGCTTCTTTCATTGCAGTTTTACTAAAACGCCTGTTAAAACCTCAAACATCACTATATAAGCATATACCCCAGCTCTTATATTCTGTTTACAGATCAAAATGGAGTTTACTCACCACCCTGAGACAATAGCAATTCCATAACAAAATTTGTATGATTCCCTGTGCATTTTTTCCAGCATGATTTTTAACAGTATTCATTCAACTCATTACTAGAAGACTGTCAGGTTGCTGATGCAAATTGGTAGTAGAATAATGTATTTATACTAAATCCATATTTCCCCTTAGCTCTCTAGTATGAAAATATTTCCATTGTGTTGGTAAGCATTTTTTTACTTTTTTTCTTTTTTTACTGTATCAAGTACTTCCTAAAGTTTATATTTTGCCTAAAGGCAAAATATAAACAAACAAAAAACCTCTTTGGTCACTGGACAGCCAATAGGAATTAGAAATTATGCAAATCTTCTCTCCACAAAATAGACCAACTTGCTTACCTGTGATGCTAGGTTTCCCTTTTCACCCTTAGGACCAGTAACATTATTGTTAGCCCCAGGATCTCCCTGAAAAAGATCAATGGAAAGCTCAGCATTTTCCTTTACCATACCTTTATTACTTTGACTACAGGGGAAGGATACAGAAATAGAATTAATTAGATTTGTAATTACAGACAGCGAGAAATAAAAAGGCTATTTTAAAGGAAGATGCTTGTAAGAACATGATATAGGAAGTTCTGCAAAGTCCACGAAGTTCTTTTCCACAGAGATTAAAAGCAAAATTACTAATGGACAACAAATTAAACTGAAAACGTGAAACTGTTCTGGTTGATTTGATATAGTTAATTGAGTTAAGATCATAACTCATGAGTTTCAGATGAGGGGTTACACTACAATGGAGTTCCATTTTGCCAGTTAATGCTAAATCAGGTGAAATCTTGATCTTTCAAAGAGGCAAATTACCAAGACATCTGAACTTTTTTTTTCAATATAAGCTTTGAAGACAGGAGTCAGTACAATATATGACTGTTTGGAACAAAGTCTTTGAAATATATAACATAAGACAAAATAAAACATAAAACAAAATTCTGTCTTTTCAAGACAAGAATTGTGGTGTGTACACTAGAATTTTAGTCCTCAGGGAGTGCATTTATGTAGATCTCTGGAGCATGCAAGAAAAAATATGAACATGAAGAAGTAACTTGCCTTTGCATCATTATAAATTGCTAACCAAGAATGAGTACACAGGGTTTTCAAGTGATCCAGAATTTCTCTGTAGGGTGGGAACCAACAGAGAAGACTGACTGAGTCCACCTGATCTTTTCACCAGACAATCTGGTCTAGTGTGAGGTGTCCCTGCCCATGGCAGGGGCTGTGGAGCTAACTAGTTGATCTTTAAGGTTCCTGTCAGCCCAAGGCATTCTACGATTCTATGATAAGTAGCTCTAAAAGGAATTATGTTTCCTATGGTGAAAACAAGCAAACCAGCCAACCAAAAATTCATAAACAAGCAGGAGACCTGAGGCTCAAACACCTGCTTCCAAACAATACATCAAAACACACCAGTCCATCTACAGCTAAAGAGTCAGGACTCCTAGAATGTGCCATTTTTCTTGCAGAGTACTGCATTTTCTAGGACTGTAAAAAACTCTTCAAATCACATACATTTCATACATCTCCATCACAAAATCGAGGTGCAAATCAGTGAAATATAATAAAAATAAAGGAATGCATTTACATGATCTCCTCTTAGACCAGATTCTCCTCGTTCACCTGGTTCTCCTCTGGGGCCTTTTCTGCCCTAAATTCATAAAAAGAGTACAAACAATTCAGGTATAAGTACAGATAGTATCTGTGGCAGCAGAGGGCCAGATCTGTTGAAGTCAGTGGAGCTACAGTGATTTAGAGCAGGAGTGACAGCATATTAGAGAATGGGCAGCTATTAAAAACAACTCACAGGCATTACAGACAGCATTACCCTTTGCAAAGATGCTTCCATAAAATCTAAACGTTACTGTAAAAGGTACTTCACCCATTTTCCTCTGCTGCCTTTCTCTCCAGAAGGTCCAGGAAATCCACATTCTCCCTAGACTCAGAAAGGGGAGACACAGAAGAAAAAATAATATTTGTTCTTTCTGCTAAATCAGAAGCTCGAGCTTTTTCTGACAGAATCCAGCTTCAATGAGATATACAATTCTACACACCCAACAACAGAACTTCTGTTCAGCATTAAAGCCCATTCAAGGCAAAAAATCTCTACCTCTGAACCCTGATGTTGGTGTCTTTAATAGCACTGCACATTTAAAGTAATGTTTACCTGCTCTCCATCAGTGCCATCAAATCCACTCTCACCATGTTCACCCTGCAGCAATAAGGAAAAAAAAAGCCAATTAGCACTAGTCCACTTGTCTCTTTGAGCAAAGAAAGAAGTGTTCACCCTAGATTTGAAAACTTGAATGGATCTGTGGTTTTAATGTTTAGAAAGAATAATTAAGAATAATAACTATAAATTTTAATTACTAATTCATATTTTTAATGAATTAACAACATCTAAAACAACTAACTGTTAAGGACACTTAATAAGAAAAGCAGCTATTTAAATTATAGGTTTCTATCAGGATTTAAATTCTGCTTTTCCTTCTTTTAGCTTTCAAATCTTTTTCCAGCTGCAGCAGTTTCAAAATCCAAATATATTCTAAAATAAACTACTAGTATTTGATCTATCATGCGGATAACTTTTGATTTCAACCATCATATGTGCTTGCACTGTGCTTTTTTTCTGTTTTACATAGTTTTATAATATGAACAATGGATTGAAAAAACAGAAAGAATAACCATTATTAAAAAATAATTACAGAAGACTGATTTTAGACTCTAGAATTTTTTAAGAAACTTCATAACTCATTCAGCAATAGTATGTAAATACCAGGGCTACATAAATATTAGTTACAACCTTTTTTCCCCTCAGCTTCTCTTCACAATTAAAATGAGATTCAGCTGACCAGAATTACTACCTCAAGAGATTATCAAATTAGTCAGTAAATAAATCATTTTCCCATCAGTTAGACTAAATCAACTATGACTGCTGCTTTTGATTAATGTGACAGGTATCTTAAATCCATCCTTATAGAACTGTAGCAGAAGTACATTAAATGCTGTGAAGTTTTTACACTATTTTTCTTCCTTGTTGATAATTTCATTTTACAGGGCAGCATGAAAGGAAGCAGAACTCTGCTCTCAAAGAAAATTGACCACACATGAAAAACACATACCTGACTTCCTCTATAGCCTCTGGCCCCCTGAAATTGAAAATAAATATAGATGAAATTTGGTTAAAGTATTTTTATTGAGCTTGAAAAGCAGGCCACAATAGCTTGTTGTGCAGAGTTATGCTGAGCTCAGTATTGGTAGTCCCTACGGTCAAACCTTCTACTGGGATTTCCTCCTTTCCTCTGGGAAGGCAGTACAGGCTTAATTTTCATTCCCACTCCATAAAGCTTTTTTGCTTTAACTAAAGCCAGTCTGGAATTGGTAGTGAAAAAGTCATCATCAGGTTGCGTAGTCAGAAAAATCCTGAGCCATTCAACCACGCTTGGGTTACACAAAAACCTCTCAAAATGAGACAGCAAACACTGTCTTCCATTCCTACAGCTGGATCTTGACGTTCATCCAAGCTTCAGGAAGACAGTACAGGGATTTGTTCCCAGTAGAGACAACAGGTTTGTGAGAAACAAAATAAGGAAATGTTTCAAGGTTACATACTTGCCTTATGGCCTCTGACACCTGGACATCCTCTGTCTCCTTGAGTCCCACTGAAACCAGCTGGGCCTCTCTCTCCCTAAGAAACAAAAGAAAATGTTTAATCTCATCCATACAATGATGATTACTGGTTAATTCATCACATAAGATTAAAGCAAGACAGAACTATATCACTATTCACTGCACTAAGGACACAAATGCAAATCACCTGGAAATTTTCATACAGGCCACAAGAAAACATCAATTACTAATCTGAGTTGCACCTGGTTCTTTACTCTCACTATCATGCCATGTTTATAGTGCATTACCAATCTCCAACTGAAATGTCTCTACTTGAAGTGGGGTTGGTTTTTTTAACTGAATAAACTAACCCACTTTTGGTGAGTTGCTTTTTAACTGAGTAATGATCTATGGTGAGGTGCAGAGGCACAGAGAAACAGATCTGTGTATTTACCTGTTCCTTTAACACATTTTGGGTTAACATTGATAGGTACTCAGTGAGTAAGTGCAAACAGGTTCAGGCACCAACTAACAACATCATAGCAGGAAGATAAATGTTTACTTACAATCCCACCTTCCTCACCAGGATGGCCAGTAGATCCTCTGTAACCTGCACTTCCCTTTATAAAAGATAAATAACACTGTTATCCAAGCACACTGGGTTCATCTCTATCAGATTATTCTGCACATAGAGATAGAAAACATTTCCTGAAAATTAGATCTGGTAATGCTGAGGAAGGCAGGCTCCCCACATTTACACAGACACACTGTACAGTCCCATGTGCTTGAAATGGCTGTGAAAAAACCCCAAACACAACCCCAAGAAAATACCAATGGTTATTATAAAATTTCAGTTTGTGATTTCAGAGAACTCTCTGATAAAAAAGCTCCTTGGTATACTTGGTCAAATCAAACATTTTTCCAGTGATTTGGAAAAGGAAGCATTACATAGTAATGAAATTCTAAGGTGAAATAAAAAACATAAGGAGTTGGAAACTTGTTAGGACAAACTTATTGTAATGCCTTGAAAACACACAGGAATGTTTCAACTTTGTATTGGAAGTCATGCAAATATCATACCCTTAGGGCAAAAACTTGAGCAGAGAGAAACTGGAACAAAGGGAATTTCTAGTTGCACAACAACCATGTTTTCATTCTGAATACTGTCTAAGCACCTTAATCTAGCCTTTTAGTAAAACAGAAAGGTGTAAGAAAATCAACAAGAGTAATGGAAAAAATCAGTAAACTTGTTTATGAAGAAGTATTAGGAGACTATACTTTTGTTAAGAGATAACCAAAACTCCATTCAACTGCAACCACATAACCGTAGCGTGTGAACTGCAGATATCATTTATCTCACATGCTACTGGAATAAGTAGAAATAATGTAATGAATAGTAGTCAAATAGAGACTACATATATTAAAAACCTTAATAATTAATTCTACAAGTATGATGTAGAAATAGTGATATCTGTAATATTCAAAAAGGCTTAAAACAAACAATTTAAAATCTTAAAAGAAGTAATGCTTTTGGATCAAAACAGACTTGTAGAAGAGGATATTTGGAATAACCAGTCACAAAAGGATAAGACGCATACCTAGTGAAAAAGGATTATTTTCCAGTCTCAACTTGTCAGTTGGAAATTTCTCATTCCCAATAGATAATAAGCTTCTTGATTAATCAGACTTAATTTCTTTAATCCCTCTCCATTTTCTGCTGAACTGGTCCAGGAGAGTGCTTAATGAGTTTTATATGTACAAATCTTTCAGTTACAAAGATACTTTTGCATAGGAGCATGCAGCAGAGAAAGGATCATATTCAATGTTTCTCCTTCATCTATCCTAACACCAAATATCACAGGGACATACATGCATGCTCTGAAATACTACAAAAAACAGAAACACTTTGAAAAAAAAAAAATCAGTTTTTATTTAATGTCTATCTTGGACCTCCTACCTTCCTTCCAGGATTTCCCCAGACACCATGATCACCATTTTCTCCAAGACACTTACAAATAACCTTACAGCATTTTCTTTCTGCAACAGTATCCTGAAAAAATTTTTTAAAAAATCATTTACATATATGAATCATAAAATAAAGACTGATTTTCCAACCCCTTTTGTTTATATCATAGAAGGACTTACAAGGTTTCTCTGCAAGATGTTTGCAATATCTGCAAACCCAACACTCAGAGGTTCGTTGTATCCAAACCCTCTGCCAAACTCTACTTCCCAAAATTCAGTCAAGTTCTGTGTATTGTCCAGGCCAACTAATAGAAGTGCATCAAGACCTTCAATGTAAGCACAATGTAAGACTTGAATTAGTGAATTTAACCACTATTAAAAAACATACTACTTAACCAACAATATAAACTTGAATAATAGCAATTCCCTTCAAGACTCACATTTCATGGCTTCAATACAGAATGTTAAAAGAAATCAAACTATTGAGAAAAATGTGTAAGAGAAAAATCCAGACCAGTAATTTTTCAAATTACTTCTCTCCCCAGCTGTCCCCAGACCAGACTGCTACTGAGTGTCCAAACACAAGTTCAAACCTGCTTTTTCCTAGAGAAGTCAGAGTTGTATCTAACCTCTGGTGCTGTACTCGTCACTGAGAGGAGTCCATTCTGAATTGCTCCAGCTGTTGGAGCTGGACTCCAGAAGCCAGAACCTCTGCACTCCTAGGCATGTCCCTGGCATCATCTGCCATATAGTGACAAGTCATCATGTACACTGCTTCACATGGAGAAGCAAATACTCTCCCAGGGTCTCCGGGGCAATGCCACATGAGCATGAAGAGGCAGTGTTACACAGAAAAGTTGCAGTGGGGGAGCTGTACATCAGGCCTGTAGTAGTAGGAGGCTGGAGCATCAAGGTGGTACTGTAATACCTTTAACACGAAGTGAGTCTGCTGCTGTCTTCAGGTTTTCTAGTGAATCATCCAGTCCATCTGAAAAGACTAACAGAACCTGTCAGGAAAGGGAGTAATGACAAGTCAATTGCAAAAGAACTGAAAGTTCAGTCTTCATAAGAATTACAGTTCACATTGAGAAATGACTATGAGATGGTCTACACTGTGGTAAATCTGAAAAGTGTGTTGGAAAATGGTAGTGAGGAAGAATGAGAACAGAACACAAAAGCCTCTCTTCCCTGATAGCACTTCCATTTGAGGGATTTTTCTTGCTGAATATAGCATGGCTATTAGATCTGTCATCTTAGCATGTGAGGTAGGAGACAAATTCTTTTTTAACTTACCACCAACAAACCTTCTCTGATGTCTGAACAGTTCTCTTACATGAGAATGTGGAGAAGAATTTAGAGCAAACAAATTTTCCCATTTCTCCAAGAGCAGCTCCTATTGGCTGCCAACTGAACCACACCAGGAAGCACATCCTCTCTGGGTCTAATCTTCCTCCCCATGCAGATATTTATGTCTTTTTGCCCCTTCCACATGGGGCAAAAAAGGCAAGTCATCACTCTGCTTTGTTCTCTGCCTTATGTTTCCTTCTTAAGACATCAGGTTTAGCTCACCTCAGGATGCTAATAATTTGTATTGGCTACATTTCCATCTTTTCAGGCAAAGATAGCCAAAGAGCTATAGTTAAGTCTCTCGCAGGATGGAGGACAGCACAAATTCTTATAGTTCCCCCTCAAGCTACCAGTCTCTTCCCATTTTTCTCCTCCAATTCCCTCTTTGAAACAACAGATCAGAAGATTCCATTCACTGAGTGGATTAGTTTGCCCAGAAAAAAGCTGCACAAGTAAATTGTGTTCTATCCCCGATGGTAATGACTTAAAATCCTCCTAAACTCTCTGACCAACAAGGGACAAGCACGGCTAGAGCTTCTTCCCTCCCACCCTTCATATTTTACATTCCCTATGCAAGACACAGCTTTGACCCATGCAAACACCTTTACTTCTGTTAAGGTAAATTTTTCTACAGGTGACAAAAGTAAATGAAGGGGCTGCCACACCAATTTAAGCTAGAGCTTAACTGGTAAGTTACCAAACAAACAATATGGAGGCACTGGTACAAATTCTATGTTTGCTCAAGCACTGTGTGATACAGCGGAGAGCTGGACCACAGATAGGTAAACTCATCACAGACTGTTGAAGACAACAGTGTAGGCCTGGGTTTGCTTGTTTTTTCTATGATCTTTACATTTTAAAAACATGGGAAACAGAGAATGTCAGGTGGGCATTATATGTAAAGATATGTTATGATGTTTATAAAGCATTTGTTTATACCAAGCTCTTGTTGGAACACATCCATTGTTGAAAATTATGGGATTAGGTACAACTTTTTTGTTCCTAAACAAACAAATAATAAAGAAAAGAAGAAATTCAAGCAACAGAGAATCATGGGCCCTGATGATTTTTATAACTAATAATCTTTACAGAACAAGCATGTTATTTCTCAGGGTCCTAGGAAGATTAAATTGTGATTTCATGTGTATTCCAAAGTCTAATACTTTCAATTTGTACATAAACAGTGTCAGAGAAGAATATTAATCCACTGGTAAAGTGCTGAGATATGCAGTATATTTATTTATAATAATAGTGCCTAAGCAGAAAGAAGCCTTGCTTGACACTGATCTCCAAAACTGGCAATTAGGAGGAAAAAAGCACTGCTTTTACTTTTATGTCAAACAAATTCTTTCTCTGAGACTCAGAACAAGCCAAATCTTACATGGTCATGTTCCTTGATCAGATATTTTAAGAAATCTTTGGAAAAAAAATCATTAAATATGCACAAATGACAACTTAAATTGGTAAGTCACACACACCTATGCAAATGCTGTAAAAATGCCAACTTTCATGTGAAAGCAGAGGAATTTGTAATATGGTTTTCTCACTCCATCTCACATTAAAATTGGTGTTTTATAAAAGTGAAAACAAAGTTGGAAGAGGAAAACCCTTATGTATCTGGCAAGAACTAAACAGTCCTTCCTTAGCAAGAAGGTGTTCCTCTTTAGAGACCTTAGTAAGTGCTAATATTCAAACAGCTACTACAGGACATGCTCAGTGCTTTACAGAGTCAATGCCTTATCCTGAATAAATTGTCAAGGCATTGACCCTGAAACACTCCAATGAGATCTGAATTTCTTGAACCAAGTTGAAAGAATTCCCATGAATTTCAGAAGAGATTAGATGAAGGCTTATGCTTCTCCCTTCACCTCACTTCAAGATGGATGAATTAACTGCCGCATCTAGGCAGATTTTCCTGATCTTTAGTTATCTGCAAGTAAAACTCTGCTTTGCTATTTGAAATTATTTGACAAGTTAATGTCATGAATAAACTTCTGTAAACAAATTTCTCAGATGACCTTTTACTGTGACCTGCTTTGAGCTGTCACTATTCTGAACAAAGATACAGAATCAGGAATAAGAAAGTAGTTTCTTTTTAGGAATAAGAGTTGCTGAAAGAAACCACCTTCCACTGCCCAAAGTACAATTATTCCATGGTAGATAGAAGAAGGTTGTCTGTATGAATACTCTTCATCACATGTGTTAAGCCAAATGTTCTGGGTACCATCTCACTACAAGAGTGCCTAAGGAATTGGAATTGATATATAGGGTTATATCAAGTCAATGAAAAAAACCAGGAGATTCTGTATAAACTTAAGAAAGCATGAGGGTGACTGGGCACTGATATAGGTTGCCTGGAGAAGTTGAGTGGTGTCCATTCTTGGAGATACACAAAAGCCATCAGGACATGGCCCTGGACAGGTTCTAGTTGATCCTTCTTAAGCACAGGGATTGAAGAAGGTGACTTCCAGGGATTCCTTCTAATCTCTACCATTCTGTGATTCTGCATAGTAGCATCATCTGTTCCCAAACTACTTTTTTGTCTTCCTGGAACACTCAACATCAGAGTTTGTAAATATCAAAATGCCTAATTTTCCCAAGATGTATGTTCATACCATTAAGTTACCTTAACTTTAGCAGGGGTCACATTAAAGAAGTTCTCCTCAAATGCCTGCAAAAAGTCAGCATTCATGTAGGTGTCCACAGTAGTCTGTGCATCGAAGAAGTTCTGGATGATCTCTTCATCATAGTCTTCAAAACCAGAGTCAAAGATTAATTGTTTGTTCTGTGCCAATACTTGGAACTTGAACCCAATGTCGACTGGAGCATTACAGCTGGTATTTGGCAGTGATTTCATCTGCAGTAAAAGTCTAGGGAGGAATGCTTGCAGTCTCTGTTTCAGAAGTATTGTAGGTGCCGGCTGCATGCTCCTTGAAATATCAATTGCTATAGAAAGATCTATGTTGCATTCTGAAAAAAAAAATATAGGAATCAGGAAACTATAAACATCCATTCTTTGTGATCTTGTTTTCTGTCAGAATCATAGAACAAAATGCAACATGGTAGATTTAAAGCCAGAAGTAAGAATCAGTGAGATAGGTTTTCCATAAACATAAAACACCATCAGCCCACAGATTTCAGTGTGGCCATGTGAACTTGCTAATACTAAGAACTAAATTACTCAACACCTGCACACACCCAAACTGCAAAATGTATCTGTCCCCCAGATGCCCAGTGTCCTCAAAGGGCCTAATTTTGAAAATGTCTCCATGAGCTTTGCTACCAATGGAGAATATACAACACAAATTCCAACTGTGAATGGAACCTTGATGACTGGCTATGCTTTGTCTCTTTGTCACAAGACCAGGTGATACATGCAAATGTAGAACAACAGGCCAAAGAAACAAACACGAGAGAGAGGGGCAGCATTGCCTGCATGAAATGCCATAACCATTGTGAAAAACAGCTGCTGTAAGGTGATGTCTACCTCAGTTATGGAATCACATTGCTCCTTATAATAACAACCAATAGCGTGACGTGGTTAATTCCTCCCCCTGCCCCAATCATATTGCCCTCATAAAACCTCAGCTAAACCACATGGTTTTTTCTTCTCCAACTTGATTATTCATTTCTCATGTAGAATTTTATTCTGTGATGCATTATTATTCATTGTTGTACCTCTGCAAGGAAGTCAGAGGCATGCAATTTTAGCTGTAAAACAGCACTCTACCTATTTGTATTCTCTTTTCACTCATTGATTCTGAAACACTTAGCAAACATAAGATTGCTTTCTCTGTTTGCGAGTTTGGGCTTGTTCCTATTATTCCACATAAGTTTTCTGAGTTTTCCCTCTCTCATGAAAGAGATAATATGTGTTCAGTTCTTTAACCAAATACTTCTAGAAATAATTTCATCTCAGAGGGACTATTGTTATGTTTCAATATTTTCACTTGTGGTACAAACCGCCCCCTAGAGGATATGATCTGCCAGAAAGCAGTGTGAAAATCTTTGAATGTAAAAGGTCACATTGAGAGAGATTTTAGGGCTAAAAAAATCTGATATTCAGACGTCAGAGCAACGTCAAAAATCTATGCCTCTTATCTTTTTAGCTCACAACAAAACAGTTAAATATATCTATACATGCATGCATGTCTACACACACACACATGTGAACACAAAATTTAATGGATATTTCTTCCAGTATGTGTTCTTGTACAGCACACAGAGAGTATATGTTCACAATGAGGTTCTTCTAAGACCTGGACCTTTTTAGTTACATAGTTTGGGGGCAGTGTGAAGGGTAAGCATGAACTCAGCAATTTTGGCCTGACAATTGGTCATCCACACTGCTCAGCTCTTAAAACATTCTCTGTCAAGTCCTCAGTGTACCAGCATGAATAACAAAACAGCAGTAAATAGTTCACTTTTTGTGCTACTATGTTGTGCATGAGAATGTGTAAAACATCTACTGGTAGGTATTCTATACCTTGTTGATAATCTCTATTTATTTGCAGGAGTAAACACCTTAGTGTTGCCAAACTCTCTTTCTCACCACCTGTTCTCCTACAAACATCCACATTGTTAAGCCTTACTGCTGCAAAGGGTTGGGGTTTTTCTCCTGTCAACATGCTATCCCTGAAATGTAATTCTTTAAATTGAAAAATCTGTCAGTTTAAGAGAAGGTGACTGGAGAAAAGAGAATTAATAGACTTATTACAGGGAAGAAAGTCAGTGAATATATTAAAATAGATGACAGGACAAGATAAAACAGGCTTCACAGAAAGTTGATCTTCATTTTATGAGACAAATGTATGCAGGTCTTACCAATAAACATATGCATCACTGAGACAAAACCCAATGCATTTTCCTTAACTACTGTCTCTCTAAACAAGTGTGCCTGTATATATATTAAGTTTACTGCTGTGTCTCCCATTAAATCTCCCTGTTCCCTGCCACGAAACACCAGGAGGTGCTACTGCGTCAGCCATGGTCACGCTGCTCCATGGCAGCGCATTCCACTTCCACAGCAGCCCTCTCTCTCTGCTTGCAGGAGCCAGGGAATGTTTTTTCATCTGGGAGTCTGCTCAGCTCTTGATGGGAAAAAGAGTAGGAGGGAGTGCAGAGCTCATACTGAATCAGGCCCAGCTGTTCTCTCTGCAAACCACCTGAACAGATATAATTTACATGGAGTTGCTTCTGTCTTTAGGAAGAAAGGTTCAGCTCTTCATTTTGGTCTCCAACACCCTGGCAAACACCAGACAGTTTTTGGGTGTTCAAGATCTCACTAGCCTAGGATGCACAAGAGGCTCAGCTGTTGTTACAAAATGCCTTAGACAAGCAGTGTGTTCACCCCAGTGCTCCTTTCTCAGTAAGTTTCTGATCACGAAGGAAATGAAAGGTGGAGAACTGGGTTGGATCAATTTTATGGCATAACAAGGAGAACAAAGAGAATACATCCAACACATGTAAAATATCACCTCTATGTGAACACAACACACAGGAAGAGAACAAGGAGCTTTAAACAACTGTCACAGTCCCTATAAGGATGAGCAAAGAGAGAACTGTCTCTTCTTGCCATACCCAATCAATGCTGTGCACTTATGCCACAGTCAGAAGAGATCAGTTTTTGGTTTGTCATGGACTCCATTTTTCTTTTTTGCAATTTAACAAACACATCTACAGTATTGTCAAACTACATAGCTGGCATGAATATGTAATATTAAAGAGCAACTGTGTATGTTCTGTACTTCAGTCCTCCCACATGATAAGGTGACTGGTAATGCAGCACCAAGGCAGAATAAACTCAGACTCAAAACCAGCATGTGACATTTGATAAAAGTTGCTATGTTAACTAGAGGCATTACTGAACCTTTATTTTCTTTGGGGTTGGCAGCCTCTCAGGCTGTGTGGCATCCAAGCCACTGTTGCCATCTAAAAGATGTAGTAAGAGATACCACTTTCTGTTTCTCATCTAGGAAAAGCTTTTAGGTAGCACCTCAAAATTGCCATGGATTTGCTGTTCATATCTTGCCAATACCTCCCACATATTCAAGGATGGATTTCCTCACACCCCCTCTGCACAGTGCTTCTGTGAGACTTCAGTGTTGTTGACAGACAGTGGCTGCTGACAGTCCCACTGAAGCAGTATGGTCAGCTAGAGACGGCAAAGTTATGTTTCTAGGAGGTTGTTTTAAAATATCACTGAATTATCTCTCTTTTTATTAAGATATACCTGCTGTGGGTATCTGCTCTGGCTCCTTTCAGACACTGAGGAACTATGAATGTCAAGGCTTAACATGAAGCAGTTAGAAGCTATTTACCATAGCAAGGAGTGTAGTGGCTCTTGACTGAAGCAAAGTACAAGTTGTGAGTTGCAAACATGGGCAGTATTCTTTGATAAAACAATTGCATGACTGTGTACTTTTATCACTCCAGAAAGCCATGAGGATACTTGTCATTATACACCCAACAAAAGGTTTGTTTGTTCCTTACCCTGACCAGGGAGATGTTGGCATTAACAGACCTGATTGACATTATTTTTGATGATTTTCAGTACATCAATAATTCCCACTGTGAAATCTCCCTGCATCATCAGCTATTAAAAAAACAGCTCTCAAGGGAGATTTTATCATCCCTATGTCAGCTTCAAATACACAGATCCCATTGTTCTGTCCTTTACCCTGTCAGCAGAGTACTCAGTGAAAAAGGCTCTGGACAAGCCTCTTTTTGGCTACCAGCACTTGCTATGATGTGATTCTCAAGCACTGGAGGCTCTGCCCTGTTTTGGTGCCTCCTTCTTTGTAATGTAATTTTTGAATCTTCTATAAGGAATCATTCTTGTTATAAAAAGTGTTCAACAAGAATTCAGTGTATGTCACATCACTGTGCTGACTCACATCCATCTACCAGGAAAATGATGTCTGTCATGGAAGCTTGCTTGCAGACTGAGAAAATATGTTGTAACTTCCCCTAAGGGTTGTGTAATCTAACAGAAAAGTAATTTTGAATCCTAATTGCTTTTCAGAATCCAAGACCTATTGTCCTTTTGCAGAAAAACCTTTCCATCTATTCTGCTAAATTGCCATCACCCACTAGTTCCTTCTTTTCCACTGTTTATCATACAGAGGGTCAGAAGATACATTCTTCTGCAACACCATTTGCAGGAAAAGGAGAGATGCTGAAATCCACAACACAATTTTCATTCACAGTCTACTCAGAATGTATCTGTAGTAAATGCATATTAAACACTTCTGTATGTGAAACACAACCATTGGAATGTGTTGGCCTGCTCTCAAGAGAGTAAAGGAAAAGCTAGTCATGCACTTTGAGCTCCATTCCCTATGCATACATTACTAATTAATATTTATTTTCTGAGGGGAAAAAAATTAGTTCACACCAACCTACTGAGTACTAAGCACAAGTCTTTGTAATAGGTATTAAACTCATGTGTTTCCACAAATTCCAGAAGCACATAACACTAGCAGAGCATGGATGAAACAGTTAATATTTCCTCAAATCAACAGTCATGCAGAAAATACCTTGTAACTGGGCAGAACATTTTTCAAACAGATCTTCCAGAAGACCGGACTATCAAAATGGAACTGCTAAATACCGTGACTTACCTTGCTTTTGGCAGTCTTGCAATTGTAAGAGCTTTACACTGCTTTTGCAAATATGAAACCTCAGCATGCATGAACAAACTCAAAATGCGAGCTGTTGCATTAAATTTTGCAATTTTTAAAAAAACTCTCTTATTGTAGTTATAAGTTTCATAAAAACATACCACAGTATCCCTAATTATAATTCATAGTTAGAAAAAATTTTCATCAATTCTTCAAATTACTCTGACATTGGGTATAAATGTAAAAAGCCAATTTTGCTATTGATTTGAAAAGTCATTTCTTTAGTGTATTACCAGTCTCCTCTGACTCTGTAGAGAAGGTGAAAATGTAGAGAAGAAGAAGTGGTTTCCAGGGATCCATTCTGAAAAACTTCCTAAGGAAAAAAAGAAAAATTCAAAATCAAAGATATAAGAAATACAGAGCATAATTGCCTAAAAAGGAGGCTTCTAATTGTGGAGGAACTGGATAAGTGAATTTTATTGACAACATGCAGGCTTTCTATCTGTATGCAATTTAAAGTAGCACTTTAAATTCATTTTTTCCCCTCAGTTTTTAGCATACAGGCTTTGAATGCAGAGCTGTAAGCATTTGACGCTGATGTACAGCATATAACCAGCAGGAACTGTTCAATGCTTTGCTCTCATAATCATGCTTTGTTCTGATTCACACAGCTATATTTACCATGATCTAAATTTCAACTGAAAGCAAGGTATTCACAGGGTAAGATTAATGGGAGTTATGCCTTTAAGATTTCCTTCTAGCCTTGAAATTTCCCACCCCCACATCAATTAAAGGGAAGCTTGGTGGTGTTATCTATATATGATACACACAGATAAGAACAAGCATTCATTTACAAATTAATTACATTGGGCCAGTAATAAAGATGCTTGTCATAGAAAAATGGAAATACAGTATAAAAAATTCCCAAAAGCCAGAACTCAGTGCTGTGAATAATGGGAACGAAAATCTCTCAGAAAGTACAAAATTAAGGCATGTTGAGCTTAAGCACACTAAACAAATGAGAACAAACCAGTTTTGAGTAACTTTCTATTCTAGCACACAAGCACACATGGTTCTGCCTTTAACAACTCATTACACTGTTTATTCTGTATCTTGGATCTGCAAAGGCAAATTTGCAGAAAGGTTACAGCTGGTCTAGCAGTACAACACAGGGTTCAGTCCAGGTTCTTAGGGTAACAGCATGTAATATTACCCTAGGTCTTGTAAATAACAAAAGGCAATGAATAGAAATTATCTGATTGAATCTATATTCCAACCTCAGAAAAAAGAGCAAAACTTCATTTCCAAGTATCACCACACCAAGCTGCACTGAAGCTCTTGAAGAGTTCTTTGGAACCTTTAGAGGAAAAAGCACCACATTTTCTGTATTTCAAGACATTTATCAGTTACAGGCACTTTGCACTTTTATTACAACGGCAGTAACACAGAAATTCCAGCTGCAATTGAGGTCCCTATGCAGCCAAAGAGGTTCCAGGTATTATGTTGTCCTCAACAAGAGCAGACAACAATGCTGGGGTTGGTGCATTGAGGAAACCTCCTTCATGCCTCTGCACATCACAATTTTCTTTAATAAGCATTACTAACATAGAGAAAACTGTTTTGCAACCATTTTGCATGCCATTTTCACAATTAAATTTTGTCTTGGATTTAATTAACTTTTCTGCATATATTCCTGAGATTTAATGAATCTCTTAAGAGTGCCCCTTGATCACTTAGACAGACATTTAATCCTGTTATCTATTTTCATTACTACATCTAATTATATAAGCCTATTTTTCAGATGTTAATAAGGTAAAACTTTATACTGAGCGACAATTAAATATTTTAATGGCAGCCCCCAAAAATAATAATGATTACTAATTTTCATTACTGTGTTACACAGTTCCTGCTTTGATAGCGCAGTTATTATGCCAGAGCAGCATTAATATCTTGAACTCTCTTATTTGAATAAATTGCCCACAGATCTATAGACCCAGCTAGACATGTACATATTCAAAGCCAGATAAGTAAATTGCTTCCAGTATTTCCAAAGCCTCCAATTAGTCTTTTGCTCTAGAAATTTCCACGACTATGAGTATGTGAAAAGCTCAAGAGCAAAAAATAGCAGCAAGTGTCCAAGGTATATGTGGCTGCTCACACTCAGATGAATAAAATACAGTTGGTGTTTTAGCAGGGGGCTAGACTTTCCTCAATTATATAAATATTCAGGTTTCATACAAAAATCTAGTTCTTACTGTTACAATATACAAAACAATCTGTGACTGTTTAGCTATGCAACTATTTCCATGCCTCCTAACACCTGTGGTCTCTGTTTGCCTCCTTCAGCTTCTTTTAGCTCCTTAACTCAAGAATGTTCCCTAAGAATGTTCCCTGTTCTTCAGGTCAGATACCCTAGAACTGAAAAATCTCTCCCACTCTTCCTAAACAGTGAGTGCAGATAGGAACCTATTTACCACTTGCTTTGGTTTTCCTTTAATTAGTCCCTACTGACATCAGGCAGCTTCTTTAAATACACAGAAACACTGCAATTTAGAAACATGTGCAGACTAATTTTTCTAGTTGTACTATTTATTTTGCCTTATCTTCGCATACAAAATTCCAATCGTGCGCCACAAGCTGCATAGATAGAGGTGCTTTAGGCCTTCTGTGTGTATTCTTCATTATTTACTAATACAAAATGAGAAGCAATTTAATGGAAAATTCACATCAGAAAACTCATAGATACTATGGATCAAAGCCTAAATAAACTCTCTCAGAAACATGCAGTGCTACAGAGCATTACACTAGCAATATCCTAATTTTAAAATTTATTTGAATGTAAAATACTATATACAAGGTCTTAGCATAAGGCACTTTTATATGCATATCTGTTGTTGCTTATATAAATATATATATAAGCATAATTATTCAAGATGTTAAGGCAGCAATTCTCCAAAATCTAAGACATCTTTCCACTTTAATTCTATTTTAGGAGACAAGAGTTGAAAATTATGGAAAGTCCTTAGAAAACAGTATAAAATAATACATATTTTAAAGCTCATTTTATTGCCAGTATTTTTACCTATTTGTTCCTAGAGATATACCAATATGTATATAAACCTCAAAGGAAGAAAAAGATCAACAGTACTCCTGAATCCTTTAAATGCTTTGCAAAGATTACTTGCCAATATATTTTGCTTTTGTTTTGTTGTTTGGGGGTTTTTTAACCAACTAATGTCCAATTTTTATCTTCAGCTGCTTCAGTGTTTTAGGCAGGTAAAAGAGTAATTCTGTAGATTTTTGCTGCCAGAGCAAAATGCACTCTCAAATGATAATAAACTTCTTAAGCACACTGTCAAAAGCATGGAAATCTTGAAGCAACCTCTTTTTCACCTGTGATTTATAAGCCTTTTGCATACAGAATCCCCCTGCACACCTGACTGGGGACATTTTTCCTCTTGGGTCAGTATACACTAACAGACGGAACACAATCTTTCTTGTCCCAACTTAAAATCCCGTCTCCACCAGCGCAAATAAATGCGTTCACATAGTTTTCCCCTACCTACTGAAGTGCTCCAGTTAGATTACTTCAACTTCTACATGCTGATTTCATCCCTTCTGAAGTCTTTGAAATAAGATCAAGTCCTGGAACACAGTGGAGAGAAAGCTTCAGCTTACATGCCCCACTTAATTATTCCTTTCCTCCACCATCCTCTTTTCTCTCACTAAAGCAGATTTAAAGCCTGCTTTTCAACTGTGCAATTTCCTGGTTTCTCCAAAGAGTAAAACAGGAGGAGTCCATCCCACCCTCCCACCTTACCACTCTCCTCATATATCCACCTATTGAACTTTAAACACTGAGAAATCATAGTACCAGAAGAAAGATAAACATTGCTGTAAAAATAATGCTAAATACTTTCTAGGTGTCAGCTCTTTATGTAAAGGAAGAAATTTTTTTTTTTAGTTATCTCCTCTCTACAGACACATATTTTTTCCTACAAGTACGTTATCTTCTTGCTAGCACTGCTGCTTTACTCATTGCAGGTTTCCTAGAGAAAAAGGAGTTTCCTAATGATTCCAGGTATAATCACAGGGCTGGGCACTGATTTAAGCAAGGAGACCCTGGGTGACTTACCTGACTTAAGAAGTCACTGTGAACAACGTGAGGTTCAGTATGTTTCAGGGGTGGTTTTGTTTAGAAGGGCATGCAGACAGCTGGAAAGGACGTGGCCACCAGGACAGAAACACTCCCACAGACAGACGTAAGCCCAGACAAGCACACAACCACCCCATGAGGAGTCTACACTCAGTCTTACAAGAAAAAACTGACACTAAAAATCAGTTTCATTTACTGTTAAAATCAGTGTCTGCCTGTCTGTGAGCAAATAGAATTGGGTGTTCACTTGCTGACTTCATTTTAAAGAATGAAGAGACATAATGATTTTCCATTTCAGTATTTGGTGCACCTTTTATAAGTCTATTGCCTATTTTTCCATTTCTGAGTAAAGTTTAGTAATTAAGCATGTTATGATCCTGTAAGTAAACATTCCTTATAATTTCTACTTCTATCTTCCTGACGGTTTAAACAGAACAAATTGCAATAAGTACATATTAACAAAATTTTATAAATCGACCATGATATCCTGGCAGCCTCAAACAGCTCTTAACCTACCATGAAATTAAAAATAAAATTACAGTTTCTTTCTTCTGTCCAGAAGATCCCTCAAAAATAAGTCTTCTGTCAGAGAGCCCAACTATTTATGACATCTCCATATCTGAAGTAACCATACCCTTTTAGTGTCCCCTGAAGACAAATGGGTTGAATGTATCAAATACATATGTATATTCCCCTAGGATCAGAACAATCCCCTCAGAAGTCCTGAGTATTCTCTAAAAAAACTTTCACTATTTTACATACCTTTCCTTAGCTCAGCATGAGCAACCTGCAACTCCCAGAATGCATGAGAGCGAGACAAGCAGAGCTGTCCTTGCTGCCTGCCAGGTGTCAGAAGTAAAAATTCTGTAAGACTCAGATAACAAATTTTCTGACACGACTGTGTTGCCTGCCCCAACTCCCAATACTTTGCTTTAGGGAAATCTTCAATGAAAAGTCTGGAGTTTTCCTCATAAAGCTTTTTTTAAACACAGAATAAAATAAAACATACGTCTGAAAACCTCATTAGATGAAAATCAAATCTATCCAGAATATTTACAACATCTACCTAAGACCACAGTTAGCTATTCTGAGTCTCATAAGCTTTCACTTCTTCATTTTGCACACTCTGTAATTAGCTGTTTACTAATTACACCCTAATTTAAACTGCTACATTCGGTTCAAATTCATTAAAGCCTGCCTCTAAGTGTATGAATTCAACTAGACTATCCCAAGTTGTCATTAAAATATTAGCATAACTATGCACATTGCTATAGCTTTAGACTTTACTCTTGTTTTAGTTTCCTCAAGAAAGAAGTCAAGATGAAGGTTACGTTTCACCTTTCATCCGAGATGGGGGGAAGAATTTTAAAACCAAACCCAGTAAATGGAGCTGTGGAACCTAAGAGTCTTTAAACCTTGTTAAATGAGTTCTTACCTAGCAATGACTCATTTTGACCTAGAACTAGCTGACTTTCAAACTCCTAAACACTCTGCTCTTTGGCCTCAATAAAAGAAGAGCAGGAGACCTCATATGACAATTTGGGACTGTGACCAATAACCTGTATATAAGTATTTCAGAGCAAGGTGAATGTATCTCCTACTGAGGCATTTGTTAAAAGGGGTAAAGGAAGCCAAAAGAGCTCCTTCCCATGGAGGAGTAGTTTTCCCACATGAGGAAATTCTTATGGAATTAGAGGTGCATTTGTTATTGTTCCTCTCTATCTTTCCTATCTGTTCTGGCCTTAGACTTACTTTGCTGTAGTATCATGTTAGTATCAAAGAAATATGGCAGTGCCACAGATCAAGTTTGTTTACATACAGAAAAGAGTATAAAAGCGATCAATAAAAAGCATTAAAGCAGGAAACCAAAACAATTTCACAGACCTTGTAAAATGGGCCAGCTAAACCTGGAGGATGATACAAGTAATTTTTCATATCCTTTCATTTTCCCTTTGACTGGAAAGTAGAAAAATATCAACAGCATAAAGGCTAAACTTATCCACATGTGCTTCACTGACTCACTTAGTAAAGAATATTAAGTGAACTAAATACAAACATTTCATTCATAAAAGCAGCTTCTCAAAGCCAAAAGTTCTGAAGAAAACCAGCAGATGTGACTCTCCTACTTCCAGGAATATTGAGTGAGAAAGCATCCTATCCACAGGAGTAAGTACTTAAACACATCTGGAACAAATTAATTTTATAAAAAGTATTGCTTTGGAATAAAAATAGTGTAAGTCACCTCATGTTGAACTACCACAAAGTGGGGAAATTAAAATTGAGGACAACCATTTGTATGCAGAATTACACAATTTTTAAACCATCAATTATTCACTAACATATGCTAGATGTACCTCTGAGATAGGATTCTAAAAATATGAGCTTACTGGTGGTGGCAAGATGCAGATTCTTCTTATAAAAACTTAATGTTTAAAAAAATCTTACCTTGCAATACTCAATAGAAGTAAAATTTCTGCCAACATACTTGTTAAAAAAACCCACTTAATTACCCTCTCATTTCTAGTACAGAAAATCATGCATTTTTACCAGAATCTATCACTTTTGATGGCAGGAAAATATGAAGCTAGGAAGAATCAAGACTTTTGCTTGTGAATATCTTCACAAGACTACAATATCACTCATAATTAGTTCAAGACTCATGTTGTCTTGTCAAAAGAAACATCTTTGTAAAATGAACAAAGCAAAGAGACATGTATTTCTGAAGCATCCTGATATTATTACTAGGTGCATATTTTACTTTGAATCATTTGGAATAAATTTTGTTTATCCAAAGGCTCTTTTCTTATTCATTGACATGAAGGAGATTTGTTTGACTGAATGATACCCTATTTGGATTTGAATGTGTGGAAGAATTATGTAAATGATTGTATGCAGACCAATTAGAGCTGCGTAACTTTGTGGCAATCATCTTTACAACTGCAGCTGTTGTGAAACCAATGAAAATTAAACAGCGTGTTTTATATATTGCCACATCGTGAGAAGAATCCATAATAAATTCTGGAAAGTAAGAGTGGAAATTTGACACTTTCTCAGGTGTCTGCATGCCTATGCAGGTGACTTAGAAAATGTGTTTTGTGACACTCGCCATGCACTAAAGTCACAACGCACCAGATAAAATGTAAGTTCATCCATATGCATCCATTAATAAGCCTCAGAAATGGTATCTCACTATAGCAGATCTTGAAAAACAGTTTTGTGAGGAGCCAAGAAACTTTAAAATGTAGCCTCATACAGAGCCAAAACAAGGCAAAAACTCCACTTTTTCCCTGAAGGAAAATTAATTTGAATACAATTTGGCACCTCTCTAGTGCTCCATTTTCTCAAAAATCACTGTTCTCTGATTTTTTTTAATGCTATAATACTAAGCCTTTAAACTCTGAAATGAGCTACATCACACTTGCAAAATGAGGGTTTGTCATACATAATTAGTCAGTACTACATAGGACTATCTTGGTAGATGGAAGAATATCACTTGAATCTCCAGACTGCTGAAGGTGTTGGATTCCCTTCCTTCGAAGCCTTGCCCCTGATGTTCCAACCCAGCAAGAATTGTGCACATAAATTCTTTCACCACATTTTTATATTAACAACGCCCACTGAAATTCACTTAATGCACACTGAAGAACCTATGTAGAAAATGTAATTTGAGACAATATACAATTAATAATAGTCATGGAACTTGGCCTCTACAGCATCATCTACAAAAAGAACCCTCTGTTTCCCTAGGACCACACAAAAAACCCCAAGTATAGCATCAATGTTTTTTCCCTGAGCACTACTAACATTTCCTGGACAATGTTTCAATTCAAGACTACCATATGTCTCTAATTATTTACTGACTAGAATTCTTGCATGAGCCATTATGCTTCTACATTTTAACTTTGCTTTGGAAGGTTGTAGGTTCAGTTCAGATGTGAAAGGGCTTCTAAATAAATGCTTTTACTTCATCTGGTGTCAGGAAAGCTAAAAAGAAGTGGAATCTTGCACACTGTCCAGCACAATATAGTGACATAAAGATAATTTAACTGCAGTTCAGTCCCTTTAAAAAAACAGGCTAATTACTTCCAAACACTGCAACTAGAGCTCCTGGGATCCTCTGAAAATTGAGAACTGGGTCAAAATACCACCCAGAGACACTTGCCTCAACGGACAGTAAAGTTCCCATCAATGAAAGGGAGACAGCAACCACTATGTTACCGAATTTATCTGGAGTTGTTGTAGGTAAGAAAAATGCTTCTTCATGCTACAGAAATGTTTGAGATGCCTCAAACTTAAATGGGGAAGGAAATGCTGCAAGCTCAATTACCTGCATCAGAGACATTGGGTTTTCTGTTCCCTTCAGAAGAGAGTTTTACCCATCTTCTTTTCTTTATGGAAGCAGTTTTGATGCAGTGAGTAGAACAACCATCACCTTTGTAATTGTTCGGTTCCACTTGCAGAGCCTTACACCTATTGTGCGAGGTCATCTGGAAAGGGGGGGACAAAAGGCAAGGACACTTGGAAAAGATGGTATTTGTGCACATTGAGGTTCCTTAGCTGGTCTTAAACCTGATCTTCTCTTAAGGGGCATTTAAGTGGGTATTTTCCCAGTCCCTACATTTGGACTCTGGAATTGGATGACATAACTGGAGCACTTTCTGGGGAAGACCAAAGCAAAAAACATTTTTGAGTATCTCAGTTTTGTACATCTCAGTCATAGACAGGTGCCATGTTTTCCAGTGATCAGGCAGGGTGCAGTTTCTTTCTCTTCCATTTTTGTCCTAAGCACCTGAAGAAAACCTGTTTCTTATTTTTCATTTCCTTAGCCAGGTTCAGTTCCAGATGTGTCTTGGCTTGCCTGATTCCCCCTGTGCATCCTTTTTCTCTTCAGTATTTCATTTTATTTTCAAATCACTTTAACCTACAACTGATTCATTCGTTTTTTTGTTGTTGTTGTTTCCCTAGGAAACATCTTCTATGTATCATACAGTCTCAAAACCCACACAAATTTTTGTTCTGTTTTATAGCAATCAGGTGTCTCAGGAAAGACAGGCAGCAACTTTGCTTTTTTTTTTTTTCCAATTTATTTCCTATTCAACATACCCCTTGGGATACAAATCAGCAAAGAACCACAGACTTCAATAGCACAGTTTACAGTAGATAAGGATCTGGTGTACAGATGGGACTTTCATTCCAACCTCTCCAGTAATGTCTTTCCTTAGAAGGAAAAGGAAAAGCTATTGCACTTAGACTGCCTAGCACCAGCAATGACCAGCTATTGTATGAGTGACTCTACAGGTCACACTGCTTCAAGATACGAGAGAGATCTTTTGCTTTATTTCCAGTGAAAGAGAGATTTAGTAGGAAAGTCCATCCATTCTGAGCACAATAACTGAGAAAGGTGTAAAAGCTAAAAAAGAATAAGCTAATAATGCCACAGTAAGCAAGGCTAATGCTGGAACAGAGAACACGTGAGTAACGATTCCTGCAAATGCACTCCTGCTCCAATTACAAGGAGCTCAACACAGTATGGAGTACACATCACACCAATAATGGGGCAATTGCACCATTTGGTGTGTTTTTAGGGATGTAGTGGCTTTAATTCTACTTTGTTGAACCTTTTACTGAAAAAATTATTTCAGGTATCAAATACTGTAATGTTTTGCTAGTCTCTCCTGATTTGGGGGTAGGGAGCCCACTGGTCAGAATATGAGATGGACACTGCTGAATATTTGCCTGATCCAGCATTCAACATAAAACTACTTGCAGAATACTTGAAAAAGTTTCTGGATCATCCTGATCCTGTAGCACATTCACGTGATGACAGTACACAGGTTGTGTACTTAATCCTGTACGGATAAAAAATCCTCCCTAGGAAGGAGAGAGTTCTTCATAAAAATACATTTTAAAATCTGACTTTTTAAACATCTTACAAATATCTCAGGCTCAGTTTACAACCCCGCAGTGACATCTCATGGCTCCATAACAGTTCCAGCAGCAAACATATGCTGCTAAAGAACACTGACAAAACTGAGGAAAACAAATAACCACATGTAGAAAACTGGGTAGCTGGCATTTCTATGGGATGATATAACTCCATTAGTTGGTAACATCAGACTCATTTATTCTCCCAAATAAAGCTAATACAAAATGCTGCCTGTTACATGGTACTCATGTCTGTTTGTACATAGGCTTTCATCCCATGTCAAGAATGCCAGTTTTAAATGATGGAATGGATGCAGAGAATAAAATTACAAGGAACTAGGCAAGGGTTAGTGAAGTTAAGGAGCAAGGTCAGAGAAGTAGCAGTAGCTGCTGGAAAAATTGATTCCTACACCTCCTAATACAGACAAGCTACCATGCCAGGAGGTTGATGCCTTAGGTAGCCACCTGTTTCAAGAAAAAAAAAAAAAAAAAGTCTCTAAGTTTAAGAAGCCTGGGGCCATCACATGATGAATATCATTACAGGGAGCTTTATACCTGCATTGTAGAAGCCAGCAAGAGGTGAATGAATTCCATGTATTAATAAAGTTGAAATTTTCTTACAAAGAAAAACTATTAAAATGCTCAGTCAAAAATGAGGAATAAACCCATTGCAGTCTAACCAATCACTGCATCTGTATACATTTTCAAAATTTAATGCAAGATCAGTCTTTATTCCTTAATAAACTCAAAGCACAAGATCATTTTCCAGGTCAAAAGAAAACTACGATATAATTTATTCTCCTATGATGAATAGCATAAAAGTTGAATGTTTTAACTAGGTCTCTTGGGAATCTGTTTTGGGGTTTTTTGCATTGCTGAGAACATTAAGGTACTTCATAAATGGAAGCAAACTGGGGAGATGGACGGAAAACAATAGGCAGGCTTACTTTGTTTTAGCTGAGGGTAGTTTTTCAGCACAGTACAGTTTTTGTGTGATTATTTTTAAAGGGATCAAACTCAGGCTTATGGCAAAAACTCTGCTGTCACAGCATGCCACCCTTGCATCATTAATTTTTAATCCAGTGGCTTAAATCTTCATCATGTCTTCAGGGTCTTGATCTGAATGTGTGTGCACTGTCTAGAAGAATACAGTGAGCTCTAAACAGGCTCTACTTCCATTTGATTAATTTTGTGTCCTACTACAGATAGGATATATTAAAAGTCTGAGTATTTCAAAACAGGAAATGCAAAAAGTAAAACCTTTAAAGCTTTAACACTAAAAATAATACAAATTTTAAGGCTACAAATTATGCATGATTTCTACACTCCTGGCTTTTGACAAGGGTCATTACTGAAGTCAAACCTTGCTGTGGCAATTTTGATATTAGTGAAAATTACTTGGATTTCAACCAGAGGACATATAAAGAAAATCCTCAAAGGCACACCCACCTTCTACGGAAATATGTTTTCCTCCTCTGGCAATCAGCAGTTTTCATACAAAAGAAAGGAAATTAGAACATCTGGCAAAGTGAACTCTGCTATGTTGCTAAGAATGGATGGTTCATTGAGCTCTGTTATAAACTGGAATACTTCCCACTTGGCTGGTACCTAAAGATGAGATGAGATCAGGTTAATAAAATGCTCACAATTGCACACCTTTACCACTTCTCTTGATTTCCCTTTATTACTTCGTAACATATATCACTCTCACCTAAACATTTGTTTTGTTTAGGTTTTACTTCTGTTCTTGTGACATATTGTTTGGTTTTGAAGATTTTGATCTATTGAAGAGCCTAACTTCATTGCAGGGCATCATATGAGACACAGAAAGAGGCAGCAATGTTTGCATTTGACCAGACAACACAGACCCTTCAAGCCCATATGTTCCTTTTCCTGCTCTTTTTTTCTCTCCTATGATCAAATACCCATGTCTCCATTGAAGTAAAGTAATGGTGATTTCAAAGATCAGCAATAACTCTCCAGATTCACCCAAGCACAAAGCAGGGTTAAAAGAATAAATTTAAAGTATGGAAAGACATCCAAGCATAAAGTGACTATTCAGACTACTGGAAAAAAATAGACAACTGAGTAAAGATACAGTGGGTGTTCATAAAGTCATGAGCAACTTGAAGGCAGTGGCTCTTCAACAAAAGGATGGGATATCAACTGAAGATAGATGCTGGTAGATTCACAGCAAGCAAAATGGAGGCTCGAGTATTGGGTGCTTAAGCTATGGAATGCTTTGCAGCAGGGTGTTGTGATTGCTAAAATATCAGATAAGCACAAAGAACCAATGAATTGAAGGTAAATAAATCAGAGGGCATTAAAAATCCACTTTTAGCTCTAGAAGTCTCTGATCCTAGAGCATTGGTACATTTCTGCTGGGTGCTTTTACTTTTCTCTCACACAGACTTTCAGGGAGAGTGGAAAAATTATTTGAAAAAATTTTGATGAAACAAAGATTGGTTCAGCTTTAATGAAAAATGCATCTGTCATACAGAAGACGAGGATTCTTCTTGGGACTCAAGTCAATGATCATGGAAGAGAGCCTGAAGTTAATCTCTAACAACAGGATCCACTTTAAAAAAAGTGTATGCACACGTCACTTGTAAAACACAGCAGAAAGACAATTTCCTGCAAGATACACTGGGGATTTTTGCCCAAAACAGTTATAACTTCCAGGCTGCTTCAGTTCCAGTTCTAAACTGCTTCTTTGTTTCTAGGCAGCAAAACAGTCAAAGAAATGTTCATCCACCAATACTGTTGGAGGTTCCAGTTCTGTTTTCCAGACCATGTTCACTGCCAACTTCCTTGCCTGCAGTACTTCAAAAATAAACAAAGCACAGGAATTGTCTTAGTTCTGAGGGACTTTCGTATCATCATGCTGTTCACTTGTCTGAGGCAGACAGAATTTTGTTGAAAACCAAATATCTTATTGCCTTTTAACTTTAAAACGTTCAATGTATAAGTAAAAACATAATAAAAATGAGGCAGTCGCATGCAAAGCCACTACCATGTGGAAAGGTTATAGGATATGACAGCCAGATCGGAAGTGACATTTCCAGGTCATGGTTTTCTGTCCATAATTCCTTCTGATTGTACTCAGCCAATTTATCTTGGTAGCACAGAGCAGACATGCTGAAACAATGCAGTATATAAAACCCACTACGTACTAGACTTTTTTCAGTGTTGCTTTATCACACAGTTAAATACTACATAATGGTCCCACAGGACTAAAGGGAGACTCTGGTTACTTGCAGAAGGAAAAAACAATAGTTGGGTTTTTGTGTGAAAAACAGACTAGATTTTTAAAAATGCTTTTATTGATGGTTGGAGATTTATGGTTACATTAAGGGATTCAAATGTATTGTACCTATAACTTCTCTTGTTCCAGCTGTATGAACACCTATGCCCATGAACAACTTAATCCTAGTGAAATTTTCAAGCGTAAAGTAAAACTTTAGGATATGCAATAAATTAATGAAGTCCACCATTACATACACATTGGTGTCCTCAGGACTTCAATGTCACTATCTTTTTCTGCTGCATTCCTATGCAATATACATGGCATTATTTTAGCACTCATCATGGAACCTGCCTGCTGCCTGCCTACTTACTGCTTACAGCAATATGTCTGGCCCCCTTCAAAAATACAAACTCAAAGAAATCAGGTAATTTGATGATTAATGAAATCATGACATTTGATTTAAAAATGGAAAAAATCTGTGGTAAAAATCAGTTTGACTGAGCATAAGTGTATTCACAAACACAGGGAAAGACTGGGGAGAGCTGAAGATGTACGCTTGGTATTCACTCCAAATGCTATCAGATTGGTTCTCTGCATCAATTCATGAGGAGAAACCTTCTCAGAAAAGTGACAATTACCAAGATGGGTCAAAACTATCTTGGAGCAATTGCACTCCATCCTCCCACTACAATTATTCTGAGCAGTTTTTCCTCATTCCTTCATATACATTTCCCCATTCCTTCATACACATTTGTTCTTTTCACCTAGATTTTATAGCTTAAGGAAATGAAAATGTTTTTACCACAAAGCTATCTCCAAAATTCAGTCAGATTTCATTAGTATAGTAATGAAGTTCATTCATGAAGGAAAAGGCTCTTCAAGCATCCAATATCTTGTTCACCCTGGAAGACAGTTATAAAGAGTATGGTTATTTGATTAAATCCTACAAGAATGTACTTTAATGGAGAAGTGTTATTTTAATTGAAGCAAAATTTTAGTTTTTAATTAGAGTAAGCACATCAAGCAAAATAATCAGAATGTTTACAGACCAACTTAATTGCAGTATTGGCAGGAGGACAAATCACCCATTCCTGTATCAAAGCATCTCACTTAGAATCCACAGAAACCATTACCGTGATCCCAAGGATTTAAAAAAAAAAAATTAGCCTCACAACAGTCCACTGAGCTGACCTTTTTAATCAAGTCCAACTGATGTGAATGTTCTTCAAATTTTCCCCATTGTGGGACATTTCGATACTTAGAGGAAAGTTGAAATTTAACCCATTTTGTTATATCTATATTTATTAGAACTGTTAAACTTGATAACAAATCAGAGAGAGCAATCAGAATCTGAGTACAGTGTAAGATTTTGGGGGGTGGGAGAGGTGTGAAGAATGTAGTCTGTCTTGACTAGATCATGCACCTCAAAGACACAGTCTCAATTAAGAATATGATATGCAAACAAAATTACTGTTTGGAAAGGTCAACTGCAAACTCAATGAACAGTTGGCTCATGCACATCACCTTCTAAAAGACAACATGCACAAAGTAGTTTTACCTTCTCACTGATCTCACTATTTAGTATTCACACAGTACTTGGCACAGCACAGCTGATACACATCAAGTTCAGAAACCTAATTTTGCTGGTAAAATGACAAAAATACCTTCTTACATGAACCTCCTTCCAATAGCAGAAGACAACACTCTTAATACCAAAGCCTTCATGATAGCAGCAGCCATAGGAACATGGAACATACAACCTGTACATGAAGGACAACCCACAGGAGACATCAGTGGTTTCTGACCTATGTCCCCTTGATCACCAACAAGGATCTTCAACAAGGGTCTTCCCTGCCAGATTCAGCAGTATCAGCTGAGGCGGCAGAGATTGTTTCCCTCTGCAGCTGTGGATTTAGTTTAGCTCACAAACTGCACTCCAGGGTACACTCTCTGCAAATAGAAGAGGGTAACCCTAGAAAGGGAATTTGAAAACCCTGTATCCTCTATATTGGTCTTGTTACCCTCCAAAAGGTTTTCAGTTGTGCCTTACTTATGTGATTTCAAGCAGTAACTAATCCAGTCCAACTGATTGCCTTAGTTTTACCGAGTTGCCTGTTAACAAACCTGAGGAGGAAAAATCCTTACTTGTTATAATGTCTTATTTCTCTTCAAGTTGACCCCTTTACAAGCACACTGGGGTATAAAGAATTGGTTTTGGTAGTGGTGGTGGGGTTGCAGAAGTGGCGTCAGTGAAAAGAGATATGGGGCTGCCCTGTGTCAAACTCAGCTGACCCAGCCAAAGTTTGTCACACCTCTCTGAAAAATACTTTAAGAAAGGGCAGAAAAAGCTAAGACTGAGAGGACCAGTGTATGGTACCAACAGAGCAACAGGGTCACAGCAGGAGACACCCTGTACTGGAGCAGGTACAACCCCAAAGGGACTGCAGCCCAAGCTGGAGCAGATACACTCCTGATAGGATTTCAGTCAATGAAGGACTCTCACCAGAGCACAGCGAACAAGTAAACACAGAGAGCAGCAGAAGAATAGAGAAGCAAGGAGCAGCAAAGAGAAACCGTTACATACTGACCTCTAACTCCTGCATAAAACATCACCTTCTTTTAAAGTATTACTTGTAACTTGCACCAGTAATAAGAGGGGAGGGGAAGTGTCTGGAGTGAGGTTAAGCCCGGAAAAGGGTGAGAAAAAGTGTTTTCACAAAGTGTTTAAATGTTTGTTATCTTTGTTTCCCAATGCCCAAATCACTAACTAAATGTTTATGTTAATGGGCAATAAATTACTTTAATCCCCAGCTGGAGTCTGTTTTGTCAACAGTAACCGGTGAATGATTTCCTTGTCTTTATCTTGACTCATGAATTTTCTCACTGCTGTTCTTCTGTTTTCTCTGTTCCTCCCCCATCCCTGTCCTGTTGGGGAGGTAGAAGTGTGAGAGCTTGGCTGCCAGCTGAAGCCAACCCATCACAATGAGGAATGTGTCTAGAGCTTTAAAATTTTAATTACCTGGGAGTACAGATTTGACAGCATAACAAGCTGCTTCAGTAAAGGACTTACTTGATCAAATTCAAGTTTCTTGCAAGTAACATTATTCATACTAATTAAAATGCCTTCATCGGAAATGAGAAAATAAATAGCACCAAAGGAACACTTTTTAAAAAGGCCCATCTCCCTCAATGCATAGAGTCTGAATTTTAATTTTTCTTCAAAAAGGAAATTAAATATCAGCCAATACTAACCCTTTAGGAGTTGCTTCTGGCAAAAATTTGATATCCAATAAAGTATAAGGATTTTTACAGAAATGTTTTTCAACAGATGACAGAGACACATTTGAGCATCTATTTTATAACTTTTCTGCCCTTGAAATTGAGAAAATTAACTAGGGCTATATTGAATATTTTGATATATTGTTA
Organism: Zosterops lateralis; assembly: GCF_965231275.1. Taxonomy (NCBI): domain Eukaryota; kingdom Metazoa; phylum Chordata; class Aves; order Passeriformes; family Zosteropidae; genus Zosterops; species Zosterops lateralis. The sequence goes on along the minus strand of NC_139762.1, from coordinate 44,169,421 downwards.
TCAAGATATATTTCTCTCTTTTCTTCCCTCTTCTATAATAAGGATCACAGTCCCTGTCACCATGACTGTTCCAAAATGGATGCCACAAATTACAGCCCAGAAATCTGAGAACCAGTGTTTTAAAAGTATAAGGAGGAACATTTTGCTTCTAGAAAGTTGTATTACTTTTTGCAACAAACTAAGAAATTTTGGAGAACTGCAATAATCTCTGCCAAAACTGTTACTTACTAAAAAAAAAAATCTATAGAATCTATAGTAACATGATTTTATATTTCTGATTTATAATACTGTTATTATTTCTGTAGTGTTTGGGGGACAGGGGTCCCAAAATTTCTAACCAGTCTGAAAACTGGATGTTTGACCGTAAAAACTAAATCAATTCTCTGAGTGAGTCAAGAAAACTTCAAAAGCAAAATTAACTCAAGCACCTTTAACCACACTCATAGGTAAATCAGAGCCAAACTAAAAATGTATTTTTTCAATTTCCGTTCCTTTAACCATGCAAAAGAATTCTAGCTTCAATCTAATCGTAGATGGACACCTAGTGGTATAATATAATTGATTCCTTTTTTCAAATAGTTTCATAAATCTAAAGCCCTATGAATAGAAGGGATTTCTAGCATATTAAAAATTAAAATATCATATACAAACTTAAAGGCTTTATTTTCACCTGTGCTTTTCCTGCCTTCTTATTTTCATAAAAGTATCATCTCCAGCAATCAGAGGTCTGGGTTCATAGTCAGAAGCCTTCAATCTAGGAAAATTTAATTTTGTAGCAAAAAGACTAAAATAATCAATAGGTAGGGGTTCAGTCCTGAAAATACAATATTTAAATAGCCTATGTAACAATAAATTTGTGGTATTGTGCACAAAAATAAACCAAGATCAGTTAGACTGTTTAAGAAAACATTTTATGCACGGGAGAATATAAACAGATTTGCTCTGGAACACCCAAGCAAACCAGGCCCATAAATATAGATCTAAGGAGTTGCTCCTACATAGCTGAAAAATATGAGCAACATTTCCCTAAATTATTGCAGAATACATTTAACACTTGTGCATACACGTTCAACAAGTTATTGATGAAACAGGTATTGATATTCAAAGACATTCTGAACAAACAGCAGCCATTCTTTAGTGAGCTATTTCACCTTCCTTAGCTTCCTGTCACTTTGCTCCATGCCTCTAAGCCCTAGATCTCCCCAAGTCTTTAAAATATTACCTATCACACATCTAAAATAAATTAACCTTACATTTACTGTATTGAATCAAACTGGAAAACACAAATCTACAATCTCTTAATGTAGGATGAAGAGATTATTCAACATACTTCAATGACTAAAATAAAACAAATGACATGAAGGGGGAGGGGGGCAATAGAGTGATTAGTTGTATTTATTTTATAGTAGTAACAACTAGCATATTCTTGCTGTACTTGGAAATAAAAAAGGAAGAGATTGCCTACAGTGTGACTAGACATGAAACAGCACAGTCCATGGAAGCAATGAGGGAACACTGTTCTGGCTAAGGAATGGTGTCAAAATATGAACAGCATCTCAGGTAGAAGGTTTGGAAAGTAACTTGTAAAAGGAGAGCACTTGGGAAAGGATGTCCCTTATGTCACTCATAAGAGAGTAGAAATCTGGAAGGCAGTTCCATACAGGAGCACTTAAAGTGCCCCACACAGTGCTCTTCTTTAACAAGTAGGGGGAAAAGTAACCATTGGAAAAATATATGGGACCCTGACTCTTAAAACAGCGAAGGGGGAGGCCCCTACAGAACCTGAACACAGCACATCCAACTTCTGTTTCTGAGCAAGGTGGTCACCTATTGCAAAAATTCATAAGTTACCTAAAACTGGCAAGCAATAATAAGGAAAACAGCCAGTGCTGCATTAGAGTATGCAGTCTGGGAGAAAATAAACCCCCTTGGATTTCAGCTAGTCCTCAGAGATCAGAAGGGCTGGGTGCAGCTTGGCTGAATTTCTGATTATAACCAATTTGGCCCTGTAAGTCCAGTCACGTTCAATAAAAACTTTGACAATCACAAAATTATGACTGGTGCAGTTTAGTGGAACAATGGAAATAGATTTGGAATAATAACTGATAAATGCACTTATTGCATTAATGATAAATATATCAAAGCTAGCTGGCTAGCTAAATTAAGCTAAATTAACAATTCAAGCTAAAGCAACAAATTCAGCTTTTCACTAAGCTTAACTTCACTGTTCATTAGCTTGGTTTCACCAGAGTATGCCCTGACATAGTCAGAATCACAAATCTTACCAAAAAAAGGCTTATCTGTTTTGGGGAGAAGAGCAAGCCCAACAACTTGTCTGTGAACTGGGGTCATATGTTCATCCTCTACATGGAGGATTCCAAATGTCAATGTTATATTTTTGGGTAAATGGGGCTGGGACTGTAGTCAAATATAATCGGTCAAATGTTGCTGCTGTCATAGGTGGGGGGCAGCCCCTTTCTCATTTTTATATTGATGGGTGTGTATTTTTTTACATGCAAAGAAAGGATAATGAGGGGCTTTTTGACCTTTGGTCAAGTTGAGCTATAGGACTTACAGAGGAATCAAAGGCAGAACAGAGAACCTTGACACTTCAGCATTGCTTCCTCTCCAAAAAAAGTCCAAGCAGCAGTAAAGGCTGTCTGATCTCTGCCCAGTAGTGTGCTTCCTTGAGCATGTTAAAACCATACCTCATCGTCTCCTCAAAGGACCAGATTCACACTTCTAACAAGGCCTGTTACACCTGGATGAGGGGGATTCACATCTCAGGGTCAACACCCCTGTACAGTGTCAGTGCTCTTCTGTGCTTCACTGAGACAACTCTGGGCTGGGAGGCCTCTGCTGCACCCCACACATTGAGTTCTAGCCTTGCTCTAGCCAGGGGCAAGACAAGAATCTCAGCTCACGTGGGCTCAACCAGCCTCGACAATTCTCTGCAGCAAGCCTGGCAATTTTCCACAGCCAGTGATACAAATAGTCTTGTGAAAGCCTGCTACAGAAAGTGGTGCAAAGATTCTCCTGTGTATGTAGTAAACAGCCTGTGAAATTAAATGCTGTTAAATCACAGAGGAAAAAACACCACATTAGGTACATAATGACAGATGCTAAACCTTTAATCCTTTCTCAGAAAAGCTGAGTCATTCTGGAGAGTGCTCAGAACTTCGGGCAATGCTAAGCAGTGGTTAAAAGTGCAAACAGAGTGTTCATCATTATGAAACAGAGAAAATGCACGAGGATACAAAATTAGTAAGACAACTCTAATACTCCACACCATTCTGGTCACTCCATGTCAAAGAAAACATTTTGAGATTGAAAAGAGATTAAATGAATGACAAAAAAAAATAATGGTAAAAAGAGAGAGTAAAGAACATAAATTTATGGGCAAAATAAAAGATGTGAGTGATAGGATCATATTTTTTTATAAGCAGGGGAGAAAGGGTGAAAAAATGCACTGAGAAACAGCATAGAAGTTGGTTTATTGTTTTAGGTTTTGTTTGGGTTTTTTAGTGGAATGTTATACAACAAATTTAAACAATCCTACAAAATATTTTGAATGCCAAAATCAAAAGGTTCTAAAGCAGCAATTAGACTAATTAACTGAAAATAAGCCCAGCAAGTAGTATCAGAGGCAATAATGTGAGTTCAACCCACAGCCTACGAGAAGCTGAGACAAAACACTACTTTGACTTTATCCTATTCCTGTACTCTTTCAACAGGGATCAACTACACTCCAGTCAGAGGAATAAAGGACCAGGGTAACTCCCATTCTGACTCTGTATTGCCTCAACAGAGTGAAAGTGACTGTGGAGGAATTCACAGATCAGATCATATAGAAGGTTTGTATCTTTGGAGTTTTCAATGCCTGAGGGGGTGGGAAGCACTAAAAGCATTATAAAGCATTAAAAAGCTTTGGTTGCAGTCAAATGAAAATAGGTATGGCAATAAGCAAAATTTAGGTAAGAAGCATCACCAACATGCAAACATCTATCCCTAAAATGACAAGAAGAAGATGCAGAGAAGCAAAAATCAAAATCAGGAGGAAGGAAGAGGAGCTGGGAGACAGCAAATTACAGCACCATGTGAGACAAAAGGAAAAGAGGGATGAAAAGTATCTTCAGAGGAAGGACAAATGAGAATGAACTGATTCTGTCATGTTAGCAATGAAAAACTACGAAACAGAAACCTGAATTTCTTCATCTGATACTGCCTCTGCAAAAAGGCATGGGCTGGAGGGAATAATATTAAGATAACATATAGAGCTATGATCTTCCCAGAGAATATTGACTGCAAAAGGCAGGCAGGAAGGAAAGAAAGCAAGCATGAGATTAGGAAGGAAGGCACATAGAGTAAGTAAAAGGTGGGAGGTAAGGGATACTCAGAGGAAATATCGCCAAAGAAAAGAAAAACTGAGGCAGGGGAGAACCTGGATGTAGAATTAGGATTTCTGACAGTGGAAAAAAGGACTTAACAATCTTAGTTAGTGGAAGTGGTTTTCTGCACAGTAAGGTAAGAGTTAACCATACAAAAATTTAAATGTCTGGGATATATCAACATCAATTGAAAGAAATTATTCTTCTTCATCTAGAAAGAAAACAGGCCAGATTTAATATCTGGCTCCAAAAGTAAAACACCACTACAAGCAAAAGGCAAAAAATTGATACGTGTGAAGTCTTAGCTGCACTCATGACCTTAATAACTTACTGTACTTTTTGTACATTTAAATGCCTTTTGTAGAATTTTACAGAGGATTAGTAAGAAACAAAAACACATAAGCGATTTATTTTCTGAAAAGGGCTAATCACAATTACCATCTAATGGTGAAAAAATAATTCTTCAAAGTGACATTTTTGAATCATGATTAGCTGGAAGAAGTCTTAGCTTCTGTTACAGAATAAGTGTTTTTGGCATGTAGATTTAAGTAAGGAATGGCATTATCTGTGGTTCTGCCCAGTTCAGCCTCCTTTTCATAATGCATGTCACTCTGAATACTTCAGAGTTGCATTTTATCCATAAAGGATTTAGTCTGAAGCTATGATAGACAAATTAATTTTAGGCTATGCAAGTCACACCACTATGTCTCAACATCAAATTGAAGCAGACCCTGACTGAAACTCCTTCATTTTCATGGTATCATTAGGGAAATATGGAACAAATAGAGCTTTATTCAGAAAAACCCTTTAGTGTAATGTGAATCTTTCCTGTGCTCAGACAAAACCCATAAAATATACTTTGAAAGAAAAAGAAAACTCAAAACAACTAACTTTATAAGGAGCACAGTCAAAAATGAAAGCTATGAAGAACACAAGAACTTCCCCCTACACAGCAGATCACAAAACCCAAGTTCCTTTTTGCACTAAACATTACTGTATTTACCTAAATGCTGTCAGTAAAGCACAAAAGGGATAAGGAAGAGAAACAGATGGAATGGGAACACTTTACTGTGTACTTAAGAAAATTATAGGGAAATAATAGATTTTGGTATTTCAGTACCTAGTACTCTTGCATTTAGCTACACCTCTAACTAAATCTATAATCAGAAAACAGGCTGAAAAGACACACATAAAAGAGAGCTGCAGAATAACTTGCCAGACAGTATTTTTATATCTCATGAAAACAATGCCTTGCAACAAGCTGAATTTTCAGGCAGAAATAAAAGCCTGTAAAATCACAGAATTGTCCAGGTGAGAAGGAACCTCGTCCAACCTTCTGTGGGAAGAGAAGCATAGATGAGACTAGCACCCTGTCTATATCCTCTTGAAAACCTCCAGCAACATCCCCAGGGAAGCTGTTACAATGAACAGTCGATGCTTCTATAAAAATTTTCTTTCTTATGTCAAGATGAACCCTCTCTCAGTGCAACCTGTTCCCACTACCCCTTGTCATGTGGCTCCTTGTGGAGGGACCCTCAAGAATCCCACCCCACAGATTTCCCCAACTGCCTCTTATGGTAGAAAAAAAGAGAAAATCATGAACATCATAGCTAAGCAATCTAGGTTAAAAAACTGCTAGCCTGATTTTTTTGTTTGTTTTAGTGAGGAACAATACAATAAAACCAGGTTTTTTGTTTGCTTTCCACTTTACACCTATATGACAAACAGGTGCACACTGAAAATGCTCTCCTTTAAAGGCTAGAAAACCCAGCCTTCAAGGGGATTAACCATGTTCACCTCTATCAAAAATTGAGAAATGGAAAGAAAAGAACAACCACACTCTGCAACCCCTGGGCTGCACCTGCTTCCTTCACCCGTGACTGACAACCATGGGAGAGAAGGGATGGAATAGAATCCAGGGAAGTGATTCTTCACCTGTACTCGGCACTGATGGGGCCACACCTTGGGGGCTGTGTCCAGTCTGGGCCTCTCAGGTCATGAAGGACTGGAGTCCTTCCTGAGGTGCTGGACTGAGTCCAGGCAGACAAGGGAGAGATGGAGCTGATGAAGGGTGTGGAACACAAGTCCTGTTTGGAGCAGCTGAGGGAGCTGCGGGTGCTCAGCCTGGAGGAAAGGAGGGGAGCCTCTCTTCTCTCCGGGGACACCTCTGCTCTCCACAACCCCCTGAAAGGAGGGTGTGTCCAGGCGGGGTCTGTCAGTGACAGGAAAGGAGAACGTAGTCTTAGCCTGTGCCAGGAGAGGTTCAGGTTGGGCATGAGGAGGAATTTCTCCACCGAAGGAACGATTAGACATTGGAATGGGCTGCTGGAAAGGGAGGTGGTGGAGCCACTGTCCCTGGAGGTGTTTAAGGCTGGACATAGTGTCACCGTCTGGATGACACGGTGGTGTTCGGTCACGGGTTGGATTCGATGATCTCGGAGGTCTTTTCCAACCCAACTAATTCTGTAATTCTACAATTCTGTAATTAATCGCCGCCCTGCGCGCGCTCGCGCCTCAAGCGCCCCAGGCAGGCGCGCGCCGCTCCCGCCCCCGCGGCCCCCCCGCCCCCGCGCGCCCGAGCACGCGCAGTGCGGCCCCGGACGGGGCGGCCGCTGCCGGGGCGCGCGGGCGTGGGCGTGCGGTGGGCGTGGCCAAATGAGCCGGACCGGGCGCTCTCGGAGCCTGTGGGCGTGGCCACACGCGCGGCGGGGCGGGCACGGGGGCGTGGCCAGACATGGGGGCGCGGCCGACGGGCGCGGCGGGGTCAGGGAGGCGGGGGAAGCGGCCGGGCGGGCGCGGGGACAGGGACAGGGACAGGGAGGGCTTCGACGGGAGCTGCCGCCGCTGCCGCCGGCACCGGGAGGGCGCCGGCCATGGACGCCACCACGCTGGAGTTGGACGCGGTAAAGTTCGCGCAGCTAGCGGTGCAGCGGGACCAGAGCGGGCGCTACCAGGAAGCGGTCTTCTACTACAAGGTACGGCGGGGGCGCGCCGGTTCCCTCGGGGCGCCGCTGTCCCCTTCCCCTCGCCGCGCGATGCTCTGGGGATGCCGGAGGGTTCGCGCTCCCCCTGCGGCACCCCGCGGGCCGGAGAGGAGCGCTGGGCACCCCCGCGGCCCGGCACGGCCCTGCAGGCGGGGAGAGAGGCGCTGGGTCAGCGCGGCCGCCCCCGCCCTCCCCCGGCGGGTGTGCCGCGGCGCCGAGCTGCTGCCCCGGGGAGGACGAGGCGGTGCCGCCCAGACGAGGGCGGAAGGCCGAGCGTGAGCGTGGAAAGTTTGTCAGTCTCCGGAGGAGCCGCGTCCTCCAGGGCGGGTTGCGAAACGCCTTTTCCCTGCGTCCTGTTTTCAGGTGTGAGAGAGCGCTGCCCGTGCGCTGGTGTTTACCCACAGGCTGAGGGCCGGCACTGCGGCTTCTCCGCTTAAAAACGGGAACGGGCGCTTCTTCCAGCTGCTGGAGACACAGCCCCTGCCGTGCTTCTGGGGAGATTAATTGTAACCTAAAAACGTCTCTGCCCCGCTGGTTGTGCACTTTCATTCCTGGCCTCTCCCCAAGCCCTGCCAGGCCAGAAAGACTGAGAGATCAGTTTCATGCTCGCCGTGTAAGCGCTGGGCATTTTGGAGAAGCACAAGTGGGCATACTGCCACTCCCGGGTGTGCAGCTGGGAGCAGCTCTATTGTAGTCATCAAGTACATAGAGCTGTCTGTGGTGAAGTACAAGATGCTCAGCAGTAAGACAGCTTAAGATCACAAGCTGTCAGTGACAGGTTTTTAACCTCGTGTGAGTATTCTTTCCATTAGGGACCAGATTTTATTGTTTCAGTACAGTTTCAGGTTGGTGTAGCTAAGGCTTGATTCAGTGTCTTGCTTGATATCTGTAGGCTTACTACCAGTATTTAATAGTTTTTGTGTAACCATTAGGCATTTTTCCTATGCAAATTGTCTCATTTTGTTGTTTTATGTGGCGTAAGGTCACGTTAAAGTTCTGTGTCCCATTGACTTCTCACCTTCGAGAAAGGTTCTATTTGAAGCCTCTGTTTATCCTTATCACAGTAATCATTCCACAAATTCCATTATCCTGGCAAAGTCATTCTCTTCCAATAACTTGTTAAAGAGATCTGTAACTGGCCTTTTATTTCATGAGTAAAAGGTGTCTGTGGAATGTTTTAAAAGCGTAATGTTAATATCATGGTGGCCTATGCATGTAAATGTGAAAGCATAGTAAGAGGAATCTTTTTTTTTTCTTTTGTTTTTTTTTTTTTTAACACACTTGTTAATTTTGTGGGGGCTAAATTTATGTATGTAAACCTTATATATGCAAAAGTCATAGTTGGCCATAATAACACTGATAAGCTCTGTGTTCATCAGCAGCAGCTTGTGTGCCTGGTCTGATAACCATGTGCAGTACTGCTTTAGTACTGTGTATTTCTCCTTTTATCTGGAAGAAATTACTCAGTGCTATTCAGAATGAAAATATCTTTTTGTGCAAATAGTCACGCTTGTATGCTTTTGAACATACATGTGTGTGGAAAATCTTTTTCACGTACTGTATACAGGTGATACTCTTGCTAAGCAGAAAAATGTACCCCTGGCAGTGTGGGTGCACTTGAAGCTGTGTGAGACAAGAGTGTCACCTAGATATGTTTGGCTTTCCAGACGTTGCCTGAAGAATCACTGCCATGTTACATTATACAAAATAGTTACAAAATGTCATTTATTACTTCAGGGATAGTTTATTTATTTGTTTGCTTGTTTGTTTATTCCAGCACAGTGGAAGTAAGCTCTGGCCTGTCACCAGCTTTCTTATCAACTGCTCTAAGAAGTTCAGAGCCCACTGGTGCAATTGCTAAGCATGTGGGAAAGCTTGGGCACTAAACTGGCTTCTGCAGGAACTTGACCTTAAGGATGAAATATGGAAAATGATACAGTTGTTGCCATAGACAACACCAAAACAGACCAGTGTGAATGGAGTTCCTATGGTTAGCAAGTGTGCTTGGCTTCCTGCTACCATGTAACTCTGATAGAAGCCTAGAGGAGTGCTGCATGTGGACCAGCTTCGGGCAGCTTGCTAATTAATGGTGCTCTGCAGAAATGTCAGGATCATATTTGGACACCAATGACTTCAGCCAAAACTGCTGAAGGCTGTTGCTAAGTCTGGCTGTTGACCAGCTGTTAGCAGCTTGCAGGCTGATGATCAGTAGTTAGCTTAGTGTGACTGTGGCACACTGCTTGTGACAAACAGTAGTGACATTGGAGAGATCATAAATGCTAAGTCTGAATTGCACATCCATCTGGTCACTGGAAACAGCTGGCATGGTGGCTCCACAAGCACTCTGTCAACTGCTTCAGTCCTTTACAGGTTTGGTCTAGAAAAGACTTGTTTCTATTATGTCCACATCTTAAAATTAGGCAAAAACAATCGTGCTTGAAATCACGGAAGCAACATTAATTAGACACTGATTTTGTAGCACTGATTTTGTTCTTTGCATCCTATTAGACCACATACTTTTGTGATACAGCACCTGTTTTGTCAGTCTGTACTTGCAGGATGTCACAGACAAATATACCCATCCTTTGGGCACATAGCTATAGTGCACTGTTTTCTCCTGCAAAAAATAGTTGTATGCTAGACCTTAATGGTAGTTAATTGCTACATACAAATGGTACTTCTGCTTACCCTTCAGTTGCTGTGGATGTTTTATGTGATGTAAAATGGAAATGGATGCTGGCAGAGAGCATGGGGTACTTGGTTCTGTGATGTTTCTTAGTGAAAATTCATCCTGATAACAAATAGAGGCTGTATCAGGATCAGTTTTAAGTCTGAGCAAACTAAATAGATGGATATGGGTGCGAACTGCTAAGCTTGACCAAAATAATAGCCATAAAACACACAAGGGAGCCCTGGCCATGGATCTGTGCTTGCTCTATGCAGGGCAGCCTCTACTCTTCTCCTTTCTGCCTTCCAGCCTGCCTGTTACACGACCACCTCCTTTCCTCTACTGCTGGTGGGAAGGCGAGCCCTGCCACAAAACGGAGGGTTTCCCCATGTCAGTAATAGGACAAAACAAGGTTTCTGTCCTCATTTTTGTGGGGTGACAAATGTTGATTCTCCACATGGTTCAGAGACTGTGTCAGCTCTGGCTGTTTATTGCATCCCTGCCAAAGCTTATGTGTTTTTCATAAATTCAATGAAGGGATAGACAGCTTATGCAACTGAAGGCATTTTTTTCTTAATAGATTTGTACAGTATGGAAAAAGCCTTAATGTGGGTAACGAACTGTGCTTCTGAGCCAGAGGCCTACGCTGCCTCCTGACAGGAGACTTCCATCCAGTATTTTGTACACATATAAGCATTTAAAAAAACAAGTTTGAGAAGCTAGGAAGCCTCACATTTGTAGACTTTCCAGATTGGATAGCTTTATCTGAGTAATATGAATTTAAAAAAAAAAAAAACAAAAAACTTTCTAAACAAAAATTCTTGGCATTTGATTTTAAAAAGCTTTTATATTAGCTACTTTTTTTTTCCTAACCTTAAATCCTCAGCTTTAAAACCAAACTGATTTCAGTGCATGCTTGAAGAGTTTTACTCAAAATCTCCTAATTTTATACATTATTATATAAACAGGTCTAAGATCTGGTATTACAGAACTTCTCAATATTTTTATACCCTCCTACATTGTCCCAGATGTGAGAAATTAAACATGATCTTTCTTATAACTTGAAACTTTTTCTTTTGAGTAGAATTTCCCTGCAGCCACTGAGTCTTTTTGCAGATATAAGGGCTTGCTTTCATGCAACTTGTGGCTGCTGTAGGCCCTCTGTTATGGTAAGTGATTTTCTAGGCAGCAAACATTAACTTTGTCTCCAATTCTTCTCCCTGCAGGAAGCTGCACAAGCCTTGATTTATGCTGGGATGGCTGGGTCCAACTTGGAAAATATTCAAGAAAAAATAAATGAGTACTTGGAGAGAGTTCAAGCTCTCCATTCAGCAGGTGGGTAAAGAGCTTTCTAATTAAACCTCTGCTTAAATTAATTGAGTGGAAAGTTGTTTGCTGCTGTGAAATACATATCAATGGTGTTTGCTCTGCTTTTATTATTCTGATTTTCTTGTCCTTTGTAAAGAACCACAAATACAATGAGCACATCAGTGCTTTGAATTCTGATACATCACAAATTAAGCGAAGACTGACTTTCTAAGGGCTTAAGTGCGGTTATTCTTTGCTTTTAAATATTCTGAGGAACCACATCTGCAGAGCAAATGCGAGAACGGTCATTAATAAAGGTAGTAAGTGACACGTATATTGTCATAAGTGATGTATTTCCACAAATGATGCAGTATTTTACATAATTAAACATCCTTGTTCTCAGTCTATTATGAAAGGGATTTTATTAATATTGTTTCACATCTGAAATATCCTGAGAGCTAACCTCTGCTTCAGGGAAGTGTGGTGGTGTTTTCTTGTCCTTGCATAGATGTTTTTAGCAAAGTTTAGAAAGATTTTGTTTCCAGGCAAGAAATAGACATTAATCCATCTGATTGGAGCTGCTAGTGTTTTGGTGACAAGTTCAGGATGTTTTTACATGTCTGCTGCTGTAGAAAGCTAAATACTTGTTTTTTCATTTAGTTCAATCACAGAAGACAGACCCTCTGAAGTCAAAACAACAGTTGGACTTGGAGCGTGCTCACTTCCTAGTTACACAGGCTTTTGATGAAGATGATAAAGGCAATGCAGAAGAAGCTATAGAGTTGTACACAGAAGCGGTGGAGCTCTGTTTGAAAACAGTATGTTAAGCTACAGGTTAACTTGGTGGAATTATGTGATGGTAAGAAATTCTTCCACTCTCACAAATGACTGACCCTTAAAGGCTGGCTTGAAAATGGAGTACCTGTATTTGTAAAAACTACCTTTTAATTTTTTTGTTTGTTTTGCTGGGTTTTTTTCTTAGTGTTTCTTCCAGTCTTTGTTATGTTGCTATACAACACTGTAAATTTATGGGGACTTATCATTTATGTGGTTTTTTTCTAAACTGGATTATACTAAAAGCTAGTAATATTCTGGAATATTTTTCATGTTGGTTTTGCCCTGGAGCAAATACTACAAAAACAGAAATTAAAAAGTGTTAAAAATGAAAGTGACTTGCTAATGTATCAGCTGTATTAATTTCTGACTACATTAAAGGAAGTAGTTTAAGGGAAATCTCTGTGTGTAACATTTTCTGAAGACGTAACAGTCTATTGATGCCAAAACTATTAAAAATACTACTTGGTTACTCAAGTGTTCAACACCAAAGCTGTTATGAGTGAATTCAATTAGCACTGAAATTAATATGGATGAATTGGCCATTACATAAACAATGAAGAATATATAATTACAGGTACTGCTTTTCTCCATTAAGTCCAGTTGCCTTAACTAACTCATTACAAGAAGAGCTCACCATCATAATGTAACTCCACCAAGTCTGTTTTTCTTTTTCTCTTCTTTTCAGTGTTATAATGTAAGAATATTTGTGGATTGTTGAGGGTGTTATATTACTTTTGCTACATGCTTGAGTAAATCCTTTCCTTTGAATTATGTTAACAGGTTTTACCTAGGCTAAAACCCCTGGTGATAAAGTGTAACCAAGAGTTAGTAGAGCTGCTCTAGTTTTTCCACTTGAGCTGTTGGGGCAGAACATTTTCAGTGGATTACGTAACATTTACTGCAGCAGCATGCTCCTTTTCCTCTGCTGTGTTCCTCCTTCTGTTGTGTCAGTGCATGCAAGTATTACTGAAGTTAGTCTGAAAATATTTCATATTAACCACTGCATTTATTGGGTATTTCATTAGGTACAAGAGAATTCTTTTTTTTGATATGATGGTAAGGTTTGTTCCTTGGGATGACCCAAAAGTACCTTCTTCCCAGGATGAAAGGAGATCTAAGGAACCTCTGCTATCTTGAGGCTTTGCTCCTGTCTTTCTCCTCAGTATATTCAGGGGGAAAGTTTTATTTCTTCCTTACCCTTGCACTACTCAGGGAGCAGCCATTACTCCTCTTCTGTGGCTGATTCCTAGATGAATGTGTTGCTGTTCCATCTCCACTATTTACCTTCATAAATCTTTAAAAGGCTTTTCCAACCAGGAATCCCAGAGTGTTATTTATTTGCAAATGAAATCTATTACGTACAGAGAGTGTTTTTAGTTTTGTTTCTTGGAGTGAAAGAAGCTTGCTTTTTGTATCCTCACTTGACTCCCTGACCTGGAATAACTGGCCAAGGCACAAAGCTGGAACCTGAAACCTGCTTGTGGGTGCCACAGGAGAAGCCACACCTCGTGTTGTGTCTCCTGCAGGTTGTTTGGCTGCAGAAGCTGTGCTTAATCTGTAAGGAAGACAAAAGTATTAATCTCATAGATGACTCCCAAATGGGAGCAGAAGTTAATGCTCTGCACATCTTTGTCACCCTGTCCTAGGTTATTTTATGCTTTTGATTACAAGTTAAAAATGTTGTTCTTGCATCTGTGTCTTGTTTGTTTGGAAACAAATTTATTTTATGTAAGTAAACATTTAAATTTTTTTTCCTAAGTTACCATGATCATTTTAACACATGTGAGGAAAAGAATCAGAACACATCCAAGCTCAGCAGTATGTGCAAGATTTTGTTTTTCTTTTCTTTCCGCCAATAGTGTTTTAATACAATTCTTCTGGCAATTCTTTTTTGTGTATGCAGTGTTTTCCATGCTGAAGAATTTTACACATAACTTCCATTCTATAAAAATTTCACTAGAACAGCAAAATTATATTTGCTTACATAGTATTTTTAATGGTGAATTTAAAAAAAGAAACAACAACAAAGCAAAATATTTGCTCATTTCAAAAAGAGAATTGGCAAAAATAGCTAGTTACTCTTTGCTGTAATCTAGAAGTATGACAACTGAGCTTATAAAACATGCTGGTTTTTGGATGTGCAGATTTTTCTTTTATTTTATATTTCAGGCTACTGAAACCTCAGAAGCAGGCCTCCAGTCCAAACTGAAACAGCTGGCTCGACAAGCACTGGACAGGTGAGTACTGCTAATGTTAGTGAACATAGCTGCTGTCAGGTCTAAGTGCACCCTCTGAGCTGGATTCTCAGTCTAACACATCTGTGTGGATTCTGTGTAGACTAAGCTCCTGCAAAGTTCACCTTGGAGCTAGTTGCCAGCTGCTTCACTGCTGAATGTAGCAGCTGTTGTGCCAACCCTCTGGGAATCTTGGGACATGCAGAATTAGGAAAGGACTGTGTGCTTGTTAGAACAAATGCAGTACTTCAGATATATATATTATAATATATCTCAGAGTATTACAATTATTGGCCTCTATAAAAGATGCTGAATTCAGGCTAGCATGAAGTCAAGGTGTCAGTGTCTCTCCTTAAGGAAGATAGCTTGGAAACTGGCACACACTTTTTTTTACAATAGCAATCTAATTACATGGTATATCGGTAGTGAAATCTCTGTCTGAAACAATTTACACAAATATAACTTCAATGTACCTCTTTTTAAATCAGCTCTATGATGATGAATCCCAGGCTGTGTTGGGCTAAGTTTCAGTATAAGCTGGGTTTTAGCTCTTCTCAGTCTGTGTTCAGAAAAAAATCCCAGGATATTGCATGTGTGCGAGTATCCAGCAGCTTAATGCAGCAGTAACAAAATATGGCTTCTGCATACCCAGCTGACAGTTCAAGCAGTTGAAAATCTGGATTGCGAGAATGCCCATGGGTTTTACTACTATTGTACCTCCTAAAATAAAAAATCAAAATAAATACAAAATAAATAAGCAAAATAAATCTGGAAGGTATGAGAGGTTGCAGATCAGTTTTATCTCTGTGTTTCAGTGATCTTGTTCTGAGATTTCACATAATGAACACTTACACAAATTCTCCTATTAGCATAATTTAGAGGCAATAAAAATCTAATGTGTTCTGTCAAAAAGAGCTTGTATGAGTTGGAAATGCTATATTTTAATTGATTCAAGAACAGAAAAATAAGGAAGTACCAGCATCAACAATTGATTGGTTTTTTAGAAAAAGTAGTGTTGGTCAACTTGGGCATTTGCTCATTCCATTTAACATATATGGGAACATCAACCAGTAATAGAATTGTAATTATTTTTATCACTGTTGTAAAGAAAATGCATTCTTCATTTGCTTTAGAGCAGAAGCACTGAAGGAGTCTATGTCAAAGTCATCTCAGAAAGAAAAGTCAACTGCAGCCAAACCAAATCAGCCAGTCAGAACATTCTTTCCATTGGGACCTGATTTTTCTTTAAATGATAAACCACAGACAATCAGAGCAGTACAAGCTAGTGAATCTCAAGGTCAGAGATACACTGCAGAGGAGATTGAAGTACTCAGGTAAGTCCAAGATTTTCCAAAGTGAGTTCATGAAAAATCTGTCTCTGAGAAGCCAAAGTGCAAAGTTGTTTTTATAGATTATACAACTGCTACTTCACTGGAGATCGAAGGAGCATAATATTTTATATGACTCTGCCTTCTATTACATCCAGTTCCTTTTACTTTCATTTTTATTATAGGTGAAATAAGCTACAATCCATAAAACCGCTAACCTAAATTGTGACTTTTGAAAACTATCAAATATATAATGTTCAAGAGGCAGTTGTCTTGTTTTCAGAAGCACTGTTTATTACTAGTTTTTAAAAACTTACTTTATTGTTACCTTCTGCAAGTTAATCTTCAGAAGATGATTGATAGGTTTGTAACTCTTCTTTTTTCATTGTTTTTCTTCTGACTTGTAGGAAGACTTCAAAGATTAATGGCATTGAATATGTACCTTTCATGAGTGTTGATCTGAGAGAACGTTTTGCCTTTCCTATGCCTTTTTCGTAAGTATGCCTCAGTTACTGAACTTCATTTTTGTTCTTATTTTCAAAACTTTTCCATATTTGGTATTTCGGTATTTTCTTTTTCAGGCTTTAAAATTGTTTACATAGGCTTTTAAGTATAATTCAGGAAGAGGTAATTAAATATTACTACTTCCTTCTTCCACTCTGAACTTAAAATTTATTGTAAGCTGTTCTGTAGTACTTTTGCGCTTGCAAGCTTATAAGGATAATATTATATTTCCGTTTTTGGATTATTGGGCTGGGCTGTCAGCTTGAGTCTGTTTTCTGATGCTACTCCATGCTAATGAGTTTAGTTCTGTTGCTTGTAAAATGCAGGTGAGAGCTGTTTTCTTTGTAAAGCGCTATTCCAAGGAAGAGTCAGGCTAGACTTTCATTCATAAGCAATAATAATAAGTTAAGATTACACAGCCATAGTAGACAAAGACATTTGGGGTTGTTAAATTTTTTTAACACTTTTGCCTTTCCCCCCCCCTTAAAAATCACAAACTTAGATGCAGTGTTCCTAGAAATTGTTTTACCGCTTTGTAATTGTTCTGTGCATATTTTGAACCATCTATCAGACATATTTAAGACGGCACAAACCATAAAAAGCTATTAATTTATTTCTATTTTTTTCTCTCTTCAATTTAGTGATAAGTGTGGGAAGCTGCCATTATCCCCCAAACAGAAAGCGATGTTTGCCAAGTGGGTGCGACCAGATGACATAACAAATAACCCTACGATGATCTATACTGTATCAAGTTTCAGCATAAAGCAGGTAAGTTGCTCCCAAGAAAAAATGTGTGCTGCTAGTGGTTTATCATGGGGGGACTTTGTTATACAAAAAGGAATCCCCAAATATGAGAGAGTGCTTTCCTTGGCTCTTATGAGGTTAAATAAATAGAAAAAAAATTGTTCTGTAGGGGCCTCATGTTGAGCAAGCATATACGTTTTCTGTCTCTAATATTGGCTTTGCTTCTTTTGATTTAAATTCTTCCCTTTCAAAGGGAGTTACTAACTGACTGTTTTCCTTCCCTCCACACACTGCATTCATCTCTCAGTGTCTGAGTTATTAGAAAATGTCCTCACTGGTTTTCTTTTCTTTATAGACAATAGTGTCAGATTGTTCTTTCGTGGCATCACTGGCTATCAGTGCAGCATATGAAAGAAGATATAACAAGAAATTGATCACAAGGTAAGTAGCTGTTGCTTTGTAAGATCTTTGCAGGCTTAATACTGCCAAGCTTTTGCAGTATGTTCTGTGACATCTGTACACAGCAAAAAATAGCATTTGTTTCACCTTCATCTCCCTTGGACTCATGAGGTTTCAGCACTTCTAAGCTGGAAGACAACTTTATATTGAAACAAATGGTTTTAAGTCTAACAGCAAAAAACTGTTGGACAAAAATTAGTAATAAAAATTTTGAGTCAAAATTGGGAACAGAGTATGAATTTACTCACATATTTATAGACATGTTCAAAGAAACAGCAATTTTCAGATGTATATGTATGTTCTGTTATCCAAGATTTTTTATAGACACTCCCAAAAGTCTGGCCAATTTATTACATCATGGTATAGGTATTTTGTTTCTTTTATTACTACCAGAAAATCTCATCTGTCTTTGTTTGATGGATGACCCAAGTTTTATTCAGCCAAGCAGCACTTTATTAAATTTGCTCTCCTGGTTAGACAGTTACCATTGATTAAGTTTTCTGGAGTGTAACAAGCCTATGAAGTGTCTCCCTTACTGTACCTGCTGTGTATTAATCAGATTTTCTGGGGTGTATAGGCCTTTGACTCCTTATCTTGCTCAACATAGATTTCTTTTTCTATGACATCTTAACTCATCTCTAGTTATATGATAACAGTTACACAATTCTTTATTGATTTTTTTTCTTTCAACTGTTGATGAAGTTCTCTGAGGGGTATGGGTTCATGGAGTTCCTTTCTGCAGGTGCTGTGAGATAATTTCTCAGGGTTTTCTACTGACACTTAGCCAACACAGATCTAAATCAAAGCCAGCTAAAATCACAGTCAAACATTCCTCAACTAATTAAGCATAGATCATTACAAAATTTTTTTAAAATCACAAAACTCCTGGCTAACTAAGATACAACTTGCTGACAAAATAATACAGACATTGGAGTCTAACTTCATGTGCTTTGAGGAGTAATAAATAGTTTTGAAGGATTTTGTAATTTGTTTGGGATTTTTAAAATACTAGCTTTATTTATAATGCTCTCTAGTTTCATTTTTCTATTTTGTTTATAATGCTTTCTAGTTTCATTTTTCTGTTTTGTTAGCTACTGTGCAACAGGTGGTCCATTTTACAACTCATTGTAGAGTTAATGTTACCAACATTATCACAGCTGCACTCAACTGGCATCCTATGATAAATTTGCCATGGGTTTTCTGGACTTTGCTGCGAGGCTCTTGCCCAACTCAGTGTGTGAATGGTTTTTGATTGTTTTGTTTTAACCTATTATTTTTAGAACTGAATTTGTATTCTTTTCAAGAGCAGCAAGTTTTGCACTGCCTTCTCCTTCAAAAGTTTGACTTGTCATTCAGCAAATACTGTGTTTATATTATAGATTTGTAAATACTGCTTGTTTAATCGTAAGATAGATTTGTTTGCCTTGCTTCTGTTTGAGAAACAATAAGGTTACTTAGGTTCTTTTTGCTACTATTAAGTAGAAAGCTGAAACAAGAGCAGGGCCTGAAAAAATAAAACCTATTTAAACATGATTATTTATACTAAATTTGAGTTGGTCTTCATTAAAAATTCCATATTTCTGTTCAGAGTAAATTCCATAAACAGATTGTGTTAATCCCACTTTTATCGTTATAAGTGTAGGTACAGCCTAGTCATTTATGTCATAATTTCCTCCTTTTTTTTTTCTGTTAACAGTATAATTTACCCTCAGAATAAGAAAGGAGAGCCAGAATATAATCCATGTGGTAAATACATGGTGAAGCTTCATATCAATGGTGTTCCTAGAAAGGTAAATCTTTTTTGGGGACTTAGTACTGCATAAGTCATGTGTTTTAAAGGCTTAATCAACTTCACTATGAAGTGCTTGCATAGCAAAAACTTAAGGCAGGTGCTTTTGGAAAGTATTTTTTAATTGTTAAACCTTCTTGAGATTGGTTTTTGGTTTTGAAGTATCCAACCACATACTTCTTTTGTCTGTACTTCTGTAGGTGTTCATAAAAATAGCCTTACATTAAATTAATGTTAAAAAATGCCTTATATTACTTAACAGAATTGTGAAAACCAAACAGGAACAAAGCTATGTGTCCCCTACTTATGAATTAGATGTGCACTCTTCCACTTCATCTAAGAAAGAATTAAAAAAAAATATAGAGGGGGATACCAGGAAAAGTATAGATATGAAATGACTGTAGAGGAATAACTCGACTGATGAGCAAGGCTTTGCTCAACTACAGATTTTTAGTAAGAAAAGGAAACACCTGAAGATAAAACTTTGCAAACTCACAAATAACTTCATTTTCTTTCCAGTGCAATAAATAAGAACATAAAATAATGTACTTCTCCATATAATATTTAACCGTAGCACAGATCATAGTGACTTATGAATATTTATGAGAGTTCAGAAGTTGAGTGGTCATATTCATGGGATGGGAAAGTAGGGGGAAACTTCTCAAAGGCTCTTAATTGTTAAGATATAACCTCTGGGTCAGGAAGTCTTTGAGCTTCAAAATTCCAGAATCTGAATATTTCAGGAAAACATAATTTTTGTGTCTGCCTCACTCTTAATATTCTTTCCAAAGTATCTCCTAATGGCTGCCTTTTGTCAGGATGAATGGCCATTTGCTCTCCTATGAAAAGGTTTATTCATTCCTGCACAGATAGGATTTGACCAGAGAATGTGCTGTGTTGGTAGCCTGTATTTGTAATGGACTAGTGCCAACAGGAAACTGAAACATCTATTCACAGAAACTGTTTCAGATTGCTGCAAATATGCAGTAAGAATCTGTAATGATGATGAATATACAGTACCCAATTTAAAGAAGAAATGTTAATACTGTCAGAGCTGCTGCTTTAAGGTATTCTTCCTTTTCAGAGAGAAGAAATTGAATCTGGAACTAGAGGCTATGAAAGTTATGACACAATTTGCTTCCTTAAAGATAAATAAATATTTATTCCTCTGCTGGCTACCCTCTATGCTCTGATTCCTTATTAGATGAGGAATATTGTTAGACTTTTCTTTACTTTTTATGCTTGTAATTATACAGAACCTTTCTGCAAGTGCCTTTTACAGTAGCTATTGCACACTTTATAAGAGTGTATTGTCACCATCAGTCAAGGCAGCCACTCACATCACCCAGTTAGACCAGTGCAATCAAGAGCTGGCAGTAGAATTTCTTGTTCACTTGGGCAAACCACTGTAGGATTGATAGAGGTGTCCATATGTGAGAACAATGGTCAGGTCTGGCTGTGTCTGAGAAGCTTTGTATTAATGAGGGTTTTGTTTTATTTTCTGATTACTTTCAAAATACTTTATTAGATTTATGATGATTTTTCATTCATTTCACACAGGTAATCATAGATGACCAGTTACCTGTTGATCATAGTGGGGAACTTCTCTGCTCTTATTCCAACAATAAGAATGAATTATGGGTGTCACTAATAGAAAAGGCCTACATGAAGGTCATGGGAGGATATGATTTTCCTGGATCAAATTCTGTAAGTATGAGATTATTTCTAAGAAGAAAAAAATTCCACTTAAATAATAATGGGTAAAATAGTTTCCTTCTAGTGAAATCAAAGTGAACAACTTGGGAAGATAAGTATTTGGTTTGACATTTTCTTAATTTTTTTCTCTTTCTTTCTTTCACAAATATTTTTAGCTGTACTTCATGAAATTATTCCATCAAAATAGAATGAGCAAGACATCTTGATGGTCAAAGTTAATTTTAGTTCTTAGACTTCAGTATTGATGCTTGTGGGTAGGAAATGTTTTATATAGAGTCTAGATGGAGGTGTTGGGTGAAGGCATAAATTCTCTTTGCCCATATCAATACTGCTGATTTTGGTTTCTAACTCTTTCAATAAATAGGACAGTTCTCCCTCATCAGGTAATGGAGTCAGCTAGGAAAGGAACAGTCTAGTCATTTAGAAGGTCTGTATAGAGGGAGCAAGTACTTTGATCTGTGCAAGTTTGTTTATCAGATTGTTCCACTTATCTCCATAAATATGCATTGGGTTTCTATAATGTGGTTACTAAAGAAACAGTCAGCATACATTATGCAAGTGATGTCATGCAAGTTATTCTTTAAAGAGGGATGGTTTACTGAAATGAGTAGTCCACAAAATTTATTACTTAGGAAGCCGTTCTGAATTTAACTTTATACTATTAAAATTTTAAAGATTTTTTTTTTTAAATTCATGGTGCTAATTTGGTGTCTTGACAATCACATTCTTGGTATACTTGGTAATCATTACCTCTTGAAAAATTGTTATGGAGACAAATGTAGCTTTGTGTAAGGGGTAAATGTAGCACACATTTTTATGTGTCAGGCTGCTTTGTTTTGAAGGACAGAAGCTGGTGAGAGTAACTGTGTTTTATTCCCATTGTCACCCTCTAACTTGCTATCTGGAAAAACAGCTTGGCTGGTGACATTTAATCTCCACCCTTCCTGCCCCCTCCACTTTCCACTGCATTCCGGTTTCCTTCTGTAATCAGAGTTACTTACAATCAGGCTGTCTTGTACTTTTAATTCCTCGAGTTCCCGCCCCCCAGTGCTGGTTATTGGCACTTCAAGCATTTACAGTCTGCTTTTGCTTTGAGGAGTACAAAGCAAAAGAATAGGAATTAAGCAATATTTCAAGGAGTTGGGAGATTAAAGCATCTTTTTATGGAAATACATGTCAGTGTCAGCTTTACCAAAAAGAATAAAAAAACCAAACCCTGAGGTTTAGAAATAAAAGATAAATTATTTAAAATGCATATATAATAGCAAGGTACCAAATAGAGCTTCTGAGATATGCTTTAAAAAGTCTGTAAATCAATGAAATAAATAGAACACATCACACAGTTGAACGTGACTGATGATTCTGATATGCTTTCATTGCTCTGGAATTCCAGTTTATTTCATCAGTTCACTTTCCAGCTGTTTTTCTCCTTAAGCTACTTGGAATTCTTGTCCTTGTCTAAGCAAAGAATTTTTTGTTTGTTAGTCTTAATCTTGACCCTTTTATGCATAGAGCTGTATTGTAACCTTTGTGTACTTGATTTCTTTCAAGGCTTTTTATAAGTTGTGTACAGACATCATATGTTTATATATTGATTACCTGTTCTGATTTCTTTTGAATACTTGCATTTCAGAATATTGATCTCCATGCACTGACAGGCTGGATACCTGAAAGAATTGCTATGCACTCTGACAATCAAGCCTTCAATAAGGATAACACTTTCAGAATGCTTTATCAGAGGTAGACATTTGTTCTTTTCTTAGTAATTAAAATGCTCGCTGTGTAGTAGCTGTGTTACCACTGTAAAAGCAGTATAGTCACCACAGATACTTCAACAGCATTTTGGTACTGCTGCAAATTGTGCTTTATATAACCTCCATGTGCTTTTTGGAAGGAGAAAAATTGAGGTATTGGTGGCTTTGAAAGAACAGAAGATCAAAATACTGAGGAATTTTGTGTGATTGAATTCTTCTTTTCCTTGATAAAGAAAACAGAATATAGAGTCAGAGAAGAGTAGTTTGGAACCAATATATGAGTTACATTATAACTGGTACTAGTTATAATATATACCAGTTAAGTGTTTAAAAAGAAGAAGGATGTGTATTCTGTGTTTCCACACAGTTCCCCAGAACTATAATATATCAGCTGTCCTAGCAAGCAGATATAATACAGTATTTCTAATTGTATCACAAGATTATGCCCCATCAGTAAATCTGCTGGAGGAGCAGCAAAAGCCTATCAAAACCGCAATACTGGTTTTCACGCCTACCATAACAGTCGGATTTGATGGTCTTAAAGATCCAAAGTAAATGATTCTATTATTTTGCTTACGGTGAAAGATACAGCCATAAATTATATTTGCCAGGTATACCAAGTACTTTGATTTCTTTCAAAATGGCTTTGTGCAGCTGGTGTCTTATGTATTTCAGTGCAGTAGAAGGGGGTTATTCTGTTGACTGAAACATCTGCATCCACGATTAAAAGAGTCTTTCTACAGTGTTTTTTCCATTGCTTAGGAGCTCTCAGAGCCGTCAACAATTTTTCAGATGTTCTGTTGTTGTAATTTGACGGTGTGACTGAGGTTAGGATGGGATCTAGCCACTGGAATGTTGCTGTTGTTCACCTGTCCTAGAGTGAAAATGTGTTGATCCATATAATCCAATGATCCTGTAATTTGTCTTGGGACACTGAGTGTGTACTTGGATTTTTAGCTTAGGCTGGAAATGCGTCAGTGCGTTTTCACAACAGTGATTGTTCCAAAATTAACAATTATGATTCAGAACACTAAACTTCACTATAAACACCTGCAGAAGTATGGAAGTGTGAACTACTCATTCTGCAGAATCCTGGGAGTGCGACAGACTTGGTAATTTGCTATATGCAGTCATTGACTAAGTGGTGATGAAACCACATTTGTGCTCAGCTATGGATCTGTGAAGAGTATCTTAAAAGTGACACGGGCTGAGATTCATGTTGATAAATGCTGAATTTTGTTTATGAAAATACGAAATTACAATGAAATACTATTTTTTAATTTAAACTGTATATTTAATTCTGAAAGAAAAATACTTCCACTTTCTCAGATTTTTTTTCAGGAGTGATTTCTGCTGACAAAACCCCCTGTATCCTAGTTTTTATAGAGCAGGGTCATGCTAATGGACAGTGTACAAAGATGCTACTGCAGTGTCTGGCAAATGTTAGATTGCAACTTGTGAGATTTAATTAAGCTATTTTTCCACCTCTTTTTGAACAGATTTCACAAGGGAGATGTCCTTATCACAACAGCAACAGGGGTGATGTCTGAAGAGGAAGGAGAAAAGTGGGGTTTAGTTCCAACCCATGCATATGCAGTCTTGGATATAAGAGAATATAAGGTATCAAGTGAAACTGAAGCTGTTTTCAAACTCCTGTTTGAAACCTACTTGTGTTTCTAGGTTTACCCTAGATGGGTAATTACTGATTTTTTTTTTTTTTTTTTTTTTTTTTTTTTTTTTTTTTTTTTTTTTTTTTTTTTGTTCTAATGGCTAATACATTTTATTTTGTCTGGGACTCCACTGGGAAATATCTGAAAACTTAATGATCCATATAAAAACCACTTTCAATATGTAAAAATTACTGTGACAAGATGAATTGACAGTTTTACTTTGTGGTTTCTTTTAGGGACTTCGATTTCTTCAGCTAAAAAATCCGTGGAGCCACTTACGTTGGAAGGGACGATACAGTGAAAATGACACAAGAAACTGGACCCCAGATTTACAAAAATACTTGAACTTTGATCCCAGAACAGCTCAGAAAATAGACAATGGTAATAAGATTTTAGAAGTCATTATCTGCTCAAATAGTATAGATCTTTGTGGTGTATCCCTGCAGGAAGGTGGAAAGGAATGCTTATGCACAAGAAGAGTAAAACAAATACTAGAAGCTAAATAGTCCAAAAGTTTAGGAAGTATTTATGTATTTAAACCTGTCATTTCAGGATTGTCTGGGGTTTAAGTAATCTAGACAGTTAAATATGTATCTCAAATTCATTGACAAGAAAGTACCTCCTTGGTTAAGTGTGCTGTCTCAGTATGTGGGAGTTCAGTGCAAAGAGAACATTCTGACAATAAGCTGTGAAATGCTGCTTTTTAATATGTGAATGGACTTTTTGTGGGTCTTTTTCCTCTCCAACATTTTCAAATATGTATCAACATGTTTACTGTAAACAGTATTTAAATCAGTCTTTCTGCTGCAGCAGCTGCATTTTACTTTCAGAAAGATGTTTCTGCTTTTTGCTGTGTCCTTGTTGCTGTCTCCAAATCTCTGAGGGAGCCTTTTTGTTCAGTGCTACTGTTTTTACAACACTATGCCTCCAAATCCATTAGATTATAGCATTTATTGATAAGCCTCATGCAAATGCCTGATGAAAACTTTGGATTCAAACATAAAAATACTAGCCCTGGATTTGTGACAGTTATGAGATAATAGCTTGTTATTTATTTACCAGTTAATTTTGTAAATAATTTGTAGCATCTAGTTGTTAAAATTTTATATGAAATTACATTGGTAATTCTAATGGAATTATTCCTTCTAATTGGATTTACACTTTGGTCTTCTTGATTTTGTGTAGTTATTATGACTGGTTTTTAGTGCTGCAAGATCTGCAATTGCCTGTTGTCAAGTACATGATTTATAAGGCTGCTAACATTTTGACAGTTCATTCCATTAGGAATTCGTTGGTTTGCAGGCACTGTTGTTGGCTGAAATTGCAATTAAGGGAGCTAATGGAGAATTAAAATAAATGTATGAGAATGTTGCAAAGATAAAGCAAATTTAGGGTGCAAAATCAAGTGACATAGGTGTTGGTTGAAGTATCTTAGAAATACATTTAAACATACTCACATGTTGATTGACTAATTGATTGTGCCGGATGGCTGCTGAAGTAGGTTGTTGAATTGCAGGAACCTGTTAGACTGTGTATTTCATTTCTTTGTTTTTAGAAACCTAGGAAAGGCGAAATGAGGAATCACCTAATAATGTCTCTTTCAAAATAGCAGATTTTCTCATATCTTCCACTTAGTCCTTAAGAATGGAAAAGCATTCCGACAGCTTCAGAAAGTCCCTGATAATAAGAAGAGACTAACTTGTTTTTTCTTGCTTTAACTTGGTTTGTGAGGCAAGTTTAAATTTAACAGTTTAGGCAGTGCAGACGTTACTACTACATTTTGCAGAAATGTTGGCTTATATAAGCTGTATCATTTGCTCAGAAAGACACTTTTGAGAAACAAGTAAAATCAAGGTATCTGGTAAGAAAATAATAACAGCATTTCCTTTTCAGGCATTTTCTGGATTTCTTGGGAGGACCTGTGCCAGTACTATGATGTTATTTATTTGAGTTGGAACCCAAGTCTTTTTAAAGAATCTACATGTATTCACAGGTTGGTCCAAAAGATAAAATTTTTGTTTCAAAATCTCAGTAAGCGTTCTGATGTGATGTTTCCTTCCTTCCATTCTTCTAGGTTACAGCTGGGGACTTGAATTCCAGCTCTGTTCTTTTGAGCCTGACTTTACACTTTCTCAGCCCAGGTTTTGTTTTTGACTACTTCTGTAACATCAATGGAGCTCAGTGACCCTTGTGATGTTGCTGTGGAGCTGTGGTTGTGTAACCACATTCTGACCTCAGTCCCACATCTCCCTATCAGGATAAAAATCAAATTTTGTCCATCTCTAAGTAGTGCCCAGACTGTCTTTAAGTGACCCAGTTATTATTTGGAATTCATTTTTCTGGCCACTTGCAAGTGAGCTGTGTGGCGTGTTGTTTTTGTAGGGTGTGTTCACTGACATCAGGGTACTTTAACCAGTTCTGGGTTTTAGCAGTTGTTGTTACCATAAATAATCTTCCTTGCCTGCTGATTTGTTTTCTGAATGTGATACCTGTCTCTTACCAAATATCTGTAACATTTAAGGGTTTTGCCTCCCAGTTGAGGATAAGTGTGTGTATCTGTGTCTTGGTTTTGGAAAGCAAGGGTTTCTATACTTCACTCCACTAGACTGCACTTTGCCACTGCTTCCACACTGTTCCTGCATGTGTTAGCTCTGCACAAGCTCCTCCATCCACAGTGTGACTGCTGAGCTTATCTGTAACAGCTCCTTCCATCTTTGGGTTCCAGTTATTTTTAAAATACACTGTGGTGATGTAGCAAGATGAGATAATGTGTGTGCTAATGTCAGAGCTCACTTACTGGTCTGTCTGTCCTTATGTGATCAGTGATTGTGTTCCCTCTGTGTAGGGAAAAGCCTTAGCACAGTGGCAGTTGCCATAAAATGCAGAGTAACGATGGTGATAATTTGAAGCTTTGTTAATGCAACCTTCCACACATGCTGTTCAGTTTTACAAGTGTGAGAGGGACAAGGAGACTTAGGAATAGCTGTATAGGCTTCTGTTCCCAGTGTGCCACACTGTGTTCAGTCATCAGCACTTTTGTTTTTCCTCATTATATTTTTCTTGTCTAGACACTTCACAAGACAGAAGGCACATTCTGCAGTAGGGCACCTCAAAGATCTTTAACACTTCCTGCAGGGCACCCTTCCAATCATGAAACAGGGCAAATTTTAAAACAAAAATTGCCTCAGGAAAAGAAAAAATGGAGGAAAAAATTTGGCAAGGTTTTGAAACCAACCACAGCAGATAGATGATAGATAGATTTCTACAGTTCCAAAAGTGTAGGTGTTTTTCATTTAATATTGGTATGTGCAATTGCTGCATAAATGGTCCAGCTTTTTCTGTGCTTTGTGGGGTCGCAGTCACCAGCCAGGCTGTTTGTATTTAGCATTTTTTATTACCATACATGTATTGTGATGAACTCATTTATAAGGCAAGATTCTGAGATAACGCTTCTGATGTGACTGTGTTATGTAACCACTGCCATAGATGCCAGTAGAAAACTAGGCTTTGGTAACCTTCTATTGATAATATCACGCTGGGGTTGGTTTCAAAGCACAGATTAGTTTCTTACTGGTCTAATAACATGTCTGTATCACTTTCAGTACGTGGGATGCAAAGCAGGGCCCGGTGAAGGATGCCTACAGCCTGGCCAACAACCCTCAGTACAAGCTGGAGGTGCAGTGTCCACAGGGTGGTGCTGCCGTCTGGGTCCTGCTCAGCAGGCACATCACTGACAAGGTGCTGGCTCTGCACTGCGAGCTCTGCCTCTGCTCCTGTAAATCTTTCTGTATGGCTCTCTCTTAGTAGTATATTACTGCCTGTGTTCAGGTGTGTATGCCTGTGTACATGTAGAATTTTCTAATTCAGCAGGTATGTGTATGTCCAGCTGAAACAGAGTAACATTTCAGCTAAGTGATTCTATTCCACTGTAAAGGTTCTGAAGTAACTTTGAATCCTGGGGCCTGAATAAATTAAATTAGTGGATGTTTGTTTACTTCAGGCATTTGAAAAAAAATTCCGTTGGGTATCCAATAAATACAAATATCAGATCATATTGTGTGGTGATCAAAAGGGGTGGTAGAAGGTGTACTTGACTTGATTAAGCATTCATCATGTTTTGCAGAATTGCATAATTCTGATTTGTGGTTTTCTGTGGGTTTTGTTTTTATAGGATGACTTTGCACACAATCGAGAATTCATTACAATGGTCGTATACAAGACTGATGGCAAAAAAGTTTACTATCCAGGTTAGTGTACCTTAATTAGTTACTGTATCTGATGCTATAAATAAATGAAAAAGCACGCAGAATTTTGTGGAGAGGAAAGGCACTTCTTGCTTTAAAACTAGATGCCTCATTAAGAGGTCACTCTTCTGAAATCATTATTTTGCTCTGTTACATATCCTACCTAAAGTCTGAAGGAATAAGCCATTGCACACATGGTGTAAGAACTCCTAAGAGGTCTACATAGTTCTGCTGACACTTACTTTGATGCAACATTTTCTTTATTTTTTTCTATTTATTTTTCAGTGCCAGTAGTTAACACTTAGAGAGAACAGATGTTGTGCGTTCTTCTCTGATAGCATAATTATTTCCTGCATTTGTGAAATTATTTAAAGGTCTACAGCTTCCACAAAATGAAAATAATCAGGGTTAATTGTCCCATGAACTTGTCTTAGTAAAGTACCTAAGCAAGTTTATGAAATATAGGTAAACACTTCAGCATATTTCCAAGTATCAGATACGGAATGTTTAAAATGTTCAAATTTTATCAAAATCTCACTCTTGGTCATTATATGTCAGATTCTTTTCACCTTGAGAAGAGTTTTGCTGTAGCTGTGATATAGCCAAGTATGCTTTATTTCAAGAGAAATAGCAGATCTGAAACACAGGCTGAGATTTAGGGTGTAAAGGTAATGCCCAGGTTGAATGGTTAGACTGAAACTTTAAGGCACAGCTAATAAGGTCTTTTTTTTTTTCCTTAAGTTAGAGGTAAATATTGTAAAAATATTACAATATTTTTGGAAATTGGAATTATTCAGTGAAGATGCATCCTAAAACAAGCGGGGTTTGGCCTGTTGCTTTTACAGATAGGAGCCTCTTTAGAACCAGGTTTACATTCTGGTAGCTGCTCATGCAACAACTTCCTTAGTAGATTTTAAAGCTTTTTCACCAAAGAATGTAATTTTTGGGACTTTTTCTATTTGAATGGCTAATAAGGATTGCATTGTTCACATCTGATATTGTTGACCACTTTCCGGAAGAATCCAAGCTTCCCCTAGAACCCAGGTCTTTCTGTGCAGTGTCTGTTGACACCTGACCAAATAATCATGTTTTTGCAAGAGCTTCTCTGTGAGGAGAAGCAAATGCCCAAGTTGTTTGTGGTGTTCCTGGTAGTTGTAGCAGTGCTTATTTTACATGTGTGTTTCACTGAAAACATTCTTAAACGAGAAAACCCAAACACAATTGTATAGTAAAGGGAATTGTTCAATTGTGCTTGAAAGAGACAGCCTTGCAAGACCAGTAACAAAACCTGAATGATTCATATGTTTTGTCCTGCTACACAAACTCTTTTAAAAACTTCTGATCTCACGAGCTCAAACTTGTTTTAAACCTTTTTCCATGGAAATAGATTGGTCAAGCTGCAGTATTATTTTTAACCATCTGTTAAAATGAGATGAGAACAAAGCAGCTTAATCTTTTGGCAGCAAGGCCGAGATTTCCCATTCCTAGCTTCTTATTGTTTTATATTAATCCTTTCCCCTCTCCCATGTTGCTTTGTGGAAGAAAATAAAAGGACCTGATCCTGGGCCTATTGAAATAATTGGCTAGATTTGGTCCTGCTTCACTGAAACTAAAAGAAGTCTGGAAAGAACCAATTAGAGGGCAAATAACAAATTACACTGTCTAATTGTAAAAGCAAACATTTGGGTTCTTTCTAAGTACCACATGTGCATTAGTGTTGGGATGCAGCTACATCTGTGTAATGATCACAGGGATTTGAAGAGAGAGGGAGAGAAAGCTTGTGTGATTTAGTTAAAGGAATTAACATGTTTTGAAGTATTGTTTACGTGGTGGCCAAAGATTTTGGCAGCTGGCATTCTGGAACTGTCCAGCCAATGGAGAAAGAGCAGACACTTCAGAGATTCTCAAAGAGTACTTAAACATCCATTATCTTTCTCTTGAAATTTCAACATAATTACAGCAGTCTTCTTTGAGTAGTGACATTGCTGGGAGATGGATAAGCAGTCCTGGCAAGTCTTGGGATTTAAGCTGTACTTTCAAGCACAGAAATTGTGTGTTGTCATGTGTGATGTACTTCTCCTGAAAACAATAGTTGATGTTAAGACTGTCCTTTTTATGGATAAATCTTGAGGCTCTCATCTGTTCAGGGCACTCGGGTCTGTTCAGTCTAGTTTTAGAAGTTTACCAGGCTGGGGGATTTTTTGGTCAGGGAAAAATGTTCATCCTTTTCTTTTTCAGCTGATCCTCCTCCTTATATTGATGGTATTCGGATCAACAGTCCCCATTATCTGACCAAGATAAAGCTGACCTCTCCAGGTTCCCATACGTTCACCTTAGTGGTGTCCCAGTATGAGAAACAAAACACCATCCATTACACCATCAGGGTAGGTGCTGTTGTTTCATAATAAATGTAAGCAATTAAACTGTAAAGTGTCTTTTGTTTTTAAATTTGATAAAAAGGGTATTTCTGAATCAATATTGCTGCTTTGGGGAGGGAAGCTATGAATGATGGAGCAGAACCACTGGATGAAGTGGTTCCTTGTGCAAGTTCTCCATTTGTAGTTAAGATATTAGTGTGGTTTTAGTAATAAAATTTTAGTAACGAAATCAGCTGAAAAATACTCTTATTTCCTAGAGTAAAAAAGTATCTATGTACAGGGAAATCATTGGCTCTATATGTATCGAAAAAAAACCTATTTTAGATCCTGGTTACAATTTAAAAATTTTTGACTTGTCTAGGTCTTGACTTAGGATTTGGGTTTTTCTCTAAGCTGCTGAGTCACATAATGATCAATGCTAGGGGTTTTTTCACTGAAAAAAGAGTAAAATGCAGATTGTTTCCATTTTGATTTTTTTTTTATTTTTGTTGGGTTTTGGTTGATTAGTAGGGGTTTTTTTGGGGGGGAGGGAGGGGGCAGTGTTGATAAGAAAACTTAAGTAGAATTAAGTCTTGGTCCCAGCACTATTCTGAATTTTGAGTTTTACACAGGGTCATCTGATGGGTAATATAGGCATGTAGTGAACAAGTATCTAAAAATGTTGTGTAGGCAATTCTGCTTTCTTTTAATTTGTCATGATTTCATTTGAAAAGTGCAGATGAATTTGTGACCTGCTGCTTCTTTTACAACACAGGTGTATTCCTTGTGCAAGTTCACCTTTTCCAAGATTCCCACACCTTACACCATTTCCAAACGGGTAAAGAAACATTTTCTTTTATGGGTGACTGGTGTGGCTTTTCCATGTTTCTAAGGTTTTAAAATACATTTTGATACTACTGCCCCAGCTCCACCACAGAGTGTGTTGTTGCAGCTGTGCCTTTGCAGACATGCTGCAAGGCCTTTGTGGATCAGACTGGCCTTTGGAACAACAACCTATACCCTAGTAAGTCATCACTCTGTAGAAATCAGGTTGTGCTAGTAATGGTGCAGAGTGAAAATCCCCCAGAAGTGTTGCTCATATCCCCTTGGGAGAATTGCATGATTTTCTTGGAAAAACTCCTGGCACGATGGGACAAAATCAGCAATGCCAAACCAAAGGCACCAGTAGCAAGACCGTAAGAAACAAACTTAGGACAGAATTATCGCAACACATTACTGTTCCTGAATTTTACAAAGATACCTCAAGGGTCTGTAACAACTGGAATAATCACTCCTGTTGCCAGACAGGATCAAGGAAGTATATCCATTGTACAGTTGCTGTAGAAATGCTTCCTGAGAGTATAGAAACTGGGAGATGGAGTGAAAAACTTGACTGAAATTAAGTCAGAAGCTCAGGCAGTTTTGGGCCAGCTGCTGTTCATATTTCAGCTGTCAGCATGAGCTGCAGTTACACCTTCAGCTGAAGTATAAATATAGCCAAGAGCTCACAGGATAAAGTAACTTGCATGTATTTTCATGTTTTAGCAGTTTTATCCTCAGGAAAGAATAAACCAGCAGCTGTTAACTTTAGCTCTATACCTACCATGCCTACCCTGGGGAATCCTATTATAGTCAGAAGTCTTCTGTCCAAACAGTAACTTGTTCAGGAAGAGAGAAACAAGGGAGTTTGAGCCACAGTGGAATGGTCCATTTTCTAGGACACTCATGCCTGAAGCCCAGGATTGCATTAGTTTGTATGGTCAGGGGCATATGCTGGCTTGCAGCTTGGCTCTCGAGCTCAGACTATGTTCCATACCAGCTGTTATTTCTGGAACAGTCCCTTGAAACCTGTTCTAGAGAATGGTGAGTGAATAGAGAGATTCCTGGGAGCAGCAAGATGATTTGTTTGGTTCTTCCAGAAACGAGTGTCCTATATAGGTGTTAAAAACTGTGCTTACTTAGAGAAAGTGCTTTAAGAGGTGGAAAAACACATTCAGGGCAAAAAGCCTGTTTGAAGAGGAACATCCATTTTATGTTTAAAAAGAGAATCGAGTATATAAAAATACAGAAAATTCCTGTTGATTATTTGAATGTCTGTCTAGTATTTGAAAAAAAAAAAAAGGTATGTTCCGTCTATCCAAATCAGTTCTGTCTTTAGGATTGAATACAAAAAGTTGGTTGCCTGTTTTTAATACCTGCTTGGTGATTGCTTAGCAGTCATCACACTCAAAAGCAGAGAACTAATTCACAGTTTAGCAGTAAAAACAAGTTCTGTTAGATGTCCTGTACTGGAGTCAAGTGGTCACCTCTGGAGCTCACCAGTCCTGATGTGATTCCTGGAATTAAGTGTAGCAGAAGTGGAAAAGGGCTAGAAAGCTCCACAGCACACAGCAGTTTTAGGTTCCTGGGTAACAGCTTGATAGGGAGAGAAATTCCCCTTGCTTCCAGACTTACCATGTTTGAGGGGCATGGGCACTGAATGAAGAAATTAAATCACAAGGGAAAATGTTGCCCCTCACTGATTTGAGAGAGGCAGGAGAGAAGTAACAGGAGAGATGGATCTCAGCTATAAATCTGTGGGAATGCCTGGCATGGCTTACAAGTCTAACCTTTCAGTTTAATGACTAGCAAGAAGAACTTGGAAACAGATGGCCTGCTTCTCAAAGTCTGAGCAGCATTTCTCCTCTTGTGTGTCCTTATCCTTGCAGAATCTGTCCTTATCTTGTCACTGCAGTGCTGGCTTTCAGAGTGCATAGAGGTGATGGATAAGGCTGGAGGCAGAGATCTTTAAAAAAGCAAAGGTTACAACAGTATTAGTGTTGTACTGCCTGTATCACTGCTGTTTCTTATTTAACCCAATGGAGCAGTGTCTGAGGACAAAGAAAACCCGACCTGTGTAGTGTAGTGGGCATGGGATAGATGGGAATTTGGGTCTTCTGTTAGCTGCAGTTTGTCAGAGTCAGAAACAGTCACTCAGTGCTTGTTCAATGTAAGCTGGAAAAATACAGTACATGTTTCAGGGATATAAGGCTTTGATAAGGGGGATGGGGAGCTGCATGAGACTTTGTGAATGCTTAACACCATCTTTCATTTCACTTTAAAAATTAGGAGAGGTCACTATAGTCAGTAACCTCTAAGTGAGAGGACCCTCTAGTCTTGTTTTTGTGTATATATAAGCAATACAAATCCTCAGGATTTGTTTTCTGTACTTCTGACTTCTTTCAGGTTAATGGACAGTGGAAAGGTCACAGTGCTGGAGGATGTGGAAACTTCAGAGACACCTACAAAAATAACCCCATTTATCAATTCCAGCTAGACAAGAATGGACCGTTGCTAATTGAACTACGGGGGCCAAGGTTTGTAGAAAATAATGGTGCATCAATACAGTGAAGACATTGCATGTCAAAGATAAAGCTTTGTCAGTATCCCCTTGGGGAGGGTGGGAAGCTCATGGAAAATGCAGAAGACAAGGTGTGGGAGTTGACTCAGATTTAGTACTATTTATGTTTCTATCTTTACCATCAATAGTGTTTTAAATCTACACATTAACTACTGAGAGAAATCCTTGACCTATAAGAAAAGCAGCAGCCTTTCTTTCTCTTTAGTTTTGGGGTCTGAGCAGAGCTAGGGCAGAAGGTGTAACGGATTTCTTAAAACTAATTATGCTCATAATTCCTTTTTATTTTGTAGTAGAGCTAATATGCAAGATACTAAACCCTTACAGCTCTCAAACACCTCTGAAAGTGTATTTACTCTGCCTCTAACAGGCCAGGAGAAGTGCTGGATGTCAATGTCCTATGAAGTAAACTTATGCAGGCCAAATTCCTTTGGCACAATTAATGATTACCTCAAAATACCAGTATTCAGCACTTCTGAACAGCAACATCTCCTGACCTGCAGTCAAGTGTTTATCCTTTGCACACCCACAAATAGGAGAACTTTTCTATCTCTCCTCCCCTCTTTGAGGAAACTCCTCCTCTCATGAAATGAAGATGAAGGAAGAGGTGTGGCTGCACAGTTCCGTGAATTGAGCTGTTCTTTGTATGCATTTTTTCCTGCACTTGCACATCATATTTGGGTAGTTTGAAGGACAGGGGCAGTGGTGCCTGTCACATGCATTAACAGGAGCAGATGAAGTGTCCCAAGTTGTACTGCAACATGAGAAATTCT
Source organism: Zosterops lateralis (assembly GCF_965231275.1). Lineage (NCBI taxonomy): Eukaryota > Metazoa > Chordata > Aves > Passeriformes > Zosteropidae > Zosterops > Zosterops lateralis. The sequence goes on along the minus strand of NC_139762.1, from coordinate 44,134,267 downwards.
GCTGAGATCACTGACACTGAGTCCTCTGATAGCAATCTGATCACACCCCAGGATCTCTGCCATGTGACACAGGAGTGTGTCACAAGCTTAACTACCTGAATTCTGCTTGAGTGTGCAGGCATTTTCCCTACAGTCTAGTTCTAAACCTGAATTGAGTTCTGTCTTCCAAATTCTATATTCGTGTCATGGTAAATTTGTCTTAACGTTTTTGTCACGAATGTGACAAAACTTTTAGATGTCTTTCAGTTATACTGTATAGTTTTGAATAACTAGCCCTCTTCATGGTAATCCTGATGACCCAAATACCTAAAGCAAGTCTGTCATGTCACTTGCAGGCAATACAGCGTTGGTTTTGAACTTGTCACCGTCTCAACAGTGGGAGATCCTGGTTCCCATGGCTTTCATAAAAAAAGCAGTGGTGACTACAGGTAACAATTAAGTCTGTATAGAGGTGTGAAACATACTTTAGATCCCATTTCTAACAGGTAGTTTTCTTTATCATAGGTGTGGATTTTGCTACTTGGAGGTGGAGAACACATTTGCTGGAGTTTACAACATTATCCCCACCACATTCCTGCCTCAACAAGAGGGCCCTTTTTTCTTAGATTTTAACAGTACTACTCCTCTTAAGGTGTCACAGCTGCAGTGAGGAGACAGAACTGTGCAGTGCTGTTTAGGGAGATGGTTTTGATCTGTCCAACAGCCTGAGAACAGGTGAAGAACCCTTACTACGCATGCACAGAAGAAAATTACATCCTGAGTTATAGCCAAAAGCATGGAATCATGGATTGCCAGTTAATTGTGGCAGGCAGTTAGCTGTGGGTTTGCTGCTATGGTCCAGGGGTAAGCACTGTTCAACAGGCTTGGGAATAGGCTAAAATGCATATATTCAGATGACCCAGCAGAACTCAATTTATTGCAGTTTTTCCACACTTTGAATCAAAGTCTAGTGAGTTACGAGAAAAACTAACATTGAAATTCCCTCCTCCCAACAGACAGGGTATACAGGCTAAAGATTCTATTCTTAAAAGTAAACACGTAAAAAAAAATATTCTGGTGTATTCTGCTTATTCAGTCTCAGGATCAAATAGCTTTTGTTACATGTTTGTGCTGCTCTCTCTAATGTTTTCATCACTGAATTGGTTCTTGCATCTAAATGTAAATGTACTACTGCTGGGCCAATAGTATTCCATGTGTCATTTTATCTGGAATATGTATATAGAAGTAAAGGAAAAGGAAGGTTCCAGCTTTAGCCGTTTCTAAAAGCAAAGCAATTCCTTTGCTCATGTTACATGCACTTTGAGAGCTGTTACTTTTATGACTTTAGTACATAATAGAGCATGAGGTTCTATGGCTTCCTTCCTGCCATCTGCCAGACCTAGGCTGATCCCAATGAGCAGGAAGGACAGGAGGGTATCCAGCAGTAGTGTCCAGGCAGTGCAGCACTGCCTTCCTCAAGCAGCCATAAAAGGTTTTCATCTGAAGATCCCCTGTAAGATTCACTGTATCTACTAAGGGTAGTCTCAGTTGCTGGTGCTGGGAGATGGGGAACTGCCCACCATCGGCAACTCAGCAAAGAAATGTTTTATTTTCATCACTTTTGTAAGTATGCATCATGTAGAGAAGGATCATTTAAACCTCCCTCCCAATACAGCATGGCTGCAAGGAATGTACTTGCTGATTCCATTATGCAAGACATCTTTGAAAAGATACTTTTTTTTCTGTGTAAGTTAAAGCCAGTGACGTGTCATCAATAGAAGCAGGGTCAGAGTTCCTAAGAAAATTAGTGGAGGTGGGATTAATGCAGAACAAGTTATTTTTTAGAAGCTTCCCACCCCTATGTGCTCTTCCTCAAGATCCGTATACAATGCATCTGAAGAGAATTCAAGAAGTTTTTATTTAATACCAACTGCCTCACAGATCCTGGAATGAATTAAATTTTGTCATTTTTACAAAACTTACAGTATTTCACAGTTGGAGGGGGGAGGGTATTTTTAAAACAGCCATGGGAATTTTGCTGCCATTCACACTGGTGGTTTGGCAGTTTTCCAAGCAAAAAGGTAGTATTTAAATCTTGCTTTAGATCACAGGTGTCACTTGGCCATTGGGAAACCTAACACACATTCTACAGTAGCACCAGAAATATCTGTGGGCTAAAATTATTCCCACAGAAATCTGCTATTAGTCCTCTCCAGAAAGTGGAAGAACCTTTTGTTTCATTTCCTTCATCAGACAGCTGCTTAACAAGTGTCTGGAGCTGAAAGGGCAATGACAGCTCCTGCCTTGGGAAACACATGCCTTGCTGACTTGCAGTGCTCTCAGAGACCATCTGGGCTAAGGAATTCGTGACAAGTTTGTCACAGAGTGACTTACCTTCTTTTGCAGAGAAGTTTCTGATGATTATTGCAATAAATAACCAGAGGGAACAGCATGGACACAAGCTGAGAAGAAAAGAGATTAGGTTCCTTGTGGTTATGCTTGGCTTTTGGAGCATGTGCCAAGGACTGCTTCATCCCTAAAATATGAACATTTCATTCAACTCCCATTTTCCCATTTTTACAGGTTTCTGTTAAGTTTTTAGCTGAGGCTAAACCAGAGTAGCAGTGAAGTCCTCCATGTATCTTATCACTTCTAAAGTTGGAGGTAATGAGGAAGTCTCAACCAAGTATCTTCTTGGCAGTACAAAAGGCAGATGCCAGAAGTGCCAGCTTGCAGCACCAAGTTCTTTCACATTCTCTGCTGTTTGAGATCAAGCTGGTAGACTTGCCTACAGGAAAATCTGTTGTTGTTCGTCAGTAGTTGGTTTCTACTCAGCAGGAAGGAGTTTTTCTTTCCCCCGAGCACAAGTTAGTGCCAAAGCTTATGCTGCATGAAAGGAGCATAAGGCTCAGCTTCCGTAATCTGCTGAACTTAAACTGCACTGAACTAAAAAGTAAAAAATGTACTCACTTTCCTAATGCCAGGCAAAGGCATTAAGGCCAAAGGATCCTGTCCCCACCAGGATACACCAGTATTTCTTACACATTCGGAACAGTCAGTGGATTGGGCTCATCCCCATTAATGCACAGGACTTAAGCTTAGTGTCAATCTTATATATATAAAGCAAATTCTATTCAAATATTGCACCTGCATAGGGTACTAGAATGCCATCACTGCATTTTCCTTCATATATAGGACAGAACACGCAGGTGAAGTATTCAAGAGGTACTACAACAATATCCATATGAATTGTAGCCTACGGATTCTGGTTACGGCAAATTCATCTTACAACAAAGTTTTCTTGCCCTTTTTTCTTAAGAAAAAAACACTGATGGAAAGCATTTAGAATTTGCTTTAATATTTTCTGTCAAGTATATACTTTTTTTTCCACAAGGAAGTCTGGAAAAATTATTGCAAAGTGGACTGTTCCTTAGATTTTAAGATGACCTCAGGCCACTAAGTTAAGCTTTTCTTTCCCATATACTGTTCAGCATTTTTTGAGCCATATACAAGAGAAGATAGTTTGTTCTGTTTGTTTTGTTAGGAAGACAACAGTTACCTCTTAGTTGATCCGATCCCTCAGTCCTCAAAGATTCAGTGAGACATAGTACCATGGATGAATGGTATCCACAGCTTCTATCCCCACTGCGCTAGACTGTGAGTCTGAGTTCAGTCCTAGTCTCCTGCTGCAAGCTTCATGTAACTATTTTGTACAGTAATTATGCACTGAACCACACAATCTCTGCAGCCTCTGAACAGCCACCTATTTAGAACTAAGTTTTTGTACATACGGTAGAGGTTTTCATCGTTTTTTGTTTGATAATACCAAAGAGAAATAGAACTCTTAGGCTAACATTTGCTTTATACATTCTCACATCAGGGCAGCTGAATAAATCATGTATACTTTGATAGACCAGAGGCTTATTTTTATAACCATGAAGGCAGCTACCATCATGTTACACTTCAGAATCCATGAAGAGCTCAAGTAAAAAGTAACTGGAGACAGCTTGTTCATTTGCTTGTACTCCATAGCAATGTATGTTCATTTAAGTCTGTCATATTTATAATTATGGCTTTTATGAAGTTTAAAATAAAATGAGTTTTCCATTTATTTATTAGACACACAGTTCTGCCTGTTTGCTTGCACAGTTGACGGGTGATTTACCTGCCAAGTCTAGGCCTCACCAAAGGAGGAAGGCTGCACCATGATCTTTCAGCAACTCTTGCAGCAGGGTGGTACAAAAGGAAGGGCAGAGTGGGTTCCACATCCTTTTAAACTTCCAGATCAATGATTTTACCCTGGTGGGAGCTGAACAGGACAAACGCAAGGCAGCACACACACAGAATTAATTCATTGCGCCCCAAGTGTGGGAAGTTTGCATTTCCAGTCGGAACTGGCAAGATGAGAAGAAATTTGATACCAAGAGAGGTTGGGAAAAAAAAAAAAAAAAAAAGGGAAAGAAAAAAATCATGGCCAAAACAGCCATCCAAAGAACCCAGGCAAATGTAACAGGTGGTGACTGGGAGGTCTGCAAAAGTGAGATTCAACCACAAAGACTTCTGCTAGGTTTTCTGACTGAATGCAGCACAGACAATTGCTCAGCTATTAAGTGTTTTTGCTTAAACTTTCATACAACGTGGCACTCCTGTACTGTTTTTCATATTTTGTACTGTCTATCCCAGCTTTTACCCAAGTAATGGTCACATCAGAAGCTGGAACCACAGATTACTCTCCTAAGCGCTTTCTGGGCCTGGGAAGTGTTGGCAGTGCAAGGTTTTAGCCTTTAGTTCTTCAGAAGATGTAAACATATAAATGTCTAACACAGTTACAGCTTAACAGCTATAATGTGATGAATCTATTTTTTTATGAACACAGGATCCTTAGCCTCCAATTCTGCGTGGCTTTACAGCCAATTTCAGCAGCATTAGGTACAGAGGTCTTTTGTAACAGAATACCTCCATCCTCCTGCACACTAAGGGGGTTTTGGAGAACCTGACTAAAGCTCTGGTCTGGTGGCACAGTTCAGAATAAAAAGTGAGCCACATATGCAGGGATTTGGGAAGCTGGAAAGAGGCACCAGTTGCCCACGTACTGCAATGGACTCTAATACCAGTGTGACCTCAGCCTGCAGTCTTCAGCTGGAAGTGGATATTTGGGGGCTAAGCTTGCTGTGAGAGAAGATTTGGTTCCTAGCACTTGAGAGAAACTTCACTTGCACACACTCAGAATGTGGAAAACAAAAATGTTTACTGTAGTGTGAAGAATTTCACATTAACTTTGAGAATAGATACACAAGCTGTGGCAGGGATGAAATACAACAGGACTGCAAAAACATAGAATAGAAAATACTTTGGGCAATACTAAGATTCCCATCAAATTAACAATATAAACTGACATTTTAGATAAAATGGTGCTTTCAGAAATGCTTAGTCACCAAAACTGAAGAGTCCTAGGATTTTTACTACCACTTATTAGCATAATTATCAGACACTACTACTGCCTAACAGCTGCTGGCAAAACATGCCCCGTGCCCTTTCTAGTTTTATTGAACACTTTGTCTAGGGCATACTAAAATCCCAAGTCCCTTTAACAGTTATAAATCCCCACACAGTACAACCTACAGAGATGCTTAAGAACACATTGTCAATCTACACTGGCAATTCCTTTTCTTCATGCATATTTCAAGGGCAAACCCCTTATCATAATCGTCCTGGAAACATCTATGACTCCCATTTTTGAGGGAAAAAAACCAAAACAAAATACACTTAAAGTGCTGAAAAATAATACTTCACTTCTCAGGGAAGCAGAAGGGCAAGGGGCCAATCAACTCTTTTTGGTCACTGGAATCACCTGCAGAGTCCAAGTCAGACTCGGGAAGGTGTCTAGAAAGGGCCTCCCACTGTTGGGCATTATCATTCCCTTCCTGTCATCCGTCTGTTTGATAGGCTTTTAGAGGCATGACTCATTTTATCCTTTCTGTGAGCACCAAGGGAAGAGTGAAGGCTTTCAGACCCCACACATGCAACAGCTTTCCTGTATACAAAATATTTCTACAGTTTCAGCATAATACAGACCAATACAGATGTTTAAAGATTATGCCACTTGTACTCAAGAGATTGGTTGTATCTAAAGAGCATTTCAGTCTACAAAACCAAAGCCAAACCGCTCTCTGCAAAAGTCTGGCTTGAATTTCAGACCCCCGACTGGCATGAATTTACACGGGAACATTACTAGTTATTGCTTCAGCCAGGCTGCTACAAAACAATTTACAAAGTCTGTGAAATATGAGCACAGCTTAAACATTTGATAACTCGTCCAGCCTACAAAGGATTTACTGAATAAAAACTTCAGCCCTCCACATCAATTAAACTTCTTAGTGCATTTTTAAATTCTCAGAGTAAACGCTTAAGATTTGGCATATATTATTGGCACAACGTTCTTCAAACACTTAGAAGTTCATGTATAAATATTTAGACTCCCATTATTCAGGACGGGGCACGAGAAGGCCTCAGCCAATCTGGGCAGCTTTCCTGCCCGCGCATATTCCCTCTTTGATTTTCATGCACTGAAGGGAGAGCTGCTTCATTCGGTTATCCAGAGCCAGCCCTTCAGTGGAGCTGCTCCTGGTGCTGCTCCTATTCTTGTTCACTCTGTCGCTCGTCTTGTTCTCAGCCCCTTCTGCCCTATCCCCTGCAAAGAAAGGATTAAACTGGATGTTAAACCCGGATTTCATTCTGCAAGTTAAGCTTCAAGCAGGTGCTGCTGCAGCTTCCTTTGCCAAAGCACACAGAAATTACAGGAGCAGGAGCAAAATGCTTTAACGAAACCAAGTTGGCCTTCCAAGCCGTGCTCATCTTGTGCACTGCATTGGCAAATTAGTGAGAACAGCCTCAGGATGGAGCAGACAAGGGCAGTGGTAATCCTCTAGTCTGAATTAGTCAGCCAGGGCTGGCAGAGCCTGCAAGAAGCTCCTTCTGGCATGTTGTTTTTTTTTTTTTTTGGGTTTTTTTTTGGGTTGTTTTTTTTTTTTTTTTTTTTTAGTTTTTTGGTTTGTGGTTTTTTTTTTTTTTTTTTTTTTTTTTTTTTTTTTTTTTTTTTTTTTTTTTGTGGGGATTTTGTTGGGGTTTTTTTTTCCTCCCGGAAAGCAAGATTTTCAAAAAGCAGGACAATAATTTTAATAAATAAACTCAGATTTATACCTCCATATAAATGTACCATGAGAATCCCACTGATCACTTATTTAGTGAGAAATCTCAAAGCCCTGCACTATGACAGAACTGGGGAACATTCCCAGCCAGGAGAACAGTAATTAATACATTACAGACATCGGTGTTAACTTGGAGACACAGGGCCTTCCACAATTCCCCAAAGAAGACACCAGCAGCTCAGAGCATTCCCTGGCATATGCCTAGGGGAGCTGGGAAGCTTTTCCTGCTCCCTTTATGAAGCTGAAAAACACTGGCCCAGGGCGTATCCGGCTGTGCATACCTCTTTCAGCTTCACACTCGGGGGAGGAGGCCCCACTGCATTCGCTCCGGGGGCCCAGGACAGGGAAGATCATCCCGAACTCAGAGAGGGAGACAGGGCTGGGCAGATCCAGGCTTCCAGGTCGTGTTGCAGGAGGAAACTGAGTGGGCACGTCACAGGGACTCGTAGGACCAGAGCTGAAGCTGGACACTGACTGAGTTTCTGAATCTTCTTCAGACACAAAGCTGCTGCCGTTATCATCCTCAAACACTTCTGAAGCCACTGCAATGTTCAAAGAATATTCCAGTTAGTAACTCAGCCTCCTCTCCTGCACCTTCTCAGGCAAAGGCAGTTTTTCAGGTTTGCATCTTCCATACACGGACACACTAACTCACAGGCTGCTCCCTCTGTTTTTTTGCCCCCTGTGCAAAGCCTTAGCCTGGTTCTGCCCTGAGGAGCAGCACACCTGCCAGCCAGGCCATGGAAGGCCAGCTCTGCAGTAGCTACTGCTCCTCAGGCCAAGAAGCTCTTGGATTTTTACTGGCCCTGCTGGCCTCATTCACTTGTTGTCTTCAGTAGACAACTTAGGTTAGAGCCTAATTCCCTGTGTCTGCCTCCCCCAGCACTATCTTGATCCCAGCACAGCCTCCTGGTTATTTAAGGCACTAATTTGAAAGACACAAGTCCCAAGATTTCTTTTTGAATGAGGATCACCAAACAACACCAAAATTTAAAAAAGCCAAGTATATATATTCTTTTCCTTGCTTGTGTTTGCTGAGATCTGAATTCTAATTAAGCAAATCCACTCCAAACTGTCTGTCTAGATTAAGCTGCAGGGTCCTTATGAACAACAAGAGAAACCCATTAAAGAAGGCTCCATTTTGTGCACCACAAGGGTGTAGATTTGCTGAAATTCAGCACACTTCAGAGGCTCATTGCAGGATGTGGGGACCAAGGACTTCTGCACACAAGCAGTCCCACTGGGATCAGAAGGTTCTCTATGCACATCAGCCTCTACACAACACAAGTGTGTGCTGGATTCTTACTGGCCTTTAGAAGACCCAGACACAGCAAGACATCCACAGTGACCTGAGGTTATCTCCAATTCCTCCTTCTTGTGATTCCTGCCATTGTTAGCAAGGCTCAAAATCACCTTGGAAAAGCAGCAGGATCAAAGCAGCAGCATTAACAAAATGGCTCAAAGGAGAAGCTTCAAAGAAGTTCTTCTGTCACCTTGGCAGCCTGGGGCTCCAGCTGGACATGAAGGTGCCAGCAGAGGCTGCTGCTGCCATGGCTACGGCAGAGATGTTCAACCTCTTTCTGCTGGACTTGCAGATTGCAGAACTGCACTTACACGTTGCAAAACTGACCCAAAAGGCTTCAAACATAAAATGGATAACAACATTATCTACCTTCCTGAGTCCTCTCCAGGGCATTTCATACTCAGAGACAGCTTTTCTTGTGGTTTGGGTTTTGTTGTTTTGTTTCTAATGAAGTCAAATCTAAGACTGCAGAGGGGCCTTTCTTCTCACTTGTTGTGTTTCATCAATATATGGTGAGCAGTACAGTAACTATGGGGGGCAAAAGCAATAAAAGCTGTTTCCAATTAAAGTCCTCTGCTTGGCAAGAAGTGCTGACATCAGGCAGTCTACAAGCAGCACACCTTAAACTGCAGCTTCCTTTCCACCATCTAAATTCAGCCTAACACACAGGAGCATCTGCCAGGGCCAAGAAACTCTTGCTGATGACAGGTGTTTCATCCAACTCTGGCAGACAGAAATCAAGATATAAAAGGAAAGCTCTCCCCACATTACAGCGAGAAATTAATCCAGGCTATTTTATTATTTAATCCAGGCTGCTAGTCCTGCCCTGTCATACCCCATTTCTGTGTTGGCACCAGACACAAGCTGAAGTCCTTCCCCTCATGTCAGACTGTGCAACTCAAAGAGAGGGATGAGCACACATTGCTGGTCCTTGCCTGCAGCCTCAGCAGCAGCCAGGGGAGCCAGCAACTAATATTAATTAATATTAACTTTCCTGGCTCTTTCTGCCCCTATATCCCAGGTCCCTGAACTCTTTCAGCACAAAATATCCTAAAACTCAGTTATACCTCAGGCCTTCTGCATGAAGAGTGGGACTTGCAGGCATCCAAAAGAGGCAATTCCTGCCTAGGTTGAAAAGGATCAACCTCAGGAATTAAGGGTGGCAGAAGATAAGCAGCCATACTGGAACATGGCTGCATCAGCTGTCCAGACACAGTACTCATTGCTGCTGCTACTCAGGTCCCAGCTGCACAGTACTGAGTGAGAGAGCTCAAACACATCCTGCCATTGCAGAGGGCAGAGGCCAGCCCAGGGCTGCCTCCCAGCTCCCATGGCTCACACAAGGCTCTACCATGGACCTACAAGGCCTCAGTGCCAGTACACACTGTTATCTATGGGGAAATTGCATCTCCTGCCTTTGGGCACCAGGGTTGTGCAATCATGAACTCTTGCAATCCTGACCTGGACTTTTCCCTACTGAGACAAAGCTGAAATACAAATTAAACTGGAATTTGTGGGACTAGGCACCAAGAAAAAGACTTTCTGCATCAAGAAGGGGAAAAAATGTCCAGGAAGGAGGCAAAAGTAGGCCACATGTACTGTCCATCTACCAACTTTCACCCAGAGCCAGGACAAATGCAAACTCACCATACAACAGACTTTGCAACACAAGGTCCCCGTGTGCCACCAGAAAGCAGAGGTTACCTTGCTTGTCTGGAGCTTCTTTGGAGGTTGTTACTGTCACCCATTTCTCCTACAGAGCCCCTCAGCACACTGCAGTAGCATACTGCTGCTTCTTCACTTCCCTTGTTCACACCACACATGCTCTGCTGAAATCACACCCTGGCAAAAGACTCTGCAGCACAAAGGAGCTTATCCTTACATGCTTCCATGAAAGCATCACACCTTTCTGTACTACTGTAGCCACAACTTCAGCTCCCTCTGCCACAGGCCCAGCACTGGAAGACAAGCACTTCATCCAAAAGGTCTGTTCCCAGATTGGCTGAATGATCTGTGACAGCCTGACACCACCCCAGGCGAGTCACTCCCAGCAGCACCACTGGTGTAAAATTAGACACACACTTTGAAGTGTTTAATTTTGCTCCTTTCGTACAGCACTGTACAAAAAAACTACAAGCACATTAAGGGAATGGCTGATGCACTTTAACTCGTTACCCTTCCCCTTGAAAACTGGCTATTAAAGAATGTAATCAACTCCTGCAATAACAAGAAGCATGACAACTTAGCCACAGTCCCACATCAGCCAGCAAATTTCAAAACTGCAGAATCCACAGAACAACCCTAATGTCAGCATTTCTTACGATGCCCACAGGATATTCCCAAGCACAGCAGTGCTCTGTACTCACTGGAGATGGTGTCTGACTCCGGTTTACTCGCTGACAGGTCTTCCACAGAGGTGTTGCTCCCCTCGGCACCCACGCCACATCCTCGGGGCCCCATGGCAGTGGACCTTCTCCTCTCATGAATCTCATCTGAGATCATCTCCAGATTTTTCAAGGCAGTCTTATACTCTCCCTTTGCCAGGGCCAGTTTGGCCTGCAGGTCATCCACTGTTTTCTTCAGTTGCTAACAAGGGAGACAGGTATTAGATGGACTTTTACTACAAACAAGGCACAGCACACAGTTCCCTGTTATGTGTCCAGGTGCCTTGGTTCTGCACAGGCAAGCACAAACTGGAGCTGGTATCTGCAGGATGGGAAAGTTCAGAATTCAGAAGCACTCTGGCACAAGCAGTGACACTTGTGAAAGTGACATCAGCAAGGCCAACCATGGGAGCCAGGGGCTGGGACTGCCTCTGGAGTGCACAGAGCTGAGACCCTGTCAAGACATGAACTTGCAGGATCTCTCCTTAACAGGAATGCAGCTCTCAGCTATGTCACTGCTTATCCCAGAACCACCCTAAAGGTTTGTTGGCAGCCCCTGTCTGCAGGGCACAGCAGGGCTGGGAGTCACCTCTGAGGGGGCTCCAGCCTCACTCTCTGCTGAGCACCAAACCCATCACTTCTGCTCACTAAACCTGCAGAACAGAAAGCAGCAAACCTCAAACCCTGACAGCTGTAATACAGCAGTTCCTGCGTCCCCAGGCACCACCCTACAGCAAAGGCGTAAGTGTTGTACATCCCATTTGCCAAGGGGAAACATTCTTGTGTGTCTGTAGCTCTCTCAATGCTGGTTTTTACTGTGCATTCAAAGCAATCTGTGCTGTCTTTTTTCACACAATCACCTTGCTTCAGGAGGGCACTGAGCAGCTGCCATGGAGAAGCAATAGGCCCTCAAACAGTGCGCCTTTGCCCATGGAAAAAAGGGAATTTCTCAAAAGATGCTTCCAGGCAGATGGGATTATTGGCCTGGCACCCAGCCCAGGACAGGCAAGGGTTCAGCCTGATGCAGCAGCAGCTGCAGGCAGGCAAGGCATGGCAGAGCAGGAGAGGGCTCTCAAACCTGGAACCTGGCAAGGAGAAAGGTGCACACCAGTCCCTGAGGCTTACAGAATGCTGTTGAATCTCAGGCAGCCCAGGGAAGGGCTCACAAAACCATTGTGGGATACACCCTGCACCCCAGACAAGGAATGGGAATCCTTTTCTACCTAGGGTCCTACTGACCCAGCACCCCACCGGAGCTTTCCTGCACCCAGGGCCAGCAGTCCAAGGCGATGTGCTCCACTTAAACCCATCTCACACAACAGCAGCACTGGCCACTACTCTCCAACTGTGAGGAGCCAGGCTCCCAGTTTTGGGAACCACATGCAGCAAAAGTCACTCAAGTAGAAAGAGAGTGATTCTTGCATTTGAATTTGTAGAGTTACTCTGCCCTCCCATCCCTGGCAGCTCCAAGACTGGCTGTAATAGCAGGGATTACCATCCCACACTGAACTGCCAGGACTGCCCCAGGGCCACTGTGCCCTGCAAGGCATGTGCAATGCACAGGCACTGGCCAGACTTTGCTGCACCACACAGAATGCAGTGCAGAGATGCCAAAAAGCCCTGGAAGCCTATCCAGCCAGACCCCAAACCCCTCTTATGTCAAATCCCAAATTCACATCTGCACGATATTTGAGTACTGCAAGCAAGTTACTTATTCTCTTAATTGATCCAACCAGTGAACATAAAAGAGCACCCCAAGTAGAGTTTAACAGTCTGAAGCATAAAACACAGAGGGAAAAAAATGAAACCCACAACAAACAAATAAATCCCAGACACATTAAACTACAAGAAGCAAAGATAGTAAAACTGTACTCTTTTGGTTCTGACAGAGTTCAAACACTTATTTCACACAAGGAAACAAAGACTCTCTTAGCCTTTTATCTTTAAAATGTGCTTAGCAAATTGCTCAAGAGGTTTTGAATTGGTTTTGTATAGAAACACAACATAGTTGTCAGAGCACTTTAGATGTAATTTCAGTATTTACTGTAAGCAGTAAAGAGATTCAGATGGATCTGAATTACATACGTACCTCTAGTTGGACATAGTACTTCGCCTTGAGTTCAAAATAAGGTCTGTGGAAAAACAAAGAACAGTTGTTTACAATCACTGGGACTGAATGCAATGTACTGGTGTGGGAGTTGCTCTCTTTATAGCACTAACACAGCTATTTTGTGTATCACTGCAATCCCAAGAGACCACTATCCAGATGATGGAACACCTACACATGCTCTCAGTGTCTCTGTCTTACTCCTCAATGCATCTATTTCTCATGGGTCTTTTGACCTAAATACAAATCGCAAAATTCCACTTTTTGGAGTTGACACCATAATTCCTCCAGGCCTAGATTCTGCAAGATATTTAAATGTAACATCCAGCTTCAGGCATAGGCATCCTCTCTCTACCCAGCTAACTTCTGAGCCCACGGCACATGTAAATTCCTACAGAAGGTGAACCTGCTCCATGTTCAGGTGTGGGGGGTGAAGGGGCAGTTCTTGGGTTTTCCAGTGAAGGAGAGGGTGTGAAAAGAGGTCAGAGCACCACATACAAGGACACAGCACCTCCCAACAGCGGCCCACCAGGCACTTCCCTAAACTTGCTAATAAGGATGCAAGAGGACAGGAGTATAAAAGGTGCAGTAACAAAGCCTAGAAACCACTTTCCACCCTCCGAGTTTTGAAGCCCTAAAACCACTGTCATCTGATACAACACTGAGCAGGAAAGGAGAAAAAAAAAAAAAAAAAAAAAAAGCTCTATTATTTCAGCAGGCCTCACTACCATCCTCCTCTCTCAGATGCTCTCCTGGAAAGTGGGGGAGAGATAAACAATCAGATCTGGCTTTATATGAAATAGAATGTGAAGTACCCTTGTGTTTCTACCCTGACAGCAAGGCTCTTCTGAGCTATAAGCCCTATGCAGCAGCATTTTGGACTGTGCACTAGAATTCAGGAGTGTGACACTGTGGCTTTCTGATCAATCCTATATTCTTTGAAGGGTTGAATTCACTACACAGTCACGCACAAAATAACTGAGTTGTGTTTCCATTAGAGTAGGTTATTTCCAGCTCTGATATTTCTAAGCACCCTCCCACCATCACCAGGGACACATAGCCAAGTCTTGATGCTTCCAGTGACACTGACCCAGCCACAGCACACCTCTGTCTTCCCTTAGTGGGACATCACCCTGCCAAAGGCTACACAGATGCCCCTGCCAGGCCAAATAAAACACTGCAGTGGAGAATTTGGATCCAACAGACAAAGGACTCCTACAGCCATACCCCAAAGCAATGGTAGCACACAGACATTGACAGAATGGTGTTGCAGGGAAACACAGGCAGGGAAAGCAGTGAAACCCACTCGCCTCAAAGGACCTGATTTTCAACCTTCCTTATCCTGGTGCAAGTTGGAAGAGAACAACCAGGCTTGAGTCCTAACCTCCCACAAGCCTTGGGAAAAGTCTCCTCTCTATCAGTGATAAGCACATGTGTGTTTGTATGGTGTGAAAAAACAATACATACATGCATATGCGTGTACACACAAATACATACACATGCACATACAAGGAGGAATGATTACTTGCAACAGGTAGGAAAAACACCACCTCAGCCACTGAAGGGAGACAAAGAGCTTGACAGGCAGAAGCTCACCCGTAAACACTCCTGCTCCCTCATGGTTCACACACAGCCAGCCTGATGCCAGCAGGAACCAGGGCACTGGCAGGAAAGGCACTCCCATGTCCTGGGGTCACTGCACTCCCTGATATCCATGGCCCTGTCACCACTGAGGGCTGGTCTGTAACTCAGCAGGGTGGGAGTCAGTGGCTCCCACCACTGGGATGCAAGAGCTGTCCTACATCACTGGCTGGCTGAGCCCCGGGCACTACACAGACGAAGTGCTCTTCAAGTAGATGACAGGAAGAGTGAAAGGCACTTTGCCCAAGTCACCAGAGCAGAAAGTGACTTCCAAAAACAAGCTAACACAGGGAAGTTCATTATCCTACAGCTCAGAGGCACTGGGCCAGAAGATCTGTAACTGTAAAGAACATGTAGCCGTATGCACATTCACAGATCACAAGCAAGTAAGCACCCAAAAACTAAATTAAAAGCAAAACCAAAACATAACTATCCAATAATCCTTTGCTCATCAGCTTTACATGGCAAATCATCTAAATGACTTTCCTCCAGGATGCCCCAGTCTTGCTTTCAAAATAGTAATGCTTTAAGCATCTTAATCCCAATGAAGCAAGGAGCAAATGCAAATCATTTTCTGCCTGAAAGAGAGCAACTCATTCAGTGTGTCTATCCACAAGTTGAAAGAGAAGATGAACAGAAGGCCAGAAAGGCCTAAATATTACAGCCAGTGTTCCCACAGCACCCAGGGAGAGCAGGATGCTGGTGTTAAATCCTTCCAGCTAGAGGAAAATCCGTCCAGCTAGAAAAGCAGCTAGAGGCCAGCTACACCCTACAATACAAACAGCTGCAGATTCAGCAGCCTCATTTCCCAGTTTCTGTAGTCACTTGACAGCACTGATGTTTTCAGCTCAGCTGCAATTTTCCTTTATGTGAAAATTGCAATGTTGAGAGATGACTGACCTTTCCAACATCCCTATGTAGCATAACTTCAAAGACATCCACAACTGTTTGTGCCACCAGGCATCTTTCACGTCAGTACTAGGTTAGAAGTGGCAATTCTGTACACCCTTTATTAAAGGATCTCCAAAACACCCTACCTAGATGGTTTGTGCTGCAGTTAGCCCTGCTGTGAGACAGAAGAATACACTGGGATCCTTCCACAACAGTGGAAACCAGCTTAGCTCAAGAAGAATGACACAAGACACCCCTCTGAGGGTAGTTCCAGCAAAGAAATGAAAACTCAGAGGCACGTCACATAAGAGGCAGCTGGGACACCAGGCTCCACACCAGCATAAAAAGGTATGTAGGACCCCACTGACAACTTAATTATGGTCTTTATTTTAAATGTTATTGCAAGGAAGGAACTCCTGGCAGCCAAAGCTGTTCTCAGATACTGCCCTTAACCAGAGGAATCTGTCATTTAGTGATCTGATGACGGTTTTCACAGCCCCTGTGCAGTGCTAGACAAACAGCATGCAGCTCATTCTAGGAAGTCACACCACTACACTGTTTCACCAAACATGCTTGAATCTTGCTTGAGAAGTGCTAGTCCTTTCTTGAATTGAGCAAACACCATCGAAATAGATTTTTAGTTGACCGATTTCACCAAAAAGTAATTTTTAGATAGAGGAGATTAAAAGCTGAATACTGTAAGCAGATTGTTTAGACAAGCCACAGTCTGGTAATATTAAAAAAAAAAAAAAGACTGTGAAATATAAAGAGGATTAAGAATTGGTTGTAAACAGGGCCAAAATTTTTAACAGGTTCTGGGCAAAAAGCTGTTTCACTTCTCCGCAACAGAGCCAAACGGCACAGCAAATGCAGGCACAATTATTAATGACACGAGCTGCTTAGCTATGCCTTCTCAAGGGTGTTTCGTTCTCCCAGAACAGCTCTCACACAGCTTTCCCATGGCAGCAGCAGGAAGTAAACAAGCCTCGTGTTCAGCATCTTACACCCCTGCAGTCTCACACCTTTCAGCTTTCTGTCATTTGCTTTGTTGCTCTCCTAACTAAAAATAAGAACTGTGAACAATCCTAGGCTGTGAAACATCCACACAGAACTCTGCAGACACACCTGTGCGGATCCCATGCACCTGTTCTTCAAATCACACACCACAAAGGAGTTCACTGCACCAGAACAAGACCAAGATGCTGCTCAGAGAAGGTTTCTTATCCCATGTAGTTCACCAGTCCATCAAGTCGAGTGTTTCAAAAGACACTTAGAAGGACAACAAGGACAAATACCAGTACCAATTGTGCTGTGAGGCTGCTACACACAGAGAGGAACCCAAAAAGCAATACACTTTCCAAGTTCAAAAACCCCACAGAATAGGTATTTCCTCTAAACAGTTTGCACCATTAAATTCCTCTCCAAACATGAAACATACTTTGATTTATTGATGGCTCTTTTCAGCTTCTTCTCCAGTTGTTTCATCCTTCCCATGGCAGCATTGTATTTGGCTGCAGTCTCCTTGTGAACCAACTCACTTCTCGTTTTGGTCTGTTCTGCCTCCATGACCTTCAAGAGGGGGGAAAAAACAGGTTGAGCAGCAAGATACAATGATCCACTTCTTATCTTTTCAATTAACAGCAATTTTATAATCTCTCCAATCAGCTCATGGCAGGAAAGTGAGGGTATAGAAAAAATTACTTCCAGTGAACCTACTTAAAAGTCTTTCCCGAAGAGAGCAGCAAGTCTTCAAACACTGTGTAAATTATGACAAAGGTGTTACACCTTGTTACAAAATCTCTTTTACAGGAATTTCAGAAGACCCTCAGCTTGTGGGATTATCCATTTTTTAACCTAGTTAGATATTCACAAGTGGAGCAACATTAGCAGAAGTCCCCCAGTTACATTCAACAGCAATGTTTCTGTTTCCTCCTGCTTCTCTCCCAGGAACTGGCGTTTCCCAGCAGAGAGCTTGGTCAGCTCAGCTGCAGCAGCCCCATCACTCTGGAAAGGGCTGAACACCAACCACAGCAGAGGGAAGACTCGAATACAGTTTGGCCTGAATAACCCGTCACTAGAAAACTGTGTCCAAGATGGTTCTTCTCTTAAAACAGCTGACATGCCTGAAATCACAGTTTCAACACTGAAAGTGCAAAGGTTCAAGCCCTGAGCTGCCACCCCCATGATGCACATAAGGAAAGTTATGCTGACAACCAGCCCCTATCCTCATTTATCAAGATATCTAGAACACAAGTTTGCTAAGGAGAAGCTGAGGGAGCTGGGGGTGTTTAGCCTGGAGAAAAGGAGGCTCAGGGAGACCTTACAACCCTCTACAACCCCCTGAAAGGAGGGTGTAGTCAGGTGGGAATCGGCCTCTTCTCCCCAATAAAAAGCTACAGGAAAGAGCAAAGGGCTTCCAGTTGCTCCAGGGGTAGTTTAGATTTAGGATATTAGGATTTTAGGATATTTAGGATATTAGGAAATTTTTTTTTCACTGAAAGGGTTGTCAAACATTGGGAGAAGGAAAGTACATGTCTCTCCATTAGCTGAACTCTGGTATCACACAGCCACACCTAATTTTATCCAGGGTACTTTTATTGTCCAGATTTGAGATGTCAGAGGTATAAGTCAGCAAATGTGTTTTATTTAGAGCACTGGCAGTCAAGATCCAGATTTTTTTCAAGTCAGAAAAGTGGTGACATCTCTTTGTTGGTCTGGCAATGAGGGGAAAGCAGGTGATTTCTTTTTAAGCTTCCTGTTTTGGAGCTATGAAGGTATTCATACAAAAAAATGGCAGAACTTGATTTTCTCCAGTACTGGAATTTGGAATGCCTCAGCTGTGATACCAACTACTCTGCAACTTTACACAAATTTGCTCCACCTGGCTCCTACTCCCAGACTGTGCATCTGAGCTCTCATACACTGAGAGAATATTCAAAATAGCTTGATTTTAAATAACCTCACCCACAAAGCTCTAATTTTTTGAAAAAGTGTGCTAGTCCTCCCAACCCTCAGGCTGGGAGGAGCAAGGAAAAGAGATGGTCAACTCTGACTCACTTGGATCGCTGCTCCTCTCAGGGGAAACTGACATATTGTCCTTTCTAATGCCTAAATGAAGGATTAAAGCTGCCAAAGCCATCAGCATCAACTTGGAGCTCTTGCTGCTCCAACTGGAGGCTACTTTTTGCTCATCTGCACACCCCACTCATTATTAAAGGAATTGCTACAGAACTTTAAACTATGAGAAATAAAAGTTTTCAAAAGATCTTTTGATCAGATACAAAATAATATATTCAACTCCAACATCCTTCAACTTTCTCATATATATATATAAGGCATCCATTTTCAAAGAAAGAGAAAAAAGGAAAAAAAAATCTATCAGGCTTGTAACATAATCTCTCCTGCACCCTGAAAAATAAACTGCAGCCTCTTGTCTCAAACAACTGTTTTAAAGCCAGTTGGTGTGACAACTTGCCTTAGTGAAACATGTCAGACAAGGCTGGTTTTAACGTGGAAGTCTCTTAAATTAAACTGCAGTCTCCAAAGACTGCACAGAAGGTGGTTCATCTTCTTTCTGGTGTGGCAAGGAATCTGCAATTTAAAAATGCCGTAAGCTACAAAATAATGGAGCAACTGGAATTTGCCAATGCTCATGTCAGTTACATGTCAGTCCCTCACATCCATTCTTGGGGCAAAATTAGCATAAACTTTGATATCTGGGAAAAATCACACGATAAGTACGACCAACACCACGGCTGTAAAGCAGGTTAGGTGTCCAGTATTGTGCTGGTTTTTCAAATGTTTCGTATCAAACATTACAGAAATGCTGAATCCTGCAGAACTGGCATTTGAGAATGACAAGATTGCAAACGCCTCAAAATATCTGACAAAATGTGGAATCTCCCGCCAGCCATATATACCCATGTTCATTACCCTTTCCAGAAAGAAAGGGGAGGGAAAAAGGCTATACTTCATCCTTTTGAGAAATCAGTGATGGAAGAAAATCCCTCTCTCCCCTTACACCCTTGTTTTCCTGTGGGAATTCTGTCCTCATGCTCACATTATCCACACAAGTGTGCAGATACAGCCTGCCCTCTTTCCTGGGACAGCCGCTCAAGGTGCATGCCCGAGGCTGAGGATAATGCCTGGGCGACTGCAAGATGCCTCTGCAAAGATCCATCACCTGCCAAGATGCATTTAAGAACTTCATTCAAACAAGAAGAAACAAAAGATCTTCCACCCCGCCACAAAAGCCAAACAGCCTTTAAATGGAGAAGCTGTCCATCAGGGCTGGCAGACAGAAACAAACTGCAAACGATGCTGCCAACTCTGCAGCTGGGAAGTTCAGTATAAGACCAGCTAGGCAAACTTCTCACTCCTTAAGAAGGCTTAGAAAAAGACAGACAGGTTTGTGTAGGAAAGAAGTACTTTTTATTAGAGCTAATAATACATTTGGTGAAAAAACTGCAGTGTCACATGGACTTGTGAAACAAGCTCTTGGCCACAGTTCCCAAATAAGCTGGTTTGTCTAACCCAAGTGCTTCTACCACCCACCGTGCTTTGTAGATGCTCCTAAGCCATCACAGATGCAACAGCATCACTTAGAAAAAGGCAGACAAAAGGGAGGATGATACCTCTTCAAACAAAGGCTGCTCGAGACACATCTCACCATCTCACCTCCTGACACTGTACCTGCCTTTCAGTTCACCCTCAGGGTGAGCACAGGACAAACTCTTGGACAAAAACACCCAAAGTGGATGAACTTCCAGGAATCCCATACAACCATCAGACACTCCTGTAGCCCTTGCCTGTCCCTAACTACTGGATCACCTACTCCAGGCAGAACTCACTCTCCCAGGAAGCACAGGCTACAAGATGCAAGTAATGGGAAACAAAGCAGGCAAAATGCCTCAACACAGGGATTGATCAAATCCTCTTCTCTCCTCATCTATTCTCTATTTCCTACTCAGTTGTCTGGAAAAGGAAGGTCAGTGTAGAGTATATATTTACTATCAGTAAGTCTGTACAAGTAGCTTTGTTCCACCCAAAATGTTTCCATAATCAGAAGTAAAAATGGACTCCAGGTGATATCTCAGTAATAATACCAACAGATGCAAAAGAACAATTTTACCAATGGAGTTGTGCAAAGCTGACCATCTAAGCCAGAGAATTACTCTGGAGGACTGTTTATTTCAGAAAACGTTAAATTGATTGTTCTTCTAGGGGAAGAATTAAAAATAAAGGAAACAGACAATGCAGAATCAGTAAACCAGGAGGAAATAATCAACAATACAAGGGATTGCAAAAAATCACTGCATTTCCAGGATAAAGTGACAGAGAGATCTGGACAAGGAAAGATGAGGGTTTTTTGTTGTTTCTTTCACAGACTTTTCTTCTCCTCCTTTTTCCTCTAAGTTTTTCTAGCTGCAGGAAGTATCTCTCCTCTCTACATCACGAAAGCACCCACACACTTTACACTGACAGATGGTACTTCACAGCGTAATATCAAAGGGAGCTTCACAAGCCAAATTAATCCAAGGGGGAGCATGCCTCCTCCCTCTTTACTCTCCCCTCATCCTCTCCTTTTTAAAATGTCTCATGATCAAGAGTCAAAACATTTCTTCTCCCTGCCAGAATTTATGAACTCAACATATCTCAGGAAAGACTGTAAAAGCAGAATCTTTTTAAGACTGCAGATTGCATCAGCAATTAGAAATTAGTGATTTCTCTTGAAATTCATGAACGGTCTTTCTTTCTACTCCAGCTTGTGTCGAACTAGAGGTAACACATCTGTCAGTACTTTCCATTTGTACATCTTTATGAATTATTTTCAATAGGAGCATAAATGTGCCATCCCTCCAAAATTCAGTATTCTTTGATCCTTTCACAGGACTCTATTTCACAGCCCTGCTCTCTGCACCCCAAACTGTAGCATTACAATTCAAGGTACGAACAGGCTTGCAAAAACATCATCTCCATATTTTAAAGAGACATTGCACTCACCAAAATCCTGGTAAGCCAGTGGCTAAGAGTGAGGAATATTCTTCCTCCCCAGGCAGCTTAAGAGCTCATCAAGCCTGTCTATATTTACATTATAATCAACAGAGAATTTATCTTAAAATGAACTGTCCCTCTGGCCACATGAATTGCTCTCCAGACACCACTTATTGATCAGACAGCCTTTCATCATAATGGAACTTTTGGCAAGTAATTGTGAAACACAGTCAGGTTCTAGACATGACACTGATGAGCTGAATTCCAATCCAATTGTCATTACACTTCTCAGATCTATGGAAAAATGGACATTCAGGAAAAAATGGACTTTACCCTGAAATATACATCAAGGTAAGAGTAGAAGTGGGCAAAGCATCTGCCTGACTTGCAGGACTGCACCATAGTCCAGTGCTTCTCTGTTGTGAACACTTAGCTCAAGCACAGACATTTGCAAGGATTAGTTGTATCTTCACAGGCAGGTAGGCAGGAATCCAGCTCCCATTTATGCTCACAGCCTCCTTTGGAAACACAGCTCAAACTGCAAGGTGCAAAGAAATTTCTGAGTGACAGCCTATACTCCATGTAGATGTTGATGCTCCATAAATAGAAAGACTTTCCACACGTTATGCTTCCAGCTCACCCAGGAAAAACAAAATTCCTGTAACTCTCCCATTTCACATCAGTTGAACTGTATGATTTTCTAGATCAGTGGCTACAAAAGCCTTGTTTACAGAAGCCAAATAGGCTGTCACATTAAAAATAGTGTTAATGGCTTTTCCGACTATCAAGACATCAAAAAGCAATTACAACATGCAACCCTTATCCCTATTTCCTCCCAGTAAGGGTCTGGAAACAGCATTTCCTGTTTGGTACCCTGGAACCCAAGTCTTTGTCTATATTCATTAGGTCAAGTACAAAAGTAATCTGGCAGTATTTCCACACATAGCCATGTAAGAAATCAGTTTCTCATTTGTTCACTTCCCTATCCTTCTTCTTTATGCTTTCTGTTTATGGTGTTTGTCAGCTACCAAGCTGCTACAGGGCTCAAGTTTGGGTCCAAGTTTCAGATTAATTCAGTAAAGCCTGCTCCCTCTGCCCAAGAACAGCAAATAAAACCAGGCCATTTACTCTGGCCTGACATTTCTATCAGAAGAGAAATAAATTAATTAGTAACCCACTTCTAATATTTAGCTCAGAGGTCCTTTTCTGCACTTGAGTCCTTGCTTTAAAAGGCTTGCTGCAAGATTATTCTCTGCCCAGTAAAACTGTCATCTATAAATGCATGCAAAAAAAGCTAGAAAATCCAAATAACCAGACTGCAAAAGCTTTCTCCAAGGACAATTTTATATGTACAAGTATAAAATGTCTACTTCTCAACCCTCAGCCTTCATCCCAAAAAACATTTTTTTTCCATCAGTGATTTCTAATGTAATAAATAGTAACAATCTGAGTTGTCAGCAACACTGCAGCATTCAAGGAAAAGTTTTGTTCTAAAAGATCTCATCCTCTAACCTCTTTTCATCCATAGCTTGGTAGGGAATGTCAATGTTTTCTGCTTCCTGAGATCCCAGTTCAGCCTTGCTGAACTCTAAGCACTTCATTAATTGCCTGCTCTGAAGCCAAGTGAAGTTTTCACTCCACTCTTAGAGAAGTTATAAAACTCAGTCAAGCACTCCAAACAAACTAATATTGGGTGTGTTCAGCCAGGACTTCCAACAGCATTTTCACCCCTCCTGGCTCTGGCCTCAGCCTTAAGACCTGCACCATGGCCAATGAAAATCACGGGACAAACTTCCACAGAACTCTCTCAAAACCTGCTGCACCACGGAAAGGTGCAGATGGGTGCTTTCTGGGAACTGAGTTTACCCAGACTACTTTAAGCACTGGGAGTTGTGGGACAAGAAGTTTTCCATTCATGGAACTCTCAGCTGCTCTATGCAATCCAGTCAGTGCCTGGGAGATTTTACAGCTGCAGTAAGTACACCTTAGTGTTCCCTATTTACTGTTCAGCTGTAACAAATCAGATACATTATGGCTTGAATCAGCCCCACAACAAGCAGGTATCCTGCAATCAGTGATGGTACCTATCAACACCACCAGCAGGACTCCACCAAAGGCTGCCAGCAGCCATCTGCTGCTCTGAATCACTGGGTTTGCTCATCTCAGGTGCACACCTCTCACATACTGTCAGGGAACGATCAAGGGTTGTAGAAGGGCACAAGGATGCCTTTGAAATAGCCAAGGAAAATAAGAATTCATTTGTATTCTCAAGTTGTCACTGTTTCTTTTGTCACCTACCCCAACACAAGTTTTTGTTATGCCAGCTAGAGAGAGGTAGGTGGCAGATGTGACAGCTGTCACTGTCCACCAAAATTCAGCAGTTTAGCACTCAGGAGCTCTAAGCAACTCCTTAAATGCTTCTGGTTTTTTCACGTATCAATTCTGAGAATCAAAAGTTATCTATTTCTGGACTTTGCTCATATTGAGCAGGAATTACAGCTAGGGAAAATGACAGCTGGCATACACACACTGCAAAGGTGGGGGTCCCCTCATAAACACAGAAGTCACCAGATCTGCAAATCATAACCAAATTATACAGGGACAATAACACAAACAGTGTCCTGGAGTTCATTTTCTCATTAATATATACCAGGTTTTCTATCTCTCCCCAATACACAGCTAGCATCCTTTCTGTTCCATTTCTTCATCGGACAGCTGGATTTTAAAATTCACTCTGAAATAGAGGCTTTCTTATAACTGAAAAGCTTCTGCAACAGAACAGAGCTGTTGCACTGATGACTTAAGACAATATGAACATTGTATGGCATGAGAGCATGTTTGGAATAGCAAGCTCAGCTTCATTGGCATATTAAGGAAATAACAGAACAAAGGTTTTTAACTTGGATTTTTTGGTTCTTTTATGCTAAAATAAACCTTTCTTTTTTTAACAGAGATTAGATAAATGACAGGAAAATTCTTCCTGACATCTGCTAGAAAGAATACTGCCTTTCTTTGTTAGTGCAGCTCTTCTGTAGGTTTAAAAAGACTTTACAAAGCAGGTAGGACCTTGTCTAAATTCCAAAGTTAAAATTCAGGATAAAGCAGCAAGCAAGCTTAAAATGCAACACACAATTTTGAGTAATTCTACATTCAAATACATCACATTTTTAAAGCAAAGTGACTGGTTCAATTTAGTCCATACTAAGAACAGGTTATACTAAAACTGGAACATGTCCCTGTTTTTCCAGTGTAACCACTCCCATAACACATGTACTCAGGAATGGGCATCCCCACACAATTATTCTGGCACAATTCCAAATGCAGATATGCCTTAAGACATTGTTTATCCCTGTAAAATAGATGGCAATAACTTTTTTTATTTTATTTTCTGCAGAGAGCTACTCCACTACTATAGCACCACCACCAGAGTTGTTCCAGAAGCAGCCAAGGCTCAGATCATTTAACCTTAGGCTTCATAATCTTCACAGCTTCATTTCCTACATGTCACGTATCTGGACCAAAATAAAAATTCAATCTTTCAGAAACTGTGCCTCATACACCACCAGAGAACACAAAGCATGGAAAAGGCAGATGCTGGGGCAAGTTTCTATTATTACCCTCTGAGTGGCGTGGTTGAGCATCTCTTGCCAGGCAGAGTCAAACTGACGCTTGTCATCTTCCAGCAGCCTCTGCTCAGCGAGCGAAATGGTCTCTTTGGCAGCACGCAGCACCTCCGTGGCCCTCTGAAAGTCCTGAGTCGCCCTCTGAGCCTCCAACTGTGCCTAAGGGAAAAAAAAGGTTGAGATCAGAGACAAAGGAACCCTCACAGTCACATTTAGAAGATGTATGACACTAATCCCAAGACTTTTTAAAAGAGCCACACCGGCGTCACTGTTTCGCAAACTTTTACCTGAAACGACGTATTTTTCACTGGAGTAAGTCCTGCTAAGACAGCAGCTCCCACCCAAAGAGGACGTTTGCCAAGAAGTGTCTCATGGTGTTTGTGATCAAAAAACTCACAGCTAATAGCCTACAAATAAGCACCTGGCTGAGAGATAATACCTAATGATGTAGGTTTAATCACTGATAAACAAACCAAAAGAAAGTGAAATAGCAAACTAATGGCATGTAAAGAATACACTGAGAATGGCACTCCCTGAGTTTAGTCAGGGTGGATTTTTATCTGATATACCATTAATCACGCTGAGGAAATATTTTGGAATTATAACCTTGCTATGAAGAATAAACAAGTTCTCTGAGATGGTGACTGCTTAATTCTTTGGGCGTTTTTTACTTTGTTATTGCTGGAACAGAACAAGTAAGTTCCCAGCACACAGACACAAGAATAACCAAGGGAATTTTTAAAAAAATCTTTTCCTGAATTTTTCCACATTATATATTTCATAAATTTTTATTTAAAGGAGTATTTTTGGGCTGTTTTTGCTCAGAAATACAACCCTTCCAATGTAAGCCTCACATTCAATTAACTGAACATCCAGCACCGTGAAGACAGTTTTCATTTACACTTCATTGATTTTTCAAAAATAAATTGGAATTACCCAGCCCATACTATGAAAAAAAGTCTTTGACCAGAAACGACTGACAGAACAAAATAATGAATAAAACTTTACATATCATGATAAACGCAGAAGGAATCTGAGAATCAAACACCAGAAAGGACTCTGACATACAGAATACCACACTGAGGAAGATAGAAGTCTTATGAATAAAGGAAAAGGTGAAGAAATGGTGGTCATTAGGAAGTCGCTAAAAATCCCTGATACAAAATAAGTGGAACAACAGCGCATTTCTTCAGCAAACAGCTGGCTACACCCCCTCAACACCAGCTGCAAATACCTTCACACTTGAGACACCACAGTTATTTGTAAAGGTAATGGAAAAAACCCTCCCTCCCTGCCCCATGGCAGGGGAGATGGACTCATAACTTAAACACAAGTCTCAAAAGGAAATAAAGCACACCAAGTTTCCCTCACGATGTCCTGAAATAGCAGCAAGCTCTTCTTCCTTCCTTTCCTCTCTCACATGGAGGTACTTCACCCCAAGGTAACCATGCAAAAATAGCAATTGTGTGTCAGAGGTCCTTCAGTTACTAGCTAGAAAGGGAAATCAAAGTCACCACAATCAGAGCAGTAACTTCCTTCCAACCAAGACCCCTGATGCATTTCCTTCTCAAGTGCCTGGTGGTGTTTTCCACAGAGAAGTTCATTGAACCATGCTCTTCGCTGTTCTCAGGCAGTTTACACCATATCACCCTGCCTACAACCTTTATGAAGAGCCAGGGCACTAAAGTGTTAATTTCCAAGCAGAACTGCACATTCCAAGGCAGCACAGATCTTTGGGCCAAGGTTAGTGGATGCACAGCATCCTGGTACAAGTTCAATGCCAACACGATCTCTTCTCTCTGAAAAAAAACCCCACATGTTACATCTCCTCTTCACCCCAGTCACCAGCTGCCTGTTTCCAATGTATTAATACATTTTACAAATTCAGAATAAGCCTGACTATAGAATGTTTTTATTTAGCCATTAACTAAACTAAACCGTAACACCCAGTAAGCACAAGAAAGCCATCTGGGGATCTTTAAACAAAGCTCAACCTAGGCTTCCAACAAAGAATACAACAAAAAGCCTGAATTTTAGTCTCCATAATACCTACAAAATTTTTCCATCCAGTAAGTTTGACCTATGCTAGTAAAGGAATCAAATACAAATAAAGGCCCAAAGTATCCCACAGAAGTAATTTGAGATGGGATTTTAAGATGGGCAATAAAATGCAAGACTCCAAGAAGAGCCTGCACCAGAGTAGAACAGTGCTGAGGATGTTTGGAGGAAGAGCAAGGCCAAGTTTCATGGAAGACTCTATGAGAGGGAGCCAGGTCCAGTAGCTTCCAGCAATAAAGCTGTGAAAGCAGCTTCAGCTCCTTGGCTGCCCTGCTGCATGAGCAGGCCTGCCCATGCAAGATTTGACCTACAAACACACAAAACCAGACTGGAGACCCATTCCCAGCACAGCCAGAACCTCCTCAGCAAGTAACTGCTTTTGAAACTCAGTACAACCAGATCCCAGGGGCAATGCAAGCACAGAAGTACAGTTTTCTCACCATAACTGCATCAGCACTTGAAAGTTTCTGTTGGCACAGATACCTGGGTCAGGGATCAAGACATCTAAGCCAGCAAAAAGCCTGTAGAGCATTAGGAGCTGAGATACTTAATCCCCATGGAAAATAACATAGTGGTAGCCTGCAGTACTAGTAGGTCATCCAATGAAGGCCTTAATGGAAAATTGACTCCAAAACAAGAAAACTGTCTTTATGATAAAAAAAACAGAAGCCAAATTTACAATTCAGTTGTATTTCTGCTTGCACCTGGACCTGTAGGATGCTGACAGCTGGAGTTGTAAACAGGCAGGCCCACAACTCTAGGCCCCAGAACCCATTCAGCTTCATGCCCTCTAACTGCGTGGCTAAATAGAAAACTGAAACAAAATCATACTCAAACACCCCCTCCCAGCTGCATTTGTTGAATACTGCTCTGCAGTGGCAATTTGGAAACACCGTTTTGTTTTTGAGCAACACAGTTAGTACAAATAGCAATTTAGCTTCAACAGTTATCTGAAGTCATTCTACAGTCTTTACTTTAAGCAGCTTAGTGAAAGTCTGAGAAAGAAAAAAAACAGTTCTAGGGTAAAGAATGATACATTTGTCATTAGAAAAACATCAACAGGTTTGTGGCTTTGCCAATGTGAAAAAGGATACTCAAACACTTTCTTTTGTGTTCTAGTACAGTTACCCAGTAATTAGCCTTCATTTAAAACTCCCTCCAGCATGCACAAGTTGTTCTGCACCATCACAACCAAGTTGCTCCCAGTCCTAAGTCCACAGCTCACTCCATTTGATGGAAAAGAGAGTAGTCATGTTCTTCACATGCTTTTAAAACCTCAGAGAAACCAGCAGGAGCTTGCATCTCCATCCAGCCTCCTCATATTGCACATAAACTTTACTACTTTAGAGAGTGGCTGTTTCTCTCAAGACTAAAATCCAAAATTCAAATGAATGGCTGAAAACTAGGTTGTCTTTCATCACAAACTTGTGTTTGAGTTGAGAGGTTTAGCCTTGGGGCAGAATGACAGAAAATGTACTAGGGTTGAGGACAAAAATTGCTAAGGGAGGTTGGAGGCAAGTAGGATGTCAACTTTCTGCCTATCATCAATATTGCTGGTGCTTGATGGAGTCTACTCAATACAGAAGTGAGGATCTCTTTCATTATAGTCAGAAGAGCCAGTCCAGTGAAACCTCTGTTTGAAAATAAGCAAGTCCTGACACCTTGGGAACTGGGGGACCTGTGCCCCAGCTCCCACTGCCATGGTGACACTGCTCATTGTGGTTCATGATCGGTGCTTTCTGCCACGAAACTCAAGTGAATGTCTTCACCACTGCAGACCCCTTCTGTATCAGTGTAAAATATAAAATAGGAGTCCTTAAGAAACATTATTAGGCAGCCACAGGGATTGAAGCTAAGGAGAATCCCACTGACACAGCACATCTGTCACATGCCATCTACACAGAGCATCAACTCTTCCTGCCACTTTGTTTGTCCCTCCTCTGCAACTCAGTCTTCTACAAGCAAGCAGCTCCAGACACATCTCCCATAACAGTAAATCCCTTCCCTACAAGCAGCAGCACATGCAGAAGTCCTGCTCTGCCCACTCAGCCCCCTCCTCATAGCCAAGAGCTCTTTACACTGCTATCCAACCTGTGCTGTTCTGCACGTGTGACCTCCTCTCACCAGCTCATCTGCCTCCCTCATCTCCCAGGCTCTGACAGGCACAGCCCTGAACTTCCCAGGCAGCTCCCAAAGACTCAGAAGTGACATGCAGCAGCAGCACTCACAGAAGCAAATTGTGCACTGTGGTATAAAGCATGTCAGCTTAGAAAATAAATTATGTAAAATTAAAGGGGTACTGACAGGGTTCATAACTGGCAAGCTATTAATGTATTCCTGAAAGGTGCTCAGTCCTGACAAATCCCTTTTGGGGGATAAAAGCTGCACCCTCATGGGCAGTCTTCTGCTTAGCCTACACAGGGCCTTGCACAGAAGGGAACCATGCATGACAGCCAGATTACACTGTCAGCTAGAAACTAGCAAAGTGCTAGGCCACGGCAAGCTAACAAAAGAAAGCAAAACCAGGCACTTTTAAAATGTAGTCCTCCTCAAACCGGCAGCACCATACAGACATCTGCTCATCCACTTTCAGAGCAGAAAACTGTGCACTCTTTTATTATTAAATATAATTTTCTGATTAGTCCACATAGCTTCTTTTGACCCAAGTCCTCTTTGTAGTCAGAGACCCTGCCCAGCTACTAATAGAGGATTTTCCCCCACCTTCCCATATATATCTTGAACCTATGACATATCTCCATTTCATCTCATCTCTATTTTTGTTTTTGTTTCTGCACAGTATCACTGAAACATGGTACAACACAGCTATAACATTCCTCTGAGGTTAACCAACATCTAATGTACCCTGGTAAGCACTGCTCAGTCTCTGCTCAGTTCACTGGCACATGAACACACCTGCACACAGCTAATAGCTCAGCCAAGCTGCCCTAAATAGATGCAGTGGGTTTATTTTGTGGAGACAAGCCTGTGCAGAATTTGTCCCCTTGGCTGCCTCACCAGAGGACCAGACCTCAAGTATTGATATTTCATGGAAAGGGCATCACAACACAACTAGAAATTTTCCCATTAGAAACACCAATCAGCAAAGATCAGATATTTTCAAAACTGGCTTCTCACTTATCCAGGTGAATCTCTCATCCTGCACTGCCAAGGCCTTGACATCCACTTTATTTCAGCATCTCTAAGTTATTGCCAATGGAAGACATGAACAATCTCTGTTTATGAAATCACTGTAAGTTGGAATGTGAAGGGAACACACAGCTGCTGCTCAGAACAAGGCACCAGCACACCACGTTATGGCCCAAGGCCTTTGCTCTAGAAAGCACTTGTTTGTTACTGTGAAGCCAATGTTTCTCCCACTCATTAATCTTTAAAACAATAGTTTAATTGCTACCAGCAAACATGTACTGGCTTACTAGCAGATAGATAATGATAAACCATGTTCCAATTCCACTCTTCAGAAGGAATCAAGTTTCAGATGTTTTCCTTCTGGCTCCCTTTCCTTCTTTAATCAACATCCCACGTTAATTTGCTGTGAAAAGTACAACAAGGGAACATGTTTTGAAACAGGAACTTCACTCCAGCAATCACCCACCAGAGCTGCTGCAGTAGTGCCTGTGTTCAGGGATCGCTCTGATGGCAGTGACTGCACCAAGGCATCCGGCACAAGCTCCTGGCAGGGACGAGGACAGCAGGATCATCACTCACTGACCACAGCATCTCCATCTTACCCACCACTGCAGCAGATTTGGTGACTCAGAAGCTTACAAGGTGGAGGCATTTGAGTGCTCACAGCATCACTCACAGCAACCAGCCACTGAGTGTTGCTATTTCAGCTTCAGTTCTCCTCAAGTTGTTTTAATTTAGCTGGCAGGCAGGAAGAAGAGCAGCAACCCAGATGTCAGCACAAGGGCTCATAATGCTCCACATCCAAACAAATAACAACCTTGACATTGGCACTGCTCCATCCACGGCAAATCTGCGAATGACACTAAGTCAGAGGGGGTGGTTGAAAAGGCAGAACCTCAGCCTAGATGGACCCTGTGAAACTTGACAGGGCCAAGAGACACTTTACAACAAGGAGACCTGTAGAGTCTTGCACTTTGGGTGGAATAATCCCACAGTCAGCCCTGCCAAAAAGGACCTGCACATTACAACAGGTGTCAGGCTGAGAAAGCTGAGAAGGTGCAGTCTCATTGGGAGTAATGCAAACCATGTCCTAGGCTGAACTAAGAGGGCCATGGCTGGCCAATCCTGCAGACAGGTTACACAGAAGGGTTTCAAATCCCCACCTCTGGCACCAAAGCCATGGCTGATGCAATCCAGCAACGTGACAGTTCTGCTTTGAGCAGAAAGTTGAGATCTGATGACCTCCAAAGGTCCTGTACAACCAGTATTTCTATCAAATACCACCATACTTCTCTTAGTTTCTCATAAACTGAAGAACATTTTTGCAAAAACTTTGCAGTGATGCTGAATGTTCTCCTAGATAGTCAGACGTATTCATTTTCCTGAATAAACAGACTAGTGGTGCAACTGGGGGGTAAAGGGTTGATTTGCTCTTCTTAAGGATCTTCCTCTCTTAAGGACTTTCCTTCTTATGACCTTACTTCCCCCTCTTCCTATAGCCTAAAAACTCTGATCCAAACCAGGATAGAAAAGTAGTAAAAACACCCCAGAAACCCCTTCTAGCTATACTTTTATAAACAACTTTAAAATCTAAGGCCTTGGGAGTGATCTCATTTTGACAGATCTACGAGGCCTGCATAATCTACGATGACTGTTTGTATCAAAAAATACAGTCTCTCAAGAGTCTGAAATCTTCTGTTCTTTAAGCAGTTTATTATAAAGCAATACAATTGAACATGGGTTAGAATTTGTTTTTTCGAAAGCAGATTGAAAGACTTTTAACTGGATGGAGAAGGCAAAGGGGAGGAAATGGTGAAAAGAAGACTTGCTACAGTTTTGTAGAACACAAACCATTTCCTCCCAACTACATAAATAATGAAAGGCCTATGAAACCCTATAGCCATACAGTTCCTTAGTCTCTGCTTTTGATTAGGTGTCTTATTCTTGTGCTGGGCTTTTTGGCCCCTTACATGCATCCTCCCCTTCTCTTCTAACAGCCAAACTGCTGTAGAACTGACCTGACTCCTGGTTCTGTGTTACATTCCTGTAGTCCATAAAAAGGCACAGGAAATAAGAGCAGACCTATACAAAGCATGTTTCAAGACACATCTAGCCCTGTGCTAAAGTTAGGTGGTATGTCTAACTCCTTTAAGACAGGATCACGAGTGTGTTCGAAGACCCAGCAGGTTGAGGGCACAACCAAGAGCTCATTCATCAGCTGCTTCTTTTACCAGCATGCAGACAGCTGGACGCCTCTAAGGCAGAATCCCTCCTCCCTTCTTTGGGAGCTGTGGAAGGAAATGAGAAAGAAAGTATCTGACCACACAGTTTCTGAACAGGGTTTAAGTTCCCTTAAACACTGTTAAGACCAGTTCTGGACTGGACTGAACAATCAGCTGCCAGCCCTTCCCAGTTCTCTGGCAGCTCCCATCTAGGTTGTAACCACGATCCTGTGAAAGGAGGGCAAGGATATCCCCTCTGAGCTGATCACTGCCACTGTGCAGCCAGACATCTGAAACCTGCTGCTCTCCTCACTGCTTTTAACTGATGTAGCTCCTTGCCTTACAGGAATAGGGAGGCAATGCTCACTTGGGCACAGAGATTGCATGGGAGACACTACCCCAAGCCTTTTGCCCCTCCTTTGTTTTTCATGTGGTTGTTGAGAGATGCTGGTGTGCTTGGAGTTACTCACAGTAATTAACCAGTCTATGGCACCAGACTATGACACATGGTTCAGTCTAATACCACCCAGGCACAGCCTTCTTGGGCATTCACTGCCATCTGCTTGTTAGTTGTGCAATTGTTTGTGGCCAAAATTATTAGGCTGTTGCTTTCTGGAAGAGGGGATGATAGAATATGTCCAGGTTTTGAACTCCAAAGTAAAATATCTTAGCAAGAGAGAAAAACACCAAGATAATCCTCCCTGCCCTGTGCACCTGCATTCAGAGAGCTTAGGCAGTGAGTCAGCGAGTCTAGAGCTTACAGCTGGTTTCTAGGTTTACAGAGGCTCTACATGCTCATCTGCACCTGGCAGCAGCCTGCTTTGCTGGAATTAAATATAGAAGCAAGGAACAACTCCCACAAATACACGCTGCAAGAGTACACCACCTGCTTTAGTGGCTTTTGCTAATTATCCAAGATAATCAACATTCAGCACATACAGATGCAACAGGTATGTTCAGGAGAAACACTGGATCCTTGTCTCATGGAATTGCCACCAAAGCAGCAAATGTTTTTACGTAGAAGTTTCCAGAGTGTTGGCAAGGGATTGGCAGCCTGGTTCTGAAAGCATATCTTGAGCATGCATATTGGCATAAGCAAAGAAAAGGCATGTGGGTAGGAGTTTCACCTGGCTGATGGGCTGTCCTGAACATGTTCTCCCAGTTCCCAGAAAGCCTCAGCAACACCCACCAGCAACTGCCTCTCCTCAATACCAGGAACATGCTCTGGAAGAACATTCTAGGCTGACCTTGTCCACCTTTGCACGCTCACAGACACTTTTGAGACAGTCATTCTCCCAAGGGACACGCTGAAGATAACTACTGACCCTTCAACATTCTTCCTAGTTGAACTACACGACTCCATAGCACAGGTAAATAACAGGCTTGCTTCACTGAAACAAAAAAGTAGCAGGCGGTGTCCTGGACTAATGAAGGGCTAAGTCCATTCCTCGAAGGAAAAAGTCTAGGTAGCAGCAGGAATAGGGAATATGTCAATTCCACTTCACAGCAATAAAATCCTCCTTTGAGAACAAGCCATTAGCACATTTCACCAAATTAAAAGAACCTTCAAGACAAACCAAACAACAAAACAATAACCAACCACCAGAAGTAGACACAGCTAAAAAAGGTGGACAATTCATCCACATCCTGGCAGCAAAACTTCTTGTTCAATAGTACTTTTTGTTTGCTGCAGTTTCTTACAGAAACTAAGTCAATGCAGAGCCATTCCCACATGCTAATTTCCTAATACAGAAATTAGACTCTTCAGATAATCTTTTTCAGCAAGAACAGACAAAAGCTTCAAAATTCATACTGTTTTACTGGAAGTCACAACGAAACACACCCAGAAGGCAGTAACCAACACCCACGTCTGTTTCAGCAGCAGACCTTAGCATGGGCATTTATCACTCCAAAATAAACTCCCAACTATTTAGACCACTGTACACAATAGACTTGGTTGGCTGAAAGAGTTCCCTGAAGTTGCAAGACTTGTGCAGCCTTCAGCAGTCATCCCTGAGCAAGTATCACACGAAACAAATACATAGGATATCACCCTGACCTCAAGCCACCCAGGCTCAAATGTCAACTACTATTTTTAATAGATTATCCTGTCTGTGGTTTACAATCTCTTGAAATAGCCTCTTCTAGAGGCCAGAAAAAAAAAATCAGGAGAGGAAATGGTGAGAGACAACAAAGCAAAGCAACCTTTCCTTTAAATTGTTTTTTCCTGTAGATTTGTGTTTTGGCAATAGCTGTGCAAGTGCTACAGTCACACAAAGGAATGCACAAACTAATCTCTCAGGCTTTTCCAAATCGAAGAGGATGTAAAATGATGTTACTCAAATCTTCATACAACAGCAGAGGGAAAAAGGGATTCTGTTCTATTTTCATATCCCAGCACCCTTTGAGAGCTGCTTACACTTTTCTGCCAGTCCCAGCATCTGTTATTGTATCTGTGGCTAAGCATAATAGCCAGACCATCTATATCACTTCTTTCTGCCTAAATCAGTTGAAATCTATCAAAAAACCCCAAATTTTTCTGCACTAGCCATCTTCTTGTTACTCCAAAGAACTGAGGGTATTTCCACACCAGCTTAACCCAGTATTCCATTACTTCAGACCTATTTGCACAATACTTTAGGTATTTCACAACAGAAAAAAAAAATTGTTGAAGGTAGGAAAAATAATTAGGTCATTTAATTCCCAACAATTAATGGAGAGCAGGTTGAACAGCTATCTGGCTTTGAACTACTGCCATCCACTATGGCTGAGAACTGATGGCAGCTTCGTAGGGTTGGAGAAAGTGGGAGAAAGAGACACCAAAAGAGAGTAATTTTCTTCAACTCTCCTAGATAAATTCTTAAAACAGTTTAAAGAGTATTTTCTTCTATTTCTGCAAAGAAAAGCAGAAGAAGGAAGAACCTCTAATTTACAGTGCACAGTCAAGAAACTTACAGGATGGAGCCCTCCAAGGCACATCAGCGAATAAGAAAACTAATTACAGTTTTTGTATCAATAGCTTATACAACCATCCCTCAACAAAACAGTGCCCACACAAACCAGATATGTAGGGTGTATGAATAGCAACCCAGAATAACTAGACCCATTCACTGAGGCACAGAGAGATACAGGTGATCTAACTTTTAGAGGGGGACACGCATACACACAGAACTTACTGACACAGATATTTCAACAAGTAAGTGGTTAAAATTAGTTCCCACTATCCAAATGTGCCAGGAACATTGTACTTGGAAACCATATCGTTACAGATGCCACCTCCTCTGCAGGAAATCTAAGCAACAGAGCACGAAATTTGAATCACCTACGGATTTTTTTCCATTCATCTGAGAAGCAGCAGTTGTCGGTGCTCCCAAACATAGGACAGATTAAGAGGGTAAAAACCTGCCAGCCACACTGACCTACTGTCCTGCATTAGTAAGGTTGATGGGAAGACAAACACATTAAGCAGCTTTCCTTCACTGATCAGATCTTTGGCACAACTTTCCCAAACTGACCAGGCAACATCTGTCATCTTCTTGGCAATTTAAGGACACCCAGTTTGACACACTCCAATATCACACTGCTCAACCAGGTGACAGAGCCAGAACACAAAAGTCACATTGAGTAAGGCTTTAAGTAAACAGATAATGTTAATAAATCAGCCAGGTAAAACCTAGCTTGTTGACCCAGGTAAGTGACCCTGAGTTCCCTGCTTCCTTGGCTTTGTTGCTACTTTGGCCTGAAGGAAAAGGCAACAGAACCATGATTCAAGACAAAATACAGTTTTTAAGTTTGAAGCATTCAGGTGGAACAAAGAGAGTACACCAAACACAAGCTCTGTGCAGCAGCAGTGGGACACTGAGCTCTGATGGCAGAGCAGTAACTCCCACATGCTGCTGACGGGGTTACAGATACAACTGTGCAAACATGACAGGAGAGCATGAGAGGCACTCCATCAAACCTTGAGCATGACAAAACATTTGCTTGACCGAATCCAAAGTACGTCCTGCTTTAGAAAAAGTTTACAGAATTCAGTGGATTCCCTGGTGAAAGTCCAGGAAGTGACTCCTCACCCTAAGTAACGTTACAGATTCCCTTGCTTGGCCAATGCCCTCTTCATCCATGCATCATGTGGGAAGGGAGATTAATATACTGAGAATGGCCTTTGGGATCACAGTGGTGGGAACTCCACATTTCACCAGAGGACTGACATCACATTGACATGGTTTCTCCAAGATTTAATGATGTGTTTTGTAATAAAAAAAACTAAAAACATTGGTGGGAAGAAGGGGTTCAGACCTAGAGCAGGCCCATAGGGAGCAAAAAGGAAAAAAGGACAAACAAATCTTTGTAGGCAAACAGGTACAACACAGCCTCAATGCTTCATCCTTTCAGGCACTTCTTGCACAGCTCACCCACGTTTCATCTCCTTACCATTTCTTCACAGCACTGAGCTTTCCAATGGCTCACACAGCAACTTCCATGTCTCTTTTCCCTTCAGAGCACACCAGTCATCTCTTCCCAGGCAAGGCTTGTGCTGCCTGCCTGCCTCCCTCCCATGCCTGGCCTGCAACAGTGCTAACCAAGACCATCACATCAGCCTCCATCCCACAGACACGTTTCTCAACCAAAGAAAGTCCCAGCCCAGGAAGGGAGCTTCTCTCCTCTCCCTCACCACCCCATCAATCCAAGTAATCTAAAAATCACAGCCATTTCCATATGGTTGATTTACAGACCCAGAGAGTGAGTCACTTCTCATGCCGTTCACCCCACCTTCCTAATCCAGACATCATTCCCTCCCATCTCCCACTGCCAAGAGGCTCCCCAAGACCCACCAGGGCTGCTGCAAGACAGCATCCTCAGTTAAAAGGGCAAAGAGTAAGCACAGCCAGGGCACAAACAACACAACCTACACTGCCAGTCTAGACTGGTTATGGCAAAAGCAGCAGCAACATCCATCCAAAATACAAACAATACAAAATGCAAAAAAACCAATCCAAGCGATCAGACAAAGGGAACACTTTTAAACTAAAAGGAGAGAGATTTAGATTACGTGTCAGGAAGAAATTATTTACTCAGAGAGTATTGAGGCACTGTAACAAGTTGCCCAGAGCAGCTGTCGATGCCCCATCCCTGGAAGTGTTCAAGGACAGGATGGCTTCAGCATTGAGCAACCTGGTCTAGTGGGTGGCAGCTGGCAGTTGTGCTGGAACTTGTTGATATTTAAGGTCCTTTCTAACCCAAACCAATTCATGATTGTATGATTATTTTACAACAATAACAGCACTGAACTATAGTCACAGAAAGCAGCTAAGTGCTCTGGGTGTTTGGTTTTTTCCTTAAACAGTTGGGAGAATTTGCAGAAAGTTTGTCAAAGTTTATTTTCAAGTTTCTGTATTCCTTCCTTTCAAAATGTGAATCCACCTGATAGTTACTTGGTTTATGAACAGTTAACCAGAAACACTTCTTCAGCCAGGAAAGGTCAGCTGGTTGTTCCTCTGTAACTGTGCCAATAATTTTGCTTTTTTTGCTCCATGGCACATCTCCAAACAGCAATGCAAGTCTGTCACAGTTCTGCTGACATTTAATTTTTGCTTCTCAAGTTCCTTCTCCCTCTGCCTTTTTTTTTTTTTTTTTTTTTTTTTTTTTTTTTTTTTTTTGCCAAGATAAGCTTACCAGATTACACAAATCAGTCTTAACTCCTTGTTGTCCTAAACATGAGCATCAGGACTTCAGCTCATGAAAGCAGGATGGAGAAGGAGATTCCTTATGACATGAGAAGTCAATATACCGATGTGTAACATATTTAGTCTCTAGGAACCAGAGGGAAAGACCTGCATATCTACCACTGTTGGAACTGGACCCAGGAGCTGTCATCCACACTCAATGCTGCCCTCCTTTTCCCAGCAGAGCCAGCTGGTGCTATGATCCCATTAGCTCTCACTCGCTGAGTGAATTTGGTTAGAAAACTTGGGTGCTGTGGAAATCAACACTGGCAAGACCACAGTTTCCAGTTCCTAATTAATTTTTAAGGATGTTCAGCAGTTTTGAGCCTCCAAGTTACATGAATTAAAAAGCTTTTGTTTCCTGAGCTAAGGATGTTACCATCTGTAAATTTTCATACTTGCCACACTACTTTTAGACATCTCAAGCTGTACACTTAGAACCTGAGATGCAATGGCCACTTCAGAAAGTTTTGTTCATTTACTGGCTTGATATCTACAGAGAAGGGTATCAGCCTCATCTGCTGAGGAAGACTCTTCCAGCTAGATAGGTGTGCTCCCAGCTAGGTAGGTGTGCTCTTATCTGCTTATACCCCTCCCACCCTCACCAGTGGCTCAGTTCCTCCTCAGTTCCTGTTCTGCAAGATTACAGCAGCTACTTTTCATCCTGATGCACTTTGAATAAAAAATTCATCAAATCATGTCAAAACTCACATTTGAGAGAGGAAATAATTTCCCAGTGGTAACTGGGCTCCCCTAAGTTTTGTGAAGACAAGCAGAATGGAGGTGCAGGATCTGAATATCTGAAAGCTCATCTCTAATAAGTCTTTATTCTCCCAGCTGATTTCTTCACACTGATGTGGCAATCCAGTTATAAAATATTACATGAGTAAAAGATTATTAGTGAGGTGAGAGAAAGGAGCTCTACAACACAAAAAGTTGCAGTGAATAGGATGGGACAGCTACCCCTACCTTTCTATCAACTGCGCTTCCTCTTTGGTATGCTTGGACATCAGCGGAGAAGAACCACTGTTCTTCTTTTCAGAGGCTTTTCAAACTTCTTCACATAAAAGATTGCTGCTTAAATATGCCAACAATATGAAAAAAGGAATTAGCTGTAAAACCTAGGAAGACTGACCCAAGAGGAAGCAGAACATGCATATCCCTCCAACATACTGCTGTATGAACACACATGGTACAGGTGAGTCCTTTAGGGAGAGGTACAGACAGGTATGACCTACCACAGATCTTCCACCTATTTTTGCCTGAAGCAAGTTATCTGACACTTTTTTGTAAAAGCTAAATGAGGCGGGGAGGCAGAGAAGTGAAGAGAGTATGACAAAGCAAAACCATGTCTCTCCCAAATAGGCTCAGTACTAAAGCTGAGCAAAGCATCCTCACCTACGCCCAATCTGAGCCAATAAAATGTAACCCCTCACTCTGCCACAAAACCAAACCAAACCAGCCCACCACCAAACAAAAACCAACCAACAAAAAAGAACCAAAAACAAACAAACAAACAAACAAACAAGCTGAAACTCAATTAAAAGCAATACTCCCAGGGCTTTTAGTCAGGTTAGGGTCACTAAAAATGCGTGGATTGTTTTACTTGTGGGGGTGGGAACACACTTTTATCAGATTCTTTTTCCAGCAGAAGCAAAGCAGAAAGGCGTGTCTCCTGTTCAGTTTGTCTATGGGTTCACAAGTCATGATGTATGGATAGCAGTGTTTTAATGGCACCTTTCACCCAGTGACCCCAAAGTGCTTTTACTTCCCTTAATGAACTCAGCTTCACAGCATCTTGACAGCTTCATTTTACATGGGAACTGAGAGAGATGAAGTCATTCATCTGTGCCATGCAGCAGCACAAAATCAACTCCTGCCAGCCCAGTGATTTATGCATTAGACCACACTTGCTCTTGCACAGCATCCTGTCCCAGAGCATGCTGTCACCAGGGAG
Source organism: Zosterops lateralis (assembly GCF_965231275.1). Taxonomy (NCBI): domain Eukaryota; kingdom Metazoa; phylum Chordata; class Aves; order Passeriformes; family Zosteropidae; genus Zosterops; species Zosterops lateralis. Next base: position 44,094,027 of record NC_139762.1, on the reverse strand, counting down.
GCAACACACTTCCCAGCTCTCTCACTTGCTCAGAACTACTGTGAATACAATTGCATAGGCACTTTCCAGCCCCAGCCCTGCAAAATGTTAAGTCAACAGTGGCTTAAGACACTCCTTACCTCAGAGGCTCGGGACTTCTGTTTACATTATTAATGTTTCCTGGCAACTTCACCCTTCTTCCCCATTAGCTTTGGTCAAGAAAAGTCTAATTCTTTGACCAGTCAACTAGGGAAACAGCTACTAGTGGAAAAAAAATTAATAAAAGAAAAAAGAAGAAACCACCACCCAAACCAAACAGACGTATGGGAAGTTTGATTTTCTGAACATTTAGAACCTGAGCCACCTTCTGGATTACAAGAATTTCATATTGCTGCAATGTGGGCACTGCTTGAGTAAACGCACAATCCTCTACATGCCAAAGTTCTCCTACTGAACTTGGGCATCACTGCATAAGTTAAAAAACAGCAGGAAAAGACAATAGGCCAAACAAAAATGTTCTCACAGCACAAATACTTCAAAATTTGATTAAACAACAAATTGGAATCAGAATGCTCCAAAACAGTAAGGTGTGTCTGCAATCAACACAAAAGGCCCACTGCTGTACCAAATGAGGAATCACAACAGTTCTGTCTTGGCAGAAGTTACTTGAAATCTCCTTGAGCAAGAATATTAGCTAGATCTCACTTGAGTCTCAGCAAAAGCCAAATATTACTGCTTTGGTACCAACAGACAGCATCCTGACTCCCTGTGCCACCATTTCAGAGGGCAAAGTGCTCAGACTGTAACACTAAGGGACCAGTGCTCTGGTGAAGCAAAGTTTCACCTTGAGATAGGCCAAGCCGTGGCTCTCTTGGCAAACACTCCACAAACAAGATCCTACAGGGCTTCTGCATAGGAGAGTTAATTTGTTTTGAGTTTCCTATCTTCTGCCAACACAGGATTGCACAAGATGGGGATAAGGGTGAGTAGACAAAAGGGCTCAAGATCCTAAAGCTTCTCCAGTGTCATACTTCCCATGGTCACCTGGTTTTCCATGACCCCACATCACTGCCCTCATACCTTCTTAATGGATTTTATCTTAATAGATGAAACACATATTTCCAAAAGACACTTGTGCTGGTGCCAAGTGAAAGCAAGCTCCTCAATGTGACCTAATACATCTTGCATCAGGTAACTTACCCTGCAGCTGACATCTTAAATGCAAGCAACTCTGGACAACTCCTGCATTTCTGCCAAACTTAAGAGTCATTAATTATGCAATTCTGTATTTCCAAAAGGCTTAACATTTATAGGTCATATTTTTACTTCCCTTTAGTGAGAACAACAAACAGGAATTTACACTTCCCTTTCTTTTACCGGTAGAGTCACTCATTTTTCCCCTATTGTTTAATCAAAGCTGTTTCAGCCCCCAAGAACCTTGTGCCTATATTTTTGGAGGCAGCCTAATGGCTCTAAAATAACTGTAAAGACAAGAGGAAGAAGACAATTCTTCATAGGCTAGATGTTACTATTAATTTAAATTAAAAAAAGACCCAAGCTCTTCCCATGATTTCTCTACAGCTTTGCAAATCAAAGTAAGAAGAGAGATGCAAACTGGCACCTAACCATGCTAATACTCTGATACATTCCTCCAGTTTCATATTTCCCTACCTTTTCACCCCTTCTCCATGCTTTATGATAGTGGATTTGCTCCCAGTTAAGTGGAGCTTTTCTAGATTAAATGAAAACTAGAAAAAAATCTTTAGGCAGATGCTTTACTGATGATTGACACCAATCTTTCCAATCTCCCAGCTTCCAGATATATTCATCATTGTTCAATGCTTGCACTCCTCTTGGCCCTCACATTTTCCATTTTAAGATGTTATTAGACAAAGGGTGAAAGGGAAGCCAGAGACCATCTTCTATCTTTATCTGCTGAGCAGAAACAAAGCAGGAACTCTGTTCCATGACCAGATTCATTACACAAAATGAAAAAAAAAGCAAAATGAGTGGTTAGAAGGGCAACCCCTGCTTTAAAATAAAACGATACCAAGGAATTAAAAGACAATCAAATATGTAGCAAATAAACAGATCTGAGATAAATAGCATTTAAACCTAGTTAGGTTTAGAATGGATTGGGAGAAAAAGATAGTTCCTTCTAACAAGCCTACTACTGGAGTAGTGATTCTACTAATTTAAGGACCTTCAGGAGCTTGAGTTTCTAAGTGGTCTTGCAAAGTACCTTTGAATCAGAATGACTGAATGGATTTCAGGAGTAGCAGAGACGTAACAATACCAAATTCAATTTCCAGAACATGATCTGCTGCCAGCTTGAGGACAGAGGGCAAAGTTCACTGCTGTGAATTTGTGATGTTACAAACCTCAAAGTCAATTGATTTTTTGAAAGGGGTTTTTTTGTACTGAAAAGTGTGTGTTTCTACCGTTGTCTTTTCCAAGTGTAACTCCTGAAGTCCTACACATGCTGTGCCTTACTTATAGCTATTTATAGTAATAGAGGTATAAGATCATGCTCAAGGCAGGGTTGCAGGGATTGTTTTTCCAAACTGCATATACTAGTTTACACAATTACTAACTTCTGTAGCTCACCAGTGGTTTATCTCTAGCACACACCACAGTCCTCATGAGCAGGGTTTCAGAGCAGTTACAGATGAGAGGTAGACACTTCAAAGCACAGCAAGCAGGGTAGAGTTTACTTATTTGCCACACTGCTTCTAGTCTGCAGGATTAAGCCTAACAGCCCCTACACCTCATTCCCATCATCTGAGACAATGCCTCCAAGACAATGCTATGCAATTTAAAGCATCAAGATAGTCACATATTATCTTGTATGCCACATCCCATAATCCAGTTCTTACTTCATTGACTTTCAAGGGAATGAAGTTTGCTCATTCCTCCCTTTCCTGTGTGCTGTTCTGAGGATGCAATCTCTTCCCTCCCCTTCTCTGACCCTTGAGAGTTGACTTTCTGCCTCCTGGCACACACTTACTCTACTATTCTCATCCCTCTACCTACTTTTATGAACAAAATCCTTCTGCAGTTTTCATGTATTTCACACATGCCACCCCATCTCTCACTCTCCCCTTGAACACAACCACATCCCAGCCACGGATGCCGCCCCACAGATCCTTCCAGCCACGCACAGAAGTAGCAGCTCTAGGCAGTTCTTCCTGACTCTTCCTACCTCAAGAGAAAACAGAAACAGCAACCAGGAACACACTTCCTTCGGGGAAGAAGCAAAAAGCCTCACACACCAGCAAGCCCCATCACAAACACCTAGCAGAAGCACTACCTAAGCCACCACACACTCAACTCTCAGCAGCTTTTTCTCTAAAATGAGATGTTGCCTGACTTGTCACAAGCTTTCTGGCTTTCTCTTCATCCAGCAGGTCACACTCTTCCTTCCACACCTCTTCCCTCCCTGAGCTACAGAGGCCTATCAATAATCAGGTAGCAGTTGGGGCATGGGAAGTAAGGCCCTGATGACAGAGAAAGCCGAGCTCAGTTTGTCCCCAAACCAAAACACTTTAGAGCCACATTTAGCACATTCCTACTTCATCACAACCCAATCAGCACCACACCCTGCACGTTTCCCCAAACCCACCCCACTCCAGTCTTTTTCCCTGCAGCTTCCAGCTGCAGCCATTTAGCTGCTGAGCATTTTGCTTTAAGAAGAAAAAACAGATACACACAAAGTCAACTTTGTTTTTTCAAATAAGTACAACTACTGATAGGAACAGGGCTCTGAAAGGCCATTTATAATGAGAGAATAGAAGTAGCCTTTTTTTATTGTGTCTGCTGTAGCTGTTCTAGGGTTTGAAGAGCACGTGCAGCTGTGGCTGTGAAGAAAACCATTTTGCCATCGATTCCTGTGGCTGATGTGCAACTGAAGACACAGACTAGTGTCAGCCAAGTGCATATGCTCAGGATGGTATTAATAGCAGGAAAGCAACACCATCGGTGTGCGCCCTCCAACTACCACCACAAGCTTATAAGGCAGAAAGTTCTTACCTGCCTGGCCACCCTTCGAGCTTCCCAGTAAGGTTTAGAGTCTTCTACAGCTTTTCCAATCTTCTTTACCAGCTCATCCAGTTTTACTGTTGCCTCGACCAGCACAGAGCGGAACTTCTGCCGTGCATCCTTCAAAACAATGCAGGAAGGAAAGAAAGGACAAAGGCATGTTAGAGCTTTAAAATTATTTCTACTTGTTTGCTCCTACCTTCAGGTTCCTCTTTAGATTCACTCAGGAGCTGACACATTCAAAAGTTACTGGCATTTGAACTAAGACAGAATTTTTCAGCAGAGGAACCCTGGAACCCAGAGCCAAATTCTAAGGCCAGCATCCTGGACACCAAATCTTTGTCTTTCAGTGACAGCTTTTATATAAAGCCTACAACAGCCTGTTCCAGATGTTACCTCTGGCAGGGCTCCTCAGAGAGGAATTGTTTGTAAATTACTCACTCAGTGAGAAAGCAAAACAGCAATGTAACAAGTTCTGGGAGGGGCTTCAGTGGCAAAGACATCTCATATAGATAATGCTAGAACAGTGCTAGCAGGCAGGCCAAAACCCCACAGCAGGCTGGAAAATCAGCTGGAATTGGCACAGAAAGCCCATCTTTTCAGCTATGGCTTCTATCAATGGAGAAGGGCACCTACATTCCACTTCACTGTTAGTATTTTCTATATTTAAAAAATCCAGCTACTTCCAAATGGGATGAATTGCGCTCCTTAAATGATAAGCTAAAGCAATTAAAATATTTTCTCTGCTTCACTGAAATTTCCATACATGTAAGCAAAGTGATTCTGATTTCAATCTCAGAATCCACCACAGACTCTAAATATATGAAATTATTGCAGATCGATGCAAATTCAGGCTGGGACCTGGCCCAGGATTTAAGGAGATGAAGAGGAAGGGCCATGTGAGCTCTCAACAAGGCTTGTAACTCTAATTAGAGTGCAGCATTTATGCAGACTGCTGGAGTGACATGTTGATAATCAGGAAGCAGCTGGCTTGAAGAAGTGCCCTAATTCAGGAGAGTTTTATCATTACTGTTGAGGATTTCTAGAATGCAAAACTGCTTATTCACTGGAAGATTTAAAATACATTGCAAGCTGCCACTATGCTCTCAGAAGTGGAAAAAAAAATGCAACAATACATCAGTTTTTACAGAAAAAGCAACATACTTCTGTAAGAGCTTCTTTGCTTCCTTTTTAGTGTTATGTAAAACCTCAACTAGCATCAGCATTATTTTAGTCCAGGGCAAATAGCTTTGGATTCTTAAGGTAGTGCAATTTATTCTAAGGAATTATTCAAATAGGTAACAAGGTCAAAAATGGAGAATTAAATGGACATTAACTTATTATTTCATTAACTCAAATCCAGTCAATAATCTCATTTCTCAGTGAAAGCCTGAAATGTATCATTTAAACAATATTTATTGAGTCAATGATTTTCTCAGTGAGAAGAATTTGAATATTTCCAATTAAATTACCGGACCATACATGGTTCACTGCTCAAAATGAGTTTCATAAGTAACTGAAAAAAGACTCCAAGCATGATGACTATATTGCAAGAAAAATATTAACTACTGAAGTATATTTAACAAAGAGAAAAATTCTTTGCAGGTGTAGGAACAGAATTAAAAGCTCATTTCTAAATGAATGAGCTGGAAGATTTCACTCTTTGTGAAAGCTGTATATAAGGATATTAGTTATGCAAAGCAAATAGTTTAAGAAAAAAAAGCCCTATGCAGTGATTCATCAAAAAGTTCAGTTCCACTGTTTGTAAGATAAGCACTTGGAACAAAGAAATCATCACTACAAATCTGTGCTTGGAGATCTACCCCAAATTTATCCAATAGGAAAAAGATGACTAGTCCCTACTTGGAGTTTAAAAAAACAAAATGAAACAAAACCCAAAAGACACTAAGAACAAAGCAGTCAAATTAAGAGCAACTTCTGTACCCATTCATCTCCCTTTCACTCTGATGAAGCACATACAAATTACTGAACTCCAAGTGCACCTCGAACTGGTGCCTGAAGCACAAGTCTGACAAATGGTGAAATACACGTTTGCCCATAAGCACAACTCCACACAGTAGTTGCTAACACAGAATAGGAAGCTTCAGCTGCAAAACGCACTGGTGTGAAATTCCAGTTTATCATTTTCCTCCAAAGATGACTGGTTCTTCTTTTAAGGCTTAATTTAGGTCTGACCACCCTCATTCTTGCAGTGAAGACCAATAATGAAAACCAAAACACCCCGGAACTTTATACCTGTATCACCCATCACAACTTATTTTAAGTGACATTTGTTCTCAGGCTCCTGACTGCCAGGAACACAAGCCTGCAGGCTCCAACACCTTCTGCATGACAGAACAAGCAGATGCTCAATTCTCTGCTGGGATCAGTCTCCCTGCTGAAGGTTTCCAGCCATCCCCTTCAGACCCAGCAGCGGGGTGCCCAGGTTTCTGAAGTGAGATGCCAAACTCATGCCCTCTGCAGCTCCACACACACCACTTCTACTCTCCACCAGTCCTACCTACACTACAAAACCAAACAATCCCCCACTACAGTGTGTGTGCTCCTGTGGCAATGCAATGCCTGCACACCACCCAGCCACCTCAACCCAAACTGACTGAGCTGTCCTGACCATGCCTCTGATCTGGGAGCTCTGGGAACAGCTCCTGAGAGCAGGGTCACAGCTCCCTCCTGCCAACACCCAGCCACGCTCCTCGGTTCAGTGTGCCGGCCCTGCCACGTGCTGGCAGAGCATCTGCAAAGACATCACCTTTGGGACAGCACAAAACTCCCCTGGCAGGTAATCCTGGGGAGGTTTGAGTAACAACTACAGGTGCAGCAGCTATTTTTACACATGTGAAAATGGGGAGGTCAGAAGCACCAAGGCAATTGCACCAGTAGGATTTGGCTTGGTGCACTCCTTATGTGAGGCGAGAAGTACATCTGTTGTTCATGGAAATTAATGGGCCTATGGTCAAGGCAGTAACTTGGGAATTGATTTAACTCACTGCTTTATGTCTGACTTCCCATGTTACTGCCAGTGAGACACCTCGACCCACATGTGAAGTGCTTCAAAGCTATAAATCCTCTTAATGGTGTTTTCTGTAAGGACACTCACAGCAAAAGCTTAGAGGCTTTAGAAGGGCACATCACTGCAGCTCATCCGTAGTTCCCAGCCCAGGCTAAGTCCTACATCCATTTTAGAAAGACAACCACAACACTTTCAAGTTACTTATGGAATCCTCTGGTGTGACTTGCCCCTCCATATACGTGTTACTATTTAACTGCCAAACTCTTGCTTCATTTAGACTTTATCTAGCACACATAGATAAGAGAGAAAGGAAAATATGTCAATTCCTGCAACTTCTTGTTGTGAGCAAAGACAGTGCAGCATATGCCAGAGAAATTTTCTAGCTCAGTCCTCAATCTCTAGTTTCTGTATTTCAGTTTCCTGAAAGATAATTCATTCCAGCAGAAATGCTATTCATTGATAACAGCAGCCTTAGGTAATATGTGAGTCACACTCACCGTTTCTGGGTGGGTTTCTATGTTTTGGGTTTTTTGTTTTTTAAAAACACTTTTTTTTTCTCACTACTGCACTGAATACATACACAGACGCTAAGAGAAGCAATACAACTGACACAAGACATCTCAAATACCCTGACATTTTTAAAGTATGTTTTCCCCTCTACTCACTCCTAATCTTCTGTGATCATTTTTAAGAACACTTTGATTCTGATTTTAGAAATAGAAAGGTGACATTAAAGATGTTAGCCAGTCAGTCAGCTTTCAATGTTTTTTCCCTCCTATGTGCTCAAATGAGATGATGATAAACCTTTTCCAAGCTGGACAAAAGCCGATTAAGGCACTTTATCCTCGATGTGTGTCGCAAGGTTAAAAAAAAAAAAAAAAAGTAGTAAGAGAAGCTACTCACCTAAATTACAGCCTTAATAAGTAGACTCTCACTACCTAGGTGTTTGTCATACACACACTCCAGCAGGCAGAGCACTTATGTGTAGCACGTGGGCAGCTGCAGTTTACATTTCAACATCTCATTCTATGGCTGCAAGAGTTCCACACTCATCAACTTTCTTCCTGGAAATCCTTAGCACTTTTCTTTCAAAAGAGATTTCACTGTCTTAGGGAGCATGCCAGACCTCTACCCCATACATGATTTTGCTGCAATAGTTCATTATTAAAAGCAGATTTTGTTTGCAATGACTTGCTGTTGGGCAGCTTTTTGACACTGCACCAGAAAGAAGGACCACACTGAAGGACAAGTCATCCTCACAAGCAGCATTTTGAAAATCCACTCTCAAATGTGGGGGAAAATCTAAAAAACTAAAATACAATTTTCAACCTGTACTCCACCTGTCAGAGCAAAAAAGCATGCCTGTTTTCCTCACTCATGAGTGACCATGATGAACTGGTGTTAATGCCAGATGATGAGCAAGTAACTATTTCTGCCCATCAAATGAATCATGTATTTTCAAACAATTTTATTTTTACAATGAGCTTTACGTATCAACCACGTCTGAATCTTAGTACCAACCACATCTAAGTTTCATTTACAAAGGCTGTCTCATGACTGTTCTGCCAGTCTGGTGTGCAGCACCTCTGTTAAGCATGGTAAACAGAATTGCTGACTGAGAGACAGGCTTCATCTATTTCCAAGAGGCTGACAGTATCCATACCCATCTTCTCTGCTACGAAGACATACCAGCTGTGAAAGCTCATGTCTAAACCAAGATCAGCATCATATGTCCCCATCCACACAGAACAGATTCATAAGGTGTGCTCAGAAATCTACCTTCGAGCATCAAACCAGTTATAGACACTTCTAACACCTCTTGGTACCTGAGCAGTTCAAGTAAGCTAGTAAGCAACCAAACCTTAAAAACAAACTGCAAGGAAGGGGATAAGTAGCATCTCAATTTTTAAGGGATAAGTAAAGTCTTTGGTTTTTTGTTTTGTTGGGTTTTTTTTTAGGTAACTACTAATTTGCCTTCTAAGAACAATTAAAAAATCAGTACCTGAAAGTTCCTCTAACCTCCTGCTTGCAGACAGTTACAAACTGAGACTACCAATACTTTTTTACTACAAATGTTTTTAATACTCTTAGAAGAAGAGAGAAGAAAGCAGGCATGGGAGGGTACTGGGTGCTCCTTACAAAGCAAGATTTCTCCACCTACCCTTTCCTCTCTCAGGCTGGAAACCCATCTCTAAGTCAAGAATATGAATCAAGTAAAGCCCTTTGACTCACTTGGTTGACAAAATCTTTCCAGAGCCAAAGCAAAGGAAGAAGCCTTCCCTTACTCATCCTTGGATGAAAGCAGAAGGCAAAACAACAAGCAATTCACATGCAGGAGCCATTTCCTATGGAAGCAAGTAGATCATAAAGAGACGTAGAAAGATTTGTCTGATAGTGCTGGACAAATCCGTCACACATGTACATCCTCCTCCAAAAGCCAGCAGGAACACCAGCCAGTGAGCTGCTTTGCCCTTATCTCTGCATTCTTTGTGGACATTCTTTGGAAAATGCTGCACAGGGATACTGATAAGGTGGCGGATGTTTCCACAGATAGATGTTTCCTCAAGCCATGCAGGCATGCTCAGAATGAGATTCCAGGCACTGAGAGATCATTTTTCTAAAACCTGAAAGATGGAGGATTTTTTTTTTTTTTTAATCTACTTACATTTTTTATGTGTGACAGGGTCAACAGGTCAAGTTTTTTCCTAAAACAAAGTATTTTAGTGAAGAAGTAATTCTAAGTAACTGGTGAGTATCTGCCAGCCAGCAGGAAGCGGTGAATTAATTCCTTGTTTTGCTTTGCTTGTGTGTGCAGCTTTTGCTTTACTTAACTGCCTTTATCTCAACCCACGGGTTTTTTCACTTCTACTCTTCTGGTTCTCCCTCCCGTCCCACTGGCAGGGAAGGAGCAAGGAGCTGTGTCATGCTTAGAAGCCAGCTGGGCTTACACCATGACAAAAAGTCCTTCCCCTTCTGAGAGGGGCTCAAATGCTCACAAGGCTCACAAGTGAAAGAGCACTACAGCTAATAAAGCCCTTTCCTTATAACCAGCAACAACCTAGGGTGACCTTTATGATAAACCCAGGACTAGAAGTAACACAAAGTCTTGCAGATCAGGACTAGAGGATCTAGACAAGCATATAAGAAGGATCCCAACCAGGCCCTCTAATGACAAGTATAGCTGAAGGCAGCACTGTTCAGCTCTAGTTTTCCTATGCAGTAAAAAAAACATTGGCAAGCCCATAGCTCCAGCAACACAAAAACCTCTCTCTAACAAAAACCACATTTGGGATAGCTGGGATTCCAGTGGTAACTTTAATGGTATGTGGTGCATTTCCCCTCCCTGCAATGCAGCCAGAGGGTCCCCGGGTTAATTTGTTACATCTGAGTTGTACTTTCAGAGCCAGTCCAAGCCATGTATGAGCAGGCTGGACAGGCAAATAGTGCACATTTGTTAAGTACATTCGCAGCTCCTGATGTGAGTTCAGATGGAGATGCATTTCCAATAAACAGGAAAAAACCTCTTGCGTTTGGCCAAAACACACTTGTATCTCCCCTGCAAGACGTTTCCCCCACCCCTTCACAGACACTTCAAACATATAGCAAAGCCAAGTGTTAAATCCCTGAGAGAACCCTTATCATCCTTCTGCTGTGTCAGTAATGCTCAGTGTTGCACTTAGTATGAGCAGCATTATGGATTTTAAATCAAGTCTAATCAAAGATTCATTAACAGGCAATACATTAACGCAACATATAACTATCAGCCCTCAGTGCCCTTCGGCAGCTCTGCAACTCCTGAACAGGCTGCGAGCGTCAGCAGGTCAGGATATTTCTTCAGGGTTTAATAGGACAGGTCAAAAGAGCAAAAAATGAGTAATTCTTCCAAGTAAAAGAATAGATGTAGCCAACTTCAATGTATCTGTCCAAGCCACACCACACATGTATATCCAGTGCTCTCACAGGCGATATGGGTGCAGACCTTACTTTGAAAGATTAAAAAACCCAGGCTGCTCAACTTAAAAACAGATCATGTGGCAGTTTCAGTGTAGAATTTAAAGAAATGGGAGGCTGGTCATTAAAACAGAATTCCCCATTTTATCACCTCTGTAAGAAGTAGACACCAGTATTTTCTACATTGCTCAAACATGGACATTCCTGTGGCCACACCAAGACAAGTGTAGTCTCAAAATCCCAGAAGCCTCTACTGAATTCAGCCCCATAACATGTTCCACTGGGTAATGCAGAATTATTACCTCCATTCTGCAGATGCAGACCTGAGGCACAGCAAGGACAGAAGCATGGGTTTAGAAGGATTTAACAGCTTTTTCCTTCAGTTAATGGGAACTGGAGACAGCCAGCAGTCCCACTTAGAGCAAATCACACAAAGCAATATACAGGAAGTCCAGAAGAGTCTTGCAGAACTCAGATGCCACAAGGTTACCCTGCCTGCTTATCAGAGAGTACATCAAATAAAAAAAACATGGGTGTCTTTTTCTGAACTTCCTTCAAAGAAATACAACTTCTACTCAAACACTCCCATCACTTTTCCAGATTATTCTGGGAAAAAATCAACAGTGGGAATGTATGGACCACAAAGTAATGATACAGGAAGCTGACAGTCAGCAACTTGTGCTCTAAATAACGTAACGATACATCTATGTTCCCATTAAAGATATTGAAAAGATGAAGAAAATGATACTAGCAAAACAGGATAAATATAACTCCATTGTCTGGTTAAAAAACACCCACACACATCTTTCTTCCAATGAAGTATGGCAAGAACGTTGCAGACTAGGAAGGGATAGCAAGAGGGACCCAAAGCAGCTAATAAGAGCCAAAAGTGCAAATCTTCAAAGGGAAACTCAGCATGGCTCTCCCAGAAGCCCACATTTTTGACAGCATTCATGGATTTTGGAAGCCTTTGAAGCAGAGAATGATCTCAGTTCCAAACTCCTCCTTCCAAACTCAGGATTTATCCTGTAAGGCTGCTCGGCAAATCTTTCTTTTCTTGTCCAGAGTATGAATGCAGAGATTTTCTGCTAACCGCACGCTTTGGGTGTTGTGGAATTTTTTTTATTCCTTTCCCCTAGAAAGGTTTTAAGTCCATTTAAAATGCATTTATCAACCTGTATATAAATTAAGCCTTGCTTACATCATCCAACTGCATTTGTCCTCCATATTTAAGCAGATCAAATGTAATGAAAATCTTTACGGATTAAAAATTATGCAGTTGCACGATGCCACAAACTGGCATCCATCCAGTAAGACTTTTTGATGAAAAGTAAAAAGGAAACATTCAAGAATATTCTTGGTAGTATTTCACCTTAATTCCATCAAAAACTGCTTACAGTAAGTACTACACACGGATTTGCAGTAAACACTTAATGGCAAAGTGCAGACAATGATTATATGATTTCTACCTATCTAACACCTGGTATTTACTAGGCTGTGTAAGCAACAACATAAGACCAGGCTAAGGTGGAGATTCCGCTCTTTTATTTACAGTTATATTTCCAGGAGCCTTTCAGCCTCTACAGCTCAGCACGTGTCACACACAGTAGCTACAAATCTGCAGGCTCCACAAACACTTGATCACATGAATAATTTTAATCAAGCGGCAAAATCTCCTCTTAAAGTCACTGGGATTTATTTCATGAGGATGCCTTTGCATTATTATTACTATTCCATCTGCTTCATAATATGTCCTCGGCGCAAGGTTATGACAAAATTAATGAAATCCAGGCAACTATCCATAACACCATCTTTCAATTTCAGTACCTCCGCATGAAATAAGAAGACTGAAAAGATGCATATAATGATTTTTTTCCAATATATCTATATAAAGATTCCTGAAGCCCATTTAATTGCTACTGTTGCAGACTAGAATACTGATTTTTAAAGTTCACTCATAAAATTTCAATCATGCTAGTGACACTAAACAGTTTTCACAGCAAAAATACTATTTCATTTTGTATAGCAAATAGTTCCCCATTTAACTAAGCTTATTTACCAATAAATTCATGATCTACATGCCACAAATGACAGAAAATGCAAAAAAGTGGAGAGAAGAAAAAAGACAAAACTCTTTGTTTCCTAAGATCATAACCCCATTTTCTGTTTAGTGCTTTCAGTGGATACTCCAGTATTTTAAAATTTTAGCAGGAACCATCCCATGCTTGAGCCATCCATCTCATGAAAAGACACACATGAAAAAAAAAATTAAAAAGTAAACAAACAAACCAGACTTTGACATTTTGAAGGTACAGACAAAAATCTACAGATGTACTTTTACAGTATGTTCCTCACTGCAGTCTCAGCATGTTTTGATACAGTATTCAAAACTTTGTAATGATATCAAAATTATTTAGGATGCAAAGTCATATTTAATTCCAGGTTTTTTTTAGCAGCATATTCTTATACTTCCACTGGGTTTCTCTGTTTTGCAAACACAAGAAAATTTAGACACACAAATAAAACAGTTTCGCTTCACTATTAGATCAATAATGTTGAGCCTTCCAGAACAACTTCCAATTAGATGAAGCTCAAACTTGGGGGACTTAGAAACAATTTCTTCAGAACTTGCTATTGGATTTTTCAGTATCCATGAAAACCCCTCTGTGTAACCAGGAAGTTTTTTATTCCAACTTTCCTTCATCACGTTCCTTGCCCAGGAAATGATGACAAAACAAGGCAAAGATAACAGGCTAAAAAAACCCCAAATGGCCACCAAAGAGGAGATCCTGGCAGACAGCTGTATGGCAAAAATCTCTTAAACAAATAAACTTTCCCTGTCTATAATCAACAAACACAAAACTGTGAGTTGTAAAAATAAAACTTGTCTAAGCTTAATGTCAAAACCTAAAAATAAGTTCTGGCAATGGTTGTGTGTGAGGTTCTCCACACAGGGTTTTTCCACTGTCAGCACATCTCTCTACCTTTTCCCTTTCTTTTCAGTTGTTAGGTCAATTCACACCTTTAAAAAAAATCATCACCAGACTCAGCTGCAAAATTACCATTCAGGATGCACAAATTCAACCTACTCAAAAACACTGTCCCCTTTGTTCACAAAATCCGACATGCACAAAAGGAAAATGCAAGGATAAATTCTATACCTCCAGCTCCGTCTCTCTGCGATTGATATCATCGGTAGATTGATTCAGTTTTTCTAGCTCCCCCTAGAAGGAAAGAAAGTCAGATGTATAGTAAGAAATCAGGGAAAAAAACATGTCTGAGAAGGCTCATTCAGCATCCCCACTGAAAGCTCACAAGGGCTTTGGCTAATGCATTTAGTGAAAAGAGGAAACCTTGAGATGTTTAACTTAACTTCACCACCGGTCTTCTGCTTTGCTACTTAAACAATAATCAGAGAAGCTCTATAGTTTTACGTTAAGGTAACACATTTCGTATTCTGGCTACTTCTTCACTATTACAAATAAACACAAGGCACAGTAAGCTCATTAACCAATACAGTCAGTTTCAGAGAGGTACTGGGGAGACACACCCACCCAGAAAGATCAGCATAAAGTTTGTGCTTTCACAGGAGAAACGCACTGAAAGGACAGAACTGATAAGAAACACATCTTGCCGCACGAGAGGCATTTTATTTTGGATTTTGGCAAACCATTTCATAACACAACCAGTCAATGGGACATACAGTTATGTTTACATAATGTGCCTTCCTGCCAACATTCTGATCCCTCAACAGCAGAAACAAAGGTGTTAACAATCCCCTGAATAAATATGTGGTAGAGGTGGTGTTGGCATGAATGAAGCTACTGTAAAAATAAAGCTCATTCTTACTGACTTTCTTACCATAAAAAGCAACCCTCGGGAGGAGATCTGATAGCTTGCTTTATCTGAGCAACATGTTCCTTCAAGTGAGCTTATAAGATTTTTAACAGGAGTGTTCTCCAATTTAAACGTTATTTAATTGTCAACCAGTGTAACACAATACACCTTGGAAATGTTTTGCTGTACAAACCGAACGTTGTAAATTGATTGTCACTTGAGCAGTTTCCCACTAGACTACAAGAAGGACTCTGGTTACAACCAGAAAGGAATTAATTACAACAGTTTAGCTCTCTTATCCCCAGCGGTCAGATTTCATTTCCTACTCCTAGGATTTGGAAAACACCTATTTGCTTATCCATGTTGTCTGAAACGAACACTCATCCAAAAATTACCTAATTGTCCCTTACTGTAAGGCTGAAAACCTGATGGCTCTCACGGAAGCAGACACAGCAGCCTGTTTTTCAAACCAAACAGAAAACTTAACAAAAACAATTGTTTTGCCAACAATTCACAAATCCTATACGTGGAAACGTGTTGCGAGCTGAAGAACCTAAAGCCAAAATTAGATCAATAGACACCAACCAGGCTCAGCCTCTTAAAACCAGGGCAGTACCAGGCCAGATTTTGGCTGAGGGCCTCGCTCTGTGTGACCATGTTTTGAGGATTTTGCAACTGCTCTGCACAGCCCTGGAAAACGCAATGCTCACGATGGAGAGAAGAATGACAATTACAGCGAGCAGGGACCTGTGCCAAGGATCCTCTCAGCAATGCACACACATGTTATGTTCATTCATGACAAACAGCCCCAGCAATGCTGGAGGCAAAAGCCATAAATCTGCAGAGACCTAAAAATACATTTCATTTCAGGGACCACAGCGTGCCTCAAGTTTCTCTTGGTCGAGATACGATTTTGGGGAGAAAAGCTTTGTTCAGACACCACGCAAGAATAAAAAGCATTGCAGAAGGCATTCACTGAGAGGAAGCACCACATTCCACCCAAGCTCCTTTTTCAAAAATAATAAAAAATAATGAAATGGGGTTTTTTTTTAATCTACTTTTCCTGCATTTATGAATTTCTGAGCAGCGGCTCCAGGAGCAAGGTCACGCTGTCATGGTCAAAACTAAAAAAAGGGGAGGGGTGGGGGGATTTCAGCAGCAGCAGGAGGAAGAGGAGGAGGAGGAGGAGGAGGAGGGACGGCCAGCAGAGCCCGGAGCGGAGCGATGCCCGGGGTAACAAAGGCTGGGGGACCCGGGGGAAAATAAATAAGTAAATAAATAAATAAACATACATACATATCTATATGCGCGTCTCTGTATAGACACACATATATATACGTATGTATGTATGTATGTATGCACACACGCAGCAAAAGCACTGAAATAAAGGCCAACCATTATCGCATACAGCCGTAACACACGTATTAAAAGCAGCTCAAAGCACGCAGCCGCCCCTGGGCAGGCAGGCCCTCACCTGGATGCGGGGGTCCACCTCCTCGTCCTCGGGGCGCGGCGGCTCCTCGGCGGGGCGGCCCCGGCGGCCCCCCGGCTCCATGGCGGCTCCCGCTGCTCCTGCCGGCACCTCCCGGCCCGGCACCTCCCGCCCCCCCGCTCCCGGCTCCCGGCTCCCGGCTCCCGGCCCGGCCTCCGCCCGGCCCCGCCTCCGGGGGAACCCTCCCCTCCCTCACTCCCTCCCCGCAGCGCCCCCGTCTCTTTGTGCCTTCGCGGCGCAGGGAGAGAAACAGCGCGAAATCGCGGGGGTTCCTTTCTTTTCTCTCTCTCTCTCTCTCTCTTTTTTTTTTTTTTTTTTTTTTTTTTTTTTTTTTTTTTTTTAAAGCCTTCCCCCACGCCCCGTTTTTTCTGTCGTGCTTCTTCCCTTATTCCCGCGTCCCCCTCGGAGCTGCGTGGAGCACACAGGATGAGCAGTTCTTCCAGGTGCAGGGAAACGCTAAGGACACCGTGCTGGCTTTTTTAATTTATCCCCCCCCGCCCCTTCTTTTTTTCTTTCCTCTTTTTCAGGCTCTGCTGGAGGCTGACATTCCTACGGAGAGAAAAGAAAAATAAAAGGGTAGAAGAGAAAAATACGAAAGGCGCTTTCAACAACCTTGAAAATTCAAATGAAACCCAGATTTCTAGTGTGTGGCAGCTGAGTGGGTAACTATTGTACCTACTGCATGCAGCAGAAAAAGACATACTGAAGACACGGCCTTTTGTTGTCAGTAAAAAAGAACTTTGTACAAGAATTATGTACGTGCATGGCCCATGTCTGGCAGAGCACTTCAGATTAGTGTCTCCCTAATCACTGGGGTGGATAACAAGTAATTTTCAACAGATGGGGAATATATTTTCACCTTTAAAGTATCACTATTACTTTAACCCCATTTTTTTTGTTAGAAAATTCCTCAAAAGGTAATAAAAATGGAAAGTTTAGATGTGGTGAAGAAAGAAGCTTCCTTTGTGGGACTGCAGGTGGAAAAAAATCTCATATCTCTTTATACGATACAAAATAAAAGGGACAGAAAATAAGAAGATAAAAATTAACATTTCTAAGGTAACTAAGATTTAAAAAGGAGGCAGAAGAAAAGCATTCAAGCTCTTCCAAATGCTATAAAGCAACCGAGGGAAAAAACCCCAAAATATGGGAAGAGAGTGACATAAACATTTCAAAATAGTATAAACATGCAAAGTGACACCAACAAACTAAAATAATCAAGGAACAGAGGAGGTGTTGCAAAAACGCAGATGGGTTGTTTGCAACATCTTCACTGCTCACAGCAGAAGAAATCATGTAAAGGGCAGGGGGCGGAATAAAAACAAACCAAAACCCAAATAAGCCAAAGTCAAGTGTTTACTCTTACTGCTGTCCATTAAGGGAATCCAATGTGTACACCAGCCAGAGGTTCCCAGGGCCTTGGTGTTTCTCTTCCCCAGAGTGCTGTAGCTCATGCCAAGACTGTAGTGGTCAAATGTCCAACATTCCCATCATCCTAAAACAGCAAAGAAAACACGAAGCTGCATGTGGAAGACTTAATGTGGCCAGTCCTGGTGTTACCACTTTGATTTCTAAAAAACAAGAGTATGTAAAATATTTACTGCAGTTATGCCATGTTCCTCCAAAACCTACACAGCCTGACCCATGGCGATGTCACAAAAAGCACTGCCCGCTGCTTGGAGTACAGAAGTGCTCCTGCATACACATGCTCTCCCAAAGGGATTTGTTATGTTTGCACAAAGGACCCTGTTCTTCCTTTACTACTGTGACAATCCCCGTGATTGTTGCAGCTCGAAAACCTCCAGCCAAACTCATCAATCTGCTACCATCGAGGCAGAGCAAGCTGTCTCTCTCCTCAGTTGCACAGTGGATTTAGAAAGTTGGGAGAGCTGCTTGCAGAGCTTAGGACTGAGCAAGAGATGGTGTGGAAACACAAGCCCCTTTTCCCATTAGTCTGAAATCTCTCATAGAGCCCTGAGGCCACTGAGATCATTTTATATCAAACCAATATGTTGGGAAGATCTACATGTAACAAAATCAGTGAAGAATGCACATCTGTCATTACTGCAGACATCACTAAAGCATTAACAGAAAAGTGGCCTGAAGGAAAAGATTTGACAGAACAGGGAAAGGGAGACTATTCAGTACACACGAAGATCAATAAAAGACTCAAGGCTATTATTTACATGTTCATTTTCTTCTCTTCACCATGGAATGGTTTTTGCTGAAACTGCTGTCCCATGCAAAGGGCAGCAGGACCCGAGAAATACCCAAGGAACAAACCTGTGTGTCACATAGGCAGGCCTCACACATGAGCACACTCTCCATGGGTTTGTTGGTGACACCGAGCTGTGTGGTGTGATTGACAGGTTGGAGGGAAGGGACGGCATCCAGAGAGACCTTGACAGGTATGAGAAGTGGGTCTGGGCCAACCTCTTGAAGTTCAACAAGGCCAAGTGCAAGCTGCTGCACTTGGGTTGGGGCATCCCAAGCACAAATACAGGCTGTGTGGAGAATGTACTGAGAGCAGCCCTGAAGAGAAGGACTTGAGAGTGTTGGTTGACAAGAAGCTCACCATGACCCAGGAATGTGTGCTTGCAGCCTGGAAAGACAACCACATCCTGGGCTGCATCAAGAAAAGCATTAACAGCAGACTGAGGGTGGTGATTCTCCCACTCTGATCCACTCTGGTGACACCCCTCCAGAATGGCATATAAGATTAAGTTCTTTATTGTGAGGGTAGTGAGGCACTGGCACAGGTTGCTGAGAGAAGTTACAGATACCCCATCCCTGGCAGTGTTCAAGGCCAGGTTGGATGGGGCTTGGTGCACCCTGGTCTAATGGAAGATATTGTTGCCCATGGCAGTGGGATGGAGCTGGATGATCTTTCAGGTCCCTTCCAGCCCAAAACATTCCATGATTCTATGCTCTACTCAGGTCAATAATGTGCAAGAAGTGAACTGCGGTGGATGGCATTTGAGTATTACTTTTGCCAAATCATGAGTGATGTCATCCCAGCAAATCCCTCCTACACAAATCCCTGTTAAAGGCCAGACTGCTCCCCAGCCCCACCCCACACCCAGAACGCCAGTCACGCTGACCTTCTCGCTTCCCCCGCAGGCCCTACGCGCGCCAGGGCGTCTGAGCAAAGCTTGCACGAGGCCTGACTGAGACAGTCTGTACTTTCTCCTGTATCAATATTTCAAAACCCCAGTCCCAAGTATTCAATATTTGAACAAAGCACTCTGAAGTCAAGGCAGGAAGAAACCGCTTGCTCTTTCACTAATGGGTTTCCAGAGTGGCCACAGCAGAGAATTAGTCCAGACCTGTCAGGCTGGGCTGCAACTTAACATGAGCTATGCTGAAGAGGGTACAGCTCAACTAAAAAGCACAAAGAGAGGTTCTGGTACAGGAAAAGCCACAATCCAGGCTGCTTCAGCAACCAATTTAAGTGTACTCAGCAACACCTCTGTCTTGTGGCATGACAGCAGGCATTTAGGGTACAAGCCTTATCATTAACATCATGCCCTGGTGCACAGAAATCCCTAGACAAGGGTGATGTTCTGGCTGAGAGGACTGCTACAGCTCTACTTTTGGGGGAAGTTGCTACATAATCACATTATCTGGTCCCACAGAAATTCTCAGTGTACAGGCAAGGCAAAGATTTGGCAAGGGAAAGATTGAAATGTCTCTACTGTGAGGAAGGAATACAGAGAAGAATTCTCTTCCTCATTCTGGAAGATGATGGTTTGTAGATTCAGTATTACATTGCTGAATAGCCATTGGGGAACTAGAAGTTGCATTTTAAATAAAATTGGCTGGGAAGAAGTATGCATCAGTGAAGAATTGCCTGAGGAAACATCCTAATGACTATAGTTAATTTAGGGATAAAATTCAAAGGGAATGGATAGTGTAATTTTACATATATTTGGTAATGGTAGATTCTGAATGGATTTTAAGGAAGAATTGGGTTTTGCCCAAATCTCATCTTACATTCAAATATCTGCTCATGCTTGCTTCTGTCCCAGCACTAGAGGCAAGAGCCTAAAATACAAATCAAAAATTGCATTTCCTTCCTCATAAACATGTATCTTCTCTTTTTGAACACTGATAGCAAACTAAGCAGAGTTCAGGACTAATTAATGCACATTTGATTACTGAAGACACATTTCAGCTCATAGAAATGTTCAAGGAGAAAACAGCCTAAGAGACAGAGCCTTGCTTACAGAATACTGCTCCTCTCCTCAAGGGGACTGGAGAAACAGTTTTGCTCTGAAAATTTCTTCTGCTTCCATTGATGATGGTGCTAGAGGCTAGCTTCCAATTGGCTTCAAATGTTGAAGTGCTGTTGCAATTTGGTTTTAAGTAATTTACCAATAAACAAACCCAGAAGTATAAACAGTCCAATTCCAAGGAGTAATAAACACAGTCCCCAAAATACATTTATGAGCATAAAATCTACCATGTAGCTTCTTAGCTGAATTAACTCTGAAAACCCAGTTTACTACACTAACTTCTGCAATGTTAAACCAGAAATTAGTTTAACTACGGGAATACCTCATTTAAACACAGAGCCACCATCTTTATATTCCAAGCTGCAGCAAAAACATTGCTCTGTCAGTGTTCAAATCCTGTATACTTTCCTGGTTTTCAAAAGTCTACTGCACGTGTTGGAAACATTTTTAAGCATTAAGTGGGATCTCACCTATAGTCATAGTACATGTGAAGATCTGGGTCTCTATCATCTTTTATAGGAGGCTAAGAACAAATCACATATCTCTTAATCTTTTATAGGAGGCTAAACACAAAATTTTTATGGAAGATATGCACAGAATTTACTGAAGATTGTAAATTTCTTGGACGCATATACAGGGTGTCAAACACAAAGTGGTCAGAATCAATACTTCCCCTGGCTTATTTCTCAAGCAAATTTTCACGCTTCCATACTCACAATGGTTGTGGCATGTTTGTGCTCTGCATTTTAGAAAGCACTAAAAATCAATTATCTCTCCTACACCAGTTTGTAAGATGGTATTGCCTTATGAACTTGCACACAAAGACATATTAATGGAGCTTGAGCATCTGTGGTACAAAAAACTTTTAGATTTCCCCACCTACAAGGGATGTATTTAAAGAAAAGGCTACATTCCAAAATACCCTTTGATTTCACTTCTCTTTAACAAGCACTATTTAAAATTAAAAATAACCTCCAGGCTTCACAGGGCTACAAAGAAAGGAGGCTCATTTTAAAGAAGTACAATCTATTTTCAAGCCACACTAATCTTAGTATCTTCCATAAAAAGTAAATACAAAGATTATTAGCAAAATTATCTGCTGGGCCATTTTCCATTGCATATACATTTATCTCCCATCATATCATGAGCTAGTTTTCTTAGTAGCTGAAATTGATGATGCTTCATATAGAGAGTGTGAGTGCAATATAGGGTTTTTTTGTATACACATATAGACACACTCACATGCACTATGCTATATATAAGTGTAAAAAATGCATGACTAACAGCTTGATGGATTTCCCTGCTTGTTTTTATTTCATTGGGAAAGAACCACCATCATCACAGGAAATTTTCTCCTCCTCCAAGCTGTCTTTTGGCAAGGCTGCTGGTGGTGGAATTTCCCACTGGAAAAAACCATCCATGCAATGACACTACACTTGCAGCAGTCCTGCTGCTCCTCTGGCCAAAATGCAGAGTGTGCTGCTTTTGCAGATTTAGAAAATAACAGAGTAACATGAGCTTGTCCTCAGATCTGCTGCTGAATGATAAGGAAGATCCCTTTTACAGTGCTTCATACTTGATCAGGGAAAAACCCTATACTGCACCCTTTTAAGTTGAATATATCCTCCTAGGTTCCCAGTCCTGCTATCTGCTTTCTCTGATAAGCAGCCTCACATCAGTTTCAATGGCAGCAGGATCAAATGCAAAGGTGCTAGACTGTACTCAAAATGAGGCCTTAGACAAGAGGTATTGGCTCGTGAGAGCCAAAATGAGATGCAAGTGCCATTCTCCTCTACCCAGCCTGACAATTCACTCAGGCTTTGCAGCGGTGTGGATACATCATTGCTATTCAGTACAAAAACACCCAACCTCATCTTTTATTCTTTATACTTAGGCATGTATGCAAACCACATTTAAAGCATTTATTTAAAGAACCACCTCTGACTCTCAGATAATGCCAGCCACATGCCAGAATACATCTCATTTTTTCAGTAGTGTGCTTAATATTCAGATTGGTTCCATATTTGGGGCTATTTAACTGTATCACTAGATTTCTCACTGATAAATGAACATTCAGAGGTTCCTTGCCATCAGCCCATGCTGCTCATAATACCAAATGCAAAAGTGACAGACGAAGGCAGGAGTCCCTATGAAAAAGTAAGGACAAACAGGAAACTTCAGGTAGTGAAGTTCCTGTGGGTCTAGTTCAGGGTATTCATGTGTCTGGTGCACTTTTCTGTGAGAGACCAATGAAGGGTTGCTTAAGGCTGGCAATTTCCACAACCCTTCCCTCCCGTAGCATGGCTACTCTACGCACTTGGTACATTCCAGCTCACCAGGAAAGGGTCTCCAAGTGCCTCCTGGTCCCAGGCAATGCTCCTGACAGATGCTTTGTGACACCCACTCCCTGCAGTGAGTCATCTATGGTGCAAAGGTACCTGCTGTGTGCGGGCTGGAGCACAGCTCTGTGCAAAGGCAACCAGGTGACTGATGAAGGCTCTCCGACCACAGACTTTGCTTCTTACTAATCTTGTTATCAGGCAGGAAATTCACTCATACCCTATTTTAAGCTGCTGAACACACAACATTAAAACCTTGAGCTTCTGTCAGAGATCTCAGAGCATTCCTTCAAGCATCAGCTATCTGGAGAACCTTTCCCTTTGGTTTCCAGCACAAATCCCATTTCTTATGAGTGCAAATTGATTAATAGAGGGAAACAGCATAGATATTTCAAGTAAAAGCATGGCCCAGAGGATGAGGGAAACAAATACCTAGTCAAAATCAGCTTCCAAACAAGGTTGAGTAGACCAGGTAGCTACAGGAAGATTTGGGATCTCATTATCATCATGAACAGCTCAAGTGCAAAGAGAAAAGGCAGAATCATGGTCTATATAGAGAGAAAAAGAAAGACTGGGATGGGCAACCAAAGGGGAACTCCTGTCTCTGAGTTGTGAAGGCAGCCTGGCAGCCAAGAGGGAGACAGCTGGGGAGCCTGGAGATGGGGACAGGCCCTTCCACAGCCAAGTCTCATTAGCAAGATATTACGAAAGGCCTTTGCACTGTCTATTTGCTTCCTAACCACATTTGACTGCCTATAAACAATGACAGGAAAAATAGGAATTTTTTTTTTATACCCTCCTCTTTAGTCTCCTTTCCGGGCTGGTTATAGCGTATTTTACCTTGTGGCAGAGAATATGAACCTATGAAGTATCTTGGTACAGAAAAAAATTGTCAGTTTAACAAATCTGAATTTGATGTCTGAAAGATCATAAGTGTCCACACTTCAAGTGTGGCCTTCCATATATATATATATATAGGAAAGTCAAACCTTTAAAATACTTGAATTAAAAATATCTGTCTTAGATTTGTAAAAGTGAAATGCTTCCTGTGTTCAAAGCCCCTTTTTTCCCTCTCCCAGCATTAATAGCTAGATTTTCTTCCCTGAGAGAATCATACTTTTCAGTGCTTCCTGTTACATTAAAAATGGAATGATTGAGCACATTGTGTGTAGGAGTAAAGCAGAGTCTGTTTTAGCACTCAACTTTATATGTCAGGAGAAGAAGTGATTAACAGTGATCCCTCTCCTGCCTTCTCCCATGCAATAACCTGCAGGAACATGCTGCTGCAGAGCCACATCCCTGCATTTCCATCTTGGTGCCCAAGAGCAGCCTGCAGCAGTAGCACCAAGGCTGTGAAAACAAAGTCAGTCACACAGGGCAGGTTTGGAAGCCTCCCTGGCACAAACATGCTGCAGCAGTATCTGACCAAATGCCTCACATCTCCTAGAGCTTAATAAACACTTTGGATTGCAATGCAGATCTCACCTGTGCTCTCCACTCCTCAAGTCTGTCATCTCTACTTATCCTCACCTCCCTCATCAAGCTCAGCCTTGTTTGTTCCCCAGCCTCAATATCTCCCTCTTCTTTTTACCACGGCAAGTATCATTTAGCCCATTGTTTTCCTCCTTCCTTATTTTGTCTTTATCCTTCATTTCTCTTTTTCCCTTCTTTCATGTGTAAACTGTTACATAGCAGTTGCTATTAGCTGTGGTTCAACACCACCATTTGTCAAAATGAATGAGCTTCATCATTTCAGCTCCCACTTTGGTGTTGAGTTTGCTCATCTGTTGAGGAGACTGAAAAACTTTTGCAGTACCATTTGGAATATGTTGATTTCCCCAGAGCAGAGCAGTCTCTTTTGCCACAAGAAACATATTCAACCCTAGCTGCAAATTCCTCTCCACTGAAGTCTCTCCAATATGAGGGCAGTTTTGCAATCTCAGTGAATAAGAGGTCATAGGGACAGAAATGAAATATTTTACTTTGAAAGTCCCTGCAACTGCCCCAGCGGTCAGAAATTATTTTTTTTTTCAAATGCCCTCTAGACCTTCAGAGTGGGATTCACTTTGTGCAGGTAGCTGGATTAAAAAAGTACTCCCTTTTGTCTAAAAGGGCACTCATTCTTTTGTTTTCCTTGTTCAATTGACACAAGAAGGTAAGATGACAATTCCTTTTTTCTGTTCCAGTGACTGTATCAGAACAGCACTTTTCCAGTTCGAATTGCAGGTATATTTCCTAGATGTAACAGCCACTACATATCTAAGGAGCAAGTTCCACAACAGCAGGAAAAGATAAGGGAACACGCTTCAGCCCTTTAGAAAATCCTGCCCAATAGGATCATGTTGAGCCTGACAGATTGTCCTTTATTAAGATGCAGATGAACACAAATCACTCCACACTGGAGACTCTGTTCCTCTGATCTAAAATGTGACCCCTGAGCCTCCTTTTCAGCTCCTTGGCTTTTCCTCCAATTTCCTCTCACGCTTTTATTTCCTACCCTCCCACAGGGTAACTCCTTTCAAGTGAGTTGTTCACACTAGAAGCCACACTGTACACCCCTGTGCCCACACTTCTGTCGAGCCATCAAGGCACAAGCAAATCTCCTGTGATGCAAAGTATCTGAATTCCCTGGAAGTGGCAGGTATGCTGAATACCTGGGGGAGATTCTGGGTAGGACAGTGGAATTTTTATATGTCCAAAATATGATTTCGTATGTCAAAAAAAAAAAAAAGGGTACCTTCATTTCTCTAAGTTTTTCACATTACTTATTGTGAAAAAGGTGTTCAGATCTTGAAAAGGAAAAGCTGCCTAGGTGATTTGCTGTCAGGACCATTTCAGCAAATGGAATTAGGAAATCGACGTGGAGGGAAGTAGTTGAAGGGATTTGCGTTTGATGGGTGTGTGAGGATCATCCAGCCCTTGTTTGGAGAAGGATACACACGTTGCAAAATAAGCTGAGAAGATGTTTGGCATATCAATCTCTCAACAGCCAATCTACCAGAAAGGAGAGGGATCTGCCTCCTCGGCCACAAGAAGGTTTGGTGTGCTCAACACCCTGCAGACCCAGAAGGCTTCTGTCAGATTTCCCAAGCAGATTGGGAAACCTGTCAATAATGCAAAAGAAATGCTGAGTCACAGGGACAAAAGCTGCTCGAATGTAGTTTGGTATCCACACTGCTCCCCAGTCCCAGCAAAGAGGAGTGGGAGGGCACCCCAGTATAACAGCAGGGGCAGACTCAGTATTGCCACTGCCATTGCACAGTGCTGGGATGAGCAGTGAGATACCAGCACAGGAACACCCTCTCCAAACAGCAGGAGATGGAACTGATTTTCAGGTGCAGACATTTTGCAGAGCAAAAGGAACAAAGCAGATGTCAGGCAGTCTGCAGTACAGCTCTCCTCTTGCAGGCACCCCTTTGGAGCAGTAACTCTTTCAGGGGGGAAGGGGAGAAAAAGCAGCCACCCAGCAGTGTGTTATTCTTCACAGATGGAGCAGCTTTAATGCTGTCTAATCCTCCAGAGGGAGGAAACAGCATTTCCTTTGTGCCAAGGACATCAAAATGGTTGAAGATGGCAATCTCCACTGACATTAATTTTATTAAAGGAGGGGTATTTCCAAGAGCTCTGAGAAGGCTTGGTCAAGAGCCAGCTGGAGATGCACTGCATGTAAACATCTACTCCTAACAACAGAAAATAGCAGGCAGTCGGGAACTCCTGAAAGAATATACAGGCACCAAGCATGCACACAAACTGGAAATTGCATATCACAGCCACACACATAAATTATACAGCTATCAAACAATTGCATAGCAGCAGCAATGTGAGCAGGCAGTTACTGCTTTTTACTCTTTTTTAATTTGGCTCCTGTATTATTTTGCTGCAGCTACATAATCAACTTGTACTCTCTGAAGAGGGAAGTGGTGCCCCTGGGTTGTCATAACAAGAACACCAAACCTTCTTGAGCCACTTCCTCGGCAGTGAATTATTTTTACATGTAAATTGGATGCAAAAGTGAAAGAAAGGATAAGTGTTCTCAGTAAATTTTGAATACCAGGAGCCAGCACTTAATTAAACTTTAAGTAACAGTAGTATTTACATTCCACTGACAGATGATTTCTTGCATCTAAATATCAAACAACTGTCACTTCACAATGGCATTGTGTATAAAGTCAGTTCTTAAACAGTTTAGGTAAGGCACAGTTCAAACATCATCTTGGACATCAGTACATGTCACCCAGCCTGCTGGGAAAAAACGGAAAATTAAAGCTCTGAATTAAGGATCTGAAATATAAAGCTCTACTATTATATCAAAAGCAGAAAATATCCACGTGTTCATCTCTCCTTCCTGGAGGACAGTTCAATTATCATCATGTCCCCAAGCAGATTTTGCACTGAATCACTGTGACATCTGCTAGGGAAATGAACACAAATCTATATCTGCATGCAGCAAATACATTGGCAAGGTTGCAAAGGGGGGAAGGGAAATAAGTGTCACTTTTCACACAAACTAGAAAATGACAGCTTGTTACATCCATGAGTAAATACGAGCAGAAGTGAGAGGAGGCAAGATGTTTCTTCACCTTTTCCCCCCTCCATAGCATTACAAAGATACAGATTAAGGACAAAACTATGGCTTCTTCTTCCCTGCCTACAGTAACAGCATCTGGACACATTTTGCCATCTGGGAACACTAACAATAATGGATCATATCTACCATTTGTACAGGTTAGTAGAGCTCCCCTCAGTTCAAGGGGGCTGTACCTCTTTCCTAGCAGAAGAGCCAGTCCAACATGCCAGAGCTGGGGAAACAGAAGCTGGAAGAGCCCCACAGAGTGAGGATGCAGAGCAACCTCCTTCAGGTCACTTATGGCAAAGAAGACTTGCGCATTGTCTTGTCAGCAGCAAGGGACAATTTTATGATACAGAAGCAAGGGGTTAAGTCATGACTTGCATACATGCAAAAATCATCATGTAATGAAGTACAACTGTCTTTGTACAGACAAAAAAAAAAACCAAAACAACAAAACCTAGAGAAAGGATAAAGTTAGCTTGAATACCCCTGTATTTCCCCAAGGACAGGAGTATGCCCACAGACAACTGCTTCCAAGCCACCCACACATTAAGGCTGATCTGTCTGAGCCCATGGGCACCTTTCCCATCTGTGCTGAAGCAACAGGGCTTCACCAGTTTCATCACATGGCAAGGCACAAAGTTGACTCCCAAGTGCAAGATGGAGGAAAGGCCATGGTATGAGGTTAATGAGAGAGAAATCACCTTCTAGCAAGAGATCCCTTGGCTCCAAAACCTAACACAGCTGCACCATAACACTGACCTCTCCTCCACTGCAGTCACACACAAGGCTGGAGATGAAGGCAGCACAGCAGAGCACACCTGAGACTCAAATACCTAAGTCTTGTGCAGGATGGGCAAGATGGATCCAACTTTATACCCATAGACAAAGCAACAGCATCATTCTAAGTTCCTTTTAAGCTAATGATATCTTTTACACAGGGTTACAGTAGCTGCAGCTGTTCTAGAAGGAAACAGGCTCTCTACCAAAAATACTTAAATGGGTACAAAACCTCTGCATATCACACCTTCACCTGTAACAAATGCATTGTGTTAACATTTAACAGTATCTCACTATTGGGGCAGAGCAGAGCACCCTTTCATCAATTATGGCTTGTTTTCTGGTGCACCTTCCCCACACCCAAAAGCCTGTGTTCAGACATCTCTCTTCACATATTCTCTGATTCAAACAGCAAGTTTAACATGACTGTAAAAAAGGGTACCATTACAGTTTCCTTTTAAAGAGATGTACAACCTTCCGCCCACTCTTTCTTGTGCTTTTGCAGTGAGAATTTCTTCCTAATTGGTATCCAAGTGTGCAGTCAGATCAATTTCTCTTCAAAAAAGAGTGCTGCTTTTTATCCAGATGAAAACAGATACTACAGACTTCACTTACAGGCTCTGATTTTAAAAATTACTATAATCAGACTTTGATAGAACCACTCTGATAACAGATGTGTGACTAATGTGTTTCCTAATATTATGGTAATTCAACTACAAAATAAATAAATAAATGGCTCAAAATAAGAAAAAATTTATGAATTTGGACAGTGCCAATGAATGCCAAATTCGGAATTCAAAAGTCTCCTCTGAAATGTTGTTACTTAATAATCCTCCTACTTCTCCACAATCCTGATCTTAAAACTTAGGATAAAGAAAACTCTGAAATTTGGACTCTTGATCTGAATTCACTTTTTCGTGTAAGAAATAAACTTTAACCTTTCAGGAGTTACATATTTAGAGTCTGGTCTCACAATAAAGAGCATTGATTCTTCTAGTCAGTAGAAAAATTGAAACAGTTTCTCTTGAAAATTGCATTACATAGTTTATAATTAGGAACTGCCTGGGAAAAAAAAAAGCAGAAAAGAAAGACTAGAGGGTTTTGTTAAGCTATGTAAAGAAAGGTTATTATTAGAACTGCCAGAATTCTTTACATTGGCATAATGCAGTAAGAACACTGAAATACTTCTCTACTAAATTATCATTTTCAGCCAGGCACTTTAAATTGCTATTTTCATAAATCCACATGGTCCAAGTGAAGGGAAGCTGGCAAGACCCATGCCACTGCCTGTTTCAAAGCAGAGGTGGAGAACAAATGGTGCCTGGTATCTGCCAGGTACGTCCTTGTGTGCTTGTCACAGCCTGACCCACAGCCTGGCTGCTGCTGCTGCCCCGGCCCCAAGCACTGCCATGGAAGATTGCAGTATGAGCAGGTACAGAGACAGCAAAGGAACACCTGTACCCCCTGAAGGGGAAAAATAAATGTAAGCAAGAAAGAAAACTTCAGGTTTACAACTGACCTTCCTTCCAAAAGATGCATTAAAATAGTCTCACAGCTATCTTACCCACAGATGTACAAGCAATAAAAAATAATTGAGAAGTTCAAAAGACAGTTGCTTTTATCTTTTTTGCTTTTGAGTCTGCAGTTCTGTGGGGTTTCTCAGATGAGCAGACCTCTCTTCTAATTATTTCCAACACACCTATTGACTTAGATTCCTATCCTGCAAATCCTCACAGTCATTACAAGCATGCATTCTTGTCTGCAGTATCCTAAATGTATTTTATATCTTTTTTTATCTATCGACTATGTATTATATCTAGGACATCTTTAAAAATTATAAGCACATTAAACACAACAGAGTTTTGTAAAGTATTGTCTGTCACAATCCAAAAAGTCCAGCAGTTTTTAAATCAAGAAATCTTAGATAGGTTTCTCTCATGAACTCTGGGTAATCTGGTACATTTCCCACCTCTTTATCTACAAGAATTGAAAGTGGAGGAAGAGAAGAGAGAGAATTCTGCAGCTTCTGCATAATATAACCAAATCTCCTCCTCCTGTCAAACCCTCCTCCTCCTTCCAAAATGGCTTAAAATAGATTCACAGTAGACTCTCCATTCGGGGGTCTTACTATCATGCCATTGTTTCAAGCTCTGCAGCTCAGAGGACTGGGAACTGAGGTTGTATTTCTGGTAGTGAGAACTGAGTCTGTAACAGTCTGTAACAACAGCCTGAACCAAGACACCAAGAAGAAAAACAAAACAATGAAAGTGGGCTGCATATTGGAAAGACAGCATAGAGAGTTGACGTTGTGCACAAAGCCTTATTTCCACACTCCTTGCTTACTTTCTCTTCTACTGGTATCCAAATTGAGTTCTTGTCTTTCTTCTACTGCATGTGTTCCCTACTTTAAGGCCAGCTGAGCAACTTTTCTTTGTAGGGACTTGAGGAACTCGAAGCAAGACAATGAAAACTTTCTTGAGAGCTAAAGCCAAGTCATGCCTAGTGAGCAATCCTTACTGATTAGGAGTTTGAGCCTCACACTGCTGTCTGGTATGTTATATCAAAAGCCTCGAGTCAGATAGAGATGCTTGGGAAAAACAAGAAGAAGGGAGTCACCTCTAAATGCCTGAAGCTCTCAGGCAAGTCTCACACACAGGCTACGCTCTGCCTGAGAGCACACAGAACAGAGCTGAAAGCAAGCCAACACAGCCAAGAAACCCCAGCCTCAAGGAAAACCAGAGCCTACCTCCCTCTGGTCCTCTTTCCATATCCTAAACAGACTGCAAGAGTGGCCAAAATACATCCAGAGCTGCTTAACTCAGCATTTTCTTCTTTGCCTATGCCCTTGCAGCCATTTAGCCCTATCTAATCTCAGTATCTAAACTCAGTGATACAAATCCACTAGTAAGTCTGTCCATCACTCTCTACTGGTGAGTAATCCTCTTCTGCCTCAAGAAACAGAGGATGGGACCTGCAGTTTAAGTTTCTCCAAACAGATTTTCATGTAAGACACTACCATGCATTTCCTAACCAGCTTTATGAAAATCCTGTACTCTCCAGCTAAGTCTAAGGAACAAGGCAAACTGTTCGGAGAACAGATAGCAAGAGCACTTATGTTGTCTTGAACCACTGTTGACCTTTGTGTTCATTTCATAATAAGGATTCTCCACCAAATCAACCCTCTAGGCAATGATTTACTCTACCTGTGCTTCCCTGCTAGTTAAAGATTCCACGGGGTTTGTTTTTTGGAACCCAAGCAGAAGCCCACCAGCCTCTGTGTTTTTTCTTATACATGTCATAAACTAATTCAAACACAATTCTCCTCTCCTTAAATCTCTCACTTCTTCTCTTCAGCTGGGCTGCTCTTCCTCTCATGCCTACTTTCTGAAGGGAACATGGCCCAAAATTGGGAAGTAAGCACTGGGACTGGATCTGTACAGCACAGGTGCTTTCTTTGCACAAATATCTGTAAGCATCACTTGGCTAAAAGAAATTAGAACATCAGTTTACAGTGAATGAGGTTTTTCCTCTTTCTGTGCAGCCTCACAAATGAGGCTGCATTATATGTTGGCTCTTACCATTAAGACCAATTAATGCAATTTAGGATCTCTTTTAGACTAAAAACTTGCTGAGATGGGAGCAAATTGCTGAAGGGAAGAGGCTGGATGATGTAGCTGAAATGTATGTGAAGAGTGATGTGAAACTGAACTCACTAGTCAGCAGAACATGACAGAGAAGGCTCTTACTGCTCATATAAGAAAAATAATGTGAATTGTCTACATTTTTGTGAGGGCTTAACAGAAACAGGAAAAGTTAAAAGAAAAAATAAAATAGAGATGTTGAATAAGGATATAATAAAGTGCAATTTACTCTATGTTGTGTGCAGAGCAATTTCCTCTAACACATCCTCAACACAAATGAGGCACAGCAGGAACCAAGGCCAGTGGAGGAAGCAGTGCTTTTTACAGAGCATTTACCAGTAGAACTTATAAATGATAAATAAAGATAAGAGTGACTAAATCCTAATAGTTTCAGCCCAAATTTGGATTCTACTGTTCTAAGTACTTTGTAAACATACCAGAAATCAAACCTGCCCTCAAATATTTGCAGTCTAAAGACAATAAGCTGGAGAAGGAAGAAAATGTTCATCTCATACAGATAACAAGTGTTAGTTACATGGTAGCTTGCATCACTGTAGGGAGAAAGTAGAGCAAGTCAATTTACTTAAGGGTAGGAGGATAATTAAGAAGGACCTTATGGAAAAAGGAGAAAAGGGCTGGATAAGAGATGCCTTGTTGGTCTTGATTTCCTAGTACAGAAATCAGCCTGAGCCAAGCAGGCACAGAGGTCTGCCTTGTGCAGTCTGCTGGCTGCAACCATGTACCCCTATACAACGTGGGACTCTGCAGAGGAACCTCCCAAAAACTGCAGCACTGCTCCCTTCCCAACCATACACAGCCAGTGCTCCTCAGCATCCACATACTGCACAGGCCTGACCACCCAGAGCTTGCATCACTTAGTAGAATATCTATCTCACCAAGGTCGCTGAGAGAAGGAGACACAGGCAGTGACCAGGTTGCCAAAGCACTGCTCTGTAGAAACATTTGCTCCCCTTACTGTTCTTTGCGTTGTCCAGTGAAATTTCTCAGGAGCCAAGAAATCCCAAGTGGCATCTTAAGGCTATCAGGATGAGTATACCCCATAATACAAGGGAGTACCCATGAAGACCCTTCTGGCTTTCTCTCTGCCTGCACAGCTATCCTCTTTTTCAATGAAAACAAGGACTTCAAGAGAGAGAAGGGGAAATGGTGCACAAACAAGCGTATCTCAACATTCAGTCATTTGGGGGCCATGCTGCAGGTCGAAGTCCCACAGTTTATCTGAGAAAGCAGTGTCCCAGCAATGCACAAGGTTTAAATGCATGTATGCACTCTTTTTAGGCTTTCAGAACTTTGCAAGTGCTCCAAGCTTAAAACCAAAGTTTGAATTCTTCAAGCATTTTTCATCCAGGTCATGAAAAAATGCTCCCTTTCTAAATGCTTATTAAATTTCCTTGAGTTCATATATGAAGTGGATAATTCTGGATTTCTGCCTTCTCTCAGAACAATAAGCAAATGGGTATCTATGCTGTTAACTCCCTTATTGATTTTGTGATTCACAGTGTAACCAATTTGCTTGTCTCTCCCCAGACTTCTGCCTCAGGGCAAGGAGAGCTGTACTAATGGTATGGGACAGTGGGGCTGTCTCTGTTTGGTGCTGTTACAAATACTGCTGACCTGTGAGGACACAGTCTTATTTTTTTATTATTATTTTTATTTTGCCTCCTTCCTCTCTAATGGCACATTCACCTGAGGAGGTCAGCGAGTAGGTAAGTCCCAGATTCCCATAACAATTAATATCCTCCCCATGTCTGCATCCAGCAAACTAACAGAGCCCACTCACAACTTACCAAGACGGTCAATTTGCATTCCTTACCACCATCACTTGGGCTTTATCTGTTTCTCTTCAGTCATATCAGCACTATGTCTCTGTTGATGTTCCTATCAACCTTTGTGGTTTGTATCAGTTTGTGACTCACTGGCTAACTCTTTGCTAACACAACTATGTGGTTTAGGAGGGATTTGCTTTGGCTGAAGCAGTATCCACCTTTTCTTTCTTCTTGAAGCTCACTATCCTCCAGTCCAATCAATACTCTTTGCATTTCTCTAGCAAATAATATAACCTGTGGGTGTTTTTACATCCTTCTTTCAAATGCTGCATTATCTTGGCTAACAATGTTTGCCAAAGTCTCTACATCAGCACATTTTGAGTTCTGGCATGCCTTTCTGCATTTCTTGTAGTTTTTAGATTTAATTTTCTAGTACCTCCACAGTACTGGACAGTTGTTCAACCTTCTTAAGTTTCCTAAACCAGCCTGGGGGTTTCCCTCTGCCTTGCAAATTGTAATTGATCCATATAACTGGTCAGTTTTGTGTTGTCTAGTAATAATGTTCTCTGATGGCATTGTCTTGGACCCCAGTCAGTTCATAGCAATTCAGCAGGGACCATGTTAACTCCCTCAATGGAAAAAGCTGGTGTCTCTGTTTGCATTTTCAATTTATATTCACATACTAAAAACAGAACAAGAAAATGCACTCTTCACCCCTTATCTTTACTTGGTCACAATTCAAAAGTCTGAGACATATCAACTGATTCAGAATGAGAGGAAAGAAAAAGTCTCATGACTGTCTTCATCTTTTGCTGGTACCCACTGCCTGCATAAAAGGCTTTTTCAGTTGGCCTCTGCTTTTCCAGAGCAACGTCAGCTGTGGTGCCATTTTTAGTGGTGACATTTTCCCCACTCAGAATATTTTCTTAGTCCATTATGCCCCGCGTACCATCTGCCGTACAATAGTCACCCAGTGCCAAGAAGCTTGGTCACAGTTTGCTTTATTCAGTGGACAAGCCCTAATTGCTTAGCCTGGCACAATATGAGCCTCCACATAGCACAGCATCCCATTCCAACTGCTCGTGCCACGGTTTCTCCAGGGTACAACAACCCAGCAGAGCCTTGGCGGCAGCTGTGACCACCGATTAGTTCCAACACAGACCAGTCGTGCTTCCCTTCATCTGCTGTGAAGGCAGGAGGGAGCAGCCACGCTGCAGCCCTCCAGATGCCCTTTGTTCCCAGTTTCACGCTGAGAATGGGGCAGAAAGGAAGAGGCTGTGAGACTGGGAGCCGAGGAAAGCACTGCACATCCTGGATGCAAATTGTCCCGGTGATTCTACTGTCCTGCCTGCTGCTAAAGAGTGCTGGAGGGGTGGAGAGCAGGAAGGCTGGGGTTTTAATGTTGTTTCTAGCTTTGTATTGGATGCAGCCTCAGTAACGTGAGCCAGGATCATATAACCTGTTGAACAAAGGGCAGATGCCAGTTTTAGTACCTCCCTTGCAGGCTACACAGTTGTTGGCTCTGAACACCTTGGTGCCAGCACTGTAGGATGCAAATATCCAGTCTCATCCTACTCCCCTGTGAGCTGGCCATGGCTCCTCAAATCCACAGGCAGTGGACACAGACCAACCTGCCAAGAGAAACACCACAGGGTAACCCTCAATACTGCTGCTCCACCTCTGTTTCAGTGTTTAGTGGAAAAAGATGCCAAGGCTGAACACAATCCTGACATAACTAGGGAAACTTCACAGTCCCACAGCTGTAACATCCCATCAGCCTGTGTTAACCAAGGAGGGAAGAGTTCTTGTTCTGCCCACAATACACCAGTACACTCTGAGCTGCTGCTCTCTCTAGGCCTATTGCTTTCTCAGCCTGTACAGACAAATGAATGTCTGATACAAGAGTGACATATTTTCTTTTTGATCATTGGGTATTTAGAGAGGAAGCAGTAGGCCAGATGCATGGTGGAAATCAGGACAAGTTTAGGGGAAAGGGAAGGAAGAATAAATAATGTACCAGGAGTCCAATACCACGGTATTAATACTCACTTGTTAACCCCTACTGTAGTTCCCAATCAAAGTAACTTTTCTTGAAATGTCTCAAGGCCCAAATCTGTGGTATGGTGTGGTCCCTCCATGAAAGTCAGTAGAAACTGATGGCACAACTCAATATTTTCTTAGATCAGGCCCTTGATAACAAGTAAGATGGCTCTGAGCAAGAAAGCCCAGCAGGTGCATTAGTAGATAGGCATAGTGCTTGGAGAGGGGCCAGGAAAGAACTGTGCCTGAAGAGGAGGCAGGTCCCTTGTGACACTTCTCCTGGGCTAAACATACCTGCTAGTGTCACTCACCACTGTCTTGGGAAGAAGAAAAAGCAGCTGTCAGTCTGTTCTGCATCTGCCTATCATCCAGTTACTGGGAAGGAGCCATTTGGATACAGCCTCTGCACTTTGCTTGGTGATAGGTTTCATTCATAGTAGCCTTTCCGTGAAGTCACTTATTTTGGGGTTGGCAGATCCTACTCATTTGTACAAAAGGCAAGGAGAAGCCAGCGCTAAATAAAGAGAAAGGAAGGTGTAAGAAAGGCAAGGAGACGAGCTGTGTTCTTACAAATCAGTTTCTGCACTGGCAGCTAATTAGCATTTACACTAATTCAAATATTTAATATCCAAAAAGAATTACTGTTGCATAGAATGGAGTGGAGACAATTTTTCATGTAGCTTATTAGCAGTAATGGATTATACTGAACACACCATGCCTAAAGTGAGATATAAAGCCAACAATATGTAAATGTAATTTTTTTCTATTCTTCCTCTTTCCCTTGAAATGAGGGCTTGCCAGAGACAAAATGGGGGTTACTCAAGTAGGAGAAACTGTAAAATGGCAAACTAAACTGCAGCTGACTTCACACTGTAATTAATGAGAGAGATACTGCCTCTCTGGTCATGTGCATCCTATGCATCCCTGCTTGAATAGCTTGTCTATAAAACAAAAGAAGTGGGAAAAAATGGGAGCAGTTAATATAAACAGAGATTTGTCTAATATTCTTGTGGAATTAAAGAAATATTGTATTAAGGCACTGCATTTTGAAATTTGTATAAAGCACTGCAGTTTCTAAGGTGTCAATATAGTGGGACATAAATGAAACAGAAACAAACAGCAAGTTGTCAATGCAACAAATTATTGTCTCATGGGTAAAGACAATTAGAATCCCAGCTGCCATTAACAGTAACAGTATTTCTTCACCTTACTCTCCCTCACATTATGCTAAGAACACTCCCTCTATATAACAAGTATCTCTGAGGTGCAACTCTATTTTCTTAAAAAAAAAAAAAAGAAAAAGAAAAAAGAAAATCTTTCTTTGATATCCAAGTGCTATTTAAGTAGACAAAAAGAGGACTTGACAGTGTGTAAGAAAACACTCTTAGTTGTCTGGTCTATAGTTAATTATTACCAGTTCTTCCTACCACACTGTTAAAAGATTTAGACAATTCAGTGCTGGGACCAAAAGGAAGGTAGCACTGGTTAGTGACTAGTGCCACCTTGTGAACAAAATCCCAAATACTCTTTCTTCACCCTTTCTACCAAACTACTTATGCAGCAAAGTAGAGTAAAAAAATTCAACTTTTGCAGGAGTAAGTAACTTCATGGTAAGATCTCTATATTTAGGGATAAAACAAGAGGCTAAGCCTCCAACCAGGCCAGACAAGAGCTTGACAAAACTGAGACAGTCTAGAAAAAAGATAACTATTTTACAGTTCAGCTGATGGTAAAAGAAGCTATTCCTTTTTCACTGCATTTCAAACAATACGAACATAGGGATAACCAACCCTCCAACTTCCCGATGGACTCCAAAAGAGTGGGATTTGCAGTGTTCTGACCAGGAACAGATAGAAAAGACAGGAGAGATCAGGCAAAAGCAGCACTGACACTTCCCATAACGTACTAACAATTTTTCTTACAAGGTCCGCGCCTGGCACCATGCAATTCTAACTGAAACTGTGCCACTAAAACTAAAATTATTTTGTATTACTTAAGGCACTTCAATATACTTTTTTTTCTCTTCACCACTTCTCCTACACCCCCGCTCCATCACATGCATTTTGAGTACCTACTTCATCAGATTTTTTGATCAAGTTTGTCTGTATCAATGGTTCCTCTTTTCCCAACATTAAGGGTCAGCAAGGACAGGGATGCATTAGATCTCCTATCCTAAAGTGCAACCCCTTTGCCATCCCAGAGGTACAAGCTGCTCTCAAGAAAGTCAGATGAATTATCCCCTCAACTTTGACAGAAGGAGCCTTTTACTGTGCCCATTTCTAATTTGGGAATGTACTTCCAGTTTTGTCCTTTAACCCAAACTTTTCCTTTTCAAGGTTGTGGTTAACTCTTCATATCCTACACTTTTAAGACTTGCTGTTTATAGCAGTAGTAAAATAAAAATTAGAACTCACACCAGATGTAGCTCCTGGTTTCTTATGAACCATTTCCTGCAGGGGACTTCAACTTACCAGGTGTCTGCTGGAAAGACAACACAGCAGACAGGAAGCAGTGTAGGAGGTTCATGGAGTGTGTGGAAGGTAACTTCCTGACACAGGTGGTGAGGGAGCCAACTAGGGAAGACATTGGACCTGTTGTTTGTGAACAGAGAAGGAGGGATGGGTGATATGATGGTCCATTTTAGCTACAGTAATCACAAAAAATGATAGTTTTCTATTCTCAGAGAGGGATGGGGATCAGCAGAATAACTAACTTGGATTTCCAGAGGGTAGACTTTGGTCTGTTTAGGAGACTATGATTGAGTCCCTTGGGAAGCAGTCCTGAAGGGCAAAGGAGACCAGGGAGGTTGGACATGCTTCAAGAAGGAAATCATAAAGTTGCAGGTGCAGGCTGTCCCGAGATGCCTAAAGAAAAGCTGGAGTGGAAGAAGAGAAGCCTGGCTGAACAGACAGCTTTGGCTGGATCTCAAGGGGGTGGGGGGAGAAAGGGAGTTTTGGAAGAAGGGGCAAGCCTCTCAGGCAGACTACAAGGAGATCTTGGAGCTATACAGGGAGAAAATCAGAAGGGTCAAAGGCCAAGGAGAACTTATTCCAGACATTACCATAAAAGACAGTAATAAGATAGTAAACATCAAAATGTTCCTATAAATACATTAGCAACAAAAGGAGAGCTAAAAAGAATCTCCATTCTTAACTGGACGAAGGAGGAAACATAGTGACAAAGGATAAGGGCTGACATACTTAATGCTGCCTTTGCTCCAGTCTTTAAGGCTAAAATTAAGTTTGTCTCCAGGTACCCACTGAAGTGGAAGACAGGAACAGGGAGCAGAATGAAGATCCCATAATCCATGGGCAAATTGTCAATGACCCACTAGGCAAGTGACCATTCCCCTGTACTCAGCACTGGTGAGGTCACATCTTAAAACCTGTGTTCAGTTTTGGGCCCCTGAGAAAGACACTGAAGTGCTGGAGCATATCCAAAGAGGGGCAGCAAAGCTGGTGAAGGGTCTGGAGCACAAGTCTTGTGAGGAGCAGCTGGGGGAGCTGGGGGTATTTACCCTGGAGAAAAGGAGGTTCAGGGGACATCTTATCATTCTCTATCACTGCCTGAAAGCAGGGTGTAGCCAGGTGGGGATCAGTCCCTTCTCCCAAGTAAAAAATGGTAGTACAAGAGGAATTGGCCTCAAGTTGCACCAGGGGATGAGGAAAAAATATCTTCACCAATAGGATTGTCAAGCACTAGAGCAAGCTCCTCAGGAAAGCAATAGAGTCACCATGCCTAGTAATATTTTGGAGACTTGTAGATATGGCACTTAAGGACATGGTTTAGTGGTGGACTCGGCAGTGCTGGGTTAACATTTGGACTGAATGCCCTTAAGAGTTTTTTTTCAACATAAACAATTTTATGATTCTTCAGTTTTTCCTTACAAGGCAGAAAGTGAGAGTAAAGGCTTGAAGTCACCCAGGAAGACAACAGTAGGGCTGGTCTCATCATTTAAATTGCAGTGACAAGTCATTCAGGAATCAGGTTTTCCATCATTGGAGCCAGTATCTCTCATTAACAAAGGATCTGCTCTGCACTG
This sequence comes from Zosterops lateralis, assembly GCF_965231275.1. Classification (NCBI taxonomy): domain Eukaryota; kingdom Metazoa; phylum Chordata; class Aves; order Passeriformes; family Zosteropidae; genus Zosterops; species Zosterops lateralis. The sequence continues at coordinate 44,054,265 of NC_139762.1, read as the reverse complement.
AGATGGCTTCCTAGCTAGATACTGATCCAAGATATAGGAGATAATTTCTTCAGTCCCATTTTCACATTAACTTAAATTTGAAGTAGGGAAAATATCAATCTCTGTGTCTTACCACAAGGGGGATGTCTTTTCTTCCTCTTCTTACCCACCTTGCATTGACTGAATTATTTTATTTTTTAGGACAGAGATTGTCTCTTACTCTCTGAATCCACAGCATCTAGAAAAATGCTGTCCCATTCAAGGGTTCCCAGACATCACCACAACAAGCATGTAGTGAACATTTGTAAAGGGGTTTGTTCAATAGATTCCTTGTTGGAAGATGGCATGTGTTAAACTTGGCATTTGGGCTCCATTCACCCTGGTTTCTGAGACTCTCCTGTTGAACTGTACAGTCTATAATTCCCATAACTTCTATTTCTTTCCACGTCTTGTAATATTCAAGACAAGTGGCATAAAAATAAATAGCAATATAAAATTAGCTAAAGTAAGAATATATGAGATAAAAGGCTCCAGGAATTGTCAAATCAAACCACAAAAGAAAATATCTCATACTTTGCTTATATTTGTGCCTCATACTTTGCTCATATTTATGAATGTAATCAGCAATAACATATTCACAACTCTCTACAAGGCTACATGAAACAAACCCAATATCATCACAGTAACAGAGAGTTACACTACTGCTACCTATGCTGTAAAACCATTTGAGTGTTAATGGAGCAAAGATTAGCATTGCACATCTTCAGCTTTGTTTGGTATTTAAATATGAATAATGCCACTGTTGCAGTTTTACAGTTTTAGTTGCCAGGCACATTCAAGCTCCTCTCTTGAAATTTTTGAAAGATGCCCTTCTTTCTTTCTCTCTCTCTCTTTTTTTTTTTTTTTTTTTTTTTTTTTTTTTTTTAAGACAAGCATAGTAATTTTTGGATTTTTTTTAACAGTACTACAAAATACTGCCTGACACTGAATTTCCTGCCAAACAATAGGCTGGCCTGGCACATGAACAAACTATGTTGCTGCTAGCATTACCAAAACAGTCTTGCTCCTTCCTCAGTCATCCACAGGTAATCTTTTTTTTTTACAGAAGTACTAATATATCTTAAGATCTGTTCTACCTGCAAAATCATTTTATCTCACTGATCTACTGTTGGTGATTGAATCAGGCAAAAATCTCCCATAAAGAAGTCTGTGAAAATGAAGTACAAACTGTGTATTATGGAATTGAGGTTAAAGCTCTCCGTTGCTAAGCTTACCCTCTCTTCAGTGGGCTTTTGAGAACATCACTGCCCTACTTTAAGAGATGCATGTGGTTAATGCTGTAGAGTCTGACTGTGGTATTTTGTCTTCCTGTAAGGTTTCTGGGTTTTGGAACTTGGAAAGTAGCTTGGAAAGGAACTCTTAAGCCTAAGGGCAGGTTAGTATTTTGTATAGAGGAAAATTTGTACGAGGAAGATTTTTCGTTATTTCTAAAATACATTCTGGCTCTGTATTAGCTTGAATGTTTCAGTTTACTTTGAGGTGGGTTCTTGTCTTTTCTGAGTTTTATTTCTAACAGGCTTTTTCTAAATATTTCACATCATATATTTTTCAAGCATGCAAGTTAAGCCTGTGTCTTTGGCAAAGACCTTCAAAAGCAACCAAATTTTCCAAGTATGAGACCTAAAATTTGCTAGGAAAGAGTGTAAATGGTCAAAACCAGAATCATTTAAGTACAAATACACAAAATCACTATTCATTTAGAAGAATCATGTAGTCTTTTTCTTGTGCCTTTGTCTTCCCCGATTTCATGGCACCCTGCTGCAAACACAATGAATGGTGCACATCAGCCCAGGAAGTGGGAATGAAAAAGGCTCTCTAATGGAACATCTTACCTGGCTAATAGCTTCTATCTTTGCAAGCAATGCCTCTGTGTGCCTCCCCACAGTGCAGGCACACCATCTGCCTGTGCTCTAATAAATGAACTCACATTACAAACACAGAGCACAAACATACTCATATCCTGAGCCTACTGCACCCAAGGGTCAGATGTTTTTGCAGTATGCATAACTAGCAAATGTTTGCTCCCAAATGTTTGAAATTGCTCACAATCTTTCCTAATAATAACCATAACCAGTGAAAAAATCATCACAGCTTATTACCACATATTATGGTAAGGTAAAACTCCTTAAAAAAATACTTACCTGTTTTCACTAATTCTTTCAATATCTTTCCAATATAAAATTCTGCTTCCCACAGAGTCTTGCATGTATCACTAATACCACACACAATCAGACACCACCTTCCTGCCTCCCTGAAACACCAGTCTAATTTTGGAACCTGCAGGCTTTCATTTCCAAAATTTCACTTTTTAGATTAACCCTTTATTTAATTCTATGTAATCCCTGGTCTGTGAAACTCAGGATTTTTTTTCCCCAGAAACTTGAACATTATCTTGCCATTTTTCCTTCACACACTGATGCTCAACACTGATATCCTCTCCAAATATATACACATATATATATATATATATATATGTCATTCAACTAAATCTTCCATAAAGCACTTCCTAATTTGTATCTCTTAGTATATTCAGATGTATGAACCATTCAACAGATCAAGCAAAAAAATTATAACAGGTGAGCACATAGATGACCTTTTTTGACTTCATGTACCAGTTTTCTCCTAGGAGATCAAGGCTGTGTGTTTTACAGTTGACTGCTGATGCTTACAGCTGCTGGAGTTTCAGGTCCCACTTTTATAGCACTTGGCTTCATAGAAGTGATGCACAATCAACCATGGCTCTAATATTATATTAATTACTCAAATGTTCTGCCTTTAGAACCCAAGGAGCTTTCGGGTACTTGAAAGATGCACCTGAAATAGCTTTTTAGCTATCAAATGAACCACATAAAACCTGCTGTGATACCATCACCTTAAAGTTCAAGTACTTTTTTCTCAGTAGTGCATATTTCTAAGGAAAGAAAGATCACCCATCCATATAGTATAGACACAATACCTGTGTGGATTTCTGTCTAGTCATAGCTTGTTGTCAGACATCAGACAACATCAACCAAATTTGACAGAAGCTGTCCTTTGACAGAAAGCACACACAATGTCAGATAACTCAAAGACCTCATACTTCTGCAAACTTGATGAAAATAGATGACAGTCAGACCTTATCCATGTCCTCACTGAAGCACTGCTCATTAACATCATTCATAACATACATGATGTCCAATTCCAGAAGGAGACATCAGAGGATCCCACACTGGACAGTGGCATTTAGGATTCCCTGACTTCCAGAAAAGCCTTAATTCAAGTTCATACTTCATTAAACACCAGAAAATGTAAACACAGGGCACCAAATCATTTAAAAAAAAAAAAAAAAAAAAAAAAGTGTGGGGGAGGGCGGTTTCTCAGTCCCATTACTTCAACAATTATTTCCTTCTGTCCTAAGTATTGCTCAGAACAGGGTTTTGGCATAAAGGAACTTAATACTTATGCTTGCCAAATAGAGCAGCTAGCTCATCTTAAAGGGAAAAAAAAAAGTAGGTCTTCTTCTACAGACAATTGAGTCATCTCAGCAGCCTCCACTGATTGCAGACAACTTGAAGAACAATCAGGACATTTATTACAATCATGGCATAGAAGCTTGCTTGTGCAAGGTGAGCATGATTCAGTGCATATATGCTTTTTTCAAGTCATTTTAACACCATTATCCCTGATTACTACATCTCCCCAAGGACAGTTCTACACAGAATGGTTTGGGTTAAACATCATCTAATTCCAATCCCGCTGCCATGGCTGCTCAGAGCCTCATCCTGGCCTTGAACACTGCCAAGGATGGAGCATCCCCAGCTTCTCTGGGCAACCTCTTCTGGTGCTTCACCATCCTCATGGTAAAGAATTTCTTCCCAATATCTAACCTAAACTGCCCCTCTCTCAGTCTAAACCAGTAACTCCTTGTCCTATCACTGCAGTTTGTTCAAGGATACAAGGTGTAGGTATCCTTAGCATGTGCTGCTGGTGAGCTTACTTGAGCTTGGGAAGGCTGAAGAGTTGGGGGGAGTGGATCCACTTTACCCAGCACTACAACAACCACATGCACCCCATCAGTCACTGTGTCTCACATGATGAGGGCAAGAATTTCTTAAAGCTGACTCAACTTCCTCAAACTTTACCACAGTTAGAAAAAAAATGCCATGATTTAAAGTCCACAGAAGCAGAGTCATAGAAACCAAATTAACCTTTCTGACCATTCATCTCAAAATAACATCTGCTTTATGTGAACCAACGCTCTTTCTGGCAGGGACATTAATGCATGCTACTTCATTTTGCAGGTCTGACTGGAAATGAGACTGAACGAGATACAATAAAAAAGTTAGAAATACTGTTCTCCATTTAACATGCTGCTACATGAAAAGTGTACATGGAAATACTGAAGAAATATACACAAAAACATTTATTATTGTTCTGACAATAGTTCAGTGTAAAAAGGAACTTAGTGCCTCTCTGCCACTAAGACTGTAAGTGTACTGGGCTGACTCAGGTCTTCTGATTAATATTTTTGATTCTTGCCTACATCTCATTTCCTTTTGGGGATGAACACTTCATTGCACTTGCCTTTGCATATGATGACAAGCACACAGCACCATGATAAAGCATTCCTTCAGTCTCATTTATCTGCTGTTTACTCCAAAAAGACCAAGCCTCCAGTTCTGAAAGGCACTTGGAGTTACAGGCTGCAAACACCACTAAATATCAACAGAGCTCAAACTACATGTAGTCATTGCAAAACTGCTGTGCTAGAGATGAACATGTGCTGATGAAAGCCACCAAACAATGATAGCTCAGACTAGCACAGTGCTGTCATTGTTATATCCCTTTTTAGCATAGCTTTTCATTTACTGTAAGTGTTACTAGATATTTATTACTAGCATGGCAGAAAGAGCTAATGGGTTACACAGCAGGGGCCAGCAATGCATAAATCTCTGGGATAATACTTTCCATAAAAAAAGAAGATGACATGTAATAACCCTTCTTAAAGAGTCATTAGGAGAATTGTGAATGATTTAAGCATTTTTTCCTCTGAAGCTGAAGATTTGTGATCTGTTGCAAATTTATTTCTAACCATATCAACTCCATAAGGCCTTTGCATCTCCAATTTGTTAAAAAAATTTGACTGGTTAACTTTGTAACATTAAGCTTCAGGCTGAAAAATTGTTACTTCTCGCGTTTCATGTATATACACCCATGTGTTAAGAGCCTGGGGGAAAAAAAAATCATTTTTCTATCTTATGTCATAAACAGAGGGAAAAAGTCACCTCTGGTCCACATCAGATGTGTGTGACTGGGTCATCTAACAACACACAATTCCAGTGGAATGACAGCTTGAGTCATGAACTCCTACTCAGAACAGGGCCACCCTCAAAGTCACAGGATGCTCAAAGCCTTGGCCAGTCTTACTCCAAGTGTTCCAAAGAATGAAGGCTCCACAACTTCCCTGGGCCTTGCCCCAGTATTTGATCTCTTCTTAGTATTTCATTGGAATTTCCCCCGTTGCAAACTGTGTACATTACACAGGATCAGCACAGGCCATTGCACAACTCACCGGATGCTTCTGGGCTTCCTCTGCTGCAGTGCAGCTGTTCAAAATGCAGGTTAAAGACCCAGGCATGATTTTGAAACTATATCATCCAAGAACACAGAAAAGGTCCTGCAGTGCAAAGTGCCACAGTTGTAAGGAAAGGATGAAGTTCCTTCAAGCAGTTACATCTGCAGCAGCAACAGTACTGGGGCTTTTAGTGGCATGAAGAGCAAAGAGCAACAGAACTTTCCTGAGAATGATGGAAAGGAATTAAGACCTCTGCCCAAGGAAAGAAGCAGCTGACTATACTTCATATCAGAGAAAGTACTCCCAATTTGCTGATTTCAGTTTCAAACAGGAAACTGACTTGCTTCAAATATTTCTGCACATTAAATGAAAAATATCTTAAACTAATTAGGGATAAATATAACCTGATCCACTAACATGCTTCTACAAGCATGAAATCAGATAAATTAGGATCTTACTTAAACATTTGTTTACACGTCTAAATGCCAAGCCTATCAAAAAGATACTATTATTAAAATATTAAGGCAGTATACTTACACCATACTGCTCACTGGGTCTGCTTCATTCCTGTATCTGAGAAAGTACACTCAGAAGTCCTCAGAAGAAGTATTGAAAGTAAATTAAATACTCTAACTTTAACAAGCCTCAAAAATCACAAGTGACAGGAAACACAGAATACTTATTTAAAATAGTTTTTAATAAAAATGGAAGTTTATTTATATGCTTTACCTGATTCTCCAACAATGTTGCACAGGTTTTATTTTAGAAACAGGAATACAGATGCTCAACAGGTTGCCTGCATTACTAAACAGTCTTAAAATTGAATTAGAAATAGCATTCATGTTTTGTATCCTAGGATGGACACCAACCAGAGGTACTGCATGCTGTCACTTTTGGTTCACCAGAAAGATGAGCACACAGCTTATGTGCTAGCTTCCATTTCAATCAGGCAATGCTGTTGCTAATCAGCAAGAACTTATGTCTCACTGAAAGGCTTTTGAAATTTGCCTTGAAGAAAAACTCTTGGAACACGCAAGTCTTCTTTCCTATTCACAGTTTCTCGCTGCACATATTCATTGACCACTTGCTCATATCCCTCAGCCTTGAAAAGCTGAGATAAGAACTCTGGAAGAGAATAATAATAAAAAAAAAGATTAAATATTATGTTTAAGCTATTTTTAAAACACCAGACAGCATTTATATAAGCATATGCTCTTATGTGTTACAGTGTGAAAATCACACAGGCCTTCAGATTTCAAGCTGTTCTATGTGGGCAGACTGCTGAACAAAAATCAATAAAGATCTCCTTTAGAAACATCAACCTAAGCAAAACAGCTTGTAAAACTGGGGCTTAAGCTAGTTACTCAGTTGAATTTTCAAAAATTGCCACATCTCTTATTTTTATTAAGCCTTGTCATTCTTGTTGTGACTGACACCACCAATGCATCATCCCTTTGTGCAGCTGACCTTCACTACCTGAATACATCACTTACTGTAAATATTTCAAAGGTAATCCAGCTGTGCAGATGCACCTCTGCTCAGGAAAGAATAACACCCTATGTTTCATGCAATTGCTCAACAGAAAAACTGACAAAATACAAAGAGGATATGGTGGTACCAAGACTCCACTAAGCTGAATTGAAAGTATTTTCCATAAACAAAAACATTTTACTCAAAGCTTATCTCTCTTAAGGAAGGCAGAAGCACCTCACGAACAGGGTGACCTGTGCAGCAGGAAGGTCTGCTCATGCTATTGACTTGTCATGTTAATGAAAAATTATCATTTTTCCTTTCCTGCACCTCAATTCACTTACTCAGGCAGCAATTTCACAGTAAATTTAAGCCACTCTGAACTTGTGTTACTTGATAGAAAACAAAGACATTGCATTTTTCACTACTCAGGGGGATTAGCTTGATGAAACAGCAATCATGAGGGTATAGGAACCACCAGAAGAGATGAAGTGTTGAGAAAGATGGGACCACCCACTTTGGTGGCACTGCAGGATTGTATCAACCCAAGGCCACCGTGGCTGTAAACATCCTGTGTTCATGTAAAATGGGGGACCCACACCAATGAAACATAAATAAACTGCACTCAATTGTGGACCTACTGAAATCTTATTGTAAGGAAGTTGCACATATTTCATAATACAAAACTACAACCATGCATTCCTTCACAAATTTAGTATTATTTCAAACAGTAGAAGAATGGATTTGTTTTTCCCATGGAATAAGTTCCATGTTGTTATCTGAGGCCAGACATATTATAAATAAGTATCATTCAAATCACCCCATGCAGGAATTACTTGGTGTACTTGTACTTGTACCAATGTAGTGCTAAAGAAAAGAAAAATAGCAAGGGTTGCAACCTCTGTGGAAATAATGGGAGTCATGTTACCAGTTATAAAAGAATTCTCAAGCATGAAGCAATGTTTATATGAAAATCTGTGAAATGAATGAGATCATAATGATTAAAAATGGGATAGAAGTGATCTGTGAGACAATCACAGGCCAGCTCAAGGAAAAACTGGTGACATTAGCAATATAAAATAAATTCTCTCTTTTCTCCTTCTTTCCTCTTCCTCATCCCTACCTCAGTTCTTCTCCCAAGGGAAACATGCATACTAGCAAGGAACTTCTCATTCAGAAACTATTCTAAAACACAATAGAAATGAGATCTAAAATTCCACAGCTAGGTCAGTCTCTTATTTGTTCCATTTAGCATCCATTCTCTTTCTAAGAGCTAATTGTTTAAACAGAACTAAAAATCACTCAATAAATAACAGTTCTAGAAATGCTTCAATGAAGCTGTAGCAGTCTGCATTATCTTAGATTTCATCATTGTCCTATGAAGAATAGGGGGAGCTCAGACAAGATTAATGTTTTTTATATATCAGAAGCAATTAGGTAATATGTTATGGCATAAAATATGAATAACATTTACTTGGCTCCAAATTGGTCTCTTCAGCAGCTGTATTTTGCTTTAGACTAAGAACAAAGAGCCCCGTAGAAATAAATTCACAGGTCTTACTACACAATGCCCTACAAGTGATAGGGGGGAGTAATGAGTTTAGCATGAGGAACTGGGAGTTAGAAGCTATAGCCAAGCTATCATCCCAATTCATTGTGAGAGTCTAAGCAAATTCCTTCACGTCTCTGTGCTTCAAATTATCCACCAGTAAACTGCAATAACTACCTTCCTCCTAAACCATTATGGGCACTGAACAAAATCTGAATACTGCATCACATGGAAATGGTTTTTTGCATTGTCTTCACTAAAAAACAAACTCCAGAAGACAGTGACCACAGCTAGTCAGTGCTATCCCAGCAGGATTTGTGCATGAGTTTCTCAACGCTGCAGACATGGCTCTGCTTTTAGAATTCAACAGACCTCATCCTGCTCACCAGAAATAGCCCTGCACAAAGAATGATGCCAAAAGAACTGCTTACTTGCTTCATGAAGATCATCAATTCTCTTACTGAACATAGGTCTTTTCTTCTTAGATAACAAATCTGAGTAAAATTCAGCAAATTCAGAAACTGCTGCTCTTGGAGAATTACAGCACATACAACAAGCTTGTAAACAAGAAAGTGCTCTACCACGTTCTGCCAGTCTAAATAACTGATTCTTACCAAAAAGAATGGTAAACAAAATAAACCACAATTTAACAGTTCATCCACACAAAAAAAAACTTCCATGGGCATTTTGGCAGTTCCCTGGAGAAAGCTGAAACAGAAGATTCACAGAAAAGAAAGCACTCTACAGTATTGTCTTACCTACAGTAAAAAAATATGATCTTGTCCCATCTTGTCTGACATAGAAGTTTTCCCCAAGTTTGTTGCTGGATTTAAACCTGAGCATTGCATGATCATACAGGCCATAGTCTCGGAACAGGACACACTTGCCTGGTTTTAATACCTGTCACATAATACACACATGCTTTAATAAGCTAATCATAGATTAGATTTAGTCATATATAGGTATATTTATTTGTGCACACATACAGACATAGGTAACTAAGACAAGGTAGACTAATATAGTCAATACAACAGTGAGATAAATATCTACACCTGTAAATAGATACAACAATATAGATATAGATCTATAGATATATAGATACAATTCATTCCCTGTGCAACAAAAAGGTTGTGTAAAAACTGGATTGACTCTTAAAAATGTTTCCCCATGAACAAAAGACTACAAATAGTTTTAGAATACCTGTTTGGGTGCTGATCAGCTAAATCAGCAACACTCTTCAAAGACAGAAGAAAGAAGAAAACATACAGTTTAACAAAAATTCCCATCAGGGTAATTTTTCTGTTGGCTAGTATCCTGTTTAGCACCTGATTTTGTTCAATGGTTAACAATAAAATTTAGAATATCAGGACATTTCTTTTTTCACAAGAGAAAGAAAAATGTTGCAATATGTTGAGAAATTAATAAGGAACCATTTTAGGAAAATGCATTATGGATTTTTAAAATTGATTTTTGGTAAAGAAAGCAAGCTATAAAGAGTTTAAAATTTATACATGATCATTGCCTGTGCTGATTTTACATATCTAAATATCTAAATATTTATGTGAACTAATCCTGATTTTGGAAAACAGCTGGAGATATACAAAAAAAACCCCCTAATATCCCTTTTTCATACTACCGATAATAAGCCAAATAATATAAAAACATACAAGATCCTTAATACACACATATGCAAAAGTAAAAAAAAAAATGCTGTTTTCCTCTGCAGGAAATATGTCAATATATGACATCTCAGGAAAATTCAGAACAATCACAATTCAGGTTGTTTAAGCCACCCTTTGGATGGGCCTATCCTAGTCTATCAAATCACATAGACAGCTTAGGGGAGTGAGTCTCTCTAGAGAAATGTTGACTTCTAAACATTCCACTTTCAAGTCATCACAGGTCAAATATTTTTAATAATAACAGGAACATTCTAACTGCAGGTCATGGGATCTCTGGAAGTTAATTCTGGCTCACTATCCTTTGGCTCACACTTTATGAACACAGACATCTCTGCAATATATGAACATTATTCACAGCATAGAATCCAAGTCACAGCTTTAAAATCATAGAGTCATAGAGTGGCCTGGGATAGAAGGGGCCTGAAAGATCAACTGGTTCCAACCCCCTCTCATGGACAGGGACAACTTCCACCAGATCAGATTGCTCAAAGCCCCATCTATCCTGGAATTGAACACTTCCAGGTGTAGGCATCCACAACTTCTCTGGGCAACCCAATTCTTCTCCCTGAAGAATTCTTCCTACTATCTAATCTAAACCCACTCTCAGTTTGAATCCATTCCCCCTTCCCCTGTCACTACATGGTCTTTATTGTAAAAATTCCTTTCCATCTTTCCTGTAGGTCCCTTTCAGGTACATGGAGGCCATATTTTATATATCTTTTTGTTACACTCAATGGCATGAATTAAGCCTCAATCCAACCAATCTCACAAAACTAGGAGAAAAAAAAAAAGGACATTGTAAAACATATTTTAGTCCTGCATATTCAGCAAACTAATGAAATACATCCATGGAACATAATGTGAAAAATCACCATTGCAAGAGAGGAATTTTCTCAGAAAAGAAATGGACATTTGAGCTAAAAAGAAGGAAAATGCTTTAAAGGCTGTAAAATCAGCTGGTTTTACCTTGTAAATGTTCCTCAGGACAAGATGCATTTTGTCAGGATGAACAGCAGAAAGCACAAATATAAGTGTGACAACATCCACAGAATCTGCTGGTATATTGTCTAGAAGATCATCTTTGGTAAGGTCACACTGGAACACTTTACATCTTTCAGTACTATATAAGGCATTTTTCTAGGGAAATTAAAAGAGGAAGCTTTCACTGAAAATTAACAGCATTTGTTGCTACAATAAAGACCTTGTGAAATTAACCAGTAGAGAGACACAGTGGCAAGAGAATATTAACTTCCAACAGGCGGCTACTGCAATGAGAAATTCTTTGCTGCTAACTACAATAGTGAAACTACAACTAGTACAAGAGTCTCTTCCCATGAATTTGAGAAGCAATGTGCATTAAGACAATTCAGAAAACATACTATTTCTGTTTTACCCCTGCTTCTACTCTTTAAAGAATACATAAATACTACTGAAAGAAATTATGTATTACAGGGTGATGACAGTAAAGCTCTGGAGCTACAGGTAGGCTGCAAATGGTTGGGGTTTCTGTCACATAATCTGCAGCTGAGCTGCTCTAGCCCACAGTTTGCTGGGAAAAAAAATAACCCAAAACAAAAAAACCCTGGTCTTGGCAAAAAACAAATTCAGCAAGGGCTGTGGAGGCAGATGCCATTAAGTCATCCAAAATCCAGGGTACACACTCAGCCCAACCTCATCTTGGGGTGCAGCCACAGCATCCCAGGGAGCTGCTGTCCTCTTCTGTTTGCCACAGGTACTTCTTCCCATCTTTCCCATGACAAATGCTGGCTGTGTCTTGTGGTTCTTGGTCACAATGCTTTCAGTTAACAGATATATAGAAATTTACCTGTGATTACAAACTTAATAAGGACTTTTAAAGCCCCAAAGCCCCCACCAGCCCTGCTGCAAGGCTCGATTTTGGACTGCAGCACCCACGACTAAGTGTAAACACACCGACTCCTAATCAGGTTACAAATTTCTTTAACAATAACTTTCCCAGCCTTGTTTTCAAGGTTCTCCTTGGGATTCCCTCTATTAAGGGCAAGCTTCCATGATAAATAAATTTGGCTTGTTACTGCACAGTCAGCAGAGACATAGTAGTGCTCCCAAAAACCACTATCTTCACAAAATCATTCAAGTAATATACCATAATGCTCTAATTTGACACTGAAAAGCCAAGTCTTGAGCAATGATTTGGCTTCTTACATAGGATCTCCACTGAAATACATCACTCTCAATTTTTTTTGGCAAAGCATATTCTATCATTCTTACAAAAAGAAAGCCAAGAGAAGTCTGTTGTTACATTCATTTCGAATTTTAGAAGCTTCTAAAAACACTCTGGAAGAAGTTTCAGATATCACACCAACCTTCACATACTCAACAGCTCTAGGAGAGAAATCACAGGCATATGCAAAAATATTCAGATCTTCTTCTAAGAGTGGAAACAAGCAGTTCCCAACTCCGCAGCCTGCTTCCAGAATGGTCAGTTTTTGATCTGCAAACTGGGGAGGAAGCAATACAAGACAAAACATATAATTTTTGTTTTCTCATCATATGAGCAGAGGCACTGTTCAACCAGCATTTTAAAAGCTATAATCAATTTTAATTATGATTCTTCAAATAAACCAAAGTAGACAGCCACTGCATAATCTGACACTCAAACCCAGACATCCTGATTTCTGCAAAATTATAAATCATTTTAGAACATATTAATATTTCTTCAGTCATCTACCCCTTAAGTTATCAACAGATTTGTGCCATTTCTGTCTTGTCTTTTATTCAGCTATAAGGAACAACAGATGCATCTGGCTATTCCCCTTAACTGTGTTCAGCAATTAGCCTGCAATTCTGGATGCTTTTCTTTAAGGCAGTGTACTGAAGTGCACCAGCTTGCACACAGAGAGACAAGCTGTCTACTTTGGGACTCGAAAACCAAATATTCCAGACTTCATTCTCAGCATCCAGGATGCTATGAACAGCATCCCTACCTAGTAAGGGCCAATTATAAACTGAAACTGAACTGATCCATCTGATTCTGAGAAGTTATCTTTGATTTTAAAAGTAAATACACAGAGCACTGCAAACTTTACATAAGTCAGCTCTTACACAAATGGCTTTGTCCTAAGTAGTATTAACTCCCCTGGAAGCAACTGACTGGAAACAATCAATCCCATCTTTTACAGCAGAATTGCAGATCTCACCTCACGACATGCCTTTAACTCTTGAAACTCTCTGGTTGTCCAATGTCTGTCTTTGAAGAAGTTGGTGCTGTTTCTTTTGTAAAATAGATCCCAGTTCTTCTGTGCCTCTTTCTCCAGTTTTAGTTGTTTGAACTCAGACACCAAAACCTTATCATTTGCCAGTTTTTCTGCTTCTTCTGGGCTAAGGACTCGAGCACTGTGGCCTTTTCTTTGGAAAGCACTATCTTCAGTAGCTGTTGTTACTATATTTAAGCAATTGGCTGATGCTTCTTCTTGGAACATCCTAGATTCTTTCACACAAACATGAACACCAAAGACCCAAGGATGATTTCTTTTCTTTAGTGTATAGCTCCATCACTTAACAAGTAAAATAAGTGAGGATCTAAAAGAAGAATTAAAAATGAGAAATAATTACAGTATGCACTTACTACAACTTTAGTGATCTGTCCTACCTGATGGACTTACATGTCACCAGATTTCTCTTAATTTCAGAAAACCTTCATCTAAACTAAGTGTATACAACATCACACTGATGTCAAAGTTAAAGGAGATACTTCAGAGTCTCCTGGTCTTCCCTCTGCATCCTAGAAAGCTACCCAACAAGAAAAAGATGGTGTAGCTCTAACTTTACTTTCACTAAATGAGACCTGAGAGGCAAAGCAAGGGCTTTGTTTCTCATTAACCTCACTTAGAACACTTCAGAAAAACAGGTAACTGAAGAACAGATGACATTTAAATGTCACATTAAAATTAATGAAACAAAGTGTATTCGTGTTAGCATTTCTCCTTCCTGCTCTCAGCTCAGTGAGAAAACACTGCTGAAAACAACAGCATTTATAACACCACGTCGCCTAAAGAAGAGAACAAAACCACTCCTGTGGCTGAAATGCCCAGAGCTGGCCTGTGCCAACATTCCTCCCACTACCTCCTCCTGAGGATTCACAGGTGGTTTTATTTTCAGAAGTAAAAAGAGCTGTGCACAGGCTGGGAAGGGACTCAAGTATTTTCTCTGATGTTAAACTGGTTCTGACATCTGCCTTGTCATAAACGTGCAGATCCTGGAAGATGGAACATGTAAATTAAATCCTGCATGGCCCAGTAGCTCCCAGGGAAGCAAACACACACCACTCGTGTACATCAGTGCCCAGAGCCAGGCACTGGTGTCAATTTACCAAACAGGAATTGAGAAAAACACAACACACATCCTAAAACAAATAAAAAAAGAGTACTTCACTTATGTATTTTATCTTATGATACATACCATGGATTGTATGTACATGTTATATATGCTCTATATGACGCTATCATGATATATACGTGTTACGATACAAACACAAACGTAAAACAGAAAAGCGTGCAAATGAAAAAAAGAACTGTCAGAATTTCATCAACTGTCAGAATTTCATCGTGTCCCAAGCACACCACCCCCTTTTTCCTCCAAGAACAGCAGGAGAGGTTATGGAAAAGAGACGCCTTCGAAAGGATGTCTCTTCAAGAAGAGCATATTCTCAAAAGAAACAAAAACAAGCTTAATCAGCAACATTCCTGCCGCGTTTCTGCGCAGGCCCGTGCTGCGGGCAGCTCCATTATCCCCTCACAGAAGGCGCGGGGGACACCAACAATCGCAGGCCGCTCCCGCCAGTGACGCCTCTGCCGTGCTGGGAGGGCAGCGATTGCAAACCCAGCTGCAACAGCCCGTGCTTAGGCTAAAGAGCCTTTTAAATGTGTTTCATCCAGAGCTAAGGCCACAAGCATGTAACACCTCTGTGCGATCGCCCGCTCCCCCCACACGGAACCGGCTTCCCTCTTAGCAGCTCCTGCCCCAGCGCAGCCGGGCTTGGGCACCCCGGCGGGGAAGGGAAGGAAAGAGAAGGGAAGAAAAGCCCCTCCTGCCCTGCCCTGCCCTGCCCTGCTCTGCCGTGCCGAGGGCAGGGAGCGCTGGGCTCCCGCCTCCCCGGGACCCTCCCGGGGCAGCAGCCCCAGCCCGGCCCCGGCCCCGCCGTACCCGCCGCCGGCCCGGGAGGGCTCCCGGAAGGGAAAGCCAAGAGTTTCCGGGAGGACGCCGGGCGGCCGCGCACGGAGGAGAGGGACGGGAAGGGACGGGACCGGCCGGGCCGGGAGCGGGGCCATGAACGGCTCGGCGAACTCGCTGCTGGACAAGGAGGAGCACCCGCTGCAGCTGGGCGAGAGCTTCGAGCGGCGGCCCAAGGCCTCCTTCCACACCATCCGCTGTGAGCGCCTCCCCCGCCGCCGCCCCTTCCTCCCGCTCGCCTCCCGTCCCGTCCTGTCCCGTCCCGTCCTGTCCCGTCCCCGGCCGCTTCTGCCGCGCCCCCCTCGCCCCGCCACTGCCCCGCTCGCCCCCCTCGCTCCCCCAGCGCGGGGCTCCGTGCCCGCTCTGCGCTTTCCCTACCCGCTGCCCTCCTGCCCCCTTCCCGCCCATCTCCCCCATCCCCTGCAGCGCCCTTCTGCCCCCTGTCCCTGCTGCCTCTCCCGCTCCGCCTTTCCTCTCCACGAGTGTTTTCCCAACAGAGCGCTCCAGCCCGGGAAGAAGGGGAAGGGGGATGCTGGCAGGGAGGAGGTTTGAGCGGGGCAGGCCAGGGCGAAGGAACAGCTTTAGAAAGTTTGTCATTAATCGCTTGGGAGCATAAAGAGCTCCCTCCATAAGGGGGTGGCTTTGCCGTTTTGTTTTGTGCCCTTTATGGCAGTGGATTGCGGGGCTGGAGAGGCAGCGGGAGCACCCGGGGTTTGGGGTGTCACTGGATGCTCTCCTGATGAAGCGGCTGTAGCCCAGCAGAGCTGTCCCTGCTGTCATAAGTCAGTGTCCCAGGAAGACAAGCAGAGAGGACTCAGACACATACAGTAATGCCTAATAAATGCAAGATAAATCCTGAGGTAGATGGTTTTCAAGAGGAACTTGTTTTATTCCCATACTTGAGTTCTGTGGACAAGAAATCTGAGCAAAACAAGTCCAGGTTTATTTTACTATAATGACTGGTAAATCATCAAGAGCAAATGTAAAGAATACCAAACTTATAATTCAGTAGTTTTCTATAGAAGTGGGGAATTGATACAGAAAACAGTAGGGTATTTTGGTTCAGGATGCACGAATATAGGCCTGGACTCATTGCCCATGTTCATACACCACAAACAGTAGTTTCAGTGATGCTGGTCACCCGAGTGCCTGATCCTCTGTGAATTAAACCCAAGCCATATCCAGGTGGAAATATACTGGATTTCTAGAATGGAAAGTGCTTCAACAACCAATTTCCTAAGGGATTGCAAAGCCGAAGCTCTTCAGACAACAACTGGAAGAATGCAGTTTTATTTCAGAAGATCTTTCTGAATGCTCTGTTTTCCATCTGTGACTTTCAAACGAGATTTCTTCATTGTCTTGTTATATTTTTTCCCCTAACTCTTGTTCTGGAATGATTTATCTGGGATCCAAGCATTATATTATTTCCATAATCCTCTTCACACAAACTACAATGAGAGGATTTTGTAGGCTACATTTGTTTCGATCTTCTTAAAGTACTTCATTCCTTTACGTAATGTTTTTGAAATACTGAGAAATTGGATTATCCTTGGAAAACACATCTTAAAAACATTTGATTTTTGGGAAAAGAGCTGCGGGTGTATTTGGAGGGAAGTGCGTGCTCTTGATCTACATGTGGATTAGCCAAGCATGTACTAACAAAATGAAAACAATCAGTTGAGTGTTTGTTTAGAGTAACTCTATATTGCTATACCTAAGAAAGAAATCTGATATTCCTTTTAAGTTAGTTACTGTGCTGTTGAAACTCTTGATCCCGTTTTGGCAAAGACACCAGCTCTTGTACAGCTGGTTTGTTTTATTTAGCAAGCTTGCACATAAAGTAGGTGGGAAACAATAGCTAGAAACAGATTGCTCAGATGAAATTGAAGGCTATGATTTGATCTGGCAGTTAAGGCATGAGGATTAAGTCAAGTGTGTCTGATTCTGCTTGTTGTGCTGTCAGAGTAAAACTCAATTAAACATTAACATCCTCTTAATGAGAATTTATTACAAGCCAGGGTTTGGGGATTTTTCCTGCAAATGTGTTTTTCATAGTGGAATTATATTTTAAATTTGTTCTGAGGTGTTAATTTCATAACTAATGCAGTAATTAAAAACCTTGATTGTGAATATAATTGCACCTCTTCAGATGCAGGGATGCTAGAATTGAATGCAGGCTTCTGTTAAAAACAAACACAAAGCAAACTAGCCTATATCTGTGTAATTTTATTTCACTTTGTCTAGATCCTCTCTCAAGGTATTAGAGGTTCTGATAGGTTTTTTTCTGGTTTTTTATGGCTCACCAGCACAACAGACTACTGAGGGGAAAATACTTTTAACTTAAAATGTTCTCAGTTCAAATGAATACATTAAACAGAAGTGCCTTGGTTGGGAGACAAAGCATTCTGTGCAACAGAGCAAAAATACCTAAAACAAGTCTTAGTTTAAAGCCAGTCGAGTGCCTCGCCTTGCTGATGCTTTCTGTCCACAGTGGCTTTGGGGCAGCGGAGGTGGCTGAAGTAAGTGCAGCACCTCTTTCTTTCCTCATCAGTGAGATCTCCACCCTGTGGAGCTTTTAGCACTATTGTGGAGGCGAGATGGCTGTTAAAGAGCCTGAAATATCAGTAAGAGTCAATGAGTGGGTGTCACTGAATTAGTGTTTGTCACAGAGAGCTTCCTCAGGTTTGGAATTGGCAAGACCTAAGCAGAGTCCAGGGTTTTGGAAGTTGTTACTCTCTTGAGTGTGATTGGTATGGTCTTGAGTGTGATTGGTATACTTGCCTGTAAAACCAAGTGCCACTCAGTGCCTGGGGTTTGGAGAAGTCTGCTTTTGGTGTTCAAACACAAGATTTAGAACCTTATTTCCATTTTAAGAAGTTCAGAATATGGTACCACCACATGGCTGGGTTGCTAGGTATAGACACAACGTACTGGTGTGTTATTCCACCCCTGCTGTAAACACTAGTGTGTGTTTTGGCATTCCCTATAATCACAGTAAATGTATGGTGGCTCTTTGCAGGGCAGCTGATGCTTCTGGAGACTCTGACAAATGCAATCCCAATTGTTTTCCTCTTTAGATGATTTTAAGCCAGCATCGATTGATACGTCTTGTGAGGGGGACCTCCAAGTGGGTAAAGGAGATGATGTTACCATCACTTTGCCACATATTCCAGTAAGTCTGTTTTATATGTGCCCCTGTTTACTTACTCTCCAACAAATTTACAGTGTTGTTACAGTCTAATGTAAATGCTGTTTTCACTTTGTTCATTAACGCTGTGGGTTCAATATTTAACCAGATGAACTTGTAGTTTGTTACCTTAGGAAAGGACTGCACAGTTGGATCTTTGTAAAGGGCTGTAGCTGTAAGGTTGCCAAATTGTTCTTTACTTTTGATTCCTTCCTTCCTACTCTTCCTTGAAAGACAAGGAGACTTTTACTGTTAGCTGAAGCTGTACACCATCCATAACATTATTTTTGGTGCTATGGCTTGCTGAAGAAAGGCAATGTAACTCGGGCTTCAGTCAAGGTTGGGCAGACTTGTAAACATGTTCCTGCCCTTAATCAAACATGTACAGATAGGACATAGAGGGTTCCCTGCCTTTAGCTTTATCAGTGGAAGCAAGGAGGCAGTGCTGGTGAGTGGCCATGAAGTAGTTTTCCATCCACTTCCTTCCCTAATGATGCCATAAAGATGTACTGTGTGAGCATGATGGTCAAACAGCAATAAAACAAGTGATCAATCTATTTGTAGCTGCAGCTGGTTTGTAATTGAAGGTTCAGTGGTTCCCTTACCAAAACAAAAGAAAGTGATCATGTGCTGGAACTGGATTTGTTTATTATCTGAAGTTAATGCTATGTGTCAAGCCAATAAACCAGAATCCACAGACATCAAGGGGTCTGGTAGCTGCAGGGGGGCACCAGTCAGTTTGGAAACCATGTGTCAGATCCTTTTGGTGTTGTTCATCCCAGCAGGCCTGTGGTTTTAATTGGTAGGTGATAGTACTGTGATAATTCTCACTGAATGAGGCTGTAGCCTGCCTCACCCTGCTCCTGTTCTTCATATGGCTTTGGTCACCTTCAGTACTGCAGGAGGTCACATACTGTTTTTTGTCTGTAGAAATGATGAGCATGGTAGTGCTACTGCAGAGCAGATAACAACACAACTAACAGCAGCATTCAACTTGGGTTAGTTGGAAACAGCATTGCTCATTCATTTTTTGTGTTGAGCAGCATCACTTGTAATATTCCTTTCCGAATCTTTGTACGTAGGAACTTAATTTGATTCTCTTCCCCTCAGTATGAACAGCCTTGAGCTTATGGTGTGCTCCAAAGGCTGAGGCAGCCAAGCCACTCTGTGTATGTTGTTCCAAGGCAGTGCTGCCTGTGTTCTGGACAGAGAGCTAGAGAACACTTGGCAAAATGGAAAAGAATGAGAGATTTCATCCTGACAAGTTTCACTGAATTTCTTGGATGTTGCTTTGCTTCCCAGTTGTCCAACAATTGGATAGGATTCAATTTCTGAGTTGAGGTTTTCTTTTTGAAATTGCCTAATCCCCAAGAATATCTCTGATAATTTGTTTGGTGGAAATATTTTGGTGTCTCTTGCAGCTTGGATAAATTGAAGTACTATTTCTACATGTGGATTTAGTAGCTTTAATACTTGAAAAACAGTCTGGATTGGGGAAGGGAAAATTTCTGTTTGTTAGAGTACCACAGAAGAAGATCACAGACTATCATGAGTTGGAAAGGTCCTCAAAAGGATCATCAAAGTCCAGCTCCTAACTCTGAACAGAACAATCCTAAGAATTACACCATGTGCCTGAGAGCATTGTCCAAGTGCTTCTTGAATTCTGTCAGGCAAAAAACCCTCACAGATGAAAACAGTTCTGTCCTGTAATCAGCGAGATCTGTAAGCCACTGTTATTTGGGCACTAACATAAACCCTAAACATTTCATTTTAAGTAAAAGAGTGGGACTTAATTTGCTTTAGCACTTATATTTCTACTTATTGTTTAGCCAGAATCACAGTCTTTGTTGTGTTAGGAGGCTTCTGGGCAGCAGACTGGTTATCAATTTTCATTACATTTGTGCCTTACACTTTTCCTGGCTTAGTTGTCAACAGCAAGCAGGATTTGACTTTCAGCTTTCTTTTTACTCTCTTAAATGTTGCTTTCCTCTCTTAAAAGTAGGAATGATAAAAATGTAACATGCCTTTGAAGACTAGACTTTCTTGAGACATCCTTTCTGAATTGTATTTCTGAATCTCTCTTACTGTGTCTTTGTTAGGAACTCAGATTTTTCACACTGTTCAGAACTTATTTTAAATTCAAATATATTCTATTAGCAACATGGAGAATAGGAATTGCTTTCAGAGTAGTTAAAATGCGATTGTTCATTTTTGCTACTCAGAATAAAATACAGGAGAATGCTGGGTTTTTTCATTTGCTCCCTGATTTCAGTTGCTTTCCTACAGTATGTGCAAAGGCGAATAAATATTTATTTTTAAAAACAACATATGAATAAACATTTATTTTTAAAAACAAATTTTTAATACAGTATCTATATATTACAGAGAAGCCTGAGAATGTTTCATAGCTGAGAACATTACCCTTTGAGTAACACCTTTTTGACATGTCCAGGTGTGTATCCATGCTGTTAGACCATGGATTCAGCTGGCTGTAACCTCAAAACCAAGTGTATGAACCAGCCTGTGCATGGATCCAGTACAGCTGAGCATAATCTCAGCATTACCAGTTAGCCAGTGTGCACCACCACATGAGTTTGTTGCCTTTATTGCTTCTCAGTCTAAGCCTTCAGACTTTTAAGGCTCTATGCAGTATTGTGTGGACTTGGGGACTCCCTGGAAGGCATCAAAATACCCCGTTTGCCTTTGAGAAGACATTTCAATATAATTGTATGGGCATATGAATGCTAATCTGACTTTGAAGAAGGCAGCTGTTCTTACATAGTTTGTAAGTGACAGTTGCTTGTAATCCACTGTGAAAATACTGCCATATATATTTATGTAAAATATATGATGCAGTTTAAATTATTCTTCAATTGACCCCATATTTCCTTGGGCAATAGTTCTGCTACACAAATAATTAGAACTTTATTTCTTATCCAAACCCATGATTTCCAGGGCAGAAACATCAAGAAGATTTCTGATACTTGTCAGGGACAGCTATGCAAATTTAGTTACGCTGCCATTTTAGGAATGAGAACTGTAAATAAATGCAGCCACGGAGAAGATATTTTGTCACTGCAGAGACACTTAAAATGATGAAAGGCATAATATTGCTATGAGGAAATGTCTGATCTACTGCACATTTTCTCTATATTTCTCCCTTCATGAATGAATATTTTCTGTAGGAACTAAACATTAAGTGCTTAGCCTCTTTTTCAGAACAATACATATGTTCTTTTCTCTTAGTATTCATAAATTTTTGGACAGGGCAATATAACCAAACAAATGTGTGCTTTTTCTTTGTACCAGGGTTCAACTCCACCAATGACTGTCTTTAAAGGAAATAAAAGGCCATATCAGAAGGACTGTGTGCTTATTATCAATCATGACACTGGGGAATATGTGCTCGAAAAACTTAGTAGCAGCATTCAAGTCAAGAAAACAAGGTAAATCTGGGGATAGGGTTCTTGATAGGATTAATTACTGCTGAAGTTTCTTATGTCGACTGGGTTTTGAAACATAACTCTCTTATTTTGTAGTGATGTTTAATTACTAAGCATTAGCTTTACACAGCCAATTATCATGCCTAAAAATGCAAATAGGAGTGTGAATCTAAGAGTAAAGAATTTGTAAATTCTCCACTGCTGAAATGACATAATTATAGTTTGCAGCGAAACACCTGTGATGATTTGAGGCTCTAGAAGCTGGCTGAAGGATGAGATGTGTTTCAGGAATCTCTAGTTAGCCAAAAAATCCCATAAAAATATTAGACTGTCAAAAGGATTATTGGACCTTCTAAGTTTGTTCCCTACAGCTTCCTGTGGGAGTCATGATGTTCCAATAACATAATCTTAGGGAACAAGAAACACTCATTCCCATATTGGATAAGCAATATATTAAGTGGTACAAAGCCTCCAGCTGGTGAAGGTGGGCAGAGCTGTAGAAATAATGGTTATGGTGTTTTAACTAGAAGTATTGATGAAGCCAGAAATCCTTTTTGGCTCTTATTCTGCTCTTACTTTGCTGCTCAAATGCTACAAAGGATGCAGCTGGAATGTTTTTAGTAAGCCCTGCTGCTCTATAGGTACGTGAAGTGTCTGGATCTTTCAGCATCACTGGACCACAGGCTGAGATCTAAAGAGAAAGCAGTCATTCAAATGTCCCATGAAGAAGAAACTCTTAAATATGTTTAGAAGTTTTACATTAAAAAACATTTTATTGCAGTATAGAACCCTTAGCTTCTAAAACTACTAGAAATGTGGGTTGCAGCTCATCAGTAGTTGGCTGGATATTTGCCAAGAACACCTTGAGTTCAAGGTAAATGGACTGTAACACTCCTCTGAGTCAGTGATGTGGAAACTCATCCATGTAGCAATCATCTTGTCCAGTGGATATAAGCACATCAGAGATGAGATTTGAATTCCCAGTTTCAGTTCTGCTGGACTTTATCCCAGAAGCTTAAGTCAGAAGGGGGCAAGTAAGTACAGGAGGGCCTGAGTTCAGTGAAATGTTTGGTTACACTGAGTTCTGAGTCTGGTGTGTCAATTTTTCTCAGGCAGAGGGAGGGTAGTAAAAAATTTTGGGATCCCTGTTTTGATGAATAGTACTTTGCCAAGTCATTGATTTTTTAGATCAGAAGTGCCTTTTATTTTCCATGGGTACTCTGATCTTTAACGACCTGTTGACACTGTGGGAACAGGGCTTTTAGTGTTAACACGTTGATGAGATTCACAGGAGAGTAAATGAACTTACTCCACATAAAACCATCTGTAGTTCCAAGAGCATAATTAATACTGGAAATCTTTGGCTTTTACCTTCCACTTGATACAGTGAGTATCTTCCCAACTCCTCACTTACTGCTGTAGCTAGACTGTAAGCTGCATTAATGTGGTATCCAACAGCTGTATGTCACTGATGAGTGAAGAGGGGTTCTGTGTGAGGCTGAATCTAGAGTTCACTGAGGCATAGAGATAGCCCAGTAAATGCTCCATGTACCAGCTCTGGTAGCACAGGTGGTTTAGGTGATCCCAGGAAGTTTGACATGGGTTAGTTTAACTTACCTGGCAGTGGGATTGGATTCCAGACACAAAGTGTAACACGGCTGAGCTGGGACCCTCCTAGAACAGAAACTGAGCTCTAATATTCATAAGCTGCTTCTGTGCTGCACCGCATAAAGCCATAACCCCAAAGGCTTTGGTGTTATGCAATAAACACACCACACCCTTTAACCTTATGGTGTACTGTAAAGGAACCTATTTTGGGTTTGTGGTTGGTTTTTTGTGTTTCTTTTTCTGCCAAGGATATTGATTGTTCTGCAATCTCAATCACATCAGAAGTTCAGTAAAAGGCAGAAGTACCTGGTTTGAATTGAACAGGTTGGCATAGTGTTATTCTGGAGGCTGTTTTCCATTAAGGAAACAGCTTAAACTGTTTTGAAGGACTAACAGCAGATGGATAAAAACCACGAATTAAATGCTTGTATGCTGTATTTAGCAGTAAGAATGATTACTCTAGTCAAGCTGACCTCTAAGAGAGTTCAGTTTGAGATGATTTAATTACAAGTGAGAAAATTGTTTCTTTTGCTGTGATTGTTTTAAGCAGGATTTTGTTGTAAATGGATTTGTAGTTACTTTAAATTACTATGATTGGTTATTCTTTTTTAAGAAAACAAAAATACTAATTGCTAAATTAAAGCCTTCATTGTTGTTCAAGAAGAGAATTTGGCATCACTGAACCACATCTGGATTTGAAAATACATTTTGTAAAGGTGTTGCAGTGTAGTTGTATATGTTTCTTTGTTATTGAAAGTAAGTGTTGCATACAGAAAGCTGTAATTCACTCTTCATCTTTGTAAAACAAAGTAGAGATCTGCACAAAAGAAAGTCACAGATGATGCATTAGCACGAGGATATTGAAAAAGCTGGACATAGTTGCACAGTACCGCTGAATATCTCTGGTTGTTTCTTCAGAGCAGAGGGCAGCAGTAAGATCCAGGCCCGAATAGAGCAACAGTCTGCCCGAGCATCTCAGCCTCCTTCACAGTTCAGAGCCCCAACCAAGCCAGCAGTTGGACCTAAAACTTCTCCTTTGAAGGACAATCCTTCACCGGAGCCTCAGCTGGATGATATCAAGAGAGGTAAAGAAGAGTTTGTAGTTTCTAAAATTTTGTCTTTCTTCTTAATAATAAAAACTATAGCTGTGCAGTTTCTAAAAACATTCAGGGATTAAAAGATGGCACTTGACAACTGTGTTGTCTTAATATCTTGTTTCTTTATTCATCTTATTGATTATTTATTCTCTTCTACTAGAATAGATATTTATACTGTCGTCTTCTCTGGCATAAGAAAACTTCTTCTTTCTGGATAATTTTCTCTCTTCCAAATTATTTCTCTGTTCTGAAAAGAAGAAAAAAAGTTAATGTGAATTCAGAAACCTGTAGCTCAGTGCTGGACCAATTGCACAGGTGTCTTAGGCCACCACAACAGCAATAACAAAGCTCAATGGTCCAAGGTCTCGTTATGCAAGTCAAGTCACTTGGAGAAAGGTACCCTGCACTGAGTAAGGTTGGTGGGATGGAAGGGCTAGGCAGCTGTGTTCCCAGAACAAGACAAGCTTGCACCATGCCAAGCAGTGCCAGCAGGGGAGGAAGGAGAGTGTGAACAAACCTGCAGCTTATTCTCTTCCACTCTTTCACTCCTTTGCAGCTTTGACACATCTGCCATATGGCTGCTAAACTTGTATTATAATAGTACCTTAAAGGAATGATTGGCTCAACTCACTCTTCTGCTCAAGCAGCACTTTGTCTTAGTGTTCTGCTGTGAGTAGGACGCACTTTCTTTGCCCATGCCCTTCTTTTCCTACTGATGTGATACCTGTTTCTGCTGTGTCAGGATAAGGAAGACTTTAAATCTTTGTTTGGTTCTTCTCTGGCACTGGCACCAGACACAGTTATTTTATTTTAAGCTTGTTCTTTCTGTCTGGGTTTCTTTCTCTTTTTTCTCTGTCCCATATAGCTATTTTTGTCTGTAGACTTAGCCTATGTTAATTGCCCAGATGAAGTTAATTACTCAGCAGGGTATTTTTTTCAGTTCATGGTAATCACTAGGTGACATTTTTGCTGCTAAGCCATGTGTTTGCATAGGTGCTGACTGGTCTCACTTTTCTGCAGCAGTAGTGTTTTCAATACTTGGATGCTGGTCAGCAGCCAGAATCAACGTCTGAGAAATTCTGTTAGCTACAGTTCCCTTAGCTGCATTATTTTTATTATTATTTATTTTTATTTTCTGTGTAATAGGTAAGGAAAAAGATAATAGGTGATATATCAATTTTTTTAATTGAATCAGTTGTGGATTTTAAATGTCTTTTCATGTAGGATGTAATAAGTTACTTAACCTTACTCAATTCTTTTATATATGTACAGCAATTTGTAAAGGTTGTATTACAGTAAAATAATTACATTTGTCTGAGGTGACACCTATTCTAAAAGATAACTTTCTAGTTATCTAAAGTATGTCACATTGTTCAGAGCTGTTCTAATATTTTTTTTGTCACCTGATAATATTTTATAGGAAAGTACCTCCAAATACGTAACCTGTGGGGTTTTGTTTCCAAAATCAAGGATTAGAGCACCTGACTTGGATTAAAAATAGTACTTTAATTTGGTGCTTTATAGGGAGAGTTGTGCAAGGCCCCAGAAGAGTCAAAAGGCTGGGCAGGGGTGGTTTTTGCTTACAGTCTATAACTTTTTCCAGCACTGACTGTCAGCATTGCTAAACCATTTATATCATAAGAACCTGCTTTAAAAAGGTAGAATTAAAATGACACCATTCCACAATGAAATGTAAACAATGACCTGTAAAAACTGTAAGGTAGTCTGCAATTCTGTTACCTTCTCTTAATGTGTGTTTTTATGAGCACAGACTTGTAAGTTCTGAAGAGCTTGTGTTGTTTCCATTCAAGTAGTAGCTTTTGTTTTAGTTGAAGTACTTCCTCTGTAGGAAAAAAAGATAAACAGCTGAAATTCTGTGGTTTTTGTTTAATGAACACAGCACAGAACTTAAAATTCCCAAAGAAGGTGCTTGAAAGGATCTCTGGCACCTTGACACTCTCTTGCTTCCAGTATACCCTACTTAGGGGTGTGGTAAGACACATTTGCACACATATACCACAATACAGCCATTTATTTGCACAAAATAATTTACATTTATCAGACATATTTGACCACAGCAGAAATGTTTTCAACAGTGTTGACATAACTACAACATGCAACATATTGATATATGCCAGTAATAATGAAATATTACAGCATGCAACATATTGATATATGTCAGTAATATTGACATAATTACAACATTTGAGAAAAAAACCACAGAAATATATTTTGGGTTTCAAGACTCAGTGCTTAAAAATCTGAGCAGATTTTACTTATCTGGAATGTAGCTGAGGTGTGTGAAGATGATGCCATAGCACTGTGTTTGTCTCCCAAGAACATCTCAATCAAATTTTCTGTACATCAGTATAAAATACTGCCTCTTCTAGCTGCCATCTCCACATGCTCAGGGTGCCAGTATCAAGTTGATTTCTCTCTTGGATTCTGTTATTAAGTGTTCTGCTATAGGCATTCAAACTCAACCCTCCCTAAAGCTGAATGACTTTTTTCTGGAAGTCCTTGGTATTCTTGCAGCCTAAGATTAAGGCTTTAGTTAAAAAAATCTCCGTAACCTATTGGAGTTGAGAGAGGAAGTACGAACAGTTAAACACTGTTATGGTATTTGATACCAAATGTATACAGAAGACAGCCCTGTTGAGAAAGGTTGTTCTGTTTGGATAATGATTTCTGACCTTGAATTTTATTTTTTTTTACTCTAAAACTTTAATTGCCTGCCTGTGTAAAACAGTCATTTTGTCTTCTTGGAAGAAATTTTACAGCTGTAACATGAAATACAGAGAAGTTAAGGTTCCCAAACCAGTGACAGCCTTTTCAGATGACGTAGACTCAATTAAGGCGAGTGTTGGAAACTGTACTGTATGGAAAGTTTTTTTAAAAGTAACTGCTGCACATCCTGGCTCTTGTCACCTTTTAAACTGCAAAGGCACGTCGATGTGAGGTGTTTGATCTTACAGCGCAGAAAGATCTAGGAAAGGTCAAATTCTTTCATTGTTCAACTTAGAATATATGTACACATATACAAACAGCTATTTTTATTGGAAGCACCATAAGGAAATGTTTAACCCATGTCTTCAGTACCTATAACTGTACTAAGCATAGCAGTCAAATGGGAAAATGAAAAAACAAACCATCCTAAAGCAGCCGTGTTTTTCCTATAAGGCTTTGATGTCATCTTTGGCTTAGTCACTGGCAGTGTGAGACAAGAGTGGCTTGAACAGAATTCCTTAGTGGTCCTGCTGAATTTCTTTTGACAGACTTCTAGTGGTGCAGCAGCTGAGTGAAAACAATTGCATTTCTCTCATTGCTCAGATAGGATGTTTAGAATTCTAGGCTCAAGGAACAAGAGACAACAGAGATTCGAGGGAAGCTGTCAGCCTGTGAGGCAAAAGCCTGTGACTACAAGATGGGCTCTGACCAAGTTTCTACCCATGACCACTGTCACTGATAGCAGCACTAACTTCCCTGTCCTTGAAGCTTGTGATACTGGTTGTTTTGCTTTTTCTTGCCTCTGTTCAACATAATGGGCTTTAGCACTACTTCCAAGGCATTCTCTCAATCCCTCCTTGTAACCAAACCTCTTCTATGGGCTCTTAGTTTTCTGCTTCCTCAGCAAAAACCTCCCATTCTTCATTCTCACACTAATCTCCAATTCTGTTTAAAACTGGCCAGGCTAATCTTCCTTTCCCATTGGTCAGACAGCATCACTTTCTTCAGTTATGTCCTCACCTACTGTATCAAGTCCTCACTTCTTGCTTAGGGTTTGTTTTTTTTTTTCCTAGTTCTCTGCAGTGTGTTTTTGTTTTAACTTTTCCCTCTCATCACCAATGCTTAAGATCACTTCACCTTCTCCACTCTATTTTACATGTGGGCTCTATGTTCTCAGTCCCTGTGCCAACATTCCTCCATTTCAGCTGCAGACTCCAGCTCTGTAGGGAAACGTTAATTCCCAGGCACTTGTCCTGTATTAGACTTGTCTGTTGTATCTTTTTGCAGTATGGACTGTGAAAGGTGATGGTGCTTGCTGCAATCCAGGATATTCTAACAATGCATTATCATCACTGTAATTTGCAACTAACAACTCCATCACTAGAAGAATGTAGAAATTTTACATCATTAAGCTAGGGGGAAAAGGTTTAAACCTGAGCATTTTAAAGAGAAAGTACCCTTATTCCTGGTTACTTTCCTTTAGCTTTCCCCTAATAATTTCTTAGCCTTAAACACAAGGAACATTTCTGATTTGAAATCCTCCATATGGGTAGGCTGAGAACGGTGACTCACAGGTGCTCATTTGTTTGTGTATCAGACTCCAAACCTGAAATGTATTTTTAAAGCCTGCAAGACTGTGTTGAGAGGCAATAAGGGAGAAAGCTATTGCAGTGCAAAGTAGTATCTTCTGTTGGCCTGTTGGATCAATATATGATTCTGTTGAATCGTATTTTCTTTCTCTTCCAGTGGTCTCTTGTGCTAAGTCTTCAAGCTGAAAGAGTAGGTTTTACCTGGCATACTGGTAAACTACAGAGAGCACAGATGGTATAGGCAGGAATCTAGATTTATAAAAAAAATTGGAGAAACAGCACCGCTATCCTTAAATACCCAGCTGGGGTATAACTATAGCACTTGAAATTGAGCTCTAAACCTTGAAAGTGAAAAATAGTGATTTTAAATCTGGCAAAAGAAAACCCAATTCCTCAAACTAATACATGCTGAGGTAGAAGAATTCTCTCTAGCAAACATTGTGGAGGCTGAAAACTTAGCTGTTACTTTTATTTTAGGCAGCCCAAGGAAAATTAGTCTTATTAAAAAAGGGAGTCTTGACACACATCTGACCTAACATGAATTACTCTCAGCATCAGTTCTCCATTTTTTAGGTAGGGGTGACGATACCTCATCTCTCCCTCCTTTCCTCCTTTCATTCTTGTCCCTTTAGTCTGTGAGTTTCCAGGGCAAGCACTGAGTTCTAACCCTGTGGGTCTAGAACTGGTAGCTCAACAGAAGCCTAAATTTTGAGGGTTTTGCATCCCATGCTTAATATATGTGTGGATGTTGTTCTCTCATGGAAACCTGCCAAGATGAACTGAGTCATTAGATACTCAGCCTTGTGGGTGGATACAAAAGAATTGTCCTCTACTAGTGTTTAGGCCACTTATAATTATTACAAATGTAACAATATTTTATAATTTGGGGTGACATGTTTTAATAGCTCTTTAGTAACCAGTCATTCAGCCAACACTAGCTGCTGCTGATGAGGCTGTTGTCATGCTGTCATGGTGTTCCAGTGTTTCTTTGCACTGGAAACCCTAAAGTGGGCAGTGTCTTGAGTTGCATAACTTCCTAGTTTCAGAGTAGTTTCATTATGTCCTGGCTACTTGCAAGCTCTCTAGCAGGTTATTTGCCACTCGCCAGTATGTGAAAGTTCTCAGCTATTCTCATCTGTCCTGCTGCAAAGTTATTTGATGTCATCCATCTGCTTCTGAAGTTTGTTTACAATGGCTGTGTGACTGTGCTGAAGCAGTTCGATACATTATCTGAAGTGAAGGCAGTTTCTATAGTTATAATTTACCCATGTCTATGTACCCACCCTGCCACACACCATTTCTTGTGTTTTCCAAAAGCCCAAATGTCACCAGCATCTAACAATTCAGATTTAGATTTTCTCACCCAGCTAATGTGCTTACTTTGTATGCAGACAATATAGCCTGTCAAAAATAATGAAGCTGAAAGTGCTTTCAGAAGTGTGAAGTATATGAAAAATAATTGTGAAAGTGAAGGTTTTATGATACTAACCTATACTGTTGCTTCTTTAAATTTAGCTACAGCAATAAGTAAAAAAGTTTTCAGGATTTTTTGGTTTCCCTTCCCGTCTCGCTCTTTCATGTGAGATATTTTGGTGTGATAAACTGTACTTGACAAAATTATTGCATTTGCACATTCTTTTCCAAAATTCCATGGGGCCCTGTTTATGGTATCAACCAGATGAATTCCTTTTATTTCAGAGCTGAGAGCAGAGGTTGAAATTATTGAGCAGATGAGCAGCAGCAGTGGAAGCAGCTCATCAGATTCAGAAAGCTCATCTGGGAGTGAAGATGAAAGCTCCAGCAGCGAGGGGGAAGAGGCAGCACATGTTTCCCCTTCCCAGCCACCACACCAGCAGTATAACAACAGGAATGCTGTTGCTAATGGCACCAGCAGGCCACAAGGAAGCAATCAGCTCATGAACACGCTCCGTAAGTAAATGCTTGTGTCTTACCACTGGTGAAAGCTGAGTATGACCACTCATTTACTTAGCATGTTAGGCTAACTTTGTGAAATGCCTTTTGCCAAATAGTAGTCCCAGGGACTGAAATCCATGGGCAGATTTTATGAACAGGGGGCTGAGACTTGTCTGAAGGTGTGGAGACCCTGTGGGCATCAGTGCAATGACCCCCATTGGCCCTGTTGGGTCTTGATTCAGGCCTCCAAGTAGCCACTGGTGTGGGAGGATCTAGTGCACTGGAGGATGGGAATTATTTTCATGTGAATACACAGATTAAATGGAAATAGTGGGGTTGACACATGTCAGTTAGAAGTCTGTAAAGAGCTGTGAATGGCACAAGACTGTCCTGGGTTCCTAGGTCTGGTCTCCGTGGTCTTCAGTATTGCTTTGTCAGCATGTTTATTGTGTTGGTCTCAAGTATTTTCACAAATACCACATTTTAAGGGAAATTTATATTAAAATTTTGTTAAAATACTACAGCTGTGGTGTTGCAAACATTGAATCAGTACAAGCTCACTTCACCCTTTAAAAAGTGTCAAAAACATTTTTAAAGCATAGTTCTGTCCCATGAGACTCTCTCTGGGGACATGGTGTGCATCTGTGTTGCTCTTCTCTTATACATCAGGTATATCCTAACTCGGTGGAGTTAAAATATTGCATTTGCAATTACCATAAATTGGTCTTAATTCGTCCTGAGGAATGTTTGCCCATATCTCTTGGCACCCATTCATAGGGAGCTGGTGGAGTCTCAATACAGATATGTGTAGGGTTTCCAGCTTTGAGAAGATAAGCATATTGTACAGACCACACCAAAAAGCCCTGCTGGAAAACTTAGAGGCCTGTCAGTCTTCCTGCCAGTAATGAAGGACTAAGTGAAATCCAAAGTTCAGCAAAGTCATTAGGACTGTGTCCATTTCCCTGTTTCTGGTTGTGAGCAGCTTCCTCCCTGCTTCTCCATGACAGCAATACTGCATGGGTTTAATGATCTGAAGCCTGTGACTGCAGGAGAATCTGGGAACTACTAGGGTAGCCCCTTCCTTTGTGTAATGCTTTTTGCCTTTGGGTTTAAAATGCTTCAGCTGTGGGGAGAATCACCCCTAACACAAGTTCTTGTCTCTTAAAAGGGAAGAGGAGATGAAGAAATCCAGGGCATAGCTGTTGAATAGATGCCCTGCAACTGTTTTGAGGGGAGGGCCGTGGGAGAATGCTGGAAGAGTTAGGTTCAATTATCAGAATACAAACGTGATTCTTGCCCCTTTTTATCCCCTCCACCTCACCAAATCACAAGTGCTCTGCAAAACAGGATCAGAGCCAGTAGGTTTGATTCATATCCTGGCCTTTCATCCCATCTCTGCACTTCGGAGGGGAGCCACGTGTCAGCTTAGTTCAGCCTTGAGTTGTGATGGCTTTAACAGTCCTTTTGGTTTATTGACATGGGGAGGCCTTGCCTTGGCTACCCAAATGGCCTTTAGCCAAAAAGAAATCTATTTTTAAAGGGTAAAGAAAGCCAAAGAATTCCCCAATGCCTTGTCCCAGAGCCATATATGGGAGCCATATATGGGTGGGGGGAGGCTGTGGAATGCTTTCTGCAGCTGCTAGCATGGAGAGGGCTGTTGTCCCACCAGGGAGCACCTTTGGTGGCTCTGAAGACAGGGATGCTTGGTTTGGCCTGGATCCACCTGTGTATTAGCCCCACGCAGCTCTTGATGTTCTTGGGCAGTTTCATTAAATTACAGATGATATTTGCATTCATTTAATGGGTTATTCTTACTTAAATCTTCCAGTGTAAATGTGACTGTTCTTTGGTTTGATTGCCATGAAATGTGAATTAACACCTACTCACTTGTTGTGTTTTGTTGGTTTTTGTTTTCCATAGGAAATGACTTGCAGTTGAGTGAGTCTGGGAGTGACAGTGATGACTAGAAGCTGAGCTTTTGCTGTTTCTGTTACATATACATGAAGAACTAATTTACCTTGAAGTGATCCTATTGCTTATGAAGAGGAGTTGGCACAAAAATAGTTCCATGTGTGGAATTTTAATAGAAGAAATGCATAGCCCTACAAAATAGCAGATGTTGAGGACTGTTATACTGTGTGAATTACATGTATATATTGTGTATATTCTTACTCTGTTAAAGCTTTGAATAGATATGTACAGTGGGTGAGCCAATGTATGTTTCTGTCCACCATCTGTAAGTTTAACATGTAACTATATGAGGTCATCTAAAAATTTATTGTTTGTAGGAGATGTTCAGCGTATCATGACTTCGTCAGGGGACTTTTGTATATAGGGTGAGCATGTGCCTACAATGAGTTTGAAAAAACATGCAGGAGCTACTGTGTGCACTGAAGTGAGACTGCCATAAATTAAGTTTCAATACTAAATTGATTTCTTTGGTTTGGGACTTTTCTAATGCCTTTTTATTGCTATTTATGGTTGATTTAATAGACTGACTTTTAAACAGTTGGAAGATAGGAATGATTAAATCATGTTCATCACAAACCTTGCTGCACCAGTGCCTTATAAGCAGGTTTTTTAAATCGTGCTTCAATTCCTGCCACCTTCCCTGTAGGGAGCAATACCAAAACCTCCTCAGACTGCTCCTGCAAACAAGAGCTGTGTGTCATATACAGCCTGCTGTGCTCTGAGAGCAGTGACTCTAGGAAGATAAAGGATACACATCAATCACCTAAACTCATCCAAGTAAGAATCAGATCAGCATTCTCTTCAGAAACTGAAGAGTCTCGCTTAACTCAGACATTCAGGCCTAGTCTTCAGGAATACTTACAAACCAAACTACTAGTGACATTGTAATGCCACAAATGCAAAATATTTGACTTACTGAAATTCTAAGACTGGAGCCTTCTTTGCAGTTTCCTAGAGAATGCAGAAAGAAGAGGTGACTAAACAAGTAGCCATGAAACAGCAGAAGTCTCTCTCCCACCACAGTTGTCAAGGTAGACCTCAGTCTATATTGTTAATTGGACAAGACCTCTTTGTGCTTGGCAGGAGCACACAGCACAGGAAATATTTGCCTAGGGTGAAATTCGCCCCTGTTTAAATGGGGTTTAAAGGGTGCTTAGTTGGATTATCATTAACTTTTTTGCTCACATGGAAAATGAGTGCCATAGGCAGCCTCTTAGAGCTTGAACACCAGGGTGACTTTTTAAAATCAAAATTCTGCTGACATAGGACAAGTTGCACCGTAGTTGTGGTGTAATCCTGGGGAATGGGAAGCTGAATCAGATGCCTTTCTATTCTCAGGAGTCTGCTTTGCACTGCTCTCATCTGTTAGTTTGTGTTTTAACTCCTGTTTGTTTACTGAGCTCTCCTTTTTTTTAACGTGTTGAAGAGCAAGGGGACATTTGAAGGGAGATTTTATTAAATGGTTTATTTTTTTGCATTAGATACATATTTAGGCATATTTTTGCATTATTGTACATACATTCAGAAATACTTGGTTTTTTTTAAAGTGTTTTGTGATGTAGGTATGTATTTTAATGGACAATTATGAAATATACTTGATGAAAAGCCACAATTGCTCTTCTTTTTTTTTTTTTTTCTTTTCTCTTTCTTTTTACCTGTTCCTCCTCTAACAGTAAAAATGGTCTGTTTTAACAAACTTGTACCAATTTGGGAATTCACACAGTTATTATAAATGGGCGGAGATAATATTTTTCTCCTTAAAATGCCTTTATTAATCAGCTCTTACAATGGTAGCTCGAGGGGTTTTGGCAGCCCGGTGCGCCCTTGAGGAGGAGGGTCCTGCTCAGCTCTGCAGCAGGAAGTTCAGCAGGGCTGGAGAACTCTTTCCTCGTCGGGAGTCTCTGAAAAGTTCTGAATTCTGTTTGTTTGCCTCGGGGTCTTACTCCTGGTTTGGTACTTTTAAGTTACAGTGAGTTACAAAAACAGGACTAATCAATTCCACTGATACTCTAGGGTTCACACAGCCTAGTATTGGTTCTTGTGGGTTTAAATTTTACTTAGGTTTATTTTTATAAGGGGTTTTTGGTGTTAAAAAGGGTCCCGAGATGCACCTGGGATTTCTAATCTGCATGTACGGGGTCGCCCTGGGGCGCAGGGGCTGCAGAGGCTCTAACAACCTCATGGCAGTTTCGCAACAGTTATCGGTGAGCTGGTTGCACTTGGGGAGCAGGCGTTTTGGAGGTCTCGATGGTGGCGGGGCTGTGAGGTGGGGACGGAGCGCGGCGGGCCACTCTCATCGGCTGTGCCACGCCGGAACGGTGGCGGGAGCGGGTTCTTTTTGGAGCGGGGCGGGGTAGGGATATGCTGGCAGCGGTGGTCTGGCGGCCGCCCGGCTGGTTGCGCCACGTGGTGGTTTTGCGGGCTTTGGGGTTTTCCGTGCCGGGCTCAGGCCGAGGCGTGACGGGGCCGGCCGGCCCGTCAGTCCGTGGCGGCAGCTGGCCGCCCGGCGGTGGCAGCAGCAGCGGGGAGTCCGGGAGCGCGGCCCCAGCGGCGGTGGGGCAGCCCGGGGCAGACCTACGACGGCGGCCACCACGGGCAGGGACCGCGGGGGCGCCGGGAGCCAGACCCCGCGGCGGCGGCGAGCGGGGGTCGGGACCGGGGCAGCCCCGCTCACTCTCGGCTTCCTCGGCGGCTGGGGTCCCCGCGGTGGGCACGGAGGAGCGGCAGCGCCAGGGAGCCAAGTTGGAGCCGCGCGGCACGCCAGCAGCCACGGGGGCTCTCCCGCGGCCCTAGTGGCGGGTGGGCAAGCTTCCCCTCTCCCGGCCCTGGTGGCAGGCGGCCCGTTCTGGTGTCTGGGGTGGGTGGGGGCCGCAGGCGGTCTCCAGCGACCAAGCAGGCCCCCCCCACTGCCCCCCCAGGGGGACCACGCAGGTGGCTCTTTGTGTTACATTACAAAATAAACATTCAAGATATTAATACACTTATTACATAACAATCAAGGGTTTCAATTCTCCAAATTTCATTTCTTTCACTTTGGTACAAGAAATCTGCATGGTATGGTTTGCAGTCTAATAAACCGCTGCTCCTGACTCTCCCCCAGCTAAAGATCTGAATAAGCAGGGAGACATTTTTCTGATGCCATTTCCCCATTACTGGAGTGAACGCCTGAATTCTGTTGATATTATTTGCACTCAAATGGAAAAGCAGCAGAGTGCAGCATTTTCATTGCTTACCATCCACTGCCTTCTCATGTACTCTAAAATCCAGCACGTCATAGGAAGTTTATTAATTATGTGTAAATAAAAGATATGAAACTTCAGAGGGTAGGATAGCACCAGGCTACATTGATTTGAATCGCTGCTTTAATTGCTGATTAGATCAGCAGTTGGGAAAGCTTCATTCAGATAATCAATATCTGCCTTGTTTTTGTACTCTAGGCTATATTTTCCTGCTCATCCCTTCCTGGCAGATTTTTTTCCCCCTCTCTGTTTGTTGGTAACCAAATTAACATATTTTCACACAACTTGCACCACTTTTAAACTCCATTTGGCTGTGCTTTGCATCCCGCTCATACACATCATACCAAGGGTGCCCTGTTGTTAGTGAGCTGTTTATGTGGCCTTTTCCACACCCAGGTGAATAACCACAGGTGTTCAAGGGTGTGAGCCAGCCAGTCCCTGTGAGTGTGTGACCAGCCCCTCCCTGCCTGCCATTGTCCCAAGTGGCTCCTGGCATCTCCTGCCTGAGGAGCTCTCTGGCATCTCCACCCTTCCCTCATTTCTCAGGTACTGGGAATGTACTTTGTGAAGGTGAACCATGCAGTAGGCAACTGATAGTATCAGAAGAGGTGGCTGCCACCACCAGCAAAAATATGTTGATGTTTTCTGAACATATATGTGTTTTAAAGCTATTGCCAGACTGACATTTTGATTGAGGCCCTTGAAATTTTATGTTTCATGTATTAAGAGACACTAAACATTGTCTACCTGTTCCTATTAGATGCCTGTTCATAATTTGCAGTGAGTTTCATTTGGATGGAAAATGGAATCCAAACAATTATTTAGAATTCCCTTAATTAGTTAGCAATGTATTTAACATGCTGGAGAAATGTTGACTAAAATCTTTTGATTAAGCCTGTTAATGAAATAAAGTAGTCTTGATTATTCGTGGTAGGTTCTAATCCTGCAGGATTTTAGCACTAGCATATCTTACCACCACACAGTAATTTTTCCACATAAAGCAGGAATGTCTTTTATATGCCAGTTAGTTGAAATGTGGATTAACAGTGTACGTGGAGTACAATTATGAGGATGAACTGAAACTAAGGATTTCTTTGCATTCATGGAATGCTGCCTGCTGGCCACAGCAGGGTGAGCAGTTCAAGGCAGCTTTGGTTTCTTATGGTTTCTTCTGTTCGGTGACTTCATCCATTTCAGTGGTTTGGCTTTCCTTAAACTTCAGCAGCAAACATGGCCTGCTTGACTTCCCATAACTAGAATTGCTGTAGGAGTAATAAACAGTAATGATTTAAGTAGATTGTCACAATTTTAACTATTGTTACAATTTTTAATTTTTTTTTTCATAAAAGCACTTAATTTCCAAAGGGACAAATTCAGTCATCTGCTTGTCCGGGTGGGATGTCTTAAAATACAATTGCAGCAATGCCTAAGCTCATGTTTCAGATTTTAGTCACAGGCAGAAAAACTTCCACCCATCTCTGCCCTTGTTCCAGCCCCGAAGGCTGACCAGCCCTGCCAGCAGGCATGGCTTGAGTCACTCCAGCTAAACCACAGGAACAGCCTTCTCCGGCCAAAAGGTGTCCCAGCCCCCTGACAGAGCCACTTGTGTAAGAGTGGGTGGCACTGCCCTTTCTTGTTCCACCAAAGCATCCCCCTCCTCTCATAAGTCTTGGCTGAACTGATTTTGTGGAGAAGGCAGACTGATAGAAAAAGGTTTATTCTTCAGCATGTCTCGGAATAGCTCTGCATTTGACTGTGGGTAGTACATCTATTTTGAAGATGCTTTGCCTTAGTTGATTTGCACAGTTTCCTGTATTATAGACTAGATATAGGCCTGTTTATAGATATGTATAGAAAGAGTTTGATGTGCCAGGATTTACAGTCTTTTTTTCTCCTTCAAAGTCCATTTACTTGAGTTGTCAAAAAAACCCCAGAAAGTTCAACAATCTGTGCATATCTACTTTTTTTTTTTTTTTTTTTTTGAAAACTAATAGAAGCATAGCCTGGAAATACATGTGTTGGAGAACACTTATTTTCAGTAATTGCCTGTGCTTCATTATTCAGTGTCCTATCTGCTGAGTCAGAGGGATCCTGTAGAAAACACAGCTGCCCAGGAATGGGTATCTTGATGGGATGAAGGCTTCTGATGATAACTGTGGATTCACCTGCTGACAGTGAATGACGACATCTTGGGTCTGTCTGGTTATTTACAGTTTGTTATACCCACACAAATACGTGTGCCATCAAAAGGAAAAGAGTATTGCTGATGCTTGCCTCACAAACAAAAGCTGCCATGTTGGGGACAGACATGTGAACTGAAAGATGTTGATCGTACACCCAAACCCTGTTCTCAGAGGATAAGATGATTAACAAAACTAATAGTCAGTTAGGCAACAGCTGCCTCTGGTTTATGTGAGAAGGGTGTGTATATAAATGGAAAAGTCTCTATTTAGCTATTGCTTCCTATTCCCACTGCTTACACTCCCTTCCTTTCTTTCTTTTGTAATTCCATTACTTCTAGCATAGTTATGCTTTCTGCTGCCAAAAAATCCTGCAGGAATTTACAGGAAAAGGGGTAGGTGTTGAAACATTACAAATGCACTGGCTGTGTTCACCCTTGCTCTAAACTTACTATAAATGACAAACACCTTGTGAATGGACCCATCTTCCTCTCCCTCCTTGTCTTTGCATTTATTAAACTAAACAGTGTTCCTTTGGACAAGAGAAAGAAAGGGCAAGATGACAGAGGGTGAAAGACCTCAAGCTGATGCTGCATATGTTGAGGATGCTGTCATGGTGTCATGGATCAAACTAGCCTGACTTGATCTCACAGCGTTGTTGTAAACTGATCACAAAATTCATTGCTACTGTTGCCCTGTGGCTGGGAGGAGTGGAAATTGGAGAAAAATCAGGTTGAAAATACCTTGCTAAAGGGATTTGTTCAAGAGTTTTAAGGGGATGATTTGCCTTGTTTTGTTTAGCTCTGTCAGTGAGTTTTTGTGTGCCTTGTGTAGTGGGGGTACCCACACTTCCCTAACTTCTTAGGCAGATGCTGGTGGAAGGAGGGACTGGAGTGAGGCTGACTTGTTCTTCTGTGTGCTGCATCTTTTTAAATGGCATTGACAACTAAGTGAGACAACTGATGGGATATCTCAGAAGGAATTATATGAATCTGACTTGAAATCCCACAGAACCTATAGGTTCTGGTACCTCTGACTGAGATTTTAATTCTCATAATCTTTTGTAAAAATAGGGCTTTGTGAAGGGCAGAGTGTAAAAATGAACTAAATACCATGTTGAAGGTTTTGCATGAAAATTTTGAGCAGTGTCTCCTCTCTGACCAGCTAGCTTTGTTGTAGGATGTTGCATGAAAATCTTCGAGGCACACTTGTACAGGGTCAGCTCTGAAGGAAAGCTGTGTGCTGCCAGTAAGATATAATTGTCTGCTCCTTTGCCACCCCTGTCAGCCCATAAATTCTGCCATCACCCCTCCATAGCTTGGGAATTGACTTTTTCCTGCATAGCTCTGACATCTCCTTAACACTTTCCTACTGCAAGACATTAACAACACTAACAAAACTCAACAAGCACCTGCTCAGGAAAACAGCTACCAAATACTTCAGTGAGCATCATGGGTTTTACTCCAGTGCTTCAAATAAGTATCAAGATTGTGATAGTCTGCCAAGAACACAGAGCCTGTGATATGAGCCCTGCATGTTCACCACACATAACAAAGATGACAAAAAATTGTGTAAGTGTATGGGACATGTACCGAAATGGTCAATTACACCGGAGCCCCAGGCTGTGCCACGTGTGCATTGGGAAGCTGGATGGGAGGAGATGTTTGAGAGTGGTTTGCACAGAGGAGATGACAGCAGGGCCATTAATGGGACTGAGGTGGAGAGGACACAAAGGTGAGACACCATCCAGTGATGGCAGCCACAGTGTTCTGTCAGCTGAGTCTCATAGCAGCCCAGCACAACCAAGGCGAGAGGTGACCTATATGGTGGAGAAGCTTTGAATGCCCTGGGAGTTACTGGTTACTCTCCTTCACGATGTAAAAAGTGTTATATTTAGGTATGCAGTCATTGTAATTAGGGAAGAAAGTGGGTTATTTGGGTCTGGGATCGCTGGAGAGTGATGGCAGAAGGAAGGGTAGGGATGGGG
This sequence comes from Zosterops lateralis, assembly GCF_965231275.1. Classification (NCBI taxonomy): domain Eukaryota; kingdom Metazoa; phylum Chordata; class Aves; order Passeriformes; family Zosteropidae; genus Zosterops; species Zosterops lateralis. The sequence goes on along the minus strand of NC_139762.1, from coordinate 44,013,818 downwards.
TCACTCAGCAGCTGCAGGCTGTGGTGGTTTCCCACTCTTTTCAAAGTGGAGCTAGTGAATCTTAAGGGACATCACAAGTTCCCACTGGGACTAAAGATTCTGATTGAACCAGACCCCAAGAAGTGACTTCCAAAGCCAGCTAAGACACTAAGATGCTTTACCTCAGAAACAGAGCCAGAGTTTTCTTCCATGCTACTGAGGGTGGACTCAACATCATAAACAAATCGTGTAAACTAGAAAATAAAGCCCCTGATTAACCATTAGCCAGTAAAAATACCAGGCCTGGTGATTAATTAATCCAGCCAGTGAACTCACCTCCCAAATGCCATTGAGAGATTTTAAGGTGCAGTAAGCATACTGCAGCTGTGTCTGTGCTAGCAAGTAGTACAGCCTGGGAGCAGATCCATAATGCAGGAGAGTGCCGAGATTGAAATGTGCACACTGTCCGCCTTTCATCTGAGAGGAAGCCACCTCTTGTGCTCTCTTCATGATGCAAACCACAGCAGGTTAAGTAGGGATGATTGGGGCATTCACTTTCTAAGTGCTCTCCTGACCTGGGCTAACTACTAATGTGTAGGCACATTGCATGAACTGGCCCTATTCCAGCTTCTCTGCGAAAATACTGGGACAAGAAACACGTTAAGAAATACTGCTTAATCCCAGCAGCATAATATCAGGCCTTATGGAGACATTCTTGGTATTGCATTAATATATGAATCATACTGAATAATAATAACACAGGATCTAATACCTAAGACAACAATTTAAAAAAAAATAATTTTCCACATGAGAAACTCATATTTTCACAAGCTCTAAGGAAGGAACAGTATTCACATCAGCAAGGGCTTGCCCGTGCAGGAAGGCATCCCAAGAGACCGAGGCTGTTTGCTTTTAGAAGCTTAGGCTAACCTTGGAAAGGAGGGCAGCTTTCTTTCCCATGGGGTGTTGACCTGGCCAATGTCATTGCTGTCACTGCCTGTCCCCAGTTTTTCGCTACTCTTCCCCTAAAGCAAGTGACTGTGTCAGAAATAAGGGATGCTTCCAACATCAGTGTAGACTTACAGAGCAATAGCAGCAGAAGTTAGGGCAAGGTCTGGGCCACTGCTGTGCTTGGGAAAAGACCCTCAGGGTATGATGTGCCAGATATTGCCCTATCTGTGTCAGTTCACACCAGTACTTGTACCAGTATCTTTTTTTTTTCCTCTAGACAATACAGTCAATTTTCCTCTGCTTCTCCCCTCCTTCAGAGGGAAAGTAAATCGCTGCAGTTAAAATCGTAAGTCCTCATAAAAACCTGCTTGTGCCCAGAAAGCTAAGTATCAGAGCTTGCCTAAAGCTTAAGAAGAAGTGGCATCTTTTTCAATAAATTTACATCTCTAAATAGATGATAAGTGTTGAATCAATTTCCATATGTTAAAATAGCAGAGCATTAAGGATTCTGGCACTTCAAGCAATCAACTAATTTGCGACTATTATGAGAATATCTTTTACATTAGTGGAGCAATTCATCTGAAAATCAGGGACAGTCTGCAGCTCTGTGCCCTCTCAATATCATAAAGGATCACAAATCGACAAAAAAAATCCTGTTTGTTTGCCTGAAGAGATTATGGTGCCTTATGACATTCAAGTCTTTGCAAAGTCACCTTTCAGCTCTTAATAAGCCAATTCATAATGTCTCCCCCACCTGGCTTTCCTGGCTACACGGTCTGCTCATGTATACACAGATCCAGCAATAAACAAAAGTGTTGGCAGATACTTCCTGGTGAAAAAGGCAGGAACTGTGATGTACCAACTTCTGTGTCCAAAAAAGATGCAAGGGCAGAAGCTATCCAGTGCCTGCTTCCAATTTCTCCCACCCCTGTGTCCAGTCTGGGCTCACTAAGCCTGCTGTCTGGCCATGTTGGCTAGCTGCTTGCTGAGCCTCAGCTGACAAGCCCTAAACAAAGTTCACAACTCTTCATTCCTACCATTGTGTCTGTGTCTGAAACATACCATTTCCAAAAGGATGCAGAATGTTAAATGTGTATGCAGCCTGAGTTTCAGAAAGCTTCAAGGAAAATCAACTTCTCTCAAGATCAGCTGGTGCTGGTTTTACCAGCATGTGACAGGATGAGGGCTTTGAACCAGGCTTTGAGGGTCAGAATAAAGGGAAGATGGATGAAAAGCTTCAGGTGAAGGGACCCACAGTTAATCCAGCCTTGCCTCATCCTCAGCTTGCAGAGTCATCAAATATTTCCATCATATTTCAGTGCACCGTTCAGAAATGTAACGTGCCATTGCTAATAAGTGCATGGCACTATCAAACCAGTGGAGGGACACTGTGCTGTTCCTGCACCGCACCCAGCAATGTGGTGAGATACTGCTGGCCTGCATGTCAACAGCAATACAGACTTCAAAAGTGCCTGCCTAATGACCAGGAAGATGACAGTGCATCAGTATATTCTCCCTCACATTTAACACACTATCTTCCTATTGCTAAAAAGCAGGGAATAGGAGGAGGACTGATGCAGGGGTTGTAGAATGCCTTTTTACATTTTAGGTTCATATTTTGGAGCTGGCAATGCCACCAGGGAAAGCTGCTAATTAAGCAGGTGGATTTTTCATAGCCCAGATCTTCATCACTATTTATGTGTTTAATTCCTTACTGCCAAAGCAATAGGATGTTCAACCACTGACTTCAAAAGGAGGATTTGCGGGAGCAGCAGGATCTTTATTCTATATAGATTTTTAACTAACATTTTCATTTAATTGAGAAACTGTGCATTTCTAACTCACTTTCCCTTTACAACAGATTCTTGGCTTGGATGATTCCTTTTAAGTTTTCTTGCTCTTTCCCCAACTCCATTTACCATTACATTAAAAAAAAAAAAAAAAAAAAAAAAAAAAAAAAGAACCCAAAGCAAAGAGGACAGCCACAGCTGTGCTCCTCATTATAGATAAGATAAACACAGGCTGCTGTCTGGAAAGCTGAGTATCCTCCTAAGCAGGGAAGTAAGGTGGGGGAACAATTTGCAAGATACCAACATGTTGGCTCCTGGACTCCAGCCTAGAACGGATCTGTTGGCCAACAGTCACTCAGCTTGAGTCCCTGGAACAACACCCTGCTGCTCTGCTGCAGCAGGATATGTAATGGTGTTAAAGACTCAGTGGAATTGCTGTGAGGGTGCAAACACCACTGGAAGCCCTGCAAAAAACAGGCTTTTGCAGGGACAGCTCTTCCAGCACCTTACTCAAGCAAATGCAAGTGTCAGGGACACTCTGGATGTGTGAAAAACATGTTGTGAATGAACCAGTGGTGATAACAATAAGAAATATTTTCTTTTTAAAGGTCTGTGGTATAAAGGTCTATGAGGGGTTGTCCATGAAGGGATCAACCCCCCCTCACCTATTTTATTTCCCCAAGGACTTCTTGATGCTTTTGTTTTCTGGAAGAAAGGAACCAGTCTTTCCTTAAGAGACCAAACTGCGGATACAGTGTAGAGATGCAAGACAACAAGCTGACACAGCCCAGCAGCTAAGGGTGTATCTCTTATAATTTACTGGAGCTCACCCTCCTGACCTTTCTGTGTTTGGATCAGCAGGGAGGGTGCGTAATGAGGGCTGCAGGAGGGCAATCGGGTTCTTACAGCTGGTCAGGCGAATTAATGCGAATTGCTTGGCACTTCACCAAAAACAGACCAATGAGGGCACTTCATCGGAAAAAAAAGAGCAAAAAATAAATCTTGAAGGTGGCCAGTCCATTTCTAACCCGCTGTAGAGGAGAACAGTGGCTCAGTGTTTCAGGGAGACACCACAGCTGCAGGCAAAATGTGTTTCTCTGACATATTTCAGAAACCCTTCTGCTCCTCCATCTTCCGCAGCTTCTCACTTCACCTTCCCTAAATGTCTCTTCCCAGTGTCATTGTGTCCACAGAGAGAAGAGAAATAGCAAACACCTAGCAAGGTACTCTGCCCTTCTTTAGCCTTCTAGACCACACTCATCACCAGGCACTGCAGAGGCAAGGGCTTTTGTAAAGGTAACTCCTGGGAGCCAGGACTTTGAAAACCTTCCCCTCCACACCTCCTCCAGTCCATGCAAATGGCAGAAAATTGGTTTATCCACTCAGCCCTCATGTTGACACTCCCCTCTCACCTGACTCTTTAATTTCTGTGGAGGTGAAGAACCTGCAAAAACCAGGAGTCAGCTGTAAAATGCTGATATTTATATTTATGTTCCAACTAGCATGGCTATGGCAGTGCACGTGCTCTCTCTTCATAATGCTCTCCACATGCTCTTCAAAGTGAAATGTCTTTTCCAGCTGGTCATAGTTACTGGCTACTGGCATCCCTCTGAAATGATCTAGCAATGTTTCCCTGCCCTCTCTATGGCCTCAATCAGGGAAACAGAAAACATCAGAGCTGCTGTGTTCCAGAAGGAGATGGAGACAGAAGTGCATCCCCTCAAGATAGGGGAAACTACTTTCCCTCTGGTTTCTCTTCTGTAAACCATCTTTGCCACAGCAGAGAGCTCCTTGACCTCCTTCTTCTCTCCCAAGAAGGTACTTACTCCCCTTATGTGGCCATGCTTTGGGGCATGGATGCTCATGCTCATGTTCATGGGTACTTGAAACAAGTAGGAAGAAAAAATATGTGTGTGATTTCAACCAACACTATTCCAGAAAAACTCAGGCATTGTACAGCACTGTTGGCCATCTCTTCATCTCGTCAAAGAAGCAGCGGGTGCTTCTGACTGTGATTTGCAGAGAGGCATAAGGGTGTCACGAGCACTGCACCTGCCTCACATCCCCGTGTCCATCCCTCAGCCCCTGGCACCAGCACAACAGTCAGGGCCACTTGTGGAGTCTCTTCAGCCACTCAATGTAATACCCAGGGTCTGGCCTTGGCAAGACAGACCCCAGCTACCCCTCCTGCCTGAGGGGATACTTCCCTTGTGCTCTGTACACAATGGTTTGGTCGGTTCTGCCCCTCCCCAATGCCCTTGGCGTTGTGGTTCCTTCCCCCTCGGTGTGTCTCCATCGGCTCCAGGTCAATGCCCTCACCTGCCCTTTGCCTCGCCCCCAGACCCTCTACCTAAGGGGAGATGGGAGTAGGGTCCTCTCTCTCACCTCTTGGCCTTGGCTCTCTTTGCCTTCTCCTCCCTCCCCGGTTCGGGGTGGGGGGGAATATAATGGACTCTCGTGCTTAACAAAAGAGACTTGTCTCGTCTGTTTCCCTGCCGGTGCCTGCACCTCCCTGGACAGGATGAACACTTGTCACACAATGCAGCAGCCAGAGCCTGGCTTGCTCTGCCAGCAGCACTTCTGCATCACCAAAATCACTACCCTTCACCGGACTGTTTTTATAATCTGCTTTTGGGGTACAGGTGTTAGAGCAAAGAGACTCATCACATGTAAATAAACAAATAATCACATCTGTCTGATTTGAATGGCTGCACCCTCAAATGTGACAAAGGATTTTGCAGTGCATGCTGCAATAAGATATTTAAAATCTCATTTGAAACCTGTCAGCTTCCCTACTCCACGGAAGGGAGATAATGAACACGACATACTTCAAAGTGATGTTTTAAGGGCTAAAAAGATGTTCATGTGAGGCTTTGAAAATGCACATAAATCATAGGTGTTAACACTGAGACCCCATTTATTTGAAATGGTGCCTGTTTGCAATGCAGCCCTGACCTCCCCTTGCTGCTCTGGGCCAGGGCACTGCCAGAGAGGAGGGCAGGGCTGCCTGGCTGCCCACCTTGGGAGGCCCCACACCCAATGGCCCCAACAGTGACAGGAGAGGCCAAGGCTTCACTGCCACCACCACGCCCTCACCCAATGCCAGCAGGGTCTTTGGGGAGAATAGAAAACAAAGCCAGATCTCTGGGAAGCATGAAGAGACAGTTGGGATTGGGATTGACCTTGGTGGCTGAACCCTGTGGCAGAGAAGATCTCTGCCCAAGTGGTGGTTCCCTGCCCACTGGTTGCAGGCAAGCTGTAGATGTCACATATTTGGAGAAAATATTTCCCATGTCCTATTTTTATGCTAATTACTTAAATGTATTTGGAAAGGAAAACACCAAATACCCAATGATGAGAGAATATTAAAGTTGAAAAGTCCTGCACGGGACTCACAGCTCTGCCAACAGCCTGCAGTAACATTTGGTTTTCTGCAGGACCCCTGGCTCCTTCAGGAAGTGGCAGGAGGTTTAGGACTTCCTTTCCAGCTAGTCAGGACTCAGTGCTCCAGCCCCAGGCTGCCTGCAGAGCCATAGGTCTTCCACAGGTACTCAACACAGTGAGTGTTTTTCAGGTATTATTACTGCACTCACTAGACTTATGCAGCAGGTAGGGACTGATGGTGCCTCATTTTGCCCTGGAGAAGAGATGTGCCAGGACCAGGATAAGTACCTACAAGAGCACATCCACATTCTGAGATTTGAGGCACCTAGACCAGGAATTTTTGAACATTGGTAATTTTTACCATGTTTTGCACATTCAGAGCTTCAAGCGTAATGATGAGTGCTCAGCACTTGCCACTCTAAGAGCACCTCAGGAATGAGGGCATTATCCAAAATATCTGCGCAGAATAAATGAAAAATCCTTTGGTGGAAAAACCAGCCAGCATTCACATCCCTCCATGCATAAAGGCGCCGAGTTACAGTTGCACAAGCACTGATGTTGTTGGCCTTTCCTGATACCTCAGAGCTCGGCTGCAACGCCAGTGGAGGATTTTTCTCTGTGTTATCATTAGCACTGAGCTCTGCTGCACATCTGTGACAGGCCACAGCAGGAGACAGTGGCCGTGGGGCTGAGCACAGCGGTGTGAGTGCTCGGAGCGTGCCCCGGGTCAGCCGCAGGCAGCGGGAACGTGTCCCTGCCGCAGCTTTCCAGCCCTGTCACATTGTGTCTGCAGCTTGGAATCACAGGATCGTTATTGCCCCCGTGCTGTAACAGAGCCAGCCCCAGGGCCATCAAGGCTGGGAAAGACCTCTGGTGACCTCACCATTACTTTGGAGCGGTCCAATGATTGATGCACCAACTGAATGATAGATACGATGGGATGTTCGATGTGCGGCACCGACCCCGCCGGCTGGGCTTTGGTACCTCCATGGCAGTGCAGGGGAACACCACCCGGGAGACCAGACACAGCACTGGGCTGTTCCAGAGGCCACTGTTCTCTTTGTCTGTGCAAACTTTTCTGCCCTGCCGTGTATGGGCTCTGTGCTTCCTCTTCACCTCCGCGAATTCCTGGGCTTCCCACTGAAAACTCACCCTGCGAGGGTTTGTTTTCCTTTGCAGCACAGTGCACACCAATGCGAATCTCCGCGAGGCCCTTTATAAATGCAGACCAGCTCTCGTATCTCCTGTGCCTCGGCTGGACATACAGATAATCCCTTGGGATAAGCTTGGAAGAGTAGAGTGAACCTCATTCCAAACCCACCACAGGAACGGGACAGCGGGCCAGGGGGAACCTCTGTAAAGCTTCCCAGTGCCACGGGGCGATTCTGTCTGTATTGAGGCAGCTCAGCAGCCACATTTGGGCGGCTCGCAGGGAACGCAGCGAGGGGGTCCCGTGTGCTGGGCACAATGGGCGCTGCCGAGATTCCGGCCCACTCCTGGGAAGAGGGGTGGGAAGCGGCGATGCGAGGCGCGGTCTGGCCGACAGCGCGTTCATGCGTGGGGCTTTCCTTTCCCCGAAGTCGCCAGAAGGGGCCGGGCCAATTGTCCAGGGCCGATTCCCGCGGGGCCGGGGCCGCGCGCGGGTCGTGAGGGGCGGCGCGCGGGGCGCGCGGGGGGCGCGGGGCGGCGCGCGGGGGGCGGTGCGCGGGTCGTGAGGGGCGGCGCGCGGGTCGCGAGGGGCGGCGCGCGGGGGGCGAGGGGCGGCGCGCGGGGGGCGCGGGGCGGCGCGCGGGTCGCGAGGGGCGGCGCGCGGGGGGCGAGGGGCGGCGCGCGGGGGGCGGGGGGCGGTGCGCGGGGCGGGCGCGGGGCGGCGCGAGGCGCGGGGGCCGCGGGCGGGAGGCGGCGGCGGCGGCGGCGGCGGGGTCGGCGATGGCTTTCGAGGCGCTGGCGGAGGCGGCGGAGCGATGGTGCGCCCGCACGCCCTTCCAGCTCATCGCCGCCGAGGAGACCGAGCGGCGCATGGACTTCTACGCCGAGCCCGGCGTCTCCTTCTACGTGCTCTGCCCGGAGGCCGCCTGCGGAGACAATTTCGTGAGTGCCCCGTGAGGGGATCGGGGGTCACGGGCGTGCGGGGCACCCCCGGCCTGTGCCCGGACCCGCGGGGAGCCCCCGCGCCGCTCCGGGATGCCCCGTCCGTGCGGGTCCCCGGAGCCCGGGGAAGCCCCCGAGGGGAGCGCCGGGGGGGCGGAGGACGGAGCCGTGCCCGGGAGGAGGGATGCGGAGATGGAGGGCGGCGGGGCCGGGGGCCGGGGGGATCCTCCCACAGTCTGCAAAATGGAGTCCGCTGCCGGCGGGGGGCGGCCCCGCGGGCAGGGCTGCGGGCAGGGACACCCCATCCCCCGTTCCCCATCACCCGGCCCGGGGTGGCCGCGGGCTCCGGGCGGGCCGGGAGGAGCGGGGCGAGCCCACCCCTGCCCCTCGCCCCGGGGCCGCAGCCGCCGCTCCCCCCGCCGCCCCTCCGTCCTGCCGGGATGCCGGGGCCGGGGCACGGCGCGGGGACGGGAGGGCTGGCAGGGCTGTCACGGCAAATGGAGAATGGGCAGGAATAAAATGGAGTCAGGATGACAGGAGGGCCGCGCCCCCCCCCGCTCCCCCGGGCCCGCCGCGGGACACGAGCAGGTGCCGGCCCGCCGCCCCTCGCCCAGTCCCGCCCGAGTTCGTGCGGAAAGAGCCCCAGCACCGCAACCCTGTCTCCGGGAAGGGTCGAGGGGTGCTTTGCCCCTCGGCCAGACCCTCCCGGTGGTGAGCAGAAGTGCAGGAAGAGTCACGGAAAAGCGGCACCTCGCCACGGGATTTGAAGCTGCCGAGTGCCAGTTAACTTCAGTGAAAGGATTTTGGTTTGCTGGTTTTAACGAAACAGCTCCTAGCCCCATTATTGTAGGAATGTTGTAGGTTCTTCCTTTAGCGGAGCAAGTTTCGTCCCTCCACTTGCTTGACAAATGTTTGCTAATTCCCTTTCCAACAGGTAAGTGCAGAGTGAGCCCATTTGACAGATGGGTCAAGGAAACAAAGAGCAGTGGAGTGACTTCTCCAGGACCACAGAGCCCAGCGAGGAGGACATTTATTTATTTATTTGTTTATTTATTTGTTTGTTTGTTTATTTATTTATTTATTTATTTATTGTGTCGAATAGATGGTGGTGCTGAATTACGAGAGAAGTTATCTGGAGTTTAGTTATGCGTCTGTCCAGGGATTTGTGAGACCTTCAGATGCAGCAGTGGGGTATCTCAGGCTGTGGATTCTCTCAGTCCTCTGTGGGAATAGCTCTGCACATCTGTCTTCCCAGCACCTCTGAGCCTGCCAGACCCCAGTGCTCATTGCTCCCTGGAGATGTCTGTGCCCAGAAAGGGCCGTACCTGCTGCACTCCTAAACAGGAATATGTATGAATCCAGTGCTAGGCTAAAACTGTGGCTGGACACTAATGATATTGGAAATTTCAGACAAAGTCCATTTATTTTTTTTAGACATTTATTGTTTCTTTATGCACTGCTCAATAATTGAATGAACTCTTTCATACAAAGTCCAGTTCAAAAAAAATCTTAAACAGCTTCAGACCCTATTCCAGTGCTGGCCCTTTTTTTTTTTTTTTTTTTTTTTTTTTTTTTTGGGTTTGAAATCACATTTTCCCTTTTAGTTTGAAAATATTTTCATTCCAGGGTTGGTGTGGGAAGATCTCCCTGCCCAGAGTCACCACTAGTAAAGGGCCAACTCGTGTCAAATCTGCAATATAAACAGTGGAAAAACTAGAAGTGATGTTTTCTTCAGTGTTTTCTAGCCGTATTAGTTGAAGCACTTTTTGTAATGATAATACATTTAAGATAGGCAGATATGTGTCATTCTTAATTCTTTAAAGAGATCGCGTTTCTTTTAATATGATTAAGACCCACTAATGATTAGATTCTCCAGCATCCTGTTTCCTTCTCCCAGTGCACTGTGGGACTTAATTTCTGCTCCCAGCTTGATTATCTTGGTTTTTTGCAGTCACTTTCCTTTTTTTTACAATGTTCCAGATTATAACTTGGCTTTCTATGTGCAATTACAGGCTAAAGTTTATTTTAAGGAGGCTTAATACAAGCCAAGGGACTGATTATCATTTGTGCTTTAAGCCTTGTTGCATGACAGTGTGGAGTGTGAAAATGAGTAAATATAAACAGAATTCACAGTGACACACTTTACAGCCTTCTTGCACCCTGTGCCTCTTCTAGAGAAGCCTCACATTTAATAAGCATCTGATGCCTGGTATTCTTGTTCTTTCTTTACGTCGTCATTTCATAATGATGTGACTTAAAAAGCTATGTAGGAGGTGCCAGAGAATTCCATGATAACCCACTTGTAAGGAGGAAATGATGAGCATGATGAACTTAAAAGGAAAGAGAAGAGGAGAAAAACGTGGAAAGGTTGCCAAGATGCAGTCTGGGGGAGAAAAACACTGAATTTTGTCTAACATCAGAGATCCCAGATCACAACAATCTGATACTTCTCATTTCCGGAAAAGATATGTTTAGGCCAGGCTTTTAACATGCTAGGGATGCAGTTGACCCGTGCGGATGCTTATTGGCATTTTCAGTACCGCCTGGACACAGAAATTCCAAATCAGCATTTTAGATAGCTGAACAATGTATAATTCAGCTCCTGATGCTCCTGAGGTTCTCAAGAAATTAATTGGACTTGTGTAGCCATAATCAAGGAGAGTGAGGGCTGTGATGCTGTTCCTTACAGTCTGTTATTTGTTTTGTCACCATGTTATTACTGGTATTCAAAGTAACTGATAAAATAAATAAAAATATAATGTCATCTTGCTGCAAGATTTCCTGAAAATATTTCAGAAGAGAGTCAGCGGGTCTGAACATTTTATGCAAGTCAAATTATCCCCATAAATATAAAGTTTTGCTGTCATGCACAACAAGTGGGCTGCTTAGAAAAAGGTGGGCCAGCAAATGATTCTGTCATCCAGCAACACTGAGTCATCTAAAGGTGTGAGGGAAAGCAAACCCCTCCAGATACAGCCCTATTGATTTCCTCAGCTATGTGCTGTGTGTAGATGCTGAACTAAATAATTCAACCATGATCTTAGGTTAGCTGAGGTGGAAATTAGTTGCTGTGTGCTTTTGTAGTGACACAAAGCAACTGTGAGCAAAACTGGGCAAGCTTGGAAAACATATACTCTGATGATGAAGTTAATATTTTTTTAATTGCACAGCCAAGCACTGTGGTCCACCAGTTTGCCAGCAGCCAGCTTCTCCCACTGCAGAGAGATCCTCAGGCATCGAGTTTTCCAGGAAAAGCATCTCCATATATTCAGCCTTACTGAACTTTCTAAACAGGAGCTAAATCCTGAAATTATGTTTGTTTTTATTTTGAAAGGCCGAAATTCCTTTTGCAGGTTCCTCTGGAGATGGGTGAGTCAGTGCTGAGACAGTTCCTGCACTGCCTGGGTGCAGCACTGATCCACCACAGAGAGCTGTAGATGCAGCTGAGCCTACAGGCGTTACAACGCTGGTCTTTATTATGGCTGAGGTTTTTGAGGGAAAAGATTAAATCAGCCCGTTTCCGAATGAGATGTGTGCACTAGTGGCACGTGAAGCTTTTGTTGCTACAGTCAACATTTTAAATCCTCTGCAGATGGGGAGATTTTTGGAATTGTTTCTTGCTAATTTGTCCTATGATGCTATGCAAAAAATTCTCCTCAAAAACTCAGTGATCAGATTATTCTCTGAGGTTTTCTCTTGTGCTAAGTCATCTTATTCTGCCTACTGCTGATGAATTCACATTGGTGTCTAAAATGTGTGCAGCTTGAAAAGAGATTATAAAAAACACGATAGGAGAACATGGGGTTAACTTTCCCTGGGGAACAAACCAGCTATGATTTATTAAAGGGCAGGGCCTGATTTTCATTTATGTGGGAGCTCCTGTGTATAGCTCTGGTAGTCAAAAGAAGCCACAATGTAAACAAGAATGAGGATCTCAGTAGTAATAATTGTTTTATATATATAAACAATTGCAACAGGTTTAGCACGAGCCAGGAATTGCCAAGCTGCAACACTGAGCTCTGAAGTTTAGGAGTAACTAAACAGTTTGCTAACTCCAAGTATGAAGAAATCATGGACCAGACCTCCAAAAGCTTCTCCAAAGGCTGTTTTTAAAATGTGATTTGGAAGTGTTCATTTGATATTTTGAAGAGGGCTCATTTGGGTTCACTTCATGTACGTTCTGCCTTTTTAGGCCATAGAAATCACAAAGTCCCTTTTTTTGTTGTTCTTGTAAACAGAAGCTGAGATTTAGTTGTATATTTATAGGATTACAAGGCCCATGACTCTTAAGATGGCATGAAGTATCATGAGACTTGTGGTATGTGTGTTTGAGAGTTGGCAAGACTGTAAAGAACTTATTTTTATTGCCAGAATGGTTAAGACATGACTCTGGTTATATGGAAAGAGCAGAACCTACTCAGTAATGCAGGGCTCTTTTCATAACAGAACATTTCACTGTGTTTATGCTTGTAAAGTGCAACAAGCAGCAAGGAGAATGTAGGTCGAGTGAGGTTCATAGCAAAGCAGTTACAGGTTTTATCTTAAAGGTGCAGTTTAGGGGATGTTAAGTACTGTTTGCTTTTGTTAAGTGCAGAACTGCATTCCTGGCAGGTACCCACCACTGAAGAGGAAGGCAACATGCAAGCCTTATGCTAGGGATGGAAACATCTGTCATTTTGAGTCTTTCCCTGAATGTTAGTTAAGCTTTGGAGAGATCCTCTGCTTTCCTTGTTTAAGCATAACCTGCTGTTTATGGCAAGTAAAAAGGCACTTTGGGGAAAAGAGCTGCTGTGCAAAAAGAGAGGTACAAGAGTCTCAAACCAATTTGGCAGTATTGCACTTCTCTGTGTGGCAAGCTGCCTAAGGCAGTCCCATGCACCAAGTCTTCAAACAGAAGGTGTTTAAGATGATGCATTAGCTTGTGCCTTTGGGCGTAGGAAGCATTGTTGCCTGGGTGCTCCCTGCATCGATTGCCAGCTCTGTTTCAAACAACCTCCTAGCAGCAGAATAAACATCAGTTTTGAGAGAGGCTTCACAGTGTAAGGCTGGGGAATTAGCATCTCCAGAGCAGGAGTAAGACAGGAGGATCTCAAATGGGTTTAAATGTGCCTGCCTGGGAAGAGAAGAATGGGTTCCAGGAGGAATAAATCTCAAAACAGGGTGGGAGGTTTACAGTGTCAGAATGCTGAGAGTGCCCAAACATCTCTCCTTGGCTCTGTGTCTAGCCTGCAGGCAGATTTTGCATCTTTTCTTCTGCATCATCGAGAGAATTACACATCAAGTTCCACCTCCAGGGTCGCATCATATTTGCACTAATGCCAGGAAGACAAAGAGATGCTTTAGCTCTTCCTGAGGGCTTCACTGCAGCAGATGATGCATAAAAAGAGAAAACTCAACATGACTTCCAGGTCTGTGCAGGGCTGATGTTGAACAAAAGCACCTTTATAGGTAAAATGTTCATGTGCTGAATGCTTCGTGGCTGGTGCAACCATGAGGCATTTCCGCTTCTGGATCGATTTCCCTGTTTTCTGATGCATCATGTTCATAAAATCCAGGTTCCTCCTCAGAAACGTGGCTTCTGAAAGAGCCTGCAATGCCTGTCCCCACGGCGGGTCTGAACTGCAGGAGGCTCGGTGTACTTTGGCAGATGTTTACAACATGTCACCTTATAAAATCATATGGAAAGGTTGGCGTGAATTCCTGTTAATGCCTTTCCTTTCTTGTGTTGCTGTTGGCTTTCAGCATGTGTGGAGTGAAAGTGAGGACTGCCTACCTTTCCTGCAGCTTGCACAGGACTACATCTCCTCCTGTGGGAAAAAGACGCTCCATGAAATATTGGAAAAAGTCTTCAAATCCTTCAGACCCGTAAGTTTTTTTGCCTTCTAAACATTGACAGTTACCTGTGAATTTTAATGGGACAGCACTGGATAGAGCAGGGTGTTTTTTCTGCTTCAGAGATTTACATCTCCAGTTGGCTGCCTGGGTACAGGAGCCTTAGCACATAAGCTGCCATTGGGCAATTGGGAATTGTTTCCTGGAAGTCATCTGCCTTTTTATTTCCATCTCTGTGTTTGAGAGGACGAGATTCCCGTGCAGGGTGGGAGGCCAACTGGTGTGTCAGCCAGTGGCAGCGGGCAGGGGCTCATGTCCTGCTGATGCAGCGCTGACTCTGAGGAACAGGATTCGAGTCAGCGCCACAGGACTTTGTGGCAGAGTTGTTTCCTGGCACAGGAATTGGGGAGTTTTGCAAGGATATGAGCAGCAAGAGTAAACCTCTGGGAAACAGGAAGTACGGTCTCTCCTTAGAGTGGTTTATTTTATTTTATGGTTGGGGTTTTTTTCCCCCAGGTGATGCAGATTTTGCTATTAGGATGGTTGCCACTTGGTATTTGCACATACTTGTTTGGTCACTGCTTGGGAAGAAGTTGGAAGAGAAGCTGGGTTTTGTGGGGAGGGGGCCTGTGTTTTTCTGTTTTGCTGCTACTCAGCTTTCTCTGTCCCTGTTTAACACCAAGATTTGTGCCAAAGCCTGGATTTTATCAGGGTGAGGTGTCTTAGGCTGGCTGTTGTTCTTAATTTTTGCCAAATGTTCCCTTTACACAGCCTCTCCTTTTGAATGTTTGGGGCTGGCTAAGGGCTTGGTGCAAAGCAGGGCAAAGTTTGTCACCAGAGCCGTTCTCCCATGATGTCCATGAGAAAGTTGACCAATGGACCTTTTATACCCAGTTGAAAATGTAGACCTTTTCCCTCCTTTCTTTTTCTGGCTGACTAATTGAGAAGACTGGAAACTTATCCCAAGTATTTAGTGCGAAAGGGAGGGCCTGGAGCACCAATATGAAAACACTGGCCTTCACTGTGTTACACCCTTGCAATGGTTTGCACAGATTGCCACAGCTGGTTGACATAAAAGATCATAGTTTTAAAGAATCCTTTGAGAGGCTAGAAATAAATAGAACAGATGCACACTTCTCTTAGAAAGGACTGGAAATCTGATCTGTCACTACAGCTGCTTGTAATTGTGAAAACATGCAAAAAATATAAGTATGTTTCCCAGAACAATATTGGGCTCTAGGATCTTCATAGCTGTCTTCTCCTGCTCAGGAAAGCTGTGCCTTTGATGAGAAACTTACGTTGGTTTAACTAAGGAGAACTTCAGAAAGAGTTAAATTGGTGCAGATTATGTATTTCATTTTAACCACATTTATTACAGCATAAGTTACTGAGAAATTGACTTCAGTCAAACCAAGTTGAGCTACTCTTCAGAATAAAAGGGTTCAAAACAAGGAAAACCATTGCTTGTGTAGCCTGGGCCCTTCATTAATACATCACATTTCACCTCATGATTCCCACAGCCGACCATATAAATTGAGGCTGAACTAGAATGTGTCTTTTCTAAAGACACCCATTCTTGATGTTGTGTTCAGGTGACTTAAAGGATACAACACTGCTGGGCACTTTTTATTCTCATGGCTAGTTATGGTGGTCTGAATAATTCTTTTGTTTACAATCTGCATTTTTCTAGTTTTCCTTCCTTGCTGTTGAATTTCATTTTGCTTTTGTTTGCTCAAAAATGGTGTCCTCAATTGCCAGAGACCTCTTGCAGACTGTAATCAAGTACCTCTTCATTTTCTCGTGGTTATACCACAAATACAAAGTTTCTCGGATTCTCCTTTGACCCAGTATTGAAAGATTCGCATCAGCATAACAAAACTGGGCTTATCATTTGAGGTATGGTTGTGAGTAAACAAGTCTAATTAAGGAATGTATTGATATTTTTCCCTCATAGTAACTATTAAAAATACCACATGCATGGGAGGAAAGATTTAAAAAATTGAATGATGTTACGATAGATGTATAGAAACAGTTATTTTGCACCCTCAGGCTTTTGCCAGAACAAAACCACTTTTCTTCAGTATTGGGAAATTATTTAGTTGGCATCACTTTATACTGTCTTCTGTCCTTTCTCTGCTGGACCCGTTTTACTATTGAGACCACCTTGCTGTCAGCTTCAAGACAACAGTGCATTTGCAGGGCATTTTTTCTCCTCTGTCTCAGCAAATCAGCTGACAGAGACAAGTCTGGCAAACTCTAGTTTGAGAAATGGCAGTTTAGGAAAAAACTGCAACTGAAGGTCAGACTGGGCTTTGCTGAAGTGTCTGGTGGTCCTGGGGACCAGGTTTTTGGCAGGTGCTTGCTAAGCACCTTCTGAAAGTCTTCTCCATTTTGGTATTCCCAGTAGACTTCCATGATTATTAGACAGTTCTGAAATTCTTTGTTGGGGTCCTTTGAAGGGAAATATTTAGAATCTAGAGAACAGTGGCAGTGCATTTGCAGCTTTCTATGCCCTTGTGCCCAGCATGAGCATCTGCTTTCCCATAAGTGAGGGCTCCAAAACCAGCTTTTTCCGGTAACTCAGCTCAGCCCTGCTCTGCATGTTCATGATAACAGCCCAGCCATGTCTCCATGAGCTTGCCCTGGGTTTGTGAAGCAGGAAGGGACTGGCTTCTCATGCTGCTGGGCCCTGTGTTTTGGAGACAGTGAGAACATGAATGCCCAGCAGTTGACAGCCCTCTCAGTGAGATACAGAGAATTCCCTCTGCTCACCAGTCTTCCCTGGGCATAGAAGGCAATGAGAGTGGTCTTCTCACTGCTCTCAGGCATCTCTCCCTAATGTTTTATGGGCCTAAACACAGTGTCAAGCAGGATATTTGATAAGATGAGGCTTTTAAAAAGTGCTGATTTGCCTGCAACAACTAAACCACACCTCCAAGTCCTGCTGTAGACAAGGTGAAGGTGTTTCTTTACTGAAGGTGGTGAGGGGCATGTCGTCTCTACCCATTACTGCCTTCCTGGGTTGGTTTCCACAAAACTCTGTGATTTGCCTTATTATCCACTTCTTCAAGGAGCATCCAGAAGTGCCAGACACCACAAAGGTGGTGATACATGATACCACCAATAGCACTGGGCTCAAATACTGTTATTTGCCTCAGAGCATCCCATCTCCTCCTGTTCTTTTGTCTGGTGTTGGAAGTGCCATGCTCTGGGGCTAGGAGGTTCCCATGCTGGTGTTTTTAAGCATATCTGTTTGGAGACATAGCTCTTCCCACAGGGATTCAACAGAACTATGTTATTTCTTGTGTAGCATCACGTGGACTGCACAGTCTTGTACTTGGTTTATTTTACAGTGTCCTTGTGTGCCAGCTTTTAGTAGGAGAGGGTGCCACTCTGCTTCTGGGAGTTGGTGATTGTGAGGTTATTTATAAAATCAGGGTGCTTTGAAAGGGTTAAGAAAGACAAATATAAGAAATGCCTGAGGGACATCACACCAACTGGCTGAAGTTTGCAGGAAACCAAGGCATGAGTCATACAATTCAGCAGCAAATTCCAGGGGTCCTACACTGAGCTCATCTTCAGCCTGGAAAGCCTACATCTGAAGTGGGGAGTCTGCAGTGTAAAAGCCATTTATTCCATATTCACTGTATTCATACCTGTCCCAATGACCTCTCTCTTACCTCCAGATGGGTAGTTTGGCCAGCAGAAATAAACAGCTGTAGTTCAGGCACTACTGCTTGTTGTTATCCTCTGTCCTTCTCTCCTCACCATGCCCCTGACCTCCTCCTAGTCATGCATCCTTGCCTGGCAGTTTTGTTCCCCTTTTCTACTGATGGATCAGCTCTCTCTTTCTACAACAGTTTTCTGTTTTATGTCTTTTCTCTTTGTTTTCCTCTCCAGTTAAGTCCTTTCAAGTCTGCTGCATAGCTGATACTTTAATTTATGAAGCAGCTATGGACTAGAAGCAGAAACTAGAGTGTTGCAAAGGAGACAAAGGTGGGAGTCAATCTAGGATCAGCCCAGGCCATCTTCATCATCTCACTTTGTCCTTACCTTTTGTACACCCTCGTTCTGTTCTGTCCCAGCGTTTGTAGAGCTCCCTGTGCTTTGGACCCTGATCCTTGTGTTGAAGGTGTGGGCTGATTTGTCACTGCAGTCCAGAGAGCAGTAAGGGGTTAACAGCAGTGAGGGACCACCATAATCCTGTGGGAAGCAACAGGATGTGACACCTAAAATTGAGACCTGCATGATCAAGGCCCTTGGTGCCTTGGAGAGTCATAAAGTGTCTGTGAGAGTATAAAACTGCATCTGCTGTGGAGGAGCCTCCCATTCTATTCCATCCCATCCCACCCCCATTCTTCCTCTGTCAAACCACTAAAGTCTACAGCATCACTCTGATTTACACTGCTCCAGGGAAAGAGGAGCTGGATTTCCTGATGGCAAAGGGAGAGGGGATGTGTGAAAAGCAGGATGTACTCCCCATCCTTTGGGATTGTGTGTCTTTACCGTTCTTGTGGAGCATGTTGTGTTTTCCATGCTAATTTTGCAGTACAGCATCCCATAAAATGAAGATTCATGTGACTCATTTCCTTGCAAATCAAAGAGGAATTATGACCAG
This sequence comes from Zosterops lateralis, assembly GCF_965231275.1. Lineage (NCBI taxonomy): Eukaryota > Metazoa > Chordata > Aves > Passeriformes > Zosteropidae > Zosterops > Zosterops lateralis. Next base: position 43,995,173 of record NC_139762.1, on the reverse strand, counting down.
AGGTGGGAAAAAAAAATGCAGTCTTTCTGCCAGGTGATACAAACAGGAGTACAACATTCACATTTAATTTGAATATACCAGATCAGTTTAGCAAAAATAATACTGGTGTATAAGAAAGTCTAGAAGGAGTCCATGATTTTGCCTTTTGAAAACTGAGTATTTTAATTTTAGCTTCAACACGAAGTAAAACCCCCGCATCCTGAAAATGAACTGAGCACTCAGTTCATGTTCAGTTAAGCATTTGGTTTGAAAAATATGTATGCATAGGAACAATTACTTTGTTCTGCTCAGAAAACAAGAATGTTTTCCATTTGGGATCTCTCCGTAAGTATTTTTCAAATGCAAAGGAGGGGATTTAGTCAGCAAATTCTCCTTCCATTTCTCTGCCAAAGAAACCCTGTAACTAAAAATCTGATTTTCTCACAGTGACAGTGAGGAGTACAAGCTTCATTGCACCCAGAAGCTAATTCTATGCCTTGTATTTATGTCCACTGAATAATTTTGAATGTCAATCACAGACTGAATTAGTTTAGGTCCCTGAAAATCTGCCTCATTGCAGCCTTCTCATTTCCATTCTCTCACCTAAAGAGTGTCACCCTCCTCAAGATTTTTCTGGGCTTTGCCTCTTTCAAGAGCCAACAGCTGCATCACTCTCCAAAGAGGGTGTTAGAGGCATCTGTGCTGCTCTTCCAGCAAGCTAAATACTTGGTATTCTTAGTTATGCCTGGCCTATGATTTTGCTTTGTGGCTATTAATAGCTGTTAGTGTAGGATTCTAATATAAGATTTCCACAACAGATGCATTATTTTGACTGTTACATGGTGTATGTGTCTTCCTGACTTTTGTTGGCTTGCAACCTTTTGAGGGAGAGGGGAGAAGTTCAAGCGTGGCTGTTGGCTCCTTTTCCTGTAGTGAAGAGGTGACATTGATGGTCAGAGCCATCAGGTGGAGACACCCAAACATTGTCCAGGGAAGGGGGGCTGGCAGTTCTTTGCAAGCCCAAATCTAATTTGCAGGAGTTTAAAGGGACAGTTTTTCAGTGGAATACACAGTAATTTGTACCGCAAGGGCTTCACGCAGCATGCAAGACCTTGTTTGGTGTGATGGAGTGATGGGTTCAAGAGAAGCATTTGACATGGCAGGTTCTTTGGGTTTTTAGGGACTCCTTGCCCTAGGGACTCCACACTAGCCAGTCCTTCATGAGGATGTTTTCTTCTTTGGTTTTTATAGGGCTGACAAAAAACCAAACTTAAACCAAGACAACTACTGCTACAGTATTATCATGGTTCTTTCTGAAGTTAAACCACTGCCAAGTCTAAACACTCAACAATTCATAATGTGACCCCAGGGAAAAATGTGAAGCTTTTTGCAAGTGCTTTGTTTTAGTTTTATTTATCTTCCGGTCTCTTAATTTGGTGTGAGGATGCATTTTCAAATCTTTCTTTATCCCAGGAGGGAGAGAAAGAGAGTCAAGATCATTACGTAGTACTGTTATGCCAAGGGTTGAGGTTTTTAAGAAGTGCACGTAGGATTTGTGTGAAGATTTGCAGCAAAGCTGCAGTGAGTGGGTAATTCACTGTTACACAGTATTTTCTCTTCTTTGTAGTTACTTGGGCTTCCAGATGTTGATGATGATGCATTTGAAGAATATAACGCAGATGTGGAAGAAGAGGAACCAGAAGCCGATCACCAACAGATGGGTGTCAGTCAGCAGTGATTTTCTGAGAAGCTATAAAAAAATTCGGAAGCCTTTGGTACCAGGTGGGGTCAGGTGGTCCCACATTAGCCTGTTTGAATTAGCACATCACAAGGGGATATCTGGCTGCCAAGATAAAAGTTTTACAAAAAATGGTTCAAAAAAAAAATTATAATAATAATCCGTGATGAGCTTTGCTAAGAAGTGACCTGAATTTTGCTCCTGCTTCAGTGGGTTTTCTATGGAGTTGTCTTGGTAGCATTCTGCCGTTATCAGTCTAGAAGTAGTTTTGTCGCTGACTTGTCTCTTCGATTTGTGTTCAAGAGTAGCGTTTGCTGACATGAATGTAGAGTACTGAGAATGTAGGAGGTGTGTGGGAAGAGTGCCCAGTCCTCACCAGTGACCTTTCCAAGGAAACCAGTGCAGAGAGCAAACACATCCTGCGCTTCTCTTTTTAGTTCAACAGCTATAGGATTTTGACAAAGTACCAAACTTGGAGAGACTTCTCCTGAAAAACAGTAGTTTAGTAGTGGTTGGTGCTGCAGAAGTGCATATGAAGGCTTAACAAAAATAATGGGAAGTAGGAAATCCAGGAGGTGTCAGGCATATTGATGTCCTTTCACTGACACCTGAGTTTCCAAGTGCTGAATTAATAACTGGGAGTAACTTGCACCAGCAGCACACATTACAACCAACCCTGGTACTCCAGCACCATGTGATCCAAAGGCAAGTGCTGCTTTCTTACAAATCAAGTGAAAAATAGCCATTGCCTATCTCACTTCTGCACGACAACTAACTTCAAGCTTTGCTGGTTTTGATACAAATTACTCCAAATTATAACTCAAACCTTGTGGCATTGTGCATTAGAACCACAGAATTGTAGAATATGCTGAGTTGGAAGACACCCATCAGGATCCTTGAGTCCAGCTCCTGGCCCTGTGCAGGACACCCCAAGAGTCACACTATGTGCCTGAGAGCATTGTCCAAATGTGTCTTGAACTCTGTCAGGCTTGTGCTGTGACCACTTCCCTGGGGAGCCTCTTCCAGTGCCCAACCACCCTCCTGACTCAGCTTCAGGCCATTCTCAGGTCCTGGCACTGGTAATGAGAATGCAGAGATCTGTAGCTGCCCCTCTTCCCCTCCTGAGGATGCTGAAGACCACAATGAGGTCTCCCCTCAGTCTCCTCCAGGCTGAACAAACCAAGTGACCTCAGCCACTCCTTACCAGGTGTCCCTTCTCCCTTTCCATACCCTTCACTATCCTTGCTGCCCTCCTCTGGACACTCACTAATAGTTTAATGCCTTTTTTATGTGGTGGCTCCCAAACTGCCCCCAGCACTCGAGATGAGGCCACTCCAGAGCAGAGGGGACAATCCCATCCCTTGCCCGGCTGGCGATGCTGTCCCTGATGCCCCTCAGGACATGCTTGGCCCTCCTGGCTGCCAGGGCACTGCTGACTCATGTTCAACTTGCCATCAACCAGAACCCCCAGGTCCCTTTCCACAGTGCTGCTCTCCAGCCTCTCATTCCCTGGTCTTTACACACAACCAGGGTTGTCCTGTCCAAGTGCAGAATCCAGCACTTTTACCCCTGTTAAACTTCATAGAGTTGGTGATTGCCCATCTCTAATTTGTCAAGGTCTCTCTGCAGGGCCTCTCTGCCCTTGAGAGAGTTGACAGCTCCGCCCAATTTAGTGTCATCAGCAAAATTACTTAGTATTCCTTCAATTCCTGTGTCCTGGTTGTTGATGAGATGTTGAAGACCTCAGGGCCAAGGATGGAGCCTTGTGGAGCCCCACTGGTGACAAATTTTCAGTATGATGTCACCCTATTCACTGTAAGCCTTTGTGCCCAGCCTGTGAACCAGTTGCTCACCAATCCCAGAACACGGTTATCCAGCTTTGTGCTGGACATTCTAGTCAGAAGAATACTTTTGATACAGTATCAAAAGCTTTACTGAACTCCAGACATACTACATCAACTTGCTTCCCTTGATCAGCTAGGGGGAATACCTTGTCATAAAAGGAAATCAGGTTTGACAGGCAGGACTTTCTCTTCATGAAGCCATGCTGGCTGTGACCAATGACTGCATTGTACTCCAGGTGTTTTTATATACCTTTCAGAATAATATTTTCCATGATCTTACTGGGCACTGAAGTGAGATTGACAGGCCTGTAGTTTCCAGGATCTTCCTTGAGTGCAACTTGAATGCAACTTAACACTGAAGCCATAAGGGTATCAGCCAGCACCTGGCTCTTAAAAATTATGCTGGACCTCTTCCTGGGCCTTTGAGCTAGTCTGGGCATTTACACCTTATTGGAGGGGAGCTGAAATACTGCGTCAGCTGATGTAAAAACTAGTGAGGTTTTACTTATCAGGGGACTTGCTCCCTGAGAGGTTCGACAAGGGTCTTAGTATGAAGGAGAAGATGACCCCTCATATTTTTTACTTGTTTTATGTAGTTCCAAGTAACTTGGATGAGTGCCAGACTGTGAAGATGCAGGGTCTCTTTCTTTACTTGCCTTTTGTACTGAAAATATAAAAAGCAAAGGTAATTCTGTTGTAATACAGCTGTTTTCCACAATCAAGAAAGATGTTTCTAAATTTTCTCCTTTTTTTCCAATTTTTTAAAAATCGTGAAACGAAGGTCACACGCTTCAAAAGCCCTTTTATACACAATTAGCTTTCTAAAACCAAGAGTGAGTGAAGAGAAAATGCTTGGACAACTCCTATAAACAACTCGCATCATTTCGAAAACCCTGTTGTTAACGATGTCCTCTTTTCAATAGATTTTTTAGAGACTTTTTCCGGGGTTACTAAAGAGAGCAAGTTTTCTTGATGGTTTACATTTATGATGGTGGTTTGGGAGATGCACATGATTTTTTCTATCGGAGGCAAAGATCTTCCATAACTGGGACAATGTGTGTTACCTGAGTCTGCACAGAAGTGTCTGCAACACTGTAAAAGAGTTTAAGAATATAAAAAAAAAAAAAAAGGAAGAAAAACAGAGCTTAATGCAACTTTGTACATTCTTTCAGCATGCAGGCATAGACATGGTAGTTACAGCACCTTTTCTATGGACTAGTGATGTGAGAACTATGGCAGTTCACTGTATGACACTGTACAGCAGCAATAGGCTTTTTGCTTACTGAAATAAAGTGTAAGACCAGTGGTTTCCATCCCTGCTTTAAGCCCCTAAATTTTTCTTTCCTCTCCAGATAGGACAGATGCTATAACCATAAACAGAGCCTTCCTTCAGGAGAACCCTTCTCTTCATAGCATCCAACCCTTGTGTTGTGGCTCGCAGAAGTAGATCTTATGGTGCTGACTTTTCTCTGCTCTCGTGTAATGCAAGCGAGCAATTTACAGTGGTGCAAACTGGAGACAAAGTCCTGCTGTTCAGGTTTGCTGGACATTTGCACCCATTTGTTTGAGGGGCAGGTGGGTGGCGCCAGTGTGCAGGTGCAGGCACCCCCCACACACCTGCCCGGCGAGCTGGGCTGCGAGCCTGGCCGGACTGGGACACAGCCCTCTGCCTTTTACAGACAGACAGGCTTCCAGCTGGATCCGTCCCACCATCTGGCTCAGCGTGTGGCTGCACAGACAAGTGCTGGCACAGCAGAGGGGAGGGTGCAGGGTGGACATGGGCTGAGGACCTGCTGCTAAATGCACCTTGCACAGTGTCAGGGGCCTGTGGCAGAGGTGTGGACCGGTCTAAATGCTGTGAGGGATTGACTCCACAAGGCTCAGTGGGAACTGGGTGCTGGTGGCAGCGGGATAAGCAGGAATTCATGAAATAAGGAAAGACTAAGATCCCGTGCTTGTAATTGCATGCAGGAGGTTGTAATGTGTACTGCACTCTGCTGCCTTTCCCTGCATATTGATTGAATTGTTAATGAGTGGTTGGGCATTAATACAGTTGCAAGCAAACAACACTGTAAATTATGTAGATATATTATTATTATTTTCTGTATTCACGAACTCACCTTTTCTTTGGAATGTCATATGCCATTTGCGTGACCTCCACACAGACTTCAAGTGCTGCCCTTCTGCAGTGCTCTCCCCTGCAAAACTCCCACTGAAGCCAGTGAGATTTTGTTCAGACGAGACCTGCAGGACCAGGGGATGTGTGAGGCTTGGTCCTGCAGAAAGCTGAGTGCCCTCATTTCCTCCCACTTCACTAGGAGCCGAATGTGTTGAGCCCTGCTGCTGAACTGAAGCATGACCAGACATCACTGAGAATAAACTGGAATTTTATACATAGAAAATTTAATTTACATGTAATAAATGTGAATGAGCATTAATATAGAATGTATTTTATCAAAAATATTGATTCCTTACTTTGACCAAATAGATTTCTGTGTTACTGTGTGACCTTTCCATACTTGCCAAATGATGCAAGAGGTGTGGAACTGCTTTGGTTATACTAAGAAATGTTTTTGTATTTAATTTGTATTTTATTTTTCCCTCCTTCCTACCACATATTGCAGTTAGTAGCCATTCAATAATTAATCAGGGGTAGCATGACCCACTGACGAGGCTGCCAGACTGAGACACAAGATTTGTCAACACATGCATAAATGCTTGCAAACCTGGGTACTTGGTGAGACATGGGTTTGTATCTCTGCCATTGCCTTGCCCTGAGCTTTAGGTGGGTCTCTGTCTCTGAAAATTCAGTTCAGGCCTCCAGTTATGCACGCAGGCCTCTGGAAAATTTAGCAGGAGCAGGGTAACTCCTTTGAAAGTCCCACCTTAAGCCTTTTGTAAAAGGGACTGTTAGTATTATTTGTCCAGCAGTGTGTATAGTGCTTTAGGTCTGTGGGTGAGCAGAGATAGGCACTGTCATTGCCTATCCTCAGAGCAAACCAGTAATGAAAGGACACAGAAGGGTCTCCCTTTTCCCTTGGCCTTTCTCATAGGTATTTTGTGCTCTAACTAAATGTAAATATGGCAGAGCAGAACCTTTTGCAGAACTGGTGCTTCTGAATATGAGTTGCATGAATGCAGTCAGCAGGGTGCTGCTTGGACGATGAGAAATACATGGGATGCCAGATGGAAAAGCAGATTTCACAACTGTGATGAGTGCAGGGGCAAGAGTGAGCAAAGCCCCTTCAGAGAGAGAGATGCTGAGATTTCTGAGACAGCCAAAGCCATCCTGCCAAGTATCTGCATATTGAACCCATGCATTTTACAAAAAAGCCCCTGTTGACACTACTAAGGCCTTGAGCTCAGTTGTGTTTTCCTATTAATGTCCTGCCTAATCAATGCATTGAGATGGTTGAGGGAGGAAGGGATAGAGAAGGTAAACTGAAAAGCCTATTCTTCTTCTCCAGCATTATGATATTGCGTGAGTTGGCAGGAGCAGCAGTCAGGGTGCAGGAAGCTCCTTTTTTAGGTGCATAGTAACATCTCTTAAAAGGACTTGCTCATGAGAGAAAAAATAGTCAGGCTCTTATCTTGCAGAAATGGGGAGAATAGCTAGAATAGTTCTCTCCTGAGCATGATGACCTGAACCCTTACGAGACTTCAGCTCCACCTCCTGCCCTGCTCCTGGCTCTTTTCCAGGCAGTTTCCCTCCATGTTGTGCCTTTGAAAGTCTCGTGCTTGTAAGAATGCCACTTTTTCTGGGAATAACCATAGTTAGCCTTCCTGCATCAGTGGCATGCATGTCAGCTGCTGCATCTTGGAAGGTGTGCTGTGTGAGATGGTGGCTGAGGGCAACAGGGAGAAGTTTCTGCTGTAACACTGCTGAGTAGGTCCCTGCCTCTTAACCCTCTGCAAGGTGGGACATGAGACTGTGACAGTAAAAACTACTGCAATAACATTGTGCACATGGTTTTGGAAAACTGCCATTCAGGACATATTCCTAACCTCTTTCAGCATCTTTCCTGATCTTTGTCTGGGATCCAGGGCTGATGTCTATGGCTGCTTTACTCAGTGTTACCTTTAGCAGCGGCAGGAGGCAAGATTGCATCCTTACCCTGTGTCCATTCTTCCCTCCTGTCCATACTTACCATTCTGTTCTTAGAAGTTCTCACTCCCAGAAGGGAGGCATAGGAAGGATGAGAGAAACACCTCTTACTTCCCACAACTTGCAGCCAGGTGCATCAGTGGAGCTGCAGTTCAGCACAGTGTGAGTCACACTGTCCTTTCTGTACAGGGGCATGAGGTGGCATGAGAGATGTGTTATCCCTTGAGGACCCGTGAGTGTTCCATGCCAGACAGGAGTTGTGCAGAAGACAGCAGTCATTTTAGTATCTTTTCATATGCAGTTATGTCTAGTCAGATAATCCAGTCTCTGAAAATCATAATCCATTGAGGCTCTCCAGGTTGGGCATCCAGAAAATGAGACTTGTCTGGTTGCCTTGGTCACTGGGAGGTCTCTTTCCCAGTGCTGGCTGTTTTCAGTCTGGCCAGAGGACATGGGAAATTGGGAGTGATCCCTTCAGAGGCATTAGCTGGATGCCCCTTTCTCTGAATTGCTGAGCAGAGGCAAATGCTTTGTTTTATGTGTTTAATTCTGGCAGGACCTCCCCTCCTCCCCTGCAGTCTGTCTGTGCACACAGCTGCAGCTGGGAAGGCTTTGTGTGAGAGAGCCAGGCATGAGTGACTCAGAGCAGCAGCTCCTAGGCCCTGTAACAGGCTGGACTTGAGGTCATCCTTGCAGGGTAGCCACAGAGCTGAAGGCGCTGGGGACATCACTTCCAATGCAGATATTTAAATAGAGTCCTTAAATTTGGTCCTTAGGGGACAGACCCTCTCACTTTGGGTTTTCATTGGATTTCTGAGACTTAGTTGCACTGTTGGTGTCTGATGTCTGTGGCAGGTGGGCAGAGGAAACCTCTTCACTTAACCAACCACATTTACTTGTTCAGTGAGCCAAATTGTCTTTTACATGATCTGTGTTTGACTTTTTTCTCATTGCTGATTTTTTTTTAAAGAAAGACAGTCCTTAAAGGCACCATCTGCATTATTGCAAACCCCAGTCTGTAGAGAACTGCATAGCACTGCACTGTCAGTACGAGCTTGGACATAAAAAAAAATACAGATTAACAAAAAAGGCCTTCATTTGTCTACAAGGAAAGAACCCAAACTTCTTTGAACTAGTTATTGCTGACTATAATGACGCTTACTGGTTTCATGTAAAATACATTGAACTTTGAAATTCTCTTTCTGTACCAACATGCTGTTGCTCATGTAGGCAAAGATCTGTGGTAACAGTGCATGTAAAGGAAGCTTTCATCTTCAGGGGTGGTGGTGGTAGAAATATCAGCTCTGGATTTCAGTCAATGCAATTCTTTTGTCAAGTTTTCCTTTACTAATACAGGGACTAGTCAGCCCTCAACACAAGCAGAAATCATGTTGTGCCACGCCATGCCAAGGCTGTCTTTGGTGTGGTTTCCACCATTTTTCTGGCTGGAAGGCCTCTCTGTCTGGGACTATAAAGCTGTGAAAGGAGTCAACAAAAGAAGTTGCCCTTTTGTTCAGTATTTTCAAAGGTGTAAGCCTTCAGTGGAGCACTGCCTACCTTCTGATCCTCCTTCCTCGTCCACCACCAAGATGTCAAATCCAGCGGTGTCATTACACCATGAGCTTCCCATTAAAGAGCTTACCAAACTCTGATGACTGATGGTGTCTTTTCTCTGTGAGCAAAATCAACTCAGATGTGAATCTGAGGGGCTAAAACACAGCTACAATGCATGTGGCACAGGCTTGACTTTCATGGGTTCTACTGGTGCATGGTGGGATAACAGTGTTTACAGGTGTAAGGAAGAGAAAATGATGTCATCTGAGCTTTGGGCATGCAAAGCTACCCCTGATGGACCCAGAATCATCAGGTGGTTTAGTCTGGCACAGTCTGAGGCAGTGGATTTGCTGTCACAAGCCAGGACTTGGTGGTAGTATTTGTGTATGAGCCAGTATTTCAGACCTCCTTTTCTGTTTTGCACAGAATCGGGAGACATTTGTTGTAATTAAGAGACATGCAACAATGCTGAAATGAAAATGATGATTCTGTTTGAATAATTTGTCTTTTCTTTAAACACTTCACTCTTAATTGCTGCTTTGATGTCTTCTCACCCTATTTAGTTGAAAGAGTCAAGTCAGTCATTACCTGTTGTCGTTAGCCTCTGTGGTTTGACATTTTCCAGCCCATGGAAGAGGAAATGCTTTAACTTAGCACTTGCCTTGTATTTTTGGCACTTCCCAGGGCGTGAGCACTGTGTAGGAGCACACCAAGTACATGCCCTCTGGTGTGCCCAGAACCTCAAGCACTGCCTATAAAGTCATTCCTGTGGCCGGTGGAGTGCCTGCCAGGACTGCCTCCCTCGTGTTGGAGCATGTTCCTGACAGCACGGGCCCCACAGCCTCTTGACAGACCTTAGCATATGGTGGAAGCCACTGGGATAGTTAGGCTCTGGCTACAGATAGAGCTGCCCTTGCAGAAGCAGTGCTGTTCCCAAGCACCTCTTTAGCTGCTTGGAGCCTGCTGCCCTCTCAGGTCTGTTGGATGGGCTTCTTCCTGCATCAGAAGGACAAGTGAATTTAAATGGTTTAGACACCAGCTATATGCTAACATGGACCTCAGCCCAGGGACACCATCTGCCCTGCTGTGGTGGGGAACTGCCCTACAAGGTGGTGGCTGGACCTGGGGGCACTGCCATGTGGACAGGTTTTTTTCCCAGCTCAAGTTTGTCCCCATTCCAGCTCTCCAAAGTTATGTCACACCTTCCCCAGATTAAGAAATTCGGATACTCTAGGGGTATGATAGGCTCTGGCTTTGTATCAAGCACAGGTCCATTAGAGGCACACAGTGTGTGCTTGCCTCTGTTGACTCCTGCCCAATGCTCTGTTCCCCACCTCTGTCCTCAGTCAGCCAGCTGGGAAATGCTGTTACTGCCCCTTGGCAGCACCATGTGCTGTTTTAAGGAGCACATCAGATTTTACATTTTCTTCATGTTCCTTCTACTCCATGACAAGGTTCTTGCTTCTGCCATTTATTTACTGAGTGATGAAATGCTGTAAAAAAGCACATTGAATTTTATTTCCAGTGCCTAGGTATATGCATCCCGTGCTTTTCACTGAGTAGTGCTGTACTTGCAACAGCAAGGCAAGGCTTTTATACCTTTTATTAGACAAACTGACACTGAAAGCCACAAACTCCCAGCGTGCTTCTCCATGCTAAAAAGCAGCAATTACATGAGGCAGTCTGATAGCAGGTAATATCTCCCCAACAACCTAACCTTGCTTGTACACATTTCTTGAAGTATTGCTGCCATAAAGGTGAGATGGAAGAGGCAGTGTTGGAGCCAGGGTTTTATTTACAGCTCCTAGTAGTGCTAAAGAGACCAGGGGTGGATTGTGTCAGCTGTGTTATCCCCACCGCAGGGCTTCTGAGTAGCCTGTGAAGAAGGGCTGTGACATGCCATGAGATTTGAAGCCTTTATGATTTTGGGTTTGTAGCAGTCCCCTAGAGGTCAGCAGAGCCTACATTTTGAAACGCAAAAATGCTCTGGCTGATGGTAGCTTTGCAGGAATGATAAAAGCAAGTTTGCTGCTGGCCTGTGAGACCTGCTTTTTCTCTCTGCAATTTTGGCTGTTGCTGGAAAAGGGATCAGGCTGGAGAAGAAAAAAATCAGCTCATGGGGCAGGAAGTCCTATGTTGGAGACAGGCTTTTCCTTTGCAGACAGACAGACAGGTTGAGAACCTGAAGCAAGGGGAAGAAGCAGCTGGAAGGTGGGTTCCAGCATTGTCAAAGCTGCACGGGGGAGTGGCAGCACGTCTTGGCTCCGATGGTACCCATTCCTTCTGGGATCACGGCTAGACTGTACTGCATCAGATGCAACACCCCAGCAGAGCAAGCTCTGCCCCAGACATGTTTTGTGTGTGTGCATCAGCACTCCAGTGCTGCAGTGGTGTGGCTGCTGGTCACACTGCTCTGCTCTCAGCACTCACTTGTGTGCACCGTGCCACACTGGCCTCAGCCACGCTGCAACTGCTGATCAGATGTTACCTCTGCTTGCCCAGATCCTTACAATCCCAGCCTACTTCATGCAGGCACTTATTTTACCTGCCACCCTGGTCCAGGACTGAAGGTGGAACTGAGTTTTCCCTGGACTTTTTCAGCTTCTAGGGTTGGAACAGCAGTGTAAGGGAGCCAATCTCTGCCACACTGAAATTATTTTAGGCTGACAAGCAGGTCCACCCTGACATGCATTCCATCTTTGCCTTGGAGCAAGCAGCCCTGTCAGGGAGGAGACCTGAAACCAGTGCCTTCAGGACACTGCCAGTATGTGCATCACATTTCTCAGTAATGAGAAAATAAGTTACCTTGAATGGACATGAGCTTGCATTTGCCCTACAAACTGCTCACCCTCTCCCCAGCTACAGCTGCAGGCTAAATAAACTAGGAGTGCAGTTGGCAAAATATGCCTCTCTCTCCCCAGGTTTTCTCCTGGTCAGCATACTCAGGTCTATGGCTGCCCCTTTCCCTATTGATTAGCTGGAAACCATCCAAGCACAGTTCTCCATTTTCCTCTGCATCCTTAAAGATCATATGCTCAGCTCTAGCAAAGACCAGAGACTTGCAGTCTTGGGTCAGGAGGACACATAGTGTTAGAAATGCAGTGATTCACACAGACAAACAGTGCAAGTTTTTATGCCTTCACACTGTCTGGTTTGGTTAATAAAAGCTTGGAAATTTTTATTTTGGCTCTTCTTGAAGGTTTTTCTTTTTTTATTATCCTGTTGCTCCGTGTTTACTGTATTTCTTTTTGTTTCTGCAAACGCCTTATCAGGGAAGGTTTTGAGCTGCCTGTGAGTCATGTAGCAGCGATGGGGAGTGGCAGCTCTGGGAGCTGAGCATGTGAGTTTGTGCCCAGCTCACATCATCTCGTGAAAGAGGCTGCTGATGTGTCACCCAGCTGTCAATGGCCCTCTTGGCTGCCGTGCCCAGGGTGGTCAACCAGGTGCTGGTCACATATCTTCTCCTCCATGTGCCTCTGGCTAGGGAAAGTGAATGTCTTAACCTTGTTGAATTCAGCTCTGTTTTTTGAGCCTTCTCAAGTCAGTGTAGAAGGCTGAAATAAAATTATTTATGCAAAACCTAAATTACAAAGCACAGACCATGGACCCTTCCTTGCCATCACAAAATATCTGAGCCTGAGGGCATGGCAGTTTTATGGATTCAGCAATCTATGAGCTGCAGATATAAAGTGGAATAACGAAATGTTTTCTGAGACCTCTCCAACTGTGCATCAGGACCAGTGCATGAGTGTGTGTTTTTCCAGCTCTGCAGGATAGCAGGAGGCACCTTTCTGGGAATTACCAGAGCAAGGCTCTCGCTAAATTCTTTCAGGTTTTGTCAATGTACGGGTTTTTTGTTTGTCATCCCAAAAAAGAGAGGGCATTGCCTGCAGAACCAGTAATGTGATCACTAACCAGGGTTCATCATCACTCCCCAAACCCTCCCAGGCAGAGATGAGCAATCAAGTAGGTAACTGGCAGCATCCCTGCTAAAAGATAGATTGCATTGCAGCAGCAGATCAGCAAAGGCCCCTGGAACATGCTTTCATCTATCATCACATAAAAGAGCTCAAGAGGGAAACCGGGGATAGACTTGACATCTCTGAGTTAGAATCATTAGGGTTCAAAGGGCCTCTAATTAATCATTGAGTCCAGCCTTTTACCCAACACTGCCAGATCCACCACTAAACAGTCTTCAACATGTAAGAAGTGGTGGAGAAAACTTTTCAAAACAGGAGTGTTTCTGGAGAGAAGAAAAGTCTTCAGTGTGGAACCCAAGCAATGAATGGCAGCCATTGACCCTCTGGCCCCCTCCCTTGTCACTCAGCTTCGTCAACCTTTGCAAAAAGAGCATTGGCAGGACCCCAAATCCTTACAGCTATGTGCTATCCTGCTGCCACAGTGCCCCAACACCCAGCCAGCCACCACACTGAACAGACAGAGCTATTTGCTGCTCCGTGAGGGAGGCACTGCTGCACCTCTGAGGCTAAAGTCCTCTGCACCCTTTGCACAGCTTGTCACCACATCTGTTTGCATGAACATGCACATGTTATCACTCATTAGAGCTTTCACCACCAACTGTTCTTTCAGAACAATAAAAGTCATGTTTTCCTTCCTAATGACTTCCTTGACTTCCTGAGAATCTCCTTCCTCCCACTGGCCCTGCAACAGGGCTGTTTGTACACTGTATGGCGAGCCTTACCCATGGAGAAGGGACCTGTTCAGGCCTACAGGTTGCTTAATGGGATGATGATGCTGAGAGTTACTACAATCAAAGCAAAGTGACCAAGTTTAGCCATTCAGTCATCTGCAGTGGCCTGACACTTGCTGCTGCATATCAGACATTTAGACACGCAAGCAAATTAGACAGAAGATGTGAAGAGCATGCTTCTGACTACTGCCACTGAAGACAGAACATCTGATGGGCAGTTCACATGATCTTGCAGGTCCCTGAACCCTGATCTCCTTTGCCTTTGCAGCTGCTGTTTGGCAGAGTAAGCCTTCCAGTCAGTGCCTGTCACCTACATGTCATTTCTCAGAATGCATGCACTCTTTTCTGGCACTGATACTTAAATAGTCTCAATCTTCATTCCCAATATCCCATAAAAATGATTCATTAGCTGTGATAGCAGAGGAGTAGAGCTTCCGAGAAGAAGGAGAACACTGATGAAATAACCAATGTTTGTATTAGCTATCCTGGCAATGGAGATGGTGGGCATGTGCTACTGAATGGACAACCATGCTCAGAATTACATCTCTACTGACACCTCCACTGTCGCCTCCAAAATAGGTCACAGTTCACAGTCTCTCTGATAAACAGCCCCTCCTAGCTAAGGTAGGCATTTCTTTCAAGTGTCCTTTGAAAGGTCCTCTGTCCTCTTCCCTGCTCCTGTCTGCTGTTGCTGATACTACTACAGCAAATGGTATCCAATACAAGGAGTGTGGGAGCAAGGACATGGCTCACCAAACCACAGCAGCCAGAAGAGCAGGTCAAAGCATGGGCAGGAGCCACATGGGAGCTGCAGCCTTGCATGTAGAGCTGTCTTGACTACAACAGCACATCAGGACTTTGCCAAGTCCCCATCAGTCTTGGAGGGCAACAGAGGGTAGGGTAGCAAACAGGGTTTGCAGAGGCTGACCTGCCAGATCTGCAGTGTGGACATTTCTAGCTATTTTCTCTTTCATATCCTGTTGGTACCATATTAGAAACTCCATGTGAATCCAGACTGACTCATCCATGGAAGAAAACCCTATGTGGGGAGGAAACAACTTGATCTGATGACCTGCTGTATGTTTGAAGCAGCAAGTCTGATTTAATTCCCCCTCCTCTGCTATGATTGACTGCATTCCTTCAACTCCATGTGATATAATCTTGCATTAATGCCATGAGGGTTATCTCAGAAACCAAAGAATCACAGAATTACAGAATCACTAAAGTTGGAAAAGGCCTCTAAGATTCTCAATTCTAAAGGCAAGAATCTTCTTTATTTCTTAAAGAAATACATGTTTTCTGACAAAGTACAGGGAATGAAAGTAACCCAGGTCTGCAGGTAGGCCGTTACTGGGGACAGCCACTGGATTTTCATCTTATGGGAAAATAGACTGGGCAGGACCAGCTTAGTTCCTCTGCAGTGGCTCTGACCTCTAGGCAAGTTAGCACTCAAAATATTAAGTAATGCCGCTGGGTTTGTTTATTGATAAACTTGTTAAGTTGTGAAATCTGTGTGAAAATACACAGTTAAAGTGGATTTTACTGACGTAACTCAGTGTTTACAAGAGCCTCCTGAAAGAGTAAAATCCCAGTTTCCTCTTCCGCTTAATCAGTGAATCTTAGAGCTGGTTTTCATCCAGCTCCTGCTCTTTTTGTCCATCTAAACAATTTCTTTATGGCTGCATAGAGAACTCCAAAGGATGTTTTGGTGTTGCCTTCTCCATTCATCTTCAGGATTTTCTGGGTCATGGAGTCCCTGTCATGCTGCCCTGGCATGTGTCCATGACTTCTAGAGGTGCCTCAGAGGGCAGACAACTGGGATGGACCTTCAATAACCTGGCTGTGATCTGGGAGAACTAGACAGTCCACCTCAAGGCCTGGGAAAAGGCAACAGGTGGGAAGCCAAAGTTTGGTGCTGACCAAACTCTGCTGGAGTCATCAGCTGGGTGAGCCACAGCTCTGTGAGCCAGTGTTCCTGTGCAGAGGTGGCACAGCCATGCTCTGTGTGCCAAGGCAGGGACCCTGGCATAAGTCCACATCCTTTGGCTCGCCTGTTCTCTCCTATGTCAGTGTAGGAAGTTTTCTCCCCAACCCTTCCCTAATTGCTTGTTTCTGGACTCTGGCCACTGTTTGCTGCTCCCAGTGCCTCTGGTACAGCTGTCTGCAGAACTGTGAAATGAGCTGGGTTAAAGACCAACAAGGGCAACTGGGTTTCTAGTTTCTTCTGAAAGGGTGATTTAAACCTCAGTCCTGTTAGCAGCTCGTTTTTACAGTTGCTTCAACTCAGGGAGCAGGGGATGACAGGACAAGGGGACAGGGGTAGGGACAGGATGGATGGGAACATCTTCAGTTTGCTTTGCTGCCAAAGCTGGCAAAGCAACATCCCTACATTTCAGCTCTGCTAGAAGCTTTCTCTACCCTTCACAGGCTCCCATCACTTTGCTGGCAGATCCTACATTGCTTGAAGGATTTACTCCATTTTCCTTTAGGGATTAAATGGTTCACATAGTTTGACATTTATTCTGTCATGGCATATGTGGGACTATCATTAACATTTAAAGGAATGACACATCCATCCAGCAGAGAATAATCTGCTTAATGGCTAAATAGGAAAGCTGTGTACATGAAATTGCAGTCATCTTTGTGATGTAGTTTCGCCTATAAAATTGAGACTCATTTCAAAACAGGAAATTAATTTTCCCTCTTTTTATTCATTGGGTGCCATAAATACAAACTTGCCCCTTGACAACCTAAAGAAGTCTCCACTGTGATGAATTTATAGGACCAGATGTGCCATGGATGCCTTAATGTAAAATCAGCTTCTGGTTTTTTGGACTGATGGCTTTTGAAATGACAGCCTGGGACAACTCACAATTTGTCTCAACTCACACTCTGTGCCAACTCATGAAAAACTTTTACAGGCTGAACTCAAGCATTTGAAGTTTTCTCTTGTGGAAAGCAGGAGACAAAGTGATTTGAAAGAAGGCTGAAAAAATTTAGGTGGACAGTAAGTACTTGATTTGTAGAGGTGTGAGTTACCACTATGTATAAGTTACCACTATGTATTTAGTTATTCTCAAGAAGGGAGTAAAATCTGGACTAATTTAATCAGAAAATTCAGACCAATTGTACTTAAGCCTATGCTATTGTTTCAATACCTAAAGTTCCAGCTGCAAATTTGCATAAACAAGGACAGAAATTCTTTGTTATGTGTTTTAATGTATGAAATGGAAGTAGAGCTGGAAAAAATGGGAACTAGGGAAGAATCACTGAGGAACCAACAGCAGCAAGACTCGGGACTACCACTTGAACTACTGCCTTCTCCATTACACATTCAGCTCTTCAGTAGAAGTAACGCAGTTGCTGATACTCATATTTAGAGTGCATTTACCACTGTGCTGCCCACGCAAGTTCTGAAGAGTGTAAGCAATAGGCAGCCCCTGTGTGCACAGCAGCAGCAGCAGCAGCATGAGCAGGAGAGAGCATCTGGATGGCATGCACACTTCTGGAGGAGGTCTAGCTCAAATGAGACTTCATTCTGCATTTACCCACTCATTTCTTTCCAGCCCTGCTCTCTCGGTTGTGTCAGTGAGACTATTTGCCAGGACACACAATGAAGAGACTGAGGACTTGATTTGTGTTGAAAACAACCTCCATACAGATGAAGTTATTTCTCACCCAGGCTGGTTCACCTTTTGGCTCCAAATCTGGAGACAATGGAGTGACAAGTGCAGATTCTTATGGATGGGGAATAGCAAGAAAAGAAGCTACATCTGAAAGCAGTATGAGTCAAATGACTGCCTGAGGTGGTGGTGTGTCACTTCTTGTGTAGATGCTTCACAGCTGTTTGGCTATGGACCACGATGTTCATCCCAATCCTCAAGTACTGGTTGAAGTTACACCTAAACCACAAGTGTTCAAGTACTTAAATGCACTACTGTGTTAATTAACAACTATTAGAATATTAGAATATCATCAAAAGTGGAAGAACAGAACTGAAGCTCCTTTCACTCATCTCAAGGTTACAAAAGTACCTGGAGAAATCAGGACAAAGTGTGTTTCCTTCTCTACAAATTCCCACACCACCCTCCCCTTCATTCCCACTGGGTAAGTATTTCTCCTACTGCTGGACTCTGAGCAGCTCTCAGCTGCTAAAAACTGATTCCATCAAGCCAGATGTGTGGGACCTACACTTGGGTTAGAATGACCCCCTCAGCATCTTCCCTGAAGACAGGGGAAAGGTCTGAAGTGGAGTGGAACAAAACTGAGCTTCCTTGACCCCTCTCCCAGCCTATCTGCAAACCTGGGGGATGTCTCAGGCTTCTTCCCAGCTAAATTCTGGTTAACTGGAAATGTACCAGGCTTGTACTAAAGTACCAAGCAACATGCTCCATACAGGCAAACCAGAAGCCAAAGGAATATGACCCTTGATATTTTCCTTAAACCACAGTTTCCAGTATAAACCATGTATGCTACAGCTGTATGTGCTACAGTCTGGTAATTAACAGCTTGTTGTTTATGTCTGGGGTGAATAATAAATACATTGTGTCCTGTCTTATCCTCTTCCTCTCCCCATCCCAAATAAGTAGGTTCTGTGTGTGGTTTTCAGGGCTGCCATTGGCACTGAACATGAGCTATCCTCAGCAGAAAGTACACTGAAAGGGAATAAGCAAGCACCACAAGCAAGTACCTTAGTCCCCTCTCTGGCCCCTTGCCTCTATCTGCAGCCTCTGACACTCTGTGAGGAAAGAAGCTGCAGTGTAACTTCCTCTCTCCTTCCCCCCATCCTCACTGCTCCTGGGAGAGCAAGGAGAGGAGAAAGCTGGAGCCAGGGTGGTCCCATCCAGCCTCACGGCAGCTGCAGCAGCTGTAGCCCTTCACCCTACAGGGGCAAAGCTGCTGGATGCTGCAGTCTGAAACGAGGGGAATGGAGAAATTTATGCTTTGCAACATTTTGTATCAATATACAAACCCTGTCTTACTTGTTTCTCTGCAAATATAATTTCAGAAGCTACCTCTGTCATCATCACTTTTGAAATAAAATACACTTTTCTGTCTGGCATCAGGATGAGAAAGCTCAGCCACAAAGCAAATGCTCCTTAGGGCTTCAGACTTTGAAGTGATTGTTCTTAACACAAGCAACAGGCAGCATTCATTAAAAATCTTAGCACTAGAGCAGGGTCAAGCTGAGAAACTTAATATTCTGCTGCTTTACAAGTACTAACCTGGCATAAATTCATCCTGGCCTCTGCAGCTGCCCAGTATGATTTGAAGAGATAAAGAGTGAAAATCTAATGAAGAAGGAATGGAGTTTGGGCTAGTAGATGCACTGGATACAGAGGAGCTTCACAGATACTGCTTCTTGTTCCCAGAGGAGAAGGAGCTCAAATAGCTTTGGGCAGCTTGCAATTGCAAGGGATCATATTTTATTTTCACTTGTGGCCAAGTCAGCTGCTGTATTAAAAAATGACCATGGTCAAAATCAGTGCTGGACACGGCTACGATATGGGAGTAAAAACCATGCTGTAGTACATCTGCTCCCCTGGCACACAGCCCAGCACATTAACCAGAAGTGTTGGGGAAGAGGAGGAGAGAGAAGGAGCTACAGCCTCCAGAGGCTTCCGTGTTCTGGCAGCGAGTGTCTCTAGGGAAAAATCTTCCCAGTTTGGATGTGTTTGTGCATCCCTGTGCAGGACACTCTTAGACATGTGATTAGACATTTTCCTGAACAGGAGCAATCTCAAGTGCAGATTCACAAGCTTTTGTCCTGATCTCTGACTGGGACCCATGAAAGGACAGGGCATAAGATGCTTTGAGGGAGCGTGTGGGGGGATGCAATTAGCAGGCTTGCCAGCCTGGGCAGGCCTATGGGGAGGCAGCCAAGCAGGACTGGGAGGTCAGTCTGGGAGCTTCCCTGAGAATGCCCTGGGGTTGGCAGCCAGAGTAGCAGGACCCTATTACTCTTCTAAGAGCCTGTGCTTGCTGCAGGGAAGCAGATCCCTCTGTGTTGCCTCATCCTGCTCACCCTACCCAGCTGCTGGAGACTGCAGAAGAGGAAGTCCCAAAGGCAATGATTTGGGGTCAGAAACCTCCTGACCCCCATCTGCCTTTTGCTAGAGCTCTGCAAGCTCTCACACATGCCACCAGTGCCCAGAGGATGATAATTGTAGGATAGGGTCTTGCAGTATAAGTGCTTGGGGAACTACTTCTTTGTCTGGCTTTCTCTGCTGCCACCACAGAGGGGTACTGATCTCTGCCTGGGAGCCCTATGTGCAGTCACTGTGTCAATATTTAATCATGGTAATTAGTAACAGGCTGGGTGGCTCAGGAATTCACAGCTCAGCATTTACCTCATTCACTTCACCCCTCTTTTGAGCACGTAAGGGAGGTGTGTGTATGGCAGAGAGAAGCAGAGGCTTTTGGAAGTGCATCTGCCCCTTTTTTTTATTATTTTTTTAACGTTTTATTTATATTATTTATAGGCTTTTACAAATCCTTTTGCTCTGGTGGCACATGATGGTGTGAAACTAGGAAGAGAGGAACTTCATTCTAGGTCAAAAGCAGTTCTTTTTGTATCTAACCCATGGACAGCTGCGCTTTGCTAGCAGTGTTTTAAGCCTTTTAAAAACCACAGACCGGTGGCAGAACAGCAAACTGCCTCTTTCCTCTGAGAACAGGGTTAAAACAAGACCCTGCATGCCTCACCAAGCTCTATCCTTTCACTATAGCAGAGTAGAACATATATCCAGTTACATCAGTCAATGCCCTGCACCTCTCCCAAAGGTATCAGCTACCAGGGGTGGGTCCTCTCTGTTTCAAGGCATGAGATTCAGCCAGCAGAGTGGGGCTAACTGCTTCTGAAATCTTTAGGAATTTCTGTTCAGGAGTTACAAATTAAGCTCTCCTTGGAGACATCATAAATCAGATTCAAGGCTGCCTGCTTTGAAGAGCCCTTCCAATACAGCAGAAGGACACTCACTTGTGATGTGCATGAGCCATGGTTCCAGGACATACACATTCTTCATCTGTGAAAGTTCAAGTTAATAGCTGTAGGAAAATGAATTAATAGGTGCAATAAAATCAAAACCAAATGCAAAGAGTTGCAAGGGGGACGGGTGATGAAATGGCAGATAAAACTTAACATTGATAAATGTTTCTGGGACTCTTTTTCTTGTAAAAGAGAAAATTCAGAGGGAAGATGCTAAAGGTCTGAAGTCATAAGTGATGTGACCATAGAGAATAAAAAAAAGGTTTTAACTTTCTTCTCCAATACAGGAGGAGGAGAAAACTAAATAAAACTAGCAGAAGGCAGGTTCAATTAAGTTCTTCACCAAAACGTACTCAAGTGCTGGAATATGTTACTTAACACAGGATGTGGATGCCCAAAATTTCACTCAGTTAGTATTTGTGGAAGAACAGATATCTGAGGGGGACCAGAAATGGCTGTAGCAACCTTCTTCCCCTTTCCTTTTTAGCCTAATTTCTTTTTAGTAGCAGAGGACAAGTGGCATGTAGCCATCAGAATGGGAGCGGCATTGAGTCCTGAACAGGAGAGACCTGTCAGACAGGGAAACAAAATTCACAGTTCATATGAGAAAATATACATCTCCACCACATATTGAAACTTCTGATGTTAGCACTTACTACACAACAGAAGACAAGTCACTGGGTCAGCATCTCCTCCTTGTCCATCCTTATCCTTTCTGTCCTCATCAAGGCACTGATTACACCATATCAGGTGTATAGGATATATGACTGATAGGAGATGTAGGTTTAAGGTGGTCACACTATTCACCAGTCTCAGCACTCTGCAGAAATATGGATCAGTGGACCGAGTACTGATAACAGTGCTCCAAGACACTGGGTAAGCCTTTTTAGAGTGCAAATACTACAAAATATTGTAAATACAGAGTGATAAGCCTCTCTCCTGCTGCTGGCCTGTAGGACCACAAACTGGAAGAAGGTCTGTAACACTATGGTGTTGTAAAGGGAGCAGCAAGGCAGGGACTATCCATCGGGGCCAGTATGAAGGGACCCAGCTACTTGGCTCTCTCTCCTTACACAGCAGTACTGAGCTGTTATCTCTGTGATGCCTGGTGAGATCCACCTACCACCCTATCAGCTGCCCACTGCCTCACACAATGCAGGACATCTCAAGATGTCATGATCACCTCTCTCTAATTGTGCACATGCCAGTGTATATGCATTAACTACAGTCATGTGAACACCTATGCATGTATTTTTATAGAGATATAAATAGGGATTTTGGGTCCACCACTTTCCAAGCAGATGAGGATTTGGAACTTTCTTTCCCAGAGGAGGCAATTAGGTAGTCTGTTTTAATAAGGGCAGTATCCTGTTCCGCCAGTGATCAGTGAGGATGACTGCCACAATAGCCAAGTGGTGCAGCCAGCAAGCATTTGGCTTCATCACTTCTTGACAGGACCAGATCTCTGTGGAACATTCATAAATAATTAGGCTGGGGGCACAGGAGCTGGCTCATTGCTGCAGACCCACAACAAGACAGACAACAAAACCCCAACCAAATCCTGAATCTTTTCTAATTACTGCTGTGAGGCTTCCTACTAAACCGACTTCAGAACAGAGCTTCTTGTCCATGCTGCAGGGGAGAGGGATGGCATTAGCATCCCTGGGGACTCATGAGTGACAAATTGAAGGTGGGGGGAATATTTGGAGCCTCAACGAGCATGGATGGCAGGAGGCGAGTGAATAGGGAGCTTCACTCAGAGGATGACAGCTGCGAGGCTCCATGTCCCCTCTGCTCCTGACAGCAGTGCCTCCTGGAGCTTTTGTTTCTCTGCAGCCAGGATGACAGCCTTGTGCCACTCTTCACCAGAGAACGCCTTCCTTCCAGGCATGGATACTGTGCATGTGGCATCGAGCTGTTGTCAGTGCCTGACAAACAATAGGGCATCAAGGAAAAACAAAAATGTGGCTTTCTTCTAACACAGACTTTCTCATTTCCAAGCAATATAGTTTTCAATGAGAACATCTTACGTGACTGGACCACTCCAAATAGTCAGGAGATATGCTCTATGCTGGCAATGATTAGAAAAAAACCCTGCCTTCTCAATGCAAATGAAAATTGGTTACAAGAGAGCAAGCATAATGTGCTCAGAGCTTTCCAGGTTCTGTTTTCTCATTCCCCACCCTGCCACCTTGCTTGCATCAGTCATCCTTCCTGTGCTCTGACCCTGCCTTGATGCTGTCACCACACTGTGCTGTGACCTCTCTGAATGCAGCACTGTGCCCGCCTGACCCATTGCAGTGTCTGAGAGAGGGAGGGGCTGTGCTCAGCCCAGACATGCCACTGTGCTCTGGAGACTGCCGGTGAGCAGAAAATAAAGTTTCCTAACTCCAGCCATTGTGAGACACTGGAGGAGATTGCCTAGGTGTTTATTGGGTCTCTGTCACAAAAGGTTTCTAAGAGCAGAATAGAAAAACTCTTTGTCAAAAACCTAGTTTACTTCTAATTGATTCTATCATGGAGCAGAATGGTAGACTAGGTGGATACTAAAGGCCTCAGGCAGTCTTATTTCCTGAGGCACTTTTAGATATGCTAATGACCTAAAGAGTTCCTGAGAGCTAAGTATTTGTTTTTAATACTAAACATAGCTGGTATATTTGGCATGGTCTTAATCATGGTCTGGCTAAAAAGAGAGCCTTCCCTTTCAGTCAACTAGCAATGTTCCAAGCAAATTATCTGTATTAAAAATGCTATTCATGGCACATATTTTAAAAGCAGCATATTCTTCAGTTTGCCAGCCAGGCACCTTCTGGACACAGAGCACATGAAATCCTTAGGTAACACATTTATGAAACCTGTGTCCCCATGGCTCCTTAAGTTACCAAAGATCTGTGATTTATGACAAGAAGCAGCCTTGAGTGGCTTTGACCAGGGTTAGAAGTGCTTACACATGCAGGTAAGGTGCCAAGTCAGAGGGGTTGGGAATCCCCATCACAGGCTGGAACAAGCAGCAGGGACATTCCACTCCAGAGACTTCCAGTTACTGTCCAGTACAGTACAGAACTTTCCAGAAGAGCGTGAGCTAGCCTGAAGAGCATGGGAATGCAAGCCTTGGCTTACTGTGCTCACCAAAATCACGGGTTCAAATGAGGCAACATGCCAAAATCCACTGCTAAACTGATACCCATGGAAAAATTGAGAACAAAAAGATAGAAGAAAAAGGAGAAATAAGTACACGTGGGGCACTGCAAAGCCAGCCACCTCCTTGTGCTGCCAGCCCTCTCCCTTCATGTGTGGATCCTGCAGGAATGAGAGGCAGAGAAGCGTGCACAACCGTAGGGGAAATTATCTCCCATGCTGGTCATGCAGAATGAAGAAAACTCTATCTCCAAACCCATGTGGGGACTAGGATGGTGCTAAGCTCTGCCTTAAGTCTTCTTTTGTTGGGAAAGTCCTGGCAGGATGGATCAGGAATTCTGTGGCAACACGATTTAAATATGAAAACATACAGAGTACGCATGAAAATTAATGCACAATTCAGAGCCTTCTGTGCTGGGCTGAGGCTTGCTTCTGACAAGCTTACACTAAGAAGCAATTAATTTTGATAATGAGCTGATTGGACCGAGAAAGTGAGGCAAAAATTTTCAGTCTGACAGCCATTTCAGGCCAATTTCTGTTCTTCAACACTGTTTCAACAAATTCCATTTTTCATCTGCTGTTATTGTGGTTTTCCCCAGAACAGTGCACAACCTTGAATTCCCCAGGCCTTGGGGATTTTGGGAGAATATGGATAAACTCATTAGCAGGAGCAAAATGATCACTGAATGAATTAATTTGCATAGACATTTAAATGGCTGCTTGCAGACATTTCTTTCACTAAAAGGAGTAGAACAGTTTCCTCTCGAAGTTATGTGGTGGTGCTTAAATTCAATTCCAGTTGGGTTTTCACTGCTCCAGTTTGGTTTTATAATTTGTGTTTTATAATTTTGTAATTATTACTATTGTTTAAGATGGCCTCTCCTTCCCTCTCCTTCTCTCCTTCTCCCCTTCTCCCCTTCCCCCAGACTTTCCCGCCAAAACCTTGGTTGTCCTGGTAACCCTATCCCATAATAGTTGTTTACCACTTTTCTGTTAAGTGTCAATCTTTAAGTTATATAACTTCCCCACCCCCTCATCATGTATTCCTCCTCCCCAAGTTACTTATTATTGGTTCAAAAGTTGTGCATCCCCTCATTATACATTGGCAAAAGGTTGTGATTGGTCCCACGCAATCCCACCCCTGTAACCCACTCAATAAAGAGCCGTGCCATCTCGAGGCCAGCGTCTCTCCTCGGAGCGCTGCCTTGGGGACCACGCACCCCTTGGTTGCACATCCTGAGAGTCCCGCCTCTCTATTCTGTGCACTATCCGCACCGTGGTCGAGTTTGCCCACGCCTCTGGCAAAGTGGCCCCCGGATGTAGTGGCGGCAGGGCTGGCCGGAGCTGCACCCATTGGAGAAGCCGAACCACTGCAAAGTTACTGTCTGAAACAGTCTCATGCTTGGAGAACAATTTGCTGACAGTTCAGATTGAGTTTTCTTCATGTGATGACAGTTATTTGAAAATAACTGAGGAAAAACTTCACCTAATGTCTTGTTCCCAGTTACACTAGCTCCTGAGCTTGTCTCTTGCTGAAAGCTTTTTGCTTCTTTGTCTGTTTTGACATCCCAGATTTTCAGGAAGGTATGGAGACTTTGGCAGCTCTCAAGCATGGAGGTAAGGTAAGCGTAAGCCTTTGGTAAAAGGAAGGAGATAGATGCATTAACCACTTGCCAGAATGGAAATTTACTAGGGTTGTGTCTGTCTGACCCAGCTCAGCACCAGGTTGTTTTGCGCCACAGATGTGCAACGTCTGCCTTGGCACTCAAGACTGGCACACAGTGAGTTACTATGCAAAGGATGGAAATAATAGAAAAGGTGACAGCAGTTTTAGAACTCTTTGTCTTCTCGGAGACCTGGCTGCTACAGCAGATGAGCCCTTCTGTCTTGATGACAGCACGCTAGGATGAAGCCCTGTGAGCAGCTCCAGGTTCACTGGTGCTCCTACAGGGCAGTACCCACCCTACAGATTCACCAGTCACTGACAGCGATCTGGTCCAGCATGTGGATTGAGCTTTGAGGAGTCCCTTGGACAACATGCTCTAATGCCCTTACTAATGAAATTGCAGTTCCTGAATAGGTGTATGTGGTATTTCCAGTGGATAAGACATATACTCATCCCCATTGAATACACGAACATTGATTAATAACACCCTGCTATGTGTGAATTGTGGTTATCCTGTCAATGAGATACACCACGGTTAAGGAGCAAAGGCACAGCATCCTTGACACTGAGACATGTACCTGGATGGACAGTCGTGGGCTGGGGAGCAGTCACAGCCTGATCAGCATACATGGGAAAGCAGCAGACCTGCAGATTACACCCCATACAATAACCATAACCCTTGTACAACCATTTCCAGGTCCCACACAAGATGTACAGAAATAGCTAAGCAAGCAGTTGGTTCTCCATATGAAAATAAAGAAAGTAGAAGGAAAATAAAAATACAGCCACAGCATTCATAAAGCTCCACACGCTCAAGGGCACTGGGATCAGGCAGCTCTGCTGAAGCAAAAGGCCTTTCATGCCACTTCATGTGTGCGTGCGAACTGCACCCTGGTGAATTGCTAACTTGTCCTTTAGGAGCAAGTTAGATAAATGAGATTCCAATATCAGAGCTAATGCTCCTTTGAAGTGTCGCTTTGCCTTTGTGCACTTCTGTCTCTGCACTATCAAAATGTCTTCCATGAAGCTTTATTATCACTGATAATGTAGAACTAAGAGGCAAAATTTTCTATTCAAGGATTGAGTAGTTAAAAAAAAACAATACTTCCCTGGATACTGGAAAATCAAATAGAAGACTCCAGGGCAGAAGGGCTAATTTAAAAAAAAAAAAAAAAAAAGCCTGCTTTACTATGAAAACCCTTGAGGGGAGATAAAAGCTGAAGGGAGGTGCATGCTTGAATAATAAAGCCTTAATGAGTTTGGGTCCGTGTCTAATACAAAGAATTGATTTTGGCTGGTTGATGAAGTTAGCTATTTGATTAGAAAAATTTAATTTAAATGGACACTGCCCACTAAGATCACTCTATTGGAGAAGTCTCTATTGCTGTTATAAGTACCTACTTTAAAAAAAAGAAAATAAAAAAAAAGAAAGGGGACAGGAGTAAAGAAATCTTTTGGGCAATCACTTTTTTTTCATACAGCTGGCAGAATTAGTTGTATGACTTAGCTTCTCTTTTTGTGTGCTTTATTTGGTGTCTCAGTAGAGGAGCTCGCAGAGAGTAGAAGGTAGCTGGAGAAATATAATTTAAAAAATAACAGGAAGATGTGACTATAAAACATTAGCAAAATATAGCTGGCTATCAGCTGGCTTTATAGAAGCCAGGGACAGGAGATATTCCCATGATATTTGCACTTTGCATAAAACTGGGCTGTTTCTAGTTTGGGAGTGCCCACTTAACTAGGCATGAATTCAACACATCATTCTCAGGGAAAATGCTTTGTTTTATTTAGAAAGGACAGGCCAGGAGTTCACTGGGCCACTGACATACCTCAAGATATTAAGAATGAAGCTGGGCTAGTCTTAATATCTTATTTGAGCTTGGATTTGAGCTTCCTTTGTAGTAAATGGGAAGAGTGTGAGTCATCTCACCCCAATGCAGACATTTCAAAGAGGCCAGATGACTCATGTCTATAAGTACCTACTTCACTGATGATAAAGGCCAGCTCAGATGGAGACATCTGATGTCAGATGAGATGACTCCCACCTTGACTTGGGACATTACTGCTGCAAAACCTGAAGTCAGATAAAGAACAAGAGACACAGACTGCTTAGTATGGTATGTTACTCTAACTGGACTTGATGAGGAATCTTGTGCCTGATTGCTTTCTCACATCAGTGTACATCAGCTAGAGAAGAAAGTCACCATCCACTCAGATCTCTCCTACTATGCTTCTGCATTACAGGAGTGACTGCCTGGATCAGTTTAACAGGGGCAAGGTTATAGGTTAAATTCTGTGGCTCAGATAGTGCAATCGTTCAGATGCATAACAATCGGTGGTTGTAGTGCTTAATTTTAGTCTGAGCATCTGCGAGAACCATGCCAGACACATGCCAGAGAGCACATGGTGTAGGAATACGAATATCAGCAAGGCAGCAGGTTTTCAGAATTAAGACAGGACCAAGTAGTTCCCTTTTTCAACGCCCCCATCTTCAGTCCTCAGGCCTTCTCCTCCTCAGACTGTGACAAACGGTGACAGTGGTCACTGGTTCATCCACAGCAACTGAGATCCAACTGCAAGGGTCACTGAAGAGACCATCCAGAAATGCCTGTTTGTTGGTGAGTGCTAACACCATCACATGCTTAGGAGGCAACCTCTGTAGCATCACCCAGGAGCTCAACCTAATCTTAAGTATCTCCAAAGGCCATCTTCCCCCAGGGTCACACTCTCCCTGAGGGGACAGCTAAATAGGGGTTGTCAAGTTTATCAATTGTGGCACTATCCCTTCAAATCAGCAGTAAATGCTGCATTCCAAAAGCAAACTTGTCATTTAAGTAATCTCCAAAGTTGTCTTTGGAATGGATGAAGGATTCAGGACTCAGCCAAAATGACTGCATGTCTGATGTATGTTATTTCTGCTCTCCTCCCTGATGGTTATTTTGGGTTCTGTAGAGTTGCCCAACTCAGCTCCCCCAAATGCTGCCCATACGGGGTTCTGAGTATGTGTTGTATGGACATGTCGTTGACACTAAGACTCTGTCTCAGGCATCTAAAATTCAAGTGCCCATCTTGTAGCTCTGCACATTCCTTAGAGACTGGTGTGTTTTCACAACCAATGACTTTGTGACTGCACAAAGGGTTGGTGCATGTTGGCTAAAATTAGCTACAACACATCTAGGAAATGAGCAGTATATCAACATCCATTAATCATAATAATACTTCCTCTAGTTTCTGAAACAAATCCTGTTTAACCATTCAAACATCACAGGGAAATTCTGCTGGTAGGGTTCACCTGTTACAAAGCAGACCCTCGTGCTGAAGTTTGCTGCAAGTGTTGTCTTGTGCAAACACGTTGCTCTGTCAGAAGCAGAACAAATAGATATTGAATTCCTACAAATTTTTGTCCTATTTCCCCTCGTTTGCCTCCAGCTATGCCCTCCACAGCACTCCCATCTTCAACCCAGGTCATCTGATAAAGTAGCAAGGTCTGTGATGCTGTCCCTTCTGAGTCCATGCACTGAAGGAAACTAGGATTACAGAGAGCCGATGTCTAAATTCCTGTTTATCCATATAGTTTACATTTTCACCACTTGTGGAAGAAGGGCAGGACAAAAGGAAGGGTCAACACATGCAATTTTGTGCTACTGCAGAATCTGATATGGTACGAAACAACACTGCAGACACAAAGGCTTTGCCTCAGAGACCAGAGGAGGAAAGGAGTTGTGTGCCAAATTGTCCTTTCTGATATCAATGACAAGTGTTTTGAAATCCTCTAATTTAAAACTACTTTGGCATATTTTTTTTTCTCTCTCTCAGGCTTGTTGGTGACGTTCAGTGTTGAAACCAATTCTCAGTTTGCTCCATCCCTGGCAACTACTGAGTTCCACCTGCATGCCAGCAATTGCACCTACTATGGGCAAAAGAGTTTAGAGATCCAACTTGCCAGTCCTACATAGCTCTAGTTCAGGGATTATCTATTTTTATGAGCATTCATGGACTGTTTAGATTGTTTTTCTTGACTGTGAAAGTTCCCAAATAGAAATATTATTACTTATATCCATCAAGCCTCTCATTAATTCAAATTCTGCCCTCTAACAAAAAAAATCATAAAATGACTCCTAAGGGAGGAGGTTGCTTCTGAGTCACTGACAGAACAGCTTGTTCCCTGTTCTCATGGGCTTCCCAGCATATCTGGCCTTTATTACCCCCTCTTTCTGGTTTTATGAGTCCTCGCTTGGATTACGATCAGCTGCCAGAGTCCTGCAAGGTGGCAAGAAATTAACAGGAACATCTGGGTATTTCTCTTAGAGCTGCCAATCACTGTCACTGCTGAGTAAATGACCTGAATGGTGCTCATTCACACTGCTGAGTAGCACTGAACATGAGTTTGGGGCATCTTTCACCCAAGAAATGTTAAATTATGGATCTGTCCTTATTTTTGTGTTTTGGAGGCTTTTGGTCTGAAGTGATTAGGCATTGCAGTATGCATGTTATAACCTGGCACGATAGCTAGCCATTCAGTGACCTAGCTAATGAGGAAAGATGATCTCAGTCTGTTTATGAGAAGCAAAATGCTTCCTGCAGTGTCCAGATGGCAGAACAACTTGGTGTGTAGCATTTCACTTCCACATGGCTGGGTGAAATCCTGTGTGAGAAACAATGATGTTGAGCCTTAGTTCTGGAAATCCTCACACATGCTACACTCTCAGCACACAGCCAATGCCTTTTGAATCAAGATCAGAACTTTGGCCTCAGCTTTAAATGCAGTAGCCAGGCTTGTGATTGCCTACAAAGGCAAGTTACATCCAAAAGCTTCTTGCTGCTGGAAAATGTGGACCATGGTGGGCCACTACTGCTGTAGTGTGACTTGCCATTCTCTTGTGACAGTGATGAGTGTCTCTAATGAACATCAGAGTTGCTCCCCATCTTAGATGAAGGCAAGAGCAGGCCTGACTAGATGTTTTAGCATCACTGCTCACTTTCTGGCAAGCAGGATATTAACTGATTGTGACATGGGGAACAGCGAGATTGGATTTGTAGTTTCTGCTTGTTTGTTTTATTGTTTAAGTTAAGAGAACTGTAATGAGATAAAGTACCCTCTAGAAAAAGCTAATTGGATTTGAATAGCTTAATTAATGGAGACAGTCACCTACATAACCCCCCTTTTTTCCCCCCAAGTTATGGGGATCTGCAGTCTGCAAGGAGTAAAAATCAGCACAATTTATGATACTCGGATTAACAACAATATTATTAATGGTTGATGAGGAACTGGAAATAGCTTTTCTGTTCAGGTAGGATATATGTACATTCCAATGTCATGAACCATACAGCAAAATATTCACCACCAAGAACAGGAGAACTTTATATTCTGGGTTTTTTGTTTCTTTCCAAAAAAATACAACCCAGTTATAAATGAGAATTAAAATATAACAAAATGATGAGCAACTAGCAGACATCTACTTCATGGTTGAATTGCTGGTTGAAGATCTTCATCTGAAACGAAAACATTTCCCATTTAACCTGAAGAAATTTTCTTATGATTACTGTTAATATTGATTAAGCTGATGAACTTAGCATTCTTGGCCACAATTTAACAACAGTGAAGGGAGAACACTTGTGTTACATTCCTGCTGCCTGTTGGAGCAGGAAAAATATATAATCCAAATATGGTAGTAGAGCTGTTCTCTAAACTGTCATCTCCTATTGTCTTCAGGAATCACCTGAACCAGGCAATGCTTAGCTGATAGTAAATTTGATAATGTCTTTCTCAGAGGAAATGGGGGATTTACAGAGAAGGAGTAGAATTTACCCTCCCTCAAGCTCCACAGGAAAGAGGTATCAGAAAAGAAAGAGCTTTGTTTTAGGCAGATGGAAGGGACGGGAGAACAATGATGGGATGGGACACACAAATGACCACCGGCTTGGGAGGGACTTCAGAGATGCTGGGAGAAATAGTTTAAAATACACATTGATGGAAGCTACAGATTGTTTGAAATTTCCTTTCAGCCTGCCTAAAGTATGCCCTGCCTGACTGGTACTGTGATGGACCAAGGGACAGAGTTAAGGTTGTAACACTGATCATTCTGGTGTTCAGTCATGGTGCTCCATTCCATTTTCTCAATGTTAGGTGGGATGTTTCTATGAAACACAGCTCTTCTGTTAGGTTTCCATAGGGTTTTCCTTTAAAGCAGAACCCTGCTCTTAGAAGTCCAACATACCCAGGACTTTACTTTCTGAAGTCCCTGCTGGAACTTGAAGGATACTTCAAGCTGTTGAATCAACTGGAATTTTCCTACCTCCTGAGGGATGGCTTCCTTGAGACTCTTGTTTTGGCACTTACCTACTGCTGATTGTAGTGCTGACAGACTGGCTCTATCACCTTGTGATGAAATCAGGCATCTTAATTGTCTTGCAGGATTTAGAGTTTTTGAGTGCTCAGTGCTTATACCCTCTGTGTAGGTCTCTGGAGATCAGGTTTGCAGTGAAGATGTGTATCATGTCTCCTTTCAAGTGCAAAGTACAAAAAATTAGCTACTGTGCAGCAGTGTAACAGGACATATCTTCCCATTGTTTTGCCTTTGATTAAGGGACAGAAGAATCCATGGCTGAACCTCTGCCACTTGCCATATGTCCTTTTGGCTACCCTGCTAAACTGCAAAGAACACCAGGATTTGATTTGCCGCTTTTTTTTTTTTTTTTTTTTTTTTTTTTTTTTTTTTTTTTCTTTTTTTTCTTTTTTTCCCAGTCACAGTGGCCTAATCGTTAGAGGAAATATTTGAACCCTGTTATTCAGCAGATTTCTGGACATTCTAACAAATGGTTTGCAAAAAGTCATGTTGATATGGTGAGGTGTAATCTAGTGGTCTTAATGTCACTCTAATATTTCAGATTTCTGCAAGCCTATTGAAAGTGTATCCTTCTGCAAACAAGCTCAGAATCCCTTTAACTGATGTTACAGCTTTTTGAGTCAATAGGGACAGCTTCTAACATACATGAAATCTAAGCTTGGCTCCTACTTCTCCTTGTCTTTCCTTTTTTTTCAAACTTCCTTATTTGTTTTCACCAACACATTTAATGCATTGGTCCTGAATATCCTTATCAGAGTAAATATGTTAAAGGTCTTGTGCTCTTGAAGCATCGTGTCACAAAGGGGTTTTCCTTGGAATATAACTGACACCTTCAAATTTGTCTTCCTTACACCAATAAATATTCTAATGAGATAATTTTTGCCAAGAGCATTTTCTGTCCTCCTGTGTTAATCCCCTTGCAGGTCTCTTCAGGCCTTGGGAGTAATCAGGCCCATCATTGTTGATAATCATTCACAGCTTCCCTGAACAAACATGTGCCCTGCTGGTTCTCTGTCCACAAACCAATGCCAGGCTAATGAGGCAGCATGAGCAGGACTTTTTTCTTTGATTGAACTTTGGGAACGCAAATTCCCTTTGCACCCTCCTTAGGCAATTTGGGTTTTGACAGATATGGCAGAGAAAACTCTGGAGAGATACAGCTCTCTTTAAAACAGTGCTTTTACTTTATCATGAACCTTTGCCTACAAGAATGCCCAGGTTTAGTCCTGCAAAGTGTAGTCATAAAAATGGACAGTCCATGCTGGGACAAGAAACCCAATTGCACTGTACACAGAAAAGGGATTTAAGACATAAGTGGAGCATGAAGGGGCCAACCATCTGACCAGGAATTACAGACAGTTCCCAGGAGATGTCCATTTCCCAGAGTTAACAGAAAACCTTGGGAAGCAGAAGATAATGTAGTTAGGCCGTGAAGCCCTGTTGTCTTAGATGGCTGAAAAAGTTAAAAATAGAGCTTTTCCAACAGCTTCATTCCAATAAGAACAGAATCCAGTAGGAACAGAACCCATTTTTTTCCTTAGTGCAGGGCCTTATGTTTTGTCTGGCAAACAAATTTACACATCTTATTTTGCAAACCTACAGTCACAGAGATTAACAAAGCCTACAGGTAACAAAAGTAAATAAATAAAGTAAATAAAACTCTTCCTCAGCAGACACTAACTCTACTGCTTTTCAAATGAAAAGTATAAAAATATATACTTGACTATGTTTATGTACAAGAAGAGGTGCTATGTTTGCAAAATGTCCGTTTACATAACACCCAACTCTTTTTCTGGGAACTCATATAAGGAAACTATTAAAATAAATCACAAAGTAAATTAATGATTCAGAGATCTCATTTGTATGAATCTACTTCATAAAATACGTGTATGTGTGAATAGAAGTCAACTGACCATAAAACAAAGTGAAGAGATATGAGCTCACTGTGGAAGGAAAGCTATTTTTAGTCAAAATTTAAAGAAATTGATTCTATTCAAGGCTTCACATCATGCTCTATTAAATTATAAGAGTGAAAACAGGTTCTGATTTAAGAAGAGATAGCACAGCAAGATGCAACATGTCAGAAATGTAATTGTGTACTATGTGCTGATGTTCTGCTTGTCTTCCATTTGTTGGAGCTGACCAAACAGGGAAGATGATCACAGCCAGGAGAATCTTAACCCTCAAAACTCCAATCCCACAGCTCTTACATAGAGCAGCAATATTTCCCCCTTGTTTAATCAATAGAGTGATTATTTAAGAATTCACAGTAAGTAAATCCCCCAAAGTACAATTTTTGTCACTGGGGCTGGAGGAGACAGCTATTTTTAAAAATTAGGCTATAAAGATTAAACTCACAAATAATATAGGATAGGGTAGGGTACCTCTCAGTGGCAAATGAAGATCAGGTGTCATGCAACTAAATATATATTGCAAATCTGGGTCTAAGTGCTGGTAACACCCATCCCTGTCTTATTGTGTTCCAGCAGAATTGGTGAACCCAGTTACCTCCAAGGAGCTTGACTTGTCCCCGAGACACTCATGACTCCTCTTGTGGCACAGCAACCTCTTCTAGTCCCAGTCCCACACAGTTCTTTTCATGTCACGGCTGCCAAAATCTGACATACAGGCAGCCTGAGTGGAGGCAAAGAAATGTATGTTTAAATTAAAAAATGAAAACTATTTTGGGGTTAAAATGCTATCTCCAACACAAGATTTTACAGCCCTGGTCATTTGAAGGAGAGAAAGGAAAAACAGGTTTTGATTTCTGTAATCTAAAATGGCCAACCTTAGGCTTCTTACAATGTCATTGGAGAAAGGCAATGCCCAAGAAACGGAGGCTGCAATACCAAATAAGGGGTTACAATGACCAAGCTGGGTGCAATCTGTGGTGATCAAGTCCAAAGTACTAACAAAATCTTATCATGTAGGAGAACATTCATTTTACCCAAATTTAGTCTTCTAGATACCAAGTATCTACACAAACCATGACACAGAGTTTATTTCCATAACCTGTGGAGACCTGCCCACCACTGGGGGCAATTATTACATCCTAAAAATGGAGTTTAAGCTTGGTGGGCTGAAAGGCTTTTGGAAGACACCTATCAGCAACCACTGACTAAGTGGAGGATGCCAACCTTTTCCTTCTTAGTCTCAGGACTGATTTTCATTCAGAAGACTACCTTTCTGTCTAAGATTTATAATTCCAGCCTGTACCACAGGATAAATGCACATGTAGAGAAGAGAGAGTACATTGCAAAAGAGACTTCCTCACCCAGAACTTTTCAAAATCACTTGAAACACAGTTTCTTCTCAAACTTCCCAGTTTTGATGAGGTCCCCAAATACCTCTGGAGTGAGGAAGGAGAGCTGAACAGCCTGCTCAAGTCTATTCCTCTCTACAGGATCTGAAAAAGGACTTCCACAGTGACAGAAGAGTGACTTATTGAAACCCAGGTGCCTTCCATCCTTTTCTCGACGTTCCTTCTGGTGCAGCTGGCACAGGCAGGTGGCAAGAGGTTCAGGCTACAACTTGCCATCAGAGGCTCTTCTTCTCTACTCTCTGAGGTTAATAACTCCTTCTGCCCACAAGCCATTGCTACTGCTTTAGCCATTCCAGCACAAACATAAATGGGCATAGCTAACCTGAAGAGAACATTTAGGGCATACATCTATACTGCCCTAAAAAGTACAAAAAAAAAAAACCCTAAAATTGCTTTTGAGGTTATTCCTGTGTCTCTTTTCACTGCCAAGTCAGAGAAACAATCCATTGGTTCCCTAGTGACAGCAATATGTGATTTTCATTGGAAAATCAATGCTCCTGGTGACTTCTGAGAGTGTTGCAGAAAAATGTTGGAAAACTAACAGATCCTTAATATTTGTGCTCTTATGGTTATAATCACAGTGAGGAAGACCAGAGAGAGGCCCTCACTGTGCCAAAAGAGCTCAGCAACCATTCATAAATTAGGACATCTTGTATCTAGAGAGGAGTTGAATAATGAACTCATTAAACTTCAATTCATAATGCTTTGCTTCTGTACTGCAGTGCTCAGGAATGGAATAGTTCTGGAAAAGTCAGCCAGAAGAGCCAGCATGTGGATTTAAAGTACTCCTGTTTACCAAGACAACTATTCTAGATAGGTAGCAAATCCAAAGGCAACAGGAAAAATGGGAAAAGAAAGAAAGGAACTGAGCATTTAACTTGATAAACATCTCAGGTGGCTTGCCTGAGATTAGTTGATGAATACATGGGCTGCTTGGCAGTGTACTTGCGTCAACCCTTGCTTTTCTTCTAGGCTTTTCCTCTTAACCCACCATATGACAGGGTCATATTTATTTGGTGTTGCCCACACAGCTAAAGGTCATTTGATGATGGGTAAAAGATACAGAAAAAATCTCAATAAATGTCATTTGCAATCTGAGGGAGGGAATAACAAGAGTGACTCATTTTGAGAACAGTGAGCTTTCTGAGCTAAGGTTTACATTTACCTGGAGGTCTGATGTAGCTGATCTTCGCTCCAGCATTTTGTCTATGGTGGGTTCTGACCTGCAGAAGTCTGGGAAAATAAGTTGGAGGGAAAAATAAATCAGATGGTTTTCCTCTCTTGCATCTATGCTGCCAAAGGAAAATTTAAGCAGAAGCTGCAAAAACTTTCAGGGAGATCTGTTTGCCTTCAAATTACTCTGTGCTTAGCACTGATGATTTTCTGCAAGTTGTCTGTTGCTTATGACTAGGTCATTTCATCACAAGCATGTATTTTACATGCCATAAAATAAAATTTTTAGTTCCCTCAAAGTTCTTTCTTGTCAAAAGCTTTGCTTTTCCTTTAAAATTGCTCACGTGCTTTGAATGCAGAGTGCCCTGTGTCTGACTTCACTACCCCGTTAGACATAGAGAGGGCAGATCAAGGGACATAATGGGACAACAGATTGGCCAGCCTGTGTGCAGGTTTGTAAATGCCTGTTCCTGGCTCCTCTGGAAACAATGGAGGAGCAGAAGCAGCTGGTCTGCAGAGGAGATGAGGCGTGACATCTCCCTGGGAGTGCCGCCTGCCCAAGCACCCCTGGCCCTGCCAGTCCTGGGCTGTCCCGCCAGTCCTGGGCTGTCCCACCAGTCCTGGCAGGGGCAGGCCAGCTCAGAGGGCTGCTTTGAGGATCTAGTCTGTTCCTGTCTGGCTACCTTTTGTTACCATTGCCCAGCATGGGCATCTTGCTCCAGTCTGCTGCACTTCTCCATGTGCTGGTTCTGACAGGAGCAGCAATGATGCTGATAGGGTTGGGTGCTGAACAACCTTGGAAAATTAATTTGGCCCTTCGTGTGTTACAAGAGGAAAACAAACAGCATAGTGAGCACCAAAGTGTGACTTAAACAAAAAGACTTACTAAAGCCACATCTTTCTCCATGTCCCCAGCTGGACTTGCTGAGTTCATTGATTTTAATGAGATTACAGCCCATTAGATGATATATT
This sequence comes from Zosterops lateralis, assembly GCF_965231275.1. Lineage (NCBI taxonomy): Eukaryota > Metazoa > Chordata > Aves > Passeriformes > Zosteropidae > Zosterops > Zosterops lateralis. Next base: position 43,957,636 of record NC_139762.1, on the reverse strand, counting down.
GCCATGTAAAATTCCGGTGAGTGGTACAGTTTATTTTCTCATTTGTTGTTTCTGCCATCTGGCACAACTTTCTTTTATCCTTCTCCATTCACTATCCTCTGAAAATATATTTTCTGTTCTCTATAGACTGTCACTTTTCCCTTGCCAAATATTAGCTTCATGACTGAATACTTCTGATTCCTCTTGAAATCACGTCACAACATCAATTTCTTTCCCCCTGACAATACTCTCAGGTTTCTATTATGAGATGCTGGATTGTGTTGCCAGGTGCACCATGAGTTAAAAGAATACAGCTCCAGTTTGGCAAACATTTGTGCAGCTTCACAGCTTTAATGGGTCCTTGTGACTATAAATAATAAAGGGAAACTAAATAATATACTACTCCATTTTGGAATTCACCTCCTGAGAGAAGAAGGCTTGCCTCATTTTAAGAACAGACAGGTATCATCCTGCAATGGCACAGGATCATCTTGTTGTGGATGAAAAGTCATGGATGTCACATACACCAGAACGACACATTTAATCTGTAAACTCTTTGTGATTGATACAAAGCATGTTCTCCCAAAAAGGCTTGTGCTCACCTACTGAGGGGTGAGATTTGGAATTTTCCTGCAAATATTCCCACATTTAATTTCCTTTGACTGGATAGCTACAAGAGGTTGTTCTAAACATGAAAAAGTGCTGCTGAGCTCTTCTCTCTTTGAGACACACCTGAAGAAGTGCAACCACAGGTACTGGTTGGTGCCTGTCAGCTGATGCTTAGCAAACAGGAAAGGCGGGAAGCGGAAGAATCAGGATGAAGCCTCACAGTCCTGTTCTGCCAGAAGAGTTAAGGCACAGAACAGGGGGTTATATTTCAGTTCTCATGGAAATGGGAAGTGCTCAGCAATTCTTGGGTGGTCCTCAGAGTGTTTCAAGACCAGGTCTTTTTTTAGGACATTATGTATGGGTTGAACCATTTAGAACGGATAAACAGCAATTTTAAAATAAATTGTGAATATAATATTCAGGGTAGGTGACCTCTAAGAGCAAATGAAGCAAAACCTTTTATGCCCTGGAGGGTGTCCTTTGGTTGAGTTTGTGTTTGTAAAATGATTAGAGAAAATGAGGTATATTTAAAAAGACTGGGAGCAGCAAGAACCAAACACAAGAGAAAACATTTAAACACAAAGGCTGGGTGGCAGAAGGGCCCTACACAGAAGGAGAGCTCTTCTGCATTTCACTGCTGCTTCTTTCACACCTGCAAATACACCACTGAGAGATTACTTAAATGAAGTAAAAGCAAGGATAGAATGCAAAAAAGAGAAACTGTGATTCCCTAAAAACTGACTGGCAAGCTGGTGTAGTGGATCAGTGAATGCCATGAATCATGGCAGACCAAGATCAGAGAGTAAAGGGGACACAGTTCACCTAGCTGGGCATTTGTACTAACTGAGGCATTCAGAAAACCTTTGTTTTTTCTCTTCTCACTTATAATCTCTTTTCACCTCTGTTCCTTCCAGATTCAGCCATGTACTTGTTAGTCTACCTTGCCTAGTTCTTACTTTGTTTCATCATGTTAATGGAGAAGCTGAATTTCAGCTCATTTCAGTTGTTTTTTTACCAAGAGGAAATCACACCTAAGGATTTCTATCATATTTTGTTCCATTTCTTCCAAGTGCTGAACATTTTATTGGGTGAAATAGAAAAAAGAATTGCATTTTGGGAAAAATAAGTATTGACTGGTGCTGTGCCGGATCCTATTTCGTATACTGAACTCCATCTGATTGTAGCATCTTGTAATTGGAAGACCTATGGAACTTGCAATCAAATAATTCTGGTGTATATGGAGTTCGTATTCAAACAGTCAGATATGGGCATCCCATAAACATAAATCAAATAAATCTGTAGAGCAGGAGAAATTTGTTTTATCCAGATATCCAGAGCTGTCTGAGACCTCTCCTAAAATCAAAGTATGATGCATAGCAAACAGCTTGGAGGAAGAGTAGCAATCAATACATCAGAGACAAGGAATGAAAAACAGGGCGGTATATTGAAGCATCCCTAATGCCACAATGCTTCTGAAGCAAGTTTGACACACCTCTTGTGCTTTTATGGATACAGCAAAGTCATGCCTGAGATTTTCAAAATGCCCCTTGAATCTGCAGTTCTGTCAGAGTCTAAGCTGACCAAGGTTACTGTTACCTCTTGACTACCTGCCCCTCTGCCCCATGACACTGCTGACTGGATTTTTTTACCTCTCCCTCACACTGGCAAAACCCATACCTAATCCTGCAGTGAGTTGGAGAGCTAAACTGGAAGGAAATGCTTCTTTTCCCCTCTGCACACCTCATGAAATTATTTGCTCATTTCTCCCCCTTAACTGGCTCTCTGTGTGATCACACAAAGAGAAGAGAAGAATGGAGAAAGCATGTAAGGAAAGGTGGAGGGCAACCCCACTTTAGATCATACACTAAACTGCTGTGGAATTTCAGTTTTAAGAACACAACCCTACTCTACGTTATGCATATGTGTGTATGTGGATGTTCCAAATGGACTGCACATTCACTTCACTGCAGTGGCATTTGATACAGGATTCTTGAAATGCTGGGTCACCTTGATTCATGAATTAACCACAGGGAACCACCATATTTTTAGCATTTATACTTCCATTAAAGTACAAAAATTGCTCTTATCTATCATGGTTGTTGTTCAGGAAATCTTTCTAGTAGGTCCAAACTGTGCAGCATTTCCTTTCTTCAGTCCAAAAATAGTCTGAAATTATACTAATGAGATATAAACACTGTCCAATTTGCTTATTTCTATTCAGGCTTTGACTCAAAACCTTATTGACAACATTATAAATGTCAACATTTGATACATAATACATGAACACATTTTAGCAGATGGAGAGGAATAGAAATGAAGCCAAGATGCAGTTGAGGCTGGGCTTGGAATTGCTGGAAGGAGAAGGATGAAGGAAGGAGAGATGCCAAGAAGGAAGTAGAGCAGAAAGAGAGAAAGGAAGATGGGAAGGAAGGGAAATCACTCCTACTGAGTTTCACTGAATTAAATACCAAAAGAGTGAAGGGATAATAAACAATCCATTACTTTCTGCAGTTAAAGGTGAGGCTTTACCTTTGTTCATTGTATGAAGCTCTCTTTGAGAGAAAGAGGAGCTGTGCTATGGGCAGAAGACAATATGCTTGTCCATACTCATACCGCAGCCCATTCTCCGTATCCAGGGGTGGAGTTTGTTCTCTTCCACAGCACGAACAGGGTACCCCCTTGGTCAGAGAGCTCAACTGAAACAGCCTGTTAACCACCAATTTTAGATTAGCATGAGTAACCCACTGCTTACAACCAATAGCTTATACCAATACCACAAACTGCACTAAGCTTCTGGAAGGGTTTTGCCATAACTAAAAATTATGATCATTTTAGATTAAACAGATATGGGGTGCTACCATTCATCACTCAGTCCGTAAAAAAAATTCAAACTATTTTAAAAGGCTAATTGTTGTGCAGCAGAAACACATGGCATAGGGATGAACTGCCTGCAAAACAGTTGTTGAAATGTGCCAATGCTAACTATATTTTAGGGGCTAAGAAAAAGATGCCAGAGGACAAGATGAGAAACAAGGTGAAAATAAAAGATAAACTTATGATTTTGCATTATAGGGATCAGGTTACCAAGGACTACTATCACTACCTGTGCATCAAACAGGCACAGAATGTGATTTTCAGAAACCCCTTTACATATTCTAAAAAGGAGCCCCTATGAACCTTCTCTTTTCTTCTTTTTCCTATGTCGTTTTTGTGCTGAATATTCACACTTCTTTTCTTAGAAAGACAGCTGCTTTGCCCCAAAGTGTCTGTATTTAAAATATAAGGGTATTACTTATGATATTCACTATTCCCATGCTTTTCTTTCTCAAAATATAAAAGAACAGCAACAATGCAATACTAAGGGGAAATTTCCCTAGAAAAAACAAGGAATCTTTTCTATTTTAGATCCTTGGTAGCTCCATTTTCATAGAGCCTATCAGTTTGTCCGCTTTCGGTCTCAGAATTGCTTTTCTAGCCTTCAGCAAGTGCAATGCACAAGTGTAAGTCTGACAAACTTGATTTATGTTAAGAAATAACTTTTCTGTTGTCATAGAAACCACTGCAAGATGATCCAGGCATGAGTAAAAGCTAACAATGAAAAGCAGGTTGCTGGTTTCGCCAATGAAATTCCCTTCGTTGTTGATGTCCCATCAGTAATTTCCTTGCCCTCTAATGCAAAAAGGGCAAAAAGATGGTATCCAGAAGGTTGGCTGAGAGGAAAAACTTGCCTTGAGGGAGGCTTCATTGTCATGACACAGGCACATGTCTCAGCCTAGAAGAGGATGTGCAGCCAGCCCAGTTTCTCCTGCAAGGCTGCACCAGGGGAATGTTCTTTCCAGTAGGGAGCAAAGCCAGACTAGAAATCCCTCAAGCCTGTTATAGAGACGTCCATGCCATGGTGGAAAGAAACAGAATAATTTCCTTTGCTTATGCCATGGGTTTGCTTCCATCAGCAGGAATGAATCATATCCACATTCAGTGTTTGAACGGCTCTTGGCACTGTGCTACGCATAAACAATTTCTGCTTCAATAAGAGAAGCATTCACCTGGACAGCAACAAATACAAGGGAGTAAAAGAATCAATGAACTCTGAACATCATGACGTGTTTTCTGTACCCACCCCAGCATTGCCTGCCCACGAGTTCTGTGACACAGCACAGATAATTACACCCTGCCCAATATAAATGATCATTCACTGCCATTTTTGCACAGTGAGAGCACAGGAATGTACACTGTGTACTACAACACCTACCCTCTGCTCAGTCTCCACCATCAGTCATTGACATGTTAGGGATGTTTATCCCCAAGATTTACAAGGGCAATGAACATTGCTAGTACTTGCCACTACAGCTGTCAGACTGACTTGACATTATTTCCCAAGAGAAATCTGTTTCTGCATCTGCTACTGTTGGTTCAGTTTACAACAGGCTTTCAGCTAAAGGGCTGGTGCTGTGGATCCCTGGCCTCACAAAAAGGCAGAAGGACAAAAGTATTACTGCAAAAAAATCAGAAATCCTGCAATATTTTGTGCAGCCTTTGAGTTCCTTTAAGTAGAAAAGCCAGAGGATTTCAGTCCAGAACGCTCCTCTGCTGAAATTAGTACCGGGAACAGTCCAAAAAGAGGAGGACATGGATAGATTATAACTTATTTGTTTTACCTCTCATGCTGAGTAGCTGGAGTATGTCAATAGTAAGAAAATACTTTAGTGAACCAATATTGCCTCTTTTTCAGCTGGTACACTGTACAGAGAGTATTATTTCCCCTCTAATATTTATAATTTGAAAATATCTGTCAGACAATCTCTCAAAGTCCTTTCTGAGATGAAGCTTACTGGTATTAATTTTGCAGGTGTAAGAAAGAGAGGCTGGTCTGGCATTAGTTCTGATTCCTGATAAAGTGGAAGCAGCTTTTAGCACGGGGTGTGCTATAGATTATGAAATGGGAATTCTGAGTCGATATTTTCCAATATTCTCTGTAAAATGCATTCTTGTAGGCTTTCCATGCAGCATTCTCCTTTTTAATAAAGAAAAAAAAAGTACAGACTACAAGGGGCAGGAAGACAGATGAAATAGACTTGCTTGATCATATAAGTGGATATTAGTGGGCGTTTTTGACAGGGCTCACTGAACTCTAGTTACAAGAATCTGAACAGAAAGCCTCATTTGCTCTTGGTCATTTGCTCATTGCAAACGACCATTTGCAATTTGGTCATTTGCTTCTTTTCTCAAGAGACATAAAAGTGCATGGAGGATGGAAAATTAAACAGAACTCAGTTATTGCCATGATTATTGTTGCCAGATTATAAGAAAGTGCCTGTGTGTTGTAATTCTCTGGGGGAATGGTTCCACCTCCCCACCCCGGGACCCTTGGAATCTCCTACCATATAGTTTAACCCTTCCTTCCTTCCCTTCTTTCCCTAATTGGCTGGGGTCCAGCCATCCCTTCCTGTGAAGAAAATTATATAAACCCCCACTTTTCCTTGTTCTGTCTCTTTCCCTCTGGAAACCTTGAAGAATAATGTGCACATGTACATGTCTCTTTTTATGTTCACTGCCTGTCCACAGCTTGTCTCATACATGCATCTCGTTATGTTTCATTATCACATTTCCTTCCCATGCTCTTTACAGTGCAAAACAAGGTGTGTATTTGGTTATGAAAATGCTGGAGGGGGTTGAGGGCCATTTTGCGTGGGAGATGCTGTATTACCATGTCAATCATTGCTCCTTCTCTTTCTTAGTCTTTGCAGATGAATCCTGCATGAGCCTCAGCTGGGGTGCTTCTGGCACTGGGGAAGCTGAGATTTAGGTAGCAGGTTCCCAGCCCAGGTCCCCTGGCATGTGATCCACACACTGTTATCAAACTTGCACTGGGGGGCCTGAAGGTTTCCTCCCACCATGCTGTACTCCGGGTTTAGAGCTCAGCATAATTTATGGGTTGCTGGAAGATGGTCTTTCCCAGTTGAACTCTTTCACTCTAGGCCTACATATAATTTTTTTTTTTTTTTTTTTTTTTTTTTTTTCCCCAGAGGGAGGGCTGTTGCCTATTAACCTGCCTAGCTACCAATAGGGGAGTAGGGGAGGCAGATCACAGGCCACTGATGCTGGCTGGGTATGCCATTCCTACCAGCCATGCAGGCTCCTGCTGCAGTTTGTCCCCTGTGAATGTAAGTACTGATGAACGTTCTGCTGCTGCTGCTCTGCTTCCCACTTTCTCCTCATATGAGCTGTGTGTTCTGACCTGCGTTCAGCACGGGATGCCATTGAACATCAGGACCTGAAGGCGGCCACGGTCTCTTGGAGGAAGCTTTCTTTTCTTGGAGGCAGCAGGGCATGCAGAGGGACTATAGCAGGAAAGACTGTGGCACCTTCCCCACGGGAGGGGAGTAGGAATAGGTGGAGGCAGAACTGCAAAACAAAACCCATTCAACTGGAATAGCAAAGGCCACTGAGCAGGGGTGGTTGGGCATCGTGCTCGGCTGGATAACCTGCACTCTCCAGAAGAAAATGACCACTGAAAATGAGTGCTTAAGTCACTAGCCTGGGCTGCTTCATCCTGGGGCAACTGTAGATCCAGCACATTCATCAGCTCTTGGTACTTGGTAGAGACTCTTACGGAGAGATGGGACAGGAGAATGGTTGTGGAGACGTGGAAGAGGAGAATGCTTGCAGTAATAGAAGAGTAGCAGCAGGAAGCAGGTTGGTGGGAGAAAAGGTGTTACATTTGCTGGATTATGGATAAAAAATGCCCAGCTGCCAAATCAAACCGTCTGCCTTGTTTGTTTCCTCTTTTTTTTTTTTTTTTTTTTTTTTTTTTACGAATAATCAGTGACTTAAAGACAGAAAAAGATAATAGTATGTCCTCCTTTATATTCCAGAGCGTCCCCCTTCTCCCTGCTGTTTGGCATCGCGCCCATTTCCAGCAGGCACTTTGAGATGCAGATTTCTCCCTGAATAGGTATGGCGGGGCTCTTTGTCCCCATCTCCCCACCTTCATTAGCGGCTCTGCTGTGAGGGCCTTGCTCAGCTATCAGACGGACCAAGGCCGGGCAAGGAGCAGAGCAGAAAAGGCCCCCTTCACACTGATTCATTACCATACAAATGGAGCAACACCCCAGCCAGGCAGAGGGCGGTATCTTTGTAAAACATGCCGAAATAGCGCACAAAACAATGATTACACAGCGCTTATGCACCAGTTAAAATTCACCCTGGGCAGGCTGGATAACGCATATCCGTGTCTGCGATAAAATGGATTCGCTTTGGATCTGCAAATGGTTCATAGATGTCTCTAGAGATAGGGGCACTGCCTGGGGCATGGTGGACTATCTGGGTAGTAACCTACAGCAGGGCAGCAAGCCGTGACAAGAAGACAGATGAGGACAGGAGATGATGCCCCGTTGTCTGTTGCCCTGCTTCAGACTAAATGTTGAAAGATGAGACATCTGTGTATGAGACATCTGTGTGTGTGTGGCTCAAAGGCCAGTCATCCAACATTAACATCCAACCTCCAGGTGTTTGGAGGTTTGTGTCAACCAAGAAGACTCTCAGTTATCAAAATTTGCTTTGGGTAGGAGAGAAAAATGCTGGGTAACTTCATGTGTTCAAGAACTGAAAACCAAACCTGGTTTTAAAGTGCCTTTGGTGAAACATAATCTGACCTTTTGCTTAGTGAAAAGAGTATATAAGAAACACAGTGAAAAGTCCATTTTATATGAATATATGAATTCTGTAGCTTTATTGCTATGTGAATAGTAACAGCATATTTAAAAAAAGATTGGCTGGTGAGAACATGCTCCTGGATGAATACAAGATGGGATGTCACACATGCTAGACAAGGAATTGTAAAGAAGAAAGAGATTGATTTCCTCATTTGGCCATTTGGGATATGTTCCCTCTCTGCTGGAAGTTACATGCTTCTCTGTCAAGACTGGTAATCTCTAAATTTCCTGAAGTTACTTAAACTTACACTTCTGCAGTTATAAGTATCAGGGTCATGTTTGGGAGGAAATAAAAAGTGAAAGCAGATCTGAGAGCAAAGAGAGGTCACAAATGGGGTTAATTAAAGAGTTGTCCATACTCCAGAAACTGGGGAGCTGCTTCCCTGGGCTGTTTAAATCCAGCATTTCTGGACAGGGGCTTTCAGGAGGAAGAAGATACTGAGGCAAAGCCTGTGACCCTCCAACTGGCCTTACAGGTTTGCAGAAAACAGATCAGAGTGGGAAGAGCAACACGTGCCTTTGGGTTCAAACCCCTCATTCAGCTAAAAGACCATCACAGCCAGATGTTGATAAGTTAGTATTGCCAGTGTCAGTCTCTCTGTGGACATCTAACCTGTACTGAGGGCCCAACCACTCCAGAGGGTGGCTGGACACTGGAACAGGCTCCCCAGGACAGTGGTCATGTCCCCAAATCTGCCAGAGATCAAGGGGTGTTTGGACAGTGCTCTCAGGGACATGGTGGGATTGTTAGGGGACGATCTAACAACTGTGTGGGGACAGCAGTTGGTCTTGATGATCCTTGTGGGTCCCTCTAACTGAGCATATTCTGTGATTCTGTGATTCTGTGATCCCTGAGGATTCACCTAGCTGGATGCTATGCTCAAATGTGACAACAAATACAGACCAGCTCATCCAAATGTTTCCTTTGTACTGCACTAGGCTGGGTTATAACCCTAAATCCCTCTGCTGTCAGTGGTCACAGTGGCAACAGAGAGAGCACCATTTTGCAAGAAAACCATTTAAAATAAAGGTTTTTCAGTTTTGGCCCAAGATTCACGGGAAACAGATGACAGAACAGCTTGGGTTAGTGTAAGGCTGAGAACTGTGGGATATACCCACAGTAGCTCTGATACCCAACACAAATGATAAGCAAAGTGCTTGTGCAGCTCTTCCACCTCTGTTTTCCTGCCCTCCTCTCTCACAGGAAGGCACACTAGGATGGAGATGGGTGATGGCACTTGAATGCAGCCCTGCACCGTGGCTGCACAGGATCTGGCTGGTCTGCTGCTCACTTGAATTACATCTAGACTGGAGACAGATCCTAAGGGGCTAGAGCTGAACAATCTGGCCTGGGAAAACCTGGTTCATCAATTCCAATTCTTTTACTGAGTCTTTTATTGTTGTCTCTTAAACATTTTCTGGAAACATTTTATGATGTCTACCTATACCAACAGCCACACAGCATGCTGGATTTGTAACCAGATAATTACACCTTTCAAAATAATATATTCTTGCCTTCTGAGGACCTGAACAGGTAGGTAATAAACACTTTTTTGGCAAGTACTCTGGAAGGCCTTCAAAAGCACAGTCTGGTGTGGAGAAGAAGAGGAACAAAACACCCTTTCTGCAACCTCTTTGATTTATGGAGAGGAAAAAAAACCTTAAAATGCACCATGTTTCTTTGAAAACCAGCATAAGGCAATACTGCCTACAGAAATCTGCTTTATGTCCTCTCAGGTTCTCACTTTTCAGGCATAGTTGCTGGTATGTGAAACACATGTAAGCCTCTCAGTAACAGCTATGCTTTCAGATCTTTATTAACCAATAGAACTGGGAGACTGGCATATCCCTGATCTAGGAGAGAAGGATAGGGAAAAGATCTTCTGAGCCCTGTGAAAAATAAAATTTTGAATATAGTTCATTATTTCTTGCAAATGTTGATCAATTGACCTGCACTTGGATGTGAGCCAGGCTGTAGTCTCATTAAGAGATTCCAGATTAATCATATGCCTCTCAAAGAGGCACTTTAGTGAGATTTTTCTGCAAAGAATATTGATGTAACTCCAGTTATGTTCAATTCTGATAAATATCAAGGCAGGTTTTTTAGCATGTGTGTTACAGACAGAAGTGAAGAAATATATCAGGCTAATTTAACCACAATTTCAGCACCAGTCTGGTTAAATCTGTTTCTAAATCAATCTAGCTCTGCTACTTCTGTGACCAAACCACACACAGAAAGGCCTTAAAACCCAAAGTGATAAACCACCAAGGAACAGCAGTTTATAATGAAAACAACAGGGATGATAATTAAACTTCCACCAGTGGTCTGAATTGGCAGTCAGCTCAGTTAGCAAACTAATAAAGAGACAGACCAAATTCTTTACTGCCTGCCTGTGGGACACATCAGCCTAGACAATATTTCTCCCTACCCCTCTAAAATGGGGTGATACTGTTCAGGCAATAGGCAAAGCTGTTTCCATTTGGCTTCTTCCTCCTTTCTCATGAGTTTTCACCTACTGTTTATTAAGGAGCTGTGTAGTGGTTTGAAAGCAAAACCAGTGAGAGACTCCAAGTCAGAAATACAATTTAATAGAAGGTAAAATAAAAAGCAATAGTAAAGAAGACCCCCCCAACAGAGTCAGAATACAACCTGACACCCTGTTAGTTAGGGTGGTGGAAGCAGTCCAGGTGAGGTGGTCTTCCTGAAGCAGTGATCCCATAGAAAGGTCTGGTAGCTCTTGTCCTCTGGGAATCCAGTAGGCAAGGGCCGCCTGTACTGTCCCAAATCCCAGCTTATATCCAGGTGAGAATGCTTGGCTCCTCCCCCTGGGTGGAGCATCTCACAATGGGATGATGAGTCGTGAAGTGGGTCCTTGATGGCCCATTAAACAGAGGATAGCCCAGAGAGGGGGGGCCTGGGAAAACACTGCCCTACCTGGCTTCAACAGCTCATGGAGATAGTGATAGAATAAATACTTTGTGCACATCCTACACTACAACCCAGGACAAGCTGTTCTATTTAGACTTCCCCACTCCATTTGCCTCTGGACTCCCATCTAATTCTTGTCTCATTACTTCTGTTTTGATGTCCACAAGACATTTTAGTAAGAATTAATTTCTTACCTGACAAAGCCCTAATATGTACCATACAGCAATATTAGCAAAATCCAATAGATTCTCTACTGTCTGATTTCTGAGCTTTTGTGATTAATTGTGCAGCATTGACAGTAAATACATTTAGTTTATGTCAGCTGCTGATCAGAAAAAAATATTTATCTCTTTTCCTCTAGTACAGGTCATATCTACAAATCACCAGGTGAATTCAAAAGTGGCTTTTCAGGCTGCTACAATCTCTACACAACAATGTATTTCTCTGTTTCATTTTTTCAGAGCTATCCTGCTGTATATGAACTTACGAGGTATTTTTGCAGAAATATTTATTGCATGTTCTGTGCTTCATGGCTCTGCTTAGCAGGTGAGCATTAGTGACATGGGGTTTTTGTCACTGGTATCTGCATAATTTGGATACTGTGAGTTCCCTAAAAGTTCTGTGTTTCCAAAGCTCTTCCTATCATAAGGACACAGTATAAAATGTATTGAACTTCTGTGCCTATTAACATGCTTTTACTTACTGCTTGAGCTTCTTGCAATTTGTAATGTGTTTTATCCTGACAAAATGATAAAGAGGTAGGGAGTAGAAAGGGAGGAACAGAATCAGCTAGAGAATAGACTGACTTCTAAGTTGCCCAGATAATTAAGCCTGAGAGCTGAAAAACAAGGACAAGATTTCTTCTGACCTATGCTGCTGCTCTTCAAGCATTGTACCCTCTTTCCTTTTGTTCCTTTTCTTCTGGGAAAACACAGTGTCTTTCCAGATTTCTTCCACTGGGAATATATCCTTCATGTAAATAATTTTTGATTTAACAACGTATTTTTAATAATTTTCAGCATCCTCATTCAGTTTGACTTTTTCTCTTCCCTTAGAAAATGCCCTTCATAATAATGGAATTGCATTAACATCTCTCTTTCAGCCTCCACTGCAAATAGGGACTTGAATTGAAGCCCTGGTTTGAACACTATTAGTAGAGGCACATCAGTTCAAGTGGGTTACAGCTGTTGGAACCTGCACTGTAATATTGTCAGACAGAGCAAACTATCAGATCATCAAATATGATTTTAAATGAAGTCTGAAGTCTAAAAGGGTTCTGGAAAGAACCATTTTCAGAAAAAGGCAAGGAGAATTACTCCAAATATAATGAAGGAGCTAATTTTTTTTTAAAAAAATCAACAAAATGCTCCAAAGCTTCCTCAATTCTAAGGATTTTACTATGTATTTGTGAATTCTCTAAAGCATTCTTTTCCTCTGTTGTCACTGTCTAACACACCACACTGCATAACTGTCTTTGTGCATTTACATTTTTCTTTGTTGCTGAGGACAGCCAGCATGAATTAGAAGCTGTTCATAGCCAAATTGTGAAGTATCAGGATATTAACTTGGATGTGGCAATGGATTAAAGCAGGGCTGTCCCACCCCTTCTCCCAGCCTTGCAGGGGAGGGTGTTGATGGGTCACACAGCTGCTCCTGAACTGCCACTGTTCCTGACTGACATATTTTTTGCTTTACTCTAACACGTCAAGCTGTCTGTATCCTTCTGTCAGCTCCAGGCAAGGATGCCAGCCTCTCAGATAAGGGCAGCATGATGAGGCAAGGTTGGTACTCGTGTCAGCCACCCCAGCTTGATCTGCTGCTGCACGGGTCTGCACACTGCCAAAACTCTGTCATTCCTGTCTTCTGGGCAGCTACTCTTTGTAAAACCAATCTACTACTTTACAAAAGTTATTCTTTCACCCCAGACTGGGGATTTGTCGAACTCCTGAATCACCGGGAGGCCCCATGGAGGCTCTCTGGGCTGGGTTGTGGGTGTAGCCCCACCTCATGCTGTTAGTATGAACAGGAGGGTTCCCTTCACTGAACCCACTCCTAAGCAGAAGGCAAAGGATCAACCGGGAGATTTAATGTGAAGCACCGAATACTAAATTATTACCACTGAACCTAACTCGCTGCCTCCCCCCAAATGCTTGAAATTCAAACAGATGATTGCTCTGCATAAAGCAAGCCAGTGCTCTTAGCTGGGAATGTATCTATTATTGCCTAGCACCACACTGAAAAAACATTGATTTCCACACACTCTGAATGTTCTTAAAGGCTTAGGAACTAATGTCAGCTGACTATATTTGTACTGGGTGCTCAAACACTGCACCAAATATGCTCTGCAAACCAGTCACCTTTAAAATGATAGTGGCACCTTCTTGAATAAATCACTGCCACCAGATTTCATGGGTTTCCTTTGGGTTTTCTTGGGAGCAGAAAGGGAAAGGATGAATATGAACACGATATGATGACAGTGATGTTGAAGTGATTTAATTCAATGTTATTAACATACATTTGGATTTTTCCCCATGTTTTTAAATTTCCTCAGGGAAAGTTGCTGCATTCTTTTCTTGGCATTTCTTTCAGTCTTTCGTTCTCTTTCCCTCTTTATTCTTTCCATTGTCCCCTTCCTCTCCTTTTCCTTTTCCTTTTCCTTTTCCTGGTTTTTTTTTCCTTCTTTTTCTTTTCTACTCTAGTCTATTATACATTCTTGGCTTTACTATTCTATTACTTTTTATTTCAAGAAAATTCCAGACATGTGACACAGTTTTGCATGCTTTTGATCCTAATAATAATTATGGGTCGATTTCTGCACCCTATAAATTTGGATGGATAAACTTGGTGCAATTTTACTGATAGAATAATGGAATTTTAACTGACATTGGACTCTAACCTGACATTTTAATGATTGATTTGCATGGTCTCAGCTGCAAGACAATTTGTCTTAAGCCCCCATTAAATCAGAAAATGAGTGTTTCTGACTGAATATGCCAATCATTCTAGCTGATCTAGTGAGAGATGCCACATGCTTTCTCTTGCTTTAGCCTTATTTTTTGACAGCTACTTACGCTATTTGTTGTCTAATTGGGTCTGCCAATCCTCTGCTCATATCCAATCTGTCCAGCCCAGACACAAAAGTCTGAAAACATTTTTAAAATCTGCATACTCTTGTTGATGACAAGATACGGGGTGGGGGGCAAAAAAATGCAGCCTAGCTGTGACAACATGCTTATTTCTGTATCATTATTTCCCAGAAAAAAAAATTAAAATTGCAAAAATTGCAAATGGAATAAATTATGTCTGAGCACCTGGGCTGATTCTGGTTATGAGAGGAGGGAGGGTACTATGTATAGGACAAAAGGCACATTTTCTTCTGAGGCTTTCAGATGCACAAGGGAGTAAGGGCTGAATCCTGCCAGTTGTTGCTTGCTGTGCTATGAAGGAGGAGGAGGAAAGAGCTGCTCCCCAGGCAGTACCAGGAGATGCAGCTCACTGGTGTGCTCACCTCAGTGTGTGTCTGAAAGAAGAGGAAGCCCTCACACACAGCAACCACTGGTAGGGTAGGCCCAGCTTTGCCTCCATGCAGAGAAACAAGAACTCTCCTGTGCTGGGTCCCACTGTGAAATCCTGCTCCTCAACACCAGGATTCTCTCCATGAAGGATACATCTGCCAACCTCACAGCTGTGGCTTGCCAAACAGCACACCAGCATTTGGACTGCAGTTTCTCAGTGTGGTTGGCAGAGCTCTGACATCCGCCAGGACCTGATCCAAAGCTCATGGGATTTAATGGGGAAAAAAAAGTCCATTGATCTTAGTGGCTTTGGATCTGTCCTTTTGCTCGTCTTCTTTGATGATTTATACAACACTGACATGCGTATTTCACTTCTGAAGCACACAGAGCACATGGTTTTAATCTCACCACTTCCCTGGTGACAGGGAAGGAACTGTGCTGGTAGCCAAGACACTGAGAAACATTCATTATTCTGTATATTATTATTAATTTTTACTTCCCTTTGGAAGGTAGAAATTACAGTAAAAAAAATCACAAATATTTTGTTTTACAATCTTTGCCTGCTCTTAAAGGCAAAGGCACAGTCGAATATTGTAAAGTGCAAATTTGTGTGTGTGCATAAAAATGATGAGAGTGTTTTGGATTGAAATGAGAGGTAAGAGAACATCAAGAACAAAAAGTCCCAAGGGAAAAAAAAAAAAAAAAAAAAAAAAGAAACCAAACGCCCCCCCTCTTGCCTAGAAACAGCTCAGAGAGGGAATCTGTCCAAAGTACCAGGAAATTCTCTTCTCAAATTGGAAGGTGAGAACATTTTAATCTTGTGAAGTCTTTGTTTATAACATCAAGACTACTGGGCCATTGGCAGCAGTTCTCTAGTAGTTATGCTGATCTGGACCAAGTCCTACAGTAGCAGTAGCTACAAAACAAACTTAAAATAAGTCACAACTCAAGATTCCTCATGACCTCCAGAGCAGTTTTCAGGAGCAGCCAGGACTTGCTCTGTTGTCTGTCAGACCCAGTATCTGTGCATTTCTCCAAGGGATGCCCCCTCAGCACGCAAGTTCATGGAGGCAGAGCACCTCCTGTCCATAGGACAGACCCACAATCCACCAGGCATTTTCATAAAGCAGGAGGGATGCTTAGCTGTATTTTTAGATTTTTCATTCCTAATCCAACACCTTTTTCCTTCTTTGTTTCCTCGCTGGCTACTGCAATTTTTTCAGCACTAGATGTCAGTGTGGACTTGCAATACCAGATGCTCTGTAAATTTTATTTAACAACAGAGGAAGAATTGCTATCCAGAATTAATCCAAACCTCTGCAGCCTCATTATATGCTTTCAACAAAACAGATCTCTTTTTTTTTTCTGTTTAAACTCCACATGGAAAGTGTAGAACTGCTTTCTGTCCTTGACTGGAATTAATATGGCTGTAAAAGAACCCTATCTAAATTGTGATCATATCATGACTGAGTTAAAGAGGAGTTAGTTACCATGAGTCCAGAGGAAGAGCTTTGTTTAGAAAATAATGAAGAAAAAGAAATGGTTCTGAATTATCTTGATAATTTGTGACCCCGTAAAAAAAGCATTGCACAGGTGGTCCACGGGGATGGTTAATCCTGCAACTAAGAGTACTCATCTCAACAAGAACCTACGGACAAGATAGAGCCTTTGCATTCCTGCTGCCTAGAAAGATATTGCATTGTCTTGAAGTGCTTTGCTACACCAGGCAGTTACAAGGACTGTTCTAACTTGCACTTGACTTACTATTTGCCTGGCATTTTCTGAATATTGAACTGAAACCAGCTTGGGGCAGAGCAATCAGCCAGGAAGTGTATGTTGTCTTTCTGAACTGATGAAATTACTGGTTTCTACCACTTTCAGAAAATGTTTTGCTTCTTTAAGAAATTTAAGTCCCTCATTTCCTATCTTGTTATGGGAAGGCTGAGGAAGATGGATGAACCCTGATTCCCCTCATTTTGCAAGCAGCAATCTAGAACAAGACACAGCTCCTCTTGCTCCTGGAGAAGTACAAACTGGAGAAAGGCAAAGCAGAGAGAGGAGGAAGTGGGTTCACAATTCTGATTTCTCACCTCTTACGTTCATGGGTTTTGGCTTCTGTCGAGTGGATCTGAGCCAACACGACAGATGGAGCCTTTTACACCACCCTCATGCTTGGTTTACACCAGGCGTGATGCACAGAAGCCAAGGCAGAAAACGTTTCTGGCAGGGAGTGTGGAGCTCTCTGACATCCTTCCTACTCGGTAGTGTTGTAGCTGTGATCTAGGCCTTCAGAAAAATCCAGTTACATGCCTTTGTATTCTTCACTATGCATTGTCTAATAAAATATTATCCTGATACATACATTATTGTGCCTCGCCTTTATTATACCTTATGGTTGGTACTGTCCCTTTGACTCCTGCTGCACAAAGTCACTGTGACACATGTGACTGCCCAAGCAGCTGTGCTTAACATTCCTATGTGGTTTTGTTTCTCATTATTAGGCTTATCAGTAGCAGACTGCAAGTAGGGGGCTGTAGAATATAAATTAATAATTCATATAAAATATTAGAAAATATTGTGCAAAAATGAGGACAAAGACATTTATTCTTCTGGGCTCCGAGAAGTTAAGGTAATACTTGGTGGATAATAGAGAACCTGAGAAAATACAGATTGTACCTGGCAAATCTGATGTCACATGGCTCTACCACCTGCTCCCATTCCTATATTTTTCGCTGTTATTTTTCTGTAATACTGTTTTCCATTTACTTACCTCTTTCCATAGATGTCTGGCATTCAAAGAATTAGTATAAATAATGAAAGATATATCCTGTAAAAGAGCTTTGCCTGCAATCAGCTTCTAAAGACTGATTTACCTGTGCAATTCTCATTGTGTCACGACTTGAAGTGTCTTCCTTACTATTAACTATCACTAACTGCTCTAGATAAAGCTCTTTGTTAAGCCAGCTGTCTCTTTAGGTACAGAAGGGTTTTGTGGTCCCACCCTGCATTGAAAAACAAATTAGTGTAATGCAGGGATACACCTTGAAAAACTACCATTATTTCCCCCTGCCCAGTAAAGGGAGTTTAAGGTGATCAATCGTCCTCCCCCGACTCCCAAATCCACATTCAGCTGGCATTGACGGGCACTGACACAGGAGATCTAAAACAAGAGATAGTAAACGTGCTTCCCATCTGTTAGGTTTGTCCTCCACCCCATCTTGGAAGTCACAGAAAGAGAAAAACGAGTTGGATGGCACCTTTATATGTCAGTTTGTATGCCCCGGACCCGCATACCCACAGATGTGTGTGTCATGCCTTGCCGAGATAAACCTGCATTGATGTCACTTCATTAATGGAATAGTGCAGGTGCCTCCAGTGTAGAAATGGGCATAGCCTAAGCAGCTATTTCTCTTAACTGTTTCTCAAGTATGTAATAAAAATGAGGGTTGGAGGGGCTACAACTGCATGAAAGATCAGGAAACTACACAGAGAGGTGATAAATGCAAAGCTGATAACAAAAAAAAACCCCTACCAACACGTAAAACTAATACGTTTGTGGGAGAATCAGTAACACTACTGGGCTAATCATGGGCAAATTCATATGAATAGCATTTGCTATTGCCTCTGGTTACCTACATAGGTTCTCAGTGGCTCTGATAATACAACTGTGAGTGTAGGACAGCATAGAAATTATTAGGGTAAATACCGTCTCCTATGAGAAATCTTGGACTGAAGTATATTTCTTAAAGTACTACTTTATAGCATGTGGTAATGAAGTGCACAGCACAAATTGCCATTTCATCAAGTGTGTTATTTACAAGAATTTCTTCCTGTACAAAATGGTCAATCAATAAGTCCAGTCAAAATGTCAGTTTATTTTCAAGATTAAGTTACCTTCTTTGTGAACATCAGTTTTCTCTACAGGCAACTCTAGAGTACAAAATACAGCATATTGTTTGCAGTGTGATAGAAACTTCAGAAAAGCATAAACTTCAAACAAAAGATAGGAGGCTTTGAACAGAACTTTTATAAAGCAAGGGTGAACTTCCTTACCCTTGTGAGCATCACCACACATTTCCAAGACAATTTTAGAAACCAAACCTTGAGTTTCACAAGCAGCTCAGTTTTTTTATTCCATGGAGATTGATATAGACGTGCTGCAGAATTGTTTTTCATATGTCAGTGTCTAAATCTTCATATGATTAACATTAATATGTGTAAAGAGTTATTCAATGCAAATAAAAATCTAAATCTGGATAATGAGGTCTCCTACATCCATAAAAACACCAGACACCAGCTGGAGCATCACTGACACCAAAATCTATCTAAAGGGATTCCTACAATAGGTTTATGTATTCTTTGTAGTCACACTGAGAGGGATTATATGGGACCTGCTTCCCTCAGTGTACAGATGTGGACATAAAACAGCCTTGTCTGCTGGACAGCTTACTCTAGCTACAGATGTAAGGCATGTGCATTTTACACATCTTATTTCAGGGGGATAAAACAGTTCTGTTTTGCTTTCCCTACAAGCAACCAAACACATCAGAAGTCTCTATTTTCAGTTATCTGTGCAGAAATGGTGTGCAGAGCTATTTCTTCCAGACAGATGAAATACAGAGTAATGTAAAAACTGCACTGATTGACCTCTTCCAATCACAGTGTGCACTTCTAGCCTGGTACCTGCTCAGAAAAGCTATTTGGCTAAACCTTTTTTAGAAGGTTTTGGAAGCCCGCACTAGTTATTATAAAATTAAGCTGTACCTTAGGAGGGTATTTACTTTGTATATCTTTCTCCTTTAGAAAAGAGTATCTGATTGGTTCTGAACAGAATGAAACTCTGGCTAGCTTTATTAGTTCAGGATCAGATGCTTCTGTCAGTAATGAAACCTTGCTTAAATCCTTGTTTCAGTGCCCTTTAAAAGCCAGCAAAGATGGAGGCAAGAGGAGGGGAGAGGGGAGTTTGAGTTTGCATAGCTCACTGTCGAGCAAAATGCAGGCCCCTGTTCCATTTATCAGCACACATCTCCCAAAATGTGCAATATTATGAATTTACACCTAATTTTGCATGCTTAGGGCACACCTGTCACCTGGTATGTCCAAGGAAACTGGTCAAGAATCAAGTTTGTTATTTTCACTTGCTGATAGACAAGGTGGTATAACCAGAACTGAAATGGAGGTATGCAGCTTGTAACAAAGAACAGTGAGTATATTTGCCTGTCTAAACCAGTTTTTTCCCACTATCCTGGACAAGGAACAAGTAGTGCTTATTTAAGTACGACTGTGATTCCCTAGATACGTTTCTACAGGAATAAAAGCAGCATTCACCCATATAGACCTACAGAAGTTCATTTTTATAAAACTATCTGCTTTTACACTGGTTTCTTGAGATCTGTAGAAGTATGGTCAGCAGCAAGACACTCTACTTTCCCTCTGCAATGCTTCCTCTCATCACTAGTGACTTTCTTTTGTAACTTACAAAGTTTTTATGCAAACATGAACAAATGGGTGGAGGTTACAGTGCCAGGTACTTGCCTCTACAAGACAAGACAGCTAATAGACATTTGTTAGAAGAAATGTTAGCTTGAAAACCTAACTGTACTGTTACTGATATAAAGCAAATTTTCATATCCAGAAAAATTTCTATTCATTTTTCAGAGAGACCAGGAAGAATTGAGGGGAGAAAGCTGGCTCAAAGGCACAGCACTTTTTTTTTTTTCTGAATATGTAGGTGTTATTTGAGAGACGTGTTTTGTTTAGACTCACACTTGATAGTGAGAGAGCTGCAAATATGTCATAGATGCAAAACAAAAACTGAAGCCTATTAAAAAAAAAAAAGAAAAAAAGAAAATCACATTGCACTGGGAGCAGTCATGCTCTCTCTGAGAAGGGAACACAGGCTGTCCTGTTGTGATTTATTTTCTGTAAAATAACCTATGCTGTTAAATGTAACTTTCTGACTGTAAGACTGAGTAACTGGATGTCTTTTTTGTAGGGCCTTTTTTTCCACCATAAGCTTCATAATTTAATCCTAAATTGAATATTATTCACAGTCAAATATAATCTGTATTTAATACCTGCTCAATTCTTAAATCCAGTGTAAAAAATACAGAAAGTGCTGTAATACTGTGTAGCAATGTGCTATTTTAAAAATGCTGTTTATTCTAGCAGCTGAACAGCTCTACTAACACTCAGCAGTGGAAATTTTAAAAACTCCATAAAACTCTGAGCATGCTCCGTCTAACCCTGCTCCAATAGGGCTCAACATGCCACAGGCATTCTGTGAGCAGCAGAAATTATGAGTCATGTTTGCAACATCCTTTGCCCAAGCAGATTCCTGGAATCTAGCTGGATAGGAATTCCTACAGTAGCTTTCCTTTCTGTGGGAACATTAGAATCTCTATCTTCTACATAACCACTTTTTTTCTATACCTTTAATGTCTCTCAGCGATTTGGCTGAAGCTGGACAAGGATTTAAAAAGTAACCAGTGGCAGAGCAGACAGAATATCTGCACTAATTTTTTTCTTTCTGCAGGGAATTGAACGAGAAAGTGCTCATGATTGATCTACTTTGGAGTATCTACCAGTGCTAGCAGAGACTGCAGCTTATAATTCACAAGTGGGGATGACATAGCTTGGGACGGCAGATTATCGACCCCAGCTGTCTGCCCAACACCCAGCACACAAAAGACTCTTGATGAGACAGCTGTGGAATCACTGCCTCTTGCTGAAACAGGCAAACAGTTTACACCAGCATTCTCTAAATGGGGTTCAGAGTATTCACAGAGTGTCTCAGCTATCCAGAAAAGTGGTGTTGGAATGAAGAGTTAGTGCTAGTAACCTCCTGTGCCATCCCCAGCGATGGTACCTCTTCTTGCAGACCCAGCTGTGGGCTGCAGTGATGCCAGAATGTGATGCCACATGCAGTTTTAAGAGACACAGCAAAAGAAGGGGGAACAGGAGGCCTTTCACATGTGAGAAGGAGCTTTAAAGATGCCACAAGTGTAAATGTAATGCTCCGTAATAGCTTGTATTTTAATTAAGGTTTGGATCAGTTTTATGGTATTAATTATAACATAGCTTGGATACTGTGCCACTGTGACACAGGCAGGAATGTAGCTGGAATCCCTACTGAGACAGTCTGATGGAGAGTCCTGAAGCTCTGCTTCATGGTGACATAGTCTATTTCAGAGCAGACAATAACCCATAAAAACAAGCAGTTTTCCTCAGATGACCGATGTAGAAATCACGTTTATATTAATTCAGTGTATGTGACACTCAGTATCAAACACGGCACATAACTGTTTTATGTCTCATGAGCAACCTGAGCCTGCTATCCACATGGGTGTTATTCACTGGGATAAAATTTTCAGCCTAGTTAATCCTCGTGTAAGAAAATCGTGACTTTGAGTGAGAGACTGAGGTACACAGGATTTTCCTGCATCACCTGTGAACCAAAGATGTGAGAGATTTTCCTTCTTGTCTCGCTTCCCGGCATATCCAATGTGTCCTGGTACGTCCAGGCTCTCGGAGAGCAGAGACCCGCAGCGAACCGCCAGGGCTGGAAGTGTCGACCCGGGAGAGCTCCTGAGGGGACTGAGCGGGCCTGCCCCACGGCCCCACCGAGCCGGGCCCGGCCACCGGGGTCAGGCCTTTGCTGGGGCGGCGGGGCGGCCGGAGGGCCCAGGAAGGCACAGGAGGGCACGGGAGGGACAGGAGGGCACAGGAGGGCCCAGGAGGGCACCGCCGCCCCGCCGAGCCGCCCCGCGCTGCCGCCGCTCCTCTCCCTCACCTGCCGGGGCTCGAGCGGAGCGGGGCTCAGAGGTCGCCGCCGCCCGCCCTCAAGCACGGCCGCTCGCCTTCTGCCGGCGGCGGGGCTGCCCGCGGGACGCGCCTGCGGGCGAGGGGACAGCGAGCTCCCCTCCTCTGTGTGTGTGTGTGTGTGTGTGTGTGTGTGTGTGTGTCCCGGCGGCGGGCCTGTCGCGGGAACTCTCCCCCTGCCCTGGCGATCGCGGCCGGAGCCCCCGCGGGCCCCACCTGGCGCTGTCCCGCACCTTGCGGCGGGCGGAGCGGGGGCGGGGCGAGCCGGCGGGCCGGGCCCGTTGCGCCGCCGCCGCTGCCGGGGGGGCCGGTCTCCCGCCGGGCGCGGGGGGAAGGCGAGGCGGCGGCCCCCGCCCGCCGTAACCGCTCCCGTCCCGCCCGCTGGTGCCGCCCCCAGCATGGCGACACGGTAGAGGAGCGGCTGCGCCGGGGCGACCGCCCCCTCCCGCCTCCTCGGCACAGCACGGCGCGCCGCGGGCGAGCGAGCGGCCTCGGCGGCGCTGCTGCCGCCGGTGCCCCGCACAGGGCTCAGCGGCGGCGGGCGAGGAGCAGGATGGCGGCGGCGGCGGCGGGCACGGCGGCAGCGGCAGCAGCAGCGGCGGCGGGGCCGAGCGGCCGCGCGGCGGGAGCCAGCACCGTCCCGAGCAGCTCATGGTGGCGCCCCAGACCCGCCGGCAGCGGCCGCGCCGGGGCCGCCAGCTGAGCCCGATCCCGGCGGGCGGCTCTCCCCTCTCCGCACCGACCCTCCGAGCGACCCGTCCCCCTTCCCCGGCTCTCCCTGTCCCCCCTCCCCGGCGCCACCCGCGCCTCGGATCGCCCCCGCCGGGGCCGGACCGCCACCAGCCGCGGGCGCCGCGGGGAAGGCGGCGGCCGCCAAGGGCAGCGGGCAGCGCCGGGCGGCGGCGGGACCATGGGCGCCAAGCAAAGCAGCCCCACCGCCGCCAATGGCCGCACCCGGGCGTACTCGGGCGGGGACCTGCCCTCCTCCAGCAGCAGCAGCAGCGGCGGCGCTAACGGGACCGGCGGGCGCTCGGCGGGCGGCGGGCGCTACGCGCACCTGGCGGCGGCGCCTCACGCGGCTCCCGGCGCGGCGGCCCCGGCCGGAGGAGGAGCGGCGGCGGCGGCGGCGGGCAGTGCCGCGGGGTCCGCGCCCCGGAGCAGGTCCCTGGGGGGCGGCACGGCCTCCGGGGCCCGGGCGGCGCAGTCCGCCTTCAACATCCCCCACAGCAGCGGCCCCTACGGCTCGCAGGACTCGGTCAGCAGCACCCCGGAGGAGGGCGGCCGGGAGCGGCCCGCGGGCGGCGGCGGCTCCTCCGGCGGGCCCCGGCTGGTGATCGGCTCG
The DNA here is from genome assembly GCF_965231275.1 of Zosterops lateralis. Taxonomy (NCBI): domain Eukaryota; kingdom Metazoa; phylum Chordata; class Aves; order Passeriformes; family Zosteropidae; genus Zosterops; species Zosterops lateralis. The sequence continues at coordinate 43,933,726 of NC_139762.1, read as the reverse complement.
CTGCCCGCGCACCTCTCGCCGCACCTGTTCGGAGGTAAGGGACACCGCCGGGGCTGCGGGCGGCGGGACGGCATGGGGGGGTGTGTGTGTGGGGGGGGGAGAGGTCTGTGCCCGGCTCCCAGGCGGGACGGGCAGTGAATCATCGCTCCGGGCTGGCGGCCGGGTTTGGACTCGGGGCTCTGGGGCCGGCGGCTCCATTGTCTGTGAGGGGAGCTGGAAAAAGGGGAGGTTAAAAATGAAACGAGCCCGGCGGCGGGAGGAAGCGGAGCCTCTCCGGCCGGCGACTTTAGACTCTAATAGCTGTAATCAGTGCCTGTGTAAATACTCTTGCCTGCTACTTACATAATTAGAGTTTAATTGGATCATGCGTCTCCGCCGTTTATTCTAAAATCGGACCAAACTCCTCTTTAGGCACTGGTTAATGTGTGGCTGGTGCTTGTTCTTCTTTCTGAGTCCTGGGGTTCTCTGTTCGGAAAGCCCTCATTCCTCAGGAAAGCAGAAGTTAAGATAAGTTTCATTGTCAGTGCACCCGCTCTCCTGCAGCCTTGAGGATGGGACGTGTGCTCTCGGGGCAGGAGAACACTGGGCTCTAAAATAACCAGGAGGCCCTTTGAGAAGCACATTAAACATGGAGCACCTTGTAGGGTTTTTTTCTGTCTTGCGCTACTGAGGTTAATAGCGCTGTTTAGGATGAGCGTTTTACTGCCTGTGTTTTTTTACCTTGAAGTTGAAAATCATCTTGTTAATTGCCAACTGTTTTCAAAGTTGCTGAGTCCTTTAAGTACTGCTCATTCTAAAGGCTGTTCATGTAGGTCAGACAATGAGAAAGTTTTGGTTTTTTAATGGATGTATTCTTCAACTGATATTTTTAATACATTTTATATATTTATATATAAAAATATACATACCTACATAAACTTAATACCCCAAAGCTTTTTTTTTTTTTTTTTTTTGGGGGGGGGAAGAAGAGGCTAATGTAAAATGTCTACATTTACATATTCTTATTAATCCATTTGGGAATACTATTTGCAACAGGTTGGCTTTCTTGTTTTCTGTAATTCCCGCGGTTTTGAGGGAAAGCGGGGCTGTGTGCAGCCTGGCCCTCGCAGGGTACACGAGGTGTCTGTCACATGGCCCTGGCGGTGACCTCAAGGCAGCAGAGCTGTTACTTCCCACATCCAAAACTGCCTCGTCCCAGCAGTTGAACATTAACAGAAAGCTGTCAAACCTTATTATAATAAAATGATATTTTCCTCTAAGAAAGAGAACATAACTATTCTCATAGTACCAAGCTGCTCAACAGCTTGCTTTGTTGCAAGGATACTGATTTACACCATCAGAGTATCTTGAGGGGGAAGAAAGGTGCATGTGTTTCTTTTAGTGACAAAAGGATGCGCTGCCATGGAGTATTGTACAGCTCGTGCTAAGCACAAGGGAGTCATTAGAATGTGTATTCAGTTGTTGTTCCAAGGTGAAACTCTTTTTTCCCCCCCTCTTTGCTTAAATACTGTGCTGCAACTTGCCTTGGTGCCAGGAGGGAGTGGATTAAATGTAGATGAAGTGATGAGGATAAATAACATAGGAAGCTGTATTCAGATGCAGGAAGGTCTCTTCAGAATAACTCTGAATTTGATCTTACTTTTCTATGGCATGTAATATTTTTTTAATTGCTGTACTACGTTGTATTTTGTCCTTGGACTGATGCAAAGCTTGTTGCTTTTACCGGTGCAGGAGAAATGCCAGGAGGGGTACACTGTCTTTAGTTACTCACTAATAAATAAGGACTGCCATATGTTAGGAGTATAACTGGAAAGTTTCAGGATACAGTAAGACTTTTAGTGAAGAAGCAAATAGATTCATGACTATCTTGTGACCACATAAAGACAATGTATCTTAGTGGGATGAATAACTGCTTAATCATAATACTGCAACACCTGTGGAGAAGGTCTCACTTGAAGCATTATTCTTTCTTCCAATTTAAATATTTTGTGGTGTTGGTGATATGTTACTCCACATCCCACTCAGTGTTGCCATCCTTTCCTAGTTGCATATTTTGTGTTTTCTTGATTCCTTGTAATAACTACATGCTGGGAAAAAGTAGCCCAACTGGAGATCATGCATTAATAGCATCAGCATTCTGAAAAATAACTTGAAGCATTGTTTTTGTCCTGGTGATAACTAGCTCAAGCTTGTCTAGGTGTGGTATCTGGCATTTATCTTGTATATCTTGAGCGTGCTTGAAGTCCCCTCCCTTGTTTTGTAACTTGCAAATTAGCTGAATTATTTCTTTTTATTCTGAAAACTGCCAAAATTAATTGTGAGGATTAGCATAGCAATTCTGTGACAATTAAAATAAAAAGGAAGAACAAGAATACCTTCTGTAAGTTGAACTGAATCTCCAGCTATTTATGTTTTTAGGCATACTGCTTGGCTTCATCAGTCAGTGACACGTGGGTGGTGCATTTGTTAAATTACTGTAATTAATTTGCCTTTAGTGAATTACACTCTATTGTCACTTTTACTGGGCTGTTTTGCATGCTGAAGTAATGTATAAGTATTAACCCTCTGATGTAACATGCTTAAATATATACTAAGCTTGTTAATGCACCATTTGAATGAGAATATAAAAATTACGTTAATGTATTGGCAGGTATGTTCAGTTCATGCCTCTGTTCCTTTAGTAGGAACTGTAATACTAACAGCCTTTTCTGACTGTGAAGGTCTCATGTTCCCATCTGACCTCAGGCTAAGGCACTTTTATGAACAACGTGTAGTGGAGTAAATGCTGCTGTGTAGCTTTTTCTCATCTCAGGGGGAGTTCAGCTCACTCAATAACCAGGGCCTTAGTCTAACAAAAAAAAAATTATATATATATGTGTGTGTGTGTGTGTGTTTAACTTTGTGCTGTGAGCATGCCTGAAGTAGGCTTAGGGCGTTAAGTAGAGTGAGACCCAAATTCCATAAGATCTTACGGCACTCCCAGGGAGGCCAAACCTGTGCATGACATTCAAGGGCTTTCTTGCAACACAGTGCCAAGTTCCAGCTTCCTTTAAGGTGATAACACTTATCAGGAATTTTGACCAGTAGTTTCCCTGCTCTGTTCCTCAGTAAATGGGACTTCCCCTCTCCTCCAGCCCCAAAGTAAATATTCCTACCTTCTGTTATGTGTAGAAGAGTTGGCCCTGGGGACCATGGGGCCAGATTCACATTAGTTTTTCCACAGTGTTTTTAGAGATCACATACTTGTCAGTACTGCAGCAAAGCTACCAGTGTAGTTAAAATATAGCTTGTTTTTGTCAGTGATGCAATTGGTTCAGCTAAAAATGGACTTTGGGGATGGTCTTTGCTTTGGGTAACTGCTGATGTGTTACTTCCATCACTTAAAGTGTCAACAGCTCCTCAGAACCCTTTTCGTGTTTATGTTCCTGTTTCTGGGTGGTCACAACTGGGAGAATTCTTGGCAAAAACACCTAGTATAAGTATCCTGGTGTTCAAATTTAGGAATGTTATTGTAAGACAATAATGCCATTAAACTATTTTTTGTTTTGTCATTATGATCTCTTAGGGAATAATTATTAAAATTCAGCTGAAGGTAGCAGAAACTCAAACATACTGAGTTTTTTAATTTTTCACATCAGTTCTTCTTTCAAGATGATTGAGCAGACTGTACAGGTATACAAAATCTCAGTTTGTGTTGTATATGATCTTATACAATTTTACATGATTTTTTAATAGGTAGATTTTTAAATGTATAGTGTTGTCAGATACAGCTGACAGTCTTCATGTCAAGATTGGGAGTAATGATTTGGAGATTAAGTTGCATCTATTCAGCTTTATTAGGAGAAGGAAGTTTGTTACATTCTTCTTAAGCCAAATAATGATCAGACTTTTTTATTAAGTACTTTACAGTGCAGGAGTTATCACCAGCTACTAAATGTACATAATGGGTAGAACCTTGTAGGTATATTATAGTAGCATCTGTTTGTAATAATAGTAGAAGTAATGAATGAATTCTTCATTCTATAAAAGAAAGTTTATGAGAGCCTCAGGTTACTGAATTCGGGAACCTGAATTCCTAGTTGGATTGTAGGAAGCAGGTAACAGTAGAAGAATGATGTGAACTCTCAGAAGAGTTTTTTAGATGTCTCTCACAGTGCCTAGAAGGCCACATCTTGTTTTGTTTCCCATCAGATCTGTTTAGTAATATGATACATTTGGATATATTTTTGAGGTTCAACTGTCTTTTGGTCTCTTCCTTGCCCTTCTCGTCCAGTATGACACAAGTACTCTTGCTTTGAGAAATTATGAATACTCTGAAACACTTCAGACTTAATGCTGCTCCCATTTTGCCAGCCAAAGGGGCACTCTGGGGTCTTGCAGAGTCTCACAGTTCCAGTGTTTAGTTTGGCTTCTCTGCTCCTGCATACATTCAGAGGGCAATATACAGTTCTGGTTTGGCAGCAAAGCTGTAAACCCTCCTGAATCAGGGACAAGAAAAAGTAGCAAAAATTCCCACACCACCAGCCACCTGCTCCAGCTCAGTCAAGAGAGTGCTTATAGTCTCAAATGTTAAGTGTTTGGACAAAGTGAGCTAAAAGAAGAACTGTTTGTGTCCTCTGGTGGTGCTCATGAAGTCCCTGGGAGTCATCTTTCATTTCCTGCAGTTGGAGAGCAGTCTCTGTGATGATGAGTAGCTTGGGGCAGTGAAATAAAGACTGAAGCAAGTGATAGGGGATCTTTGAAAGGCGCTTTTTTTTTTTTTTTTTTTTTTTTGTTCCCTTCTTCCTGCTTGGTAAACAAAAGGGTTTAGGAGAAGCCAAATAATAAGAAATGGCAGCACTGCATTTGTGGGAGAAATGTAAATAGTTTGCCATCTGAAGAAAAGGAAACAGCCTAATTGTCATGGCATATATAAATATTTCTTTTGGCTATCAAGGTAGTGATAATACCTGATTGAACCTTTGCAGTGCCAGTTCAAACAAAGGCCTTCCCCTTATTAATTGTCTTCTGAATACCTATGCAACCCTGATATTCTGACAGTGTCTCTCCTCGTGTTCTGTCATATAATTGCAGACTAGTCTCCAACAATCTTCTAAGGAATTTCTTTGTCTCATAAAGAAAGCCTTTTGTCACTGCTAGAAATTCAAAACTATTTTTAAAACACGTTGCCTATGCATCTGTTTGGGTAAGTTCTCCTCCGCTGTTCTTGCCAGCTGCTCATGAAATCTTCATCATGCAAACGTTCTTGAATTGCCCTCTTAGCCTTGCTGGAAAGTTTTAAGTTTTGAATAACATTGTGAAAAATTTTGGGTAGGTTTACTGTGCTGTTTGTGTGCAACCAATTTTATATTATTTTGAAGATTTTTCTGCAGTGTGTCTAGTGCCCATTAATGGCTTAATTAGTTTCAGAAGAGGTGTATGGTCATTTCAACAGATTGTGTTCATTTACTGTGGTAATGGAGCATGTTGTTCTTGCAGATGTTTAACCCGTGAAAAGAAAGTGAGAAATCCTTGAGTGCTTTGAGTTTTTATTTTGGAGCACCTTACAAGACATGCATCTTTCCAATCAAAAGAAAACAATTTGTATAAAAACACAGCTACCTGAGTAAAACCAGAACTACATATCTTAAGCATCTAGGAAAGTGATTTTTGTTTACTGTCTGGATAGATACTCCCTAAACAATGCCTATGTTCCCAGTACCACCTTTCCTTTGTAAATGGTCATCATGACTTTCATGAGGATATCTCAGTGTGCCTCCACAGGTCTTTGACCTCTGTTGTTTGGTAGGCTTCAAATTCCAGGTGCTTACAAAAATGGAAGGGTAAGCCATGGAATGAATGAGGCTGGTTCTCCCTTTCACTCAGGACATGCTTCTATTTTCTGCATGGAAATTGAGTAGTATTGACCTGGAGAGATCAGGAAGCAGGCAGGAAAATCTCACAGGCCTCGAGGTGTCTGACTGCCTGCCAAGCAGAATACCAAGTGTTGTGTGGGATTTGACTCTCAGTCTCAGTTGTCTTCCTCAGGGACTGACCTAGCTGGGTGTTTTCTTGCTAGTCTGCTCTGTCTCAAAATCAGACCACCACAGCCTGTGCAGTCCCAGAAGGGTGGGTGTGCTGCATACCATCAGGGTTATTTTTAGTAGATTCTGTTTGCTGACTGACTTAGTGTGCTATAAATACAGAGTTCTCATCTGGCATGCACTTTGCGTGTCTTCTAGTAACTTATAATAAATTCACCTAAGAATAATGGCAAGGAGAAGCAAGCTGTTATGATTTGTTTGGCTTTCCATACAAAGTATCATTTATATAAAGCCAATTATTTAGTAACATTTTAACTGTAAATGGCTTTTAAAACTAGCGGTATTCCAAAACACTTCCTAGTTGGGCTCCCAGAATTAGTCCTTATGTCAGGTTGATTTATACTGCATTTTCATTATGGTTTTAAATGTTGAAGGTGGAGTTTTTACATACGAGAGGTTACTTGAGCATCTGGAATACTGTCAATACTAGTAAATGACAGTATTTTTAATGCCAATACTAGCGTATTCCATAAAGGTTATTCTCTGGTAAAAAATGAAGCTTAGTCATGACTCTCGTGGAATGTTTTCCCCTGAAATGTAGGTGTATATGCAATTTCTTGAGTTGAAGTATGGTTAAGGCACTTAGAGGACTCAATGCAGAAAGGGGAGGATCCCATGTCTTGTTAAAACACAGGTGCATTTGTCTTTGAGTGTTGGATTTGACACAAAAATGAAGGATGGGTTCTTGCTGAATTGAACTGAGCGTAACCTAAATGCAGTTGTTCTTTACTGCTAAAATAAAAACCTGTTGTGGTATGCACTAACAGACATGAAGTTTTCCATTTGCAGCAAAAGACAAGACTGCTCATCTGCTTTCTGCAGATTGCCTGAACACATAAGCAGTATTTTGAGAGTCTTAATTTTTTTTTTTATATAATGAAATCTGGACCTATCTGGTGATGGTCCTTCAGAAACTTACAAACTAGATTGTCATCCTGTCAAGAATCTTAGATAGTTCCCTGGAAATCACGTTACTTTGAATCCTGATTTCCTGCAGCTATCAGAAGTTTTACTTATTGTAGAATGAAGAACATCACTCCTCCTTTATTCTTCAGTGTGAATATGGATAAAAGTTCCAGTTTGGGGAAAAAGAATCTTGCTTCTCTAAAGAAAATGCTGTGGCCCTACCAAATAGATCAGAACATCATCAATTAAGCAAATGTCACAGAGATAATGGTGGACAATCTCCAGAACATAAAGGACAGTGACAATAGTAAAATGTGGTTCTCTGTGGTCATTTAACTGCTTTGCTTTCACTATGAGGCAGTTCTCTTTCTTCTCACTCTCTCTACTGCATCAGCAAGGAGGACTGAAGTAGCCTAAGATGCCAGATGATTTGCTGTCCATTTTCTTGTGTGTGTTGTTGTCCTTTGGGAAGAATGAGTTTAAAATCACACACCTGTGTTCTGAATATTGGAAGGCATAGTTTGCATGTGTATGAGTGACTCAGGGCTCCTATAATATCTTACGTTGAATAATGATGATTCATCATCAGAGCTGATTGTGATGAAGTTTTCTCAAAGGTGGTATGGCTGAGTTCAGGGTTGGCTATGCAACTTTCCTTCTGATTTTTCAGTGCTGTGATTTTTTTCAATTTCAGTTGTAAATTAGAGCTGGTTTGAGTGTTTGAGTTTTAGGATTTTTTTTTTTTACTCTCTCAGTCATGTAGTATAGTTGTTAAAGGCAGTCAGATCAGTTTGGATAGATACTTGCTTTATTTTTACATTGGGAGTGTTACTCAATGAATGACAAGTACAAAGCAGAGCAAAGATGACCTGATTTTTTGTTAAAGCTCAAGCAATCTATTAGCAAATTACAATTCCAAAATAATAAAACATAATGGTCAAACTATTTCTATATTTCTGAAGTGCTGTGTAAAGAAATAAAATACCTGCTCCACCCATGCAGTAGTACCATAAAGCTGTTGCAGGCTGAAGAGAAATGATCTACTAAAACAGCACATGAATGAAAGCAACATGAAATTCACATATGGAAAAGGGCTGCATGCTATTAAAGAACCCTTTGAATATCTAATTCAGCTGTCCTAACATTTGCATACTAAATATCGAATATTAAGATACCAGATGACAAGTGTAAAGGCATTGCCTTGCTTTTTAAGGACTGAAATACAATTAAAATTAATTGAAGAGTAATGCATGTTTGCTATAGCTCGGCTCTTGGATTAGTTAATATCCCACTGTGCCATATCTGTGAATTTGTGTGTTTTGTAAGTGATAACGTTTTCAAAGACACATGATATGAGCTTCTTCATAACCATGGCTGTGAAAAACCAAAGTGTTGAAAGTACCATTGAAATAAAATACAGTACTGAAATAGCTTCTGGTTTGGAGGAAATACAGATGCCATTGCTAGAATAATAAACCATGTACCAAAATAAACTGGTTTTCATGCACTAGATAAGATCAAGGTCCAGTGACAGCACAGAACTAGGGAGTGGAGGAAATGTTCCTTGGAAATGCGGGACTAGTTTTGCTGCAAACAAAGGGATAAGAAAGCTAATGCAAATAATGTGTTTTACAGTGTGCAAGGGGGGGAATGGATGACGTGTTCAGCCCAGGTTATTCCCTTTGTGTCTCTCCTTGGCCTCTCCAGGCACACAGTTGTGTTCAGCTGATGAAGTCAGAGGAAATGATGAACACATTTGGAGCTGGAGGGCAGAAGTTCCTCCTAGTGGGCTGGGCTGGTATATGTGACTTCTCTAGAGGTGTGCAGGCAACCAACCTTTTACATGCATGTAATTATTGTACATTTTGCTTTAAAGCTTTGTTTAGAAGAAATGTTTAAAAGCATTGTAAGCTTGGATGATGTGATTTCTTGACATTAAACAGTTTAATATGTTGGGGAAACCCATTAATTTGTGAAAAGTGAGCTGGAATTAAGCTCTATGAAGAGAGCTTGGACTGACAGCAGTGTTGAGATAGTTCCTATCCACACAGATTTATGTGGTCATGGAATCTGGGGCCAGGGAGCAGTTGTCAAAAGCATTCTAATTTTTAAATTCTGGCCATTGTGATTCTCTTAGGGATTGGCTAGCCAATAAGCAAGTTGCAGAGAAAGGCTGCCACAAATACAAGGCAAGGCATACTTAGCATTGATAAAACTATGCAAAATATAATTTTTGCCAGGAGTTGAAAGAAATAGCAGAAATTAATTTTTATTATTCTAAAAGTAAGGACCACAACAAAGGTCCTTGAAGTCTTTTGCTCTGATGCTTAAACAAGTTAAAAAGGTAAATATTGAACAAGTTTTTAAAAGAATTATTTAGGCGAAGGTCCAAACTGCAGCTTGCCAATACTCCTGTATTTTCCAAAGTGCTTCAAGATACTGGTTATAAGATGCACCTCTAGGTACTCCTGGTTTTCATCATTGTTCTGTCATGGATTTGCACTACCTCTGGGCTGTTAAATTGCTGTGTCCCATGGCAGCCTAAAACTTAGTTAGCTGTAGCATGCGAGCATTCTTTGAAATATGCCTAAAACCAAATGTTTGTATTCAACGTGTTGCTGGCCCAGCACGATTCACAAAGATGCAGAATTAAAATGAGTGAAAAATGTAAGCACCCCAGGAAATGTTACCCTCAAAAGAAATCCATCTGGCAAGGATGCCAGATTTGTAAGCAAGAGAGAAGGAGAGGTCTGTATGGAGCGGTGGTGTATTTGCATTCTTACTTAGAGGGAACTGGGATGAAGGGATATGAGTACTGACACAATTGTTTTCTAATCTCTTAAACTATGGTCTTGTGACACTAAAGTGCTGTGTCACTTATTAAGAGCCTCTCCTTTTCTCTTCCTTCTCCCTGCCCTTTTGCTATTTTGTGTGGATGAGTCATTTTACTTGCAACACCTTTATTAGTAACTGTAGTGTTATTGACAACAAAAAATAAATATGCAGAGATACTGACTTAGCTGGATCTTATAAATACTCATATTTAAAAAGAAGATCAGGGTTTGAGTTTAGGACTTGTTTCTTTGTTTTTCTTCAAAGACAGTTTAGGGTTTTATATATTATTTGGATTTCAATATCCTAGTTTTATCTAGCAATAGTAGATCAGTAGTATTTATAAACAAATAATACTGAAGAGAAACCTACTGAAATAGATAATTAGTTCTGTATCAAAGAGGCCATTTTTATTAAATTATTTAATTTAGAGTATTCATAAATATTTTCTTGAATTCCAATTTTTCTCACTTGAATTTCCCCAAACTTGAAAATTGTGATGTAAATTTTGCTTTCTTTTAGCAGTGTTTTGAAGCACATCTAAGTTAAAACTGATAAAATTTGCTCCCTCAAAGAGCTAACCATGTAAATAGGCTGTACTTCTAGCACAAGGCACTATAGCCTGGAATTTAAATGTCAACATATTAAATTCTAATCCTATTGGTTTTCTGTTTATGCCTTAAGGATTTGTAAATTTACAAAATTACACACTTGTAATTTGATTTCAGACATGTGCAATTTCAGATAGAAATAAGAAAGGAAGAAAAGCCTCAAGATAGGACCTTATTTTTCTTTTATTTCCCCTCCTGTAGTTTCTCTGACATACTAAGCCTCATTCTCCTTCAGGCAATGATGATGAATGTACTAGGTACAATGTTTTTAAGCTATTGGTACAGCTGAAACACTGTGAGGACAGCTTTACTCCAGTCAGTGAGCCTTGCTCGTGCAGAACTTTTTGTTTGCTCACAAATCTACCTTGAAGGGCATAATCCCATTTGTCAGGAATTGTCATCTATAACTGACAAGGATTTCTTCCTCTGCTGAAGGGCAGGGAGCTCTTCCTGCAGTCTCAGTATTCATCCTCTTAAATTGTTAGATTTGTAACCCTCTGCAGAAACTCATAAATTGTAAGCAAATTTTAATGGTGCTTTCTTAACCCTGGAAGTCAGTGAACGATATGGCAATTGATCCCTCTACCTGAGGATTACAAATATCACCACAAGTACTTGTACACAGAGAGGTAAGTATAGAAGGAAAGATACTTAGCCAGAAATTTCAGTCAGCTGTTGTAAGCAATATGTAAACATTGCTTTTTCCTTTCTCACAGAGTGTTTTGGAAAATAATCCATAATTTAAAAAAAATCATTATCACATTTAGCTTATTGTGCATACAATTACTTTTCTCCAAATACCTTATGCAAAAGGGCTTGTAAGAACAGATTTAATTCTAAAGAGTGATGTGTGGGCAAAAGTCTCTCTGATGTTCATAGCACATGAAGGGACCTTGGGATTCCTACTGGCACTGGAATATGGGATCAGCTGGGTTTAGCCCCTTCTGAGCAGATGATGTTTGTTGTTTCTTAATTTCTTAGTGGAAAACCATCTAATTTCTCTGGTATTTTATTTTGACAACTAATTTTACCATTGGAAAAATTCCTAATAAGCAAATTACTCTTACTGTTGTGCAACTGATTTCCAGTTTTGAATGCAGAAATTTGTAATTCATGCATTTTTTTAACAGATAGTTCATTTCTCATTACAATCATGAAGGGCTCTTTTTTTCCTTTCTAATTGTACTTGACTCTTGCTAGCTATTAGCTACAATTTCAATGATGCATATAGCCTTGAAATGTAACTGAGAGGACATTTATTGCACTTAGTGTCTCTCAATTTTTATAGCCTCTTACATTGAATTAGGCTTGTAGAAAGCTCTAGTTTGCTAGAAGTGTCTGACAAAAAAGGACCAGGGTGGTAATGAAGAAGACAACATTTAACAATAAAGTTACTGTCTTTAAAAACGTAGGTGGTTTGTTTCTGTTAGTGGCTGCCTGCCTAGTGAGATTCGAGAGGATAGATTGATAAGAGAATTCATTGAAAACAGGCTTGTGTGTAGAATTATCTAGTGTTACTGTTTGTGTCAGCTAGTAAACTTGAAGCTGCTGCTTCTTGTATAAACAAGAAAGCCAGCAGCAATTATTCCTTAAAACTAAAAGCAGCTGTTTGAGCTGTAGAAAGATGTTTCTGTAACACAGATGAAAGTACCATTGTGGCTGTTTATACAAGCTGGCACTCGTGCTGTATAAATAGTGGAGAATTTCAGGGTTTTTCTTACACTTGCATATACCTCGTCATCCTGGTACACAAACTGAAATTTTTATATTTAAGCCATGAATCTCGGCCTAAGGCTGAGAGTAAAAACCTAAAGGGCTTGATCCTGGCCTGGCTGCAGAAGACAGACCTCAGAATGTTTGTGTCATTCTTGTGGTATTTGGCTGAGTACACCGAATAACAGGATGAACAAAAGACTGGTAATGAAGGATAGATTGTATGGGGTTAATACCCGCTCTGGGGAAGCCAAGGGAGGAGAAAGCGGCGGCCCGGGCGAGTCGGTCCCGGCAGACCCTGTTCAGCACCGGGGCCCTGGACAGCGCAGGCGGCGCTCCCCGCCCGGGGCCGGCGCTCCCATAGCCCGCACCGGGGCTGTACGGGCCCCAGAGCTTCCCGCCTGGATGCTGGATCCTACTGAACAGACCAGGAGTTCCTCACAGGCTCTCATCTGCCCCAGCGCCCTGTGGTGCGGAAAGCAGCTTTCACAGCCCTGAGGGTGGACCGGGTGCACTTCCCTGGAAGGCTCTTGGTTGTTCTCTCCATGTTTGACTCACAGGCCTGCAGTTATTTTCTTTTCTTTTTAAAATCAGAAATCTAGCGACTTGTTCACTTCTATCTTAGAAAATAGGTTTCTGTCACAGCTTTCCAAAACATTGCTAAACCACCAGCTTCCTTGTTCTTAGTTTCGTCTCTGTTGTTCACTCTTCACGTGGTTTTAGGAGTTTCTGGAGCTAGTTCTCATTTTCTGCTGAAAGTTTCGGTAGGCTTGTGGTTTCAACTGGACTTCCCTGCTTACAGTAAGTGGAAGTAGAAAAGAAAAAGCAAATTATGCAGATCCTTGCTGTTCTCACTGTCTGTTTTACCCTCTGTGACACCACTGTTTTGAAAAAGAGAGGATTAAAGTATTTTACCTTAAATGTTTTTAAAAATGGAGAAACCTCTGATATGTTTTGAGTTAGTATTAGAAAGATGCTCTGAGCAGTAGAAGGCTCACTGAAAGATTGACCTTTAGAAATAATACTAGTTTTTCTTGACAAGAGGATAAAATCTTTGAGGTGGTATTCTGAAATATTTACTTTTGAAAAGGGATAGCTTTGCATCCAGTAACACTGAGGTAACGAGACAAAATCTATCTTGTGTTTGGAGGAAAAAGAACAAAATGTGAATAATTAATTTCACTTAATGGCTTTCAAAGCCAAGATGGAAAAGATGGTAATACTTTGATTTCTATGTGAAAACAAGTTTTGTAAATACTTTAGTGACCTTTTTCCTTTCTTTTTATGACCCTGCTGCAGAGAGCTATGTGCTTTGAATATTTTTTTTTTAAATATTGTAAAGTGCAGTTTATTTAAGACAATATGTGCTTTTTTTCCCTACTTACTGTCATCTTTTTAGCAAAGTCTTGCAGGACTTACCTTAGAGGTGGGCATCCAAAGTAAATATGAATTCCTTTTTGTGCTGAAGACTTTTTGGACACAGGTTCTATAAAAACATTGGTAGCTTTATTCAGTTTGCTGCTGAACAAATAAAAAAGTAACTCACATGCATATCATGCACTCCCTCCCTACTGGAAGAAATAAGGTGAATTTCAGGAAGAAAAGAAAATTAACTGGTTTTGCTATTTCAGTTGTTGGAGTGTATTTTCTAAATGAAAAATGGAAATCCATCATTAAACAAAATTAATTTTAGAGTTTTCATACTGTCCTGGAAAAGATGTGTTTGTGAATCACTTGTCCCTAAGTTATGGGTAACTTTGCTTTGTTTAGGTTGGACCCCTGCCATATATCTGGGAATTGTGGCAAGTTGTTGGGTGATTTCCAGGGCTGCATTCTATCTTTCAGTATTATTTTTTTCCTCCCCTTAATCGTGCTTAATTTTGGAGATGATATATAACACAATTTTATTTATAAGTCAAGAGTTTTTATTGAAGTCACATTCTAGGAGTTATTTCCTTGGTATTCTGATTTCTTAACTTTGGTATAAGAACAGTTTTTTCCCTGAATAGTTAAAGAAATATAGAGATTGGACAGTAAATGAAATGCTGTTTGTATTTGCTTGGTTGGGGGTGGAACCTACCATCTACATTTACATTAAATAAATTTAAAACCTACTTTACGCTAGTAGTTTTATATGTTGGGTTTTTTTCTTTGCTTAATTTTCAGTTTCTTTTCTGTAAAACTGTCCCTGAGGGACAGTTGCTTGATAATACAAGTTGTTGTAAGGTGCACTTCAGAAGATGTTCCTGTATCTTTTGTAATTGCCTGTGTATGAGCCATTTGTCTATGAAAAATAAGGCAGCTTTGTAGCTGTCTATGTTAATATATCTGAGGTCAGGATTTTTGTGTAAATTGGCTTTAAAGACTCTGATTTGTGTACTCGTGTTCTTGCCAGAATAGTAATAGATTAGAATACTGTATTATTCTTTTAATATTTGGAATTGCTTCCAGAAGGCTTGCTGTTTTATTTTGTGGATAGCACTGCACTCAACTTTGTGACAAACCAGGCCAGGCCAAGAACAACAATAAGGTCCTGCAGGAGCAATAATCCCACCTGTGTTGTAGGTTAGTAATACAGTGAATTGACACACATTTGATTTTGTTTTTCTGAGCCTAGATCACCTGTTTGCCCTTGAAGCTGTCACTGTATGGCCCTAGAGTAACCAGGTGACAGTGTACCAAGGTCAGTCCATCTCAACATTTAGTGCAACCCATATGAATTTTATTGCAGGTAGACAGCTGGTAAATGAGTTAAGTTTTTATTTTTCTTCTGGAAGTTATTGTGTAGATGTTAAGTGCTGTGAACATCCTTCCTTAATGAAGAGTTTAATTTGCAATGTTGTTTTGAATAGCTCTGATGTCAATAAAAATTGTCCTATTTAGGCAATAGTGAAGAAGGGCAATTTTCTTGTTTTTGACTTCTACCCAGAAATGTATTCTCATGTATAAAAGAATTCTGTTCCCATATATATGACATAACCCTTCCAACTGCATCTATTTTTTCCTCTTAGGCCAGCTTCTGGATACTTGTGATGTAGTTTTAGCTAAGCACCAGGTTTACACCAGAAGCTGAGTTTCAGTCCATCCTACCATGTTCTGGGCAAAGTACCTGACAGAGAGTGTACCAGGCTGAAGTCTTCTGTTCACAGAACAAGTTCAGCATTCACTCATTTTGCAACCTGGAGCTGGAGGAACTCTCTGAAGGATTAGAGACATGTTAGTTTTCTGTAGTGTGCCCACTGCCCTGCAGAGAGATCTTCCAGACCAGAAACTGTTGTAGGTACAGGATTAATAGAATTGGTACAATGTTTGCACAGTTCTGGAAAGAAGAGACATAAGTTTAATGGTTTAAATGGCATTTGCATTGCACAAAGCCTGGAAATGTAATTGAGTATTGCTTAATTTCAAAGGAAAAAACACAATAAAAAGAGATTTCTCTTAGTGGCACATGTCTCGGTTTACTGATCTCTGATTTGATACAACTGCTGTAGAGGACAGCTATGGCAAGACATCCTCTAGAGAGAAGAGTAAGCTTTTGTGGTGACTGGCAGGAATGCCAGGCTTCCCTTAGGAGCTTTTATTAAGTGTTCCCAAAAATGGTAGTTAAAGGCAGGTTTTAAAAAAGTTACTCGAAAAAGTTACAAAGCCTGGAGACAGAGGCTATCCTTTGCATGCCTTTGACTTACTCCTCAGAAGTCTTAAATACAGAATTAGCTGTGGAAGGACTGGAACAAGTCTGTCTTTACACCAGAGTTCATGACTTACACCAGGCTTAATCTCACTATTCTGTGTGTGGCTGTACTGTGAAATTTATCACAGTTGCTCTTACACTCACCTATGTGCAGTGGACTTACTTGCCTTCTGAGGGCTCCTTCCACAATGAAAGGACTGGATTTAAACTCCTGTCCATATGGAAACAGCTTTGACCTCTCCTAAAATCCAGAATAAGAAAGCTTTTTAGAACACTGGTAACAGTTTGAGATTTATACTTCCAAGACTATTATGGGGATTTTTATTTCATAAGACATTGAAAGTACCTCTCCTGTCTATTGAAACAGAAGGGGTTTTTAAGTATTAATGCTCCTCTTGGATAAAGGAGAAGATTTAATTTGAAAAAGAAAATTGCCTATAAATTATGTTAAGTGTTAGTTAGAATTATGTGACAATTCAGTGCCTGAACACTTAGCAGTGTGAATCTTTCTTGCTTGGGCAATGGCTTGCTTAAGTAAAAGTGCCTTTTGAGAACTAGTTTCCTTCACAGACTACTTCGGAAAGTTAAGAATTTCAACCTAGAATTAAAGGCTACTATGGGAAAACAGATACAAATCTGTGTCTCTAATTATTCTGACATTGGGGTGGTAGTAGTTGTCTGAAGTAGTCTGCCTCAGGGCTTTTAAAGCTGAAAAGTCAAACTGTCATTCAGTTCCTATTTTTTTCCAACTGCAGATCCCTGTTAAAACGTGTGAAGGGTATTAAAAAATAATTTCAGTGCCTCTCTGAAGAGAATTACATCCCAGGTGTTGGGTTATTTAATGTGTATCATGGAAGGTGGTTTTCTGTAAGTAAGTTGTTTGCTGGTAAAGTATGTATATAGTGCATATTTTTAGGGCACATCTTTCATTAGCTTGTCTCTTGTTCTGCAAGTCCACAGGTTTTTAGCATAGGTGTTTTTTAACTGTTTGTTTGGAGATTTTTTATGTCGTGGAAGGGTTTATTTGGATGCACCTTATTGATCTTTACCCTGTAGCTGCTGTTTTGATCTTGTCAGTCTCCAAATTGGCTAATACAGCAGAGAAGGAAGGTGAAGGGATGGACATGTAAATAAGTTGGGAGGAGTGCGGGCTCAAACTCTGGCATTTTTTATGCTGCCATCAAGAACTGTTCTAAAGAGCTTTTTAATTCTTTCAAAACATGAATTTTTTTTCAATGAGCATTTTATTATTTATGTTTAAACTATGCAGTCACTGGATTTAGGGACCTGTGGTAGAGCCTTGCTAACTCATAGGTAAGGCACTGGTTAAGAAGGCAGAGCTACATAGAAAGGCAGAGCAAATTTATGTCACTGATTTACTCTTTTTGTGACCCTTGTCTCAGTGTCATTGTGGGCAAATAGGCATTTTTATATAAGGTGACAGACTTAGGAGACTTGTTTGACTTTCTGTGTAAGGTAGAACTAGTTTCTTACTGCCTTTCTCAAGTATATAATGGAGACATTGCTCCCATTGTAACCATTGCTTATTCTTGTCTATTTTGGAGTGCAAGCTCTTTGGAGGAGGGACTAATCCATATATGTGAACAAACATATTTTTACCACTTGGCATGCTGTGATTCTGATCTAATAAGGACATTCCTGAAACAGGATTACTATGATTGCTCCTTAGTTGCTTCTAAAACAAAAACCACAAAACAACCTTTCTTATTAAAGTATAATTCATTAGCAGTGTCATGCTATCTCAGTTTTCAAACTCAAGACAGTGCCTTTTTTTTTTTTTTTTTTTTTTTTTAAATGAGTATTGCTTATGTATACCAAAGGATAGGTCATGATTTTCTTGGAAGAGTAAAGAAAAAAATTCATACCTCTTAAGTTAGGTGTAGGTTTTCTTACCTTCAGTAGCCTTATGGATGAGTAGAGGCATGAAAGCATATAACACCCTATGTGAAAGCTGTAATTAGAAAAGTAAAAACATTTGAGTTACCATGTTGTTTTTTCAAAATGCTGAAAAGTCAAACTATCATTCAAACGATTTTTTTTCCAACTGCAGATCCCTGTTAAAATTTATTTAGAGTCTGTGCTCTGTGTGTGTGTATGCATGCATATGTGCATCTTATTAGCATGATCTGGTTAATGTAAATAAGATGGTTCTTTTCTACACACAGATGTTTAAAATGGGTGACTAATCAAATTTCTCAAAAGTTTAACTGATAGACGAATGCAGCAGTTGTAAACAGCAAAAATATAGGAAATTCTCAGTACCATTCCTTACAAGGGATATTTAAAATATGAGTGATAGAGAAAATAAGACCAGTTTGTTCAAATTGTGATGTCTTAGCTGTGAAAAAGCAAGAATTACGTTCCTGCCCTAGTTGCTGTGGTGGTGTGGTAGTAGTGGTGTAACATCTTTTGGAAGTTTGGTTGGTTTGGGATTTATGGATGTTCTTAAAGATTTTGCAGGATATGTTATGGGTGCTGTGTACTCTCTTAATAGAGGTGAAAGACTAAATATAGACAAATCTTTCATTGATATCTTTAAAACATGTAACTCAATAGCTTTTCTTCACTTTCTACTGACAGTAGTTGGGGGGTTATCTTTTTTTACTTCAGTTGTCTTTTTCTGAACTAATTATGCATCTTCTTTACTGTTCCTCTTATTAGACATTTTGGATGCTTTCTTCACAATGGTACATTCCCAAATGTTCTTAAAAGGCTCTTAGACAGGAACTTTTGCACAACTAGTGCCTGCATTACATGGATGTGTGTTATTGAAGCTTCGGCAATACATTTTCCCAAAAAATTTGTATGTTACTCATGTTAAACACTTAAATTATGTGAATTCTGGGGAATTTAATGGTCTCATTCCAATGTACACTTTCAAAATTAACATGTTTTTTAACTAACCCTTGGACATCTCTACATTTTGTATATTCTTAAATGTCTGGCTTCTTATGGTCCAACACCCTAGTTTGGCCAATAGTCCATACATTAAGGTAAATATCCTCCAAGCTGGAAGAATAGATAGGTCAGTGGACTATGAACTTCTTTTAGCTGAATGTTCCATTTAAAAACAAAAGGCTGCTTTATGATAAGCAGAGAATGTCAGTACTTTTAAATAAAAAGAAAATTCCTTTGTTCTGACAATGAATGGCATTTTTAAGCCAGACTTTTCTAATAAGTTCTGTTCTTATTTGTAAGCCATACTCCTGCTCTGGAAAAAAATCAAGCCAAACAAACAAAAACCACAAAAAGCCATGCTCAAAACCCCCAGTCGACCTCCCCACAACAAATTCAAATAACCAGCCAACCAGCCTTACTTACTCAACTCTCACCAGTTTCAAGTGAATAAAAGTAAATGAGTGCATTGGTTAGATATTTCCCTGCTGAATTGATAAATGATGTAATCTCTGGAGGGCTGCTATTTTGGCAAGATAAAGGGGGAAAATACGGAGTATAATAATACAGGAAAATTTGCTGTTGTGCTTAAGTAATAAAAGTTATTGTATGTGTGATGAAAAAAAAGATGAAAAGCGCAAGAAAAGTATGCTTTGAAACCTTTGTTCTTGACTTTCTTGAAACTGTAATAGGTAAAATTTTCCTGTTATACTGAGTAATAAATGTAATACTAAATACTTTTGGTATATAATTTTGATGTTACTGTCAAAAAATGAATCATTTTTCTGTTTAGAATGAATATATAAACTCCTGGGAACTTCCCACATAATAATTTAACATTTTACTTACATATGTTCTTCCCAGATGTATTTTATTTTGTACTCTGACATTTTTTGTCATTGATTGGTTTTCCCCTTTTTTTTTCTTGTCACTGCTACCTCTATTTCTGCAGGAACAAGTAGGTTATTGGTAAGTATTTCGACTAAATCAGACTTTACAAAGTTTTGCCTTAGTGAGGACCTCTTTTTTTTCTTTTTTTTACCCTCACTTACTTTGGTAAAAACTTTGTAGACAACAGACTAATTGTCTGTAAATGCTGTGCTTTCTCAGGTCTCCATTATCGCCTTGTTTGTGTAGTAGAGTAATAGTTCTCAGATTTTCCGAGAGACTTTGTCTTCTGCATGCTTTCAAGCAGCATCATTACCTGTGCTGTCTTCTAAGATGCTGCCTTCTCCTGGGGCTTGTTCCTTTGTTCCTGTCTGCTGCGTTTCAAGTGCAGTGTTTACTTTGTCTCTCCCATTTCTTTTTCTCATAAGACCTCGTATGCATTTTGGCCAGTTTGCTCAGAAGACTTCTCTGCGTCCAACAAGATGCTCTGTTTCTCATGTTCAGTTTAGTCATCCTTGTCAACCATTATTCAGCCATTTTCACATCATATCTCTTCCCTTTTAGTATCATTAGATATATTCTCAGCATGGTAAAGCCACCCTCTCCTCTCTTGTTATCGTGCTTCCTGTAATTTTGATCAGATTTGTTACACTGTACAGTACAAGTTTTCAAGATATTTATGCCTGTGCATTTTGAAAAAGTAGGACTCGATTCTTCTGATCTTGGAGCAGCTCTTCCTACACTCTGTTTTCACTGATGTGATTTCTAATGGAAAAATTTCTTTAATACTGGTATGTTTTTGAAAGTAGTGATTTTATTGACAGTGTGAAGTAGAGCAGGGGAGTGTAGACAAACTGGTTCCCTGCACTTAAAAATTTGTAGTTGTCTTGCCAAATTACTCAGTTGCTCAAGAAGTGTCTTCTGTCCACAGAACACAGTTGTCCTGTCCGTCTTCCTCCACTTGTATTGCAAAATGATGAATGAAAAGACCTTTTTCAGATGTTTGAGAAAAATGTTGCTCCAGGCAATAAGAGAAAATTGAGGGAGTAGCAAATTTCAAGAAGAAAGAAAAAACCCAAATTTATAGGTTCAGGAGAGACTAGGAATGAGGCACAATTCTTCCTCTTTGAACTATGGTAGGTGAGTTAAGAAGAAAAAAGCAGTGGGAATAATGGGGTATCTCTGAAGTAAGAGTTTTCAGGCATTTCATCTGTGTGAAATTTTTCAGACTTCCAAGCTGGCCTGCAGTGAGCTGTCATCATAACTGAGCTAGTTAGACAGGTTGATCTTGCCTGCCGAATGTAAATAAAATACATTTGTGCCCTGAACTATTGATTTTGCTTTCTGGCTACTTGCTTTCTGAAGATGGTAGTCATTTGGGCTCAAAAATGTGTCCACCTTGGCTGAACTTCATATTCAGACAAGAGCTCAGCTTTGTGGCAGGTGGCCCCACTTGTGTACAGAAGCCTCTGAAATGGTGACAGGGTTAGTTTCTTCCCATACTCCTTATGTTACCCTGCTGGTGAGGCTAGAGGGGCACCTTGCTCTTGTCTCTGCTTGTCAAAGATCTGATGATAGAGAGACATGAGAGAGAAGAAAAGTGTCTTTTTGTTCTTGGCCTTGAGTCAGATTTTGGAAGGGAGTCATCACAGCTACATGAAAAAGAGAACTGTGTTTCCTCAGGTTCTCTCCCCTGTCCCCCTCCCTTGGGGAAATGGGAGTGAAAGATATTCTGGGCAAAGTGTCATTGTTAAGTGGAGTTTTTGGTTGCTCGTTGAAAATGTGCTTCTCAAGCATTGTTAGCCAAAAGCTAAAATCTTCTGGGTTTAGGGGGTGGGTGGAGCCTTTTTTATATGAAAACTAATGCCTACTCCCAACCAAAGTTTATATTCTCACTTGTCAGTCTTCAGCTACTTCAGATCCATTGAGAAACTGGTGGTATGGATCTGGAATAGGAAGGGTGTGACATGTCTGAAATGCAGGTAATGAAGTATGTTAAAGAGTCAATGGCTTACAAGTCACTTGAAAAACTGTTCTTTTTAATGTGTTTTTCAGTTTGAAAGTGCAGGTGCACTAGGACTTTGGATGATGGAGACTTGAGCAATCTCTCATTTAGCTTGACTACAGAATCCCTATGGATGACAGAATGGGAGGGTAACACTGACTTGCAGAACAGGTGGAGCTGAAAAGGTCTTTCCTTCTCCCTTAGTTGGATGCTTGCATCGATCAGAAATGTCACTCTTAAAAGGCTGTTTCTCTAATAACAGCTGTTCTTATTTTTTGATTTGAAGTTAATATCAGTCTTTCCACAGGTCTTTCCTGCCTGTAATTTCATCTTCCAGTTTGCAAGATATATTAAAATTGGGCTTTTTTTCTCTCTCTTAATGGTTGTGTTCATTCAGTTTCTAAAACTGTGCTGCTGTCAATTATAATCAACATCACATGATACTTTTACATTGATATTAGACACCTGAAGTTGTGTAGTTGATAAAGGCTTTGTTTACAAGTCAGAAAATGTCTTGTTCAATTTCTCTTCTTCATTCTGTACTGCATTATTTTTCAGTGGTT
The DNA here is from genome assembly GCF_965231275.1 of Zosterops lateralis. Lineage (NCBI taxonomy): Eukaryota > Metazoa > Chordata > Aves > Passeriformes > Zosteropidae > Zosterops > Zosterops lateralis. Next base: position 43,911,518 of record NC_139762.1, on the reverse strand, counting down.
GCTACTGAAGATCTAACTTTCCCACTTACCAAGATGAAGGAAGCTGAAGAAGTTATGTAATAAGATTCTGTCTTTCACAACTTTTTGCTTAGGCGATGAAGTATTATCCAAACATATCTTTTCTAATTATTTTGTGGACTCCTTACTAAAATAGTTCAGGTTTGTTTTTATTCCCCCACTTTATATATCCTCCTTTTCCATTGTGTTCTGTGGGACTTGTAAATCAGAAAATACAAGAGAAAATCCCTTGTTTCCCTCAAGGAATTCACAGGTTTGTTTACTTCAACAAAAAGTGTTATGGCACAAAATTGGGGAAGAAAACCCCACTAGATTATAAACCTGAAATCAGTAAGTGCTTATTTGTTCTTACTGTGACTCAGTTTTCTAAAAAAGACAGAGCTTAGGATGTTTGTATTGTGTTCCTTATTTGTTTGATTTCATATTCTCTCCCAAAGTGAGGGGAGTATTTCCTTATTTCATCTTCAGAAGTCTTTCCAGGTGGTGCTGTGTTCTCCTGGCTTAGACAACTGTCAGCATAAGGAAGGATGAAAGGTAGAGAACTAGATGTGATTTTTCACTGAGACATTTTTTTCCTTAACAAAAAACTTATGTCCCTAAAATGGCAAACTTCCTCTTGAGTAGCCATTTGTATTGCCAGCTACAGCACCTAGAAATTTTCCTGTAGAAGGTTCCCGGGGAATTGGTAATGACTTTTTTTTTTTTTTTTTTTTTTTTCCTTCTTCTTTGCTTTCTAACTTAAAGACTTTTTAAAATGTTAGTTCTTTGTTCTGGAATTTAGTGTGAAATAATTTTCATATTCTCTTTGATGGTTAGGGTAAACTTGCCAGGCAAGATGTCAGCTGTGTTAAAGCAATATGCTTTCATGTACAAAGCTTCGTGGTTTTGAGCTTATAGAATTACTCATTCTATTTTTCCATTTCAGCTGTCTGAGGAAAAGAGAGAATTCTGTGACCATATAACTCTGATAGACCACATGGTCTTTACTGGACAGCTTATTTTTTCTTTTTCAAACTTCTTCAAATTTCACAACTTAGTTTACAGAGGAAGGGAGTAACAGAATTTTATCTTGACCAGAATTGTTACTTCACTGAGAAGCTGAATTATTTCCATTTATTCTTCTGCTGTTCTTAAAATTTCACTTTGTAGTCTTCTACACAGTTGAACAGAAAAGGAAGAGGTGAAAGAAACAAAGGCATTACGCTTTGATTTAAAAATATTTATGCTATTTTGATGTATATTCTTATAAGCCAACTTAGAGAATTTGGTCTAGGTGAAAAAGTAGGTGGATGCTGAAGTAGTTGGGGAAAAAATCCTACAGCTGCTTTAGGAAAGCAATTCAGTCAAATCTCACAGTGGTCTGCTTTGGGTCTATTTCCAGTCAACTTCTTTTTTGGAGGCTGGGCACTTGAAGAAGCTAAATAAAATGCAAAACTTATTAGCACTATAGAGGGCAAAATTTATGATCGTAATTTTTTAACAAGTTAAAAGGGTGCTAATAATGGATTAAAAAAAAGACAGATAAGAGTTAATAAATGGCAGCAGAAATATAACACTAAAAATGGACTTGGCTGGCAACTTGGCAGTTCTGCTGAAGATTAAGGGGTTGTTGTGAGACATGAGAGGAATGAGCCAACCACCTGTTTGTTTGTTTGTACTGTACCTACCTATATATACACCCATAAAAGAGATATCACTGTGTATAGACAGGTCTATATTTACTAACACCTAGTCTAATGGAGCAATGTAGTAGGTAAGCATTAATTTCTGCTTAGGACTTGTGAAGTCTTAGCCTGAAAGCTCTGCCCAGTTCTTGGCAATGTACCATGGTAAGATTGGAGAGAGGCCAGAGGACAAGAAGAGCAATAAAAGGTTTAGACACCAGGGCCTGTGAGGAAAGATTAGAGTAACCTGGTTTTTTTAGACTGGGGAAAAAAATAAAGGATGCATACTTCCCACTATCTACATGTGTTTTAACTGGGCAGAGTTACTGACTATTTTTTCATGTCTACTGAACACGTAAGAAGTAACCAACTCCTTTTTTGTGTTGTATGGTTTTCTTTTTAGCATCATTATGCAGGCTTTCTTGGTGTGATAGTCATTGTACATACCACCCTCATACCATCAGATTTACTGGATGCTGTGTTTCCAGATTGTCTGTATTTCTTTTTCTAAGTACCACAGAACATGTGTGAATATGTAAGTAACATTTGTCAGGCATCTTATTCTTAAATACACCTTAGAAAAGGTGTGTGGATGGAAGGATTTCTCTTATGACTTCTTTAAATGCAAAACAAGGTGGATTTATCCATCTTATTTGAAAACACAAGGATACGAAGATTTAAAATAGTAATTTGCTGCATACTTTAAAAGAGCAGCTGTTCCCATTCTACTTTTAGTTTAGCTTTGGCAGTGTTCCATTTGATGTTTTCTGCTGAAAAGTTACTCTGGTCAAGCTGATTCAGTCTTTTGTGTTGGTGCAGGTTTTATTTGTGCTTACTTCTTGGTATACAGCTGTCTAATAGTGACTGAAAGGATGATCCACTCTTCTGTGCGAGTCTAACATGTTTCTTTATGTGCAGTTCTGTGACACACTGCACTGTGTTGTCTGGAAACTCTCAGCAGTTCTCTTTTTTTGCACCATAAAGTAGATACTCCAGAATAAGTGCCGGCATGGTTTTGTAAAAATCTTAGCAATGCAGGAGTTTTTTTTTTCATTGGTTGTTTTATGTTTGCTCCACTGTGCACTGAAGTGCAAGTTAAGCAGTCTGATGTTTGCAAAGCAAGGCAAACACAGTAGGATATCAGTAAAAGGTTGAAATTGGTGCCCATAGAATGAGTGGCCACCCATCAATGTGTCCCTGTGGGTAGTTCCCAACTCTGCCAGAGATGAAAACTGTTGAGTTTGGTAGATGGATGTGAGAGAGGATGGGATTTCTTGGCTAACTGGAGGTTCATTTGCAAAAGATGGCAGAGCTTGAAGAAAGTGATACATTTGAGAGAATGAGAGTCAGAATTCACCTCTAATGTAAGTCTTGACACTTAAGCAGGTTTAGTTATTTCAGATTTTCTCTGTCACCTTGGGATTTTCTAGTAGCTGTACCACAGCTTTCTGTTCCTGTCTCCATTTCTTGTAATTGTAATTTTTTTTTCCATTGTTTTAAGTAATGTGTTACTTTCACTATTTTAGCCAGGATTGTGAAACTACATGGTGGGAGCTTGTAAGAATTTGGCTCCCGGCCCTCCTGAGGATGCAGGGGTGTGTGTTTGCTCAGTTTTGGTTCTCAGTTTTTTAGTGCTGTACTTCTGTACATAGGGAATGGGTCAGAGGTGGTCCTTCAGCTGATTTAGGATGTGTCACAGGCTGAGTTCTCTACTATGGGAAAAGGAAGGACACCTTTGCAGTGATGTACTGACAGTGACAACGCTAATACAAAGGTTATAGTTGTCATCTGGGACAAAAATAAGGGATGGTGTGAAATCAACACTTTCCTAAGAGCTGGATTTTTACCTAAAACTGTATATATTATCTGTTGTGCTCTCCTTGTAAAGAGAGTGAGGAAGTGGTTGATAGAGTTTCATAGGTTTTTGGAAGACACTTGATGTGATGCTGTCTCATCTGATAACTGCTTCTGCTTTTTTGTCCAAATGTTCATGAATTATCTACAAAACTCAATAGAACAAGTCATGTAGAGAGCAAGTTATTTCTGACCCATTGCTGATTGTTAAAGTCATGCGAAACTTTTAAGTCATTGGAATTATTCTTTGAGAAGATGATAAAAACAAACATAGGCTATAAATGTTGTTAGCCTGCTGGGCAGGGGTACAATAGAGTCTTTGTTCTTACCCAGTACTTAATTGTAAACTGGGTCATGAAACTATTGCCTTCTGATTTGAGGAAAGGTAGGAGAATATGAGCTTTTTTTAAGGACCTTCAACTGGCTTGTGGACAGTGTAGATTGTTCACTTTTTTACATTTTTCAGCTACAGTTAGAATAAAGTAAATATTTTGTCTATAGTCAAAATAATTGTTCTTTGGGATTACTGAAAAGAGTTGGAAATGGTAATTTCCTCCACACAAAACTTACACTGTGCATCTGCTGGGGAAGATGGGTAAATCCAGGAGCTGGATTGTAGTGGAACATTGTGAAGGAATGAGAAATCAGATTTCACTTGTGTTTAAAGAGTGCTTCAGCAAGTGTTGTGAGCCCAAGGCTCTTTTTCTGCTATTATGCTAGTCTCTGGCATACAGCTGATTGTGGTCACTGGAAGAACATATTTTCCACAAATACATCTTTTACTTCTGTCAGCTAAGTGGTTTCTTAAAACTTTGTTACGTGTGATGGCCTCTGTTCTTTGGGTTCTTTGGGTTCTTCTTTCTGCACACTGAGTAGAGCTACAGCCACCAGGTATCCCAGTCTTGCTGTGTCAGGAGGGTGTTTGTAGTTGTTTAACCACTACCTTTGCATCCCCCTTGACACAAGCCAAGCCACAACAAAATGTGTTGTTAAAATACTTACTATATTGCTAGAACACAGATTATTTACTAGTTTTAAGGGCAGGTGCATGGTAGTAGAAGCATATTCATCTGAATACTCTAGGTGGAGAACCTGAAAGATTTTTCACAGCTGTCTATCTTCAAGCATGGTTCTGAGTAAAAACAGTGTTATTATTAAATAATTATTATTCACTCAAGCTTTCTTCAGTATTTTTTTTTTAATTAAAATATTTCCTCCAAGAATTCCTGGGATATGTACCTTCTTAACACCGTTAACTTTTAACAGTGGTTCTAAGGACCTGTTGGTGGTTGTCCATGCCCCCTGTCACTCCCAATTACGTGTGCTCATGGCTCTAGGGAGTAAGCTAGGAGAGTTCTGTCCAGAAAGCAGAGGGAGCTTGTTAATGACTGTCTCAGTGCTTAACTAGCCATGAACATAAAAGTTAACTTGCTGTAATACAAACACCCCCCTTCTGTCACAGCAGGACTCGGTCTGAAGCATATGAGGAAGTTACGGGCTTTTTCACATCAAACTGTGTCGTCAATTACGCCTTATAGAAGCATATGAATGAGAATAACGCATGGCTCTCAAGTCTAGTCAAAACCTAGTAATCAGCAGCAAAAGGGTGATAAAGATTGAAAGAAAATTTACTCTAGGTCAGTTTTTGAAGAAACCATAACAGAGCAGTAATGGGTGGGGTTGAGTGTTTGGAGCACTGAGGTACTAATTTTGATTTTAGTCATGTCGAGGTGTAGCCTGCGTAAAGGAGGCTACACAGTGGCTGAAAGGTCACTGATAAACCTTTCAACAAGTAAATTAATGCTTTCAGGAAATTTTTCCAAAAGACATGTTTGGCTGTGCTATGCTTATTGATCTGTTGTTTGAAAAAATGTGGGTTGGGGGAGGAGGAATAAAATTAAGGAGAGAAGAGCAATATTTAAACTGAAGTGTAAGATTGACACAAAGGAGAAATAGATATGACTAAAATTGGAAGAAGCAGAACTGTACTTCATCTCAGGAAGTGGTTTCTAGCACATGTTCAGCTGCTGCCCTGAGTTCCTTATGGTTGTTACTAGCTGTACTCTTTGACCTGTTTCCTATGAGCTGCCAGTAAAAAATAAATCATTTTCTTGATAAAGGAAGTGCAGTACTTGATACAAGTGCTAATGCTTCAGGTTAGTTGCTTGATCTACATCTGGATAATAATTAACAGTAAAGAAAATTCTCAGGCATCAGTTATTTGAAAGTGCAGCATCAAGTTGCTTGTCATCCTTGACTGACTCGGTTTATTGTGGACTCCCAAGGTTAGAAGTACAAAAGCAAGAGGCAACAAACTAAAACATGTGGGAGCATGCTGGTGGAAGGTGCAGTGAACTTTTTAACAGGCCTGCATCATTCACAGCATGAGAGAAAAAGTTGTTCATTTGTGCTGAGAGTGGATGTAGATTAGGTATTTTTGCCAAATATTGTCCTGTTGGACAATTTACCTGTAGGTGTACTCCTTAACAACTGTTATGCATGGAGATCCTTGTTAGTGGTCTTTTTGTCTCTCACTTGTGTGTTAATTATTCAGCAGATCAAAATCAATCAGGCTCTTCTGTGGACTGTAAAAGTTGTCCAACTGATCTTGTCCTTTAACTTGAAGACTGCTGTCTTTGTTAATGACATAAATTAAGGTATTAAGCACTTTTGTCGTAGACTGTTATGCAGTTGCATCACAATCCAGACTGTGTTAATTATTCTTTACCCCATGTTGCCTGAGGTGATGACCTCAAAAGCTAAACAAGGTTGTGCTAGGATGAGAGCAGTCAGACAAATTCAGTGCTACAGGAAGTATTAGTGATTCAGTAGGTGAGGCAACACCCCTGAGTTAATATTTTCCCAGTGCCCCAGACTGGTAAAAGATGTTGCAGCTTGTATGACGAGATGTAAAACCAAGATCCTCGCTTAAAGTTTCAGTGCAATTCCTGGTAAAAATGAACATGTTAATTCAGGATTCCTGCCCAAGTTCAAATTTTAATGGCAATGTCCTCTACACATTTGTAATTTCTGTTTTAGTAGAGTCGTATGATCCTCTTGCTCCTGCCCTAAAGTGTTCTTAAGTTGTTGCAAAAGTTTGTGTCCCAGAGGTGCTGACAATGTTTGCAATTGTCAACAGAATGATTTCCAGAAAAAATAGTCCGTTTTGAGATCTTTTGAAATCAAGGGAATCATATTTATGTAAGAAATATCAGGTCAAAGCTGAAAAGACTCCAGGATTTCTTTCTTTTTATGTGTGCAGAATAGCTTTTTGGCTTGAATATATATATTTGCTACATGGTTGAGTATGCTCACACTTACATATATTTTTATTTTCCATAGGATTCAAGTGCCCTGTATGTTCAAAATTTGTATCTTCTGATGAAATGGATTTACATCTTGTGATGTGTTTGACAAAACCAAGGATAACCTACAATGGTAAGAAAGAAGTAAGCTGATAATTATTTATTCATTTTAAATGTCAGTGTGATAATAATCCTTTGCTTAATAAGATATTCTAGTAACTAGTTTGGTGGACTCAAAAATTATGGTGGTTTTTTTTTGTTTTGTTTTTGTTTTTGTTTTTTTTATTGTAGTAATTTTTTTTCAAATTAATACCTAAGAATTTGATCTTTATACACTGCATGCAAATACAATTTATACCCTCTGTCCTGCAAATATAAAGTTATACTTATTTGAATGTGTTTATTCCATTTTTTGACCACTGGTCATTGTGTGTTTATTGTCCAGTTGAGATACGTGTATTTGTGTATTTTACACATCCTTTCATCTTACAATATTAAGTAGTGAGGTGGGTTGATCGAGTCTCCTGGGGACTTTATTAAGGACTATTACTTGACATGCTGTGCATTTGCACAGTATTCAAAAAAATCACACAGTCTGGAAGGAACTAAAGAACTTCTCTTTCTTGAGCTGATTCCATATGTGATACTTCATAAAGCTTGGTTATGTGTTTTTGTTGTTTTAATCAAACTGGCCAATATCAAATGAATCATGTGTAGTAGTGCTGGTTGCTTCCCCCTACTACTAAGCTTTCCTTCTCAGCAAGCTTTAATGCAAGGCAAACAAGGCTTTTGCCACTGAGATCAAACCTTTCTATAACTGTGGCTTAGGCTGACACTCAGTTTTGTGTGGTGAGCACACAAAAAGGCTTGAGGAAACCAGGAATTAGAAAATCTTACTGAAATTTTAGTGCCTGCTTTGGCAGAAGATCTTACAGTGCATCTTTAATGAGATAATTGCCCACCAGTCATCAGATGTCAGAACAGAATGCAGTTAGAAAGGAACTGTAGAGAGGAGAGGACGCTGGACATTTTTGGAGATGAACAGCAAGAAGCTGAAAGTTGGTGGTCACAAGTTACAGCAGGGAAAAATCCAATTCAGTGTTAAGTAGAAATGTCACATAATGAGGGTGGTTAAGGCACTTAAGAGGTTGTGAAACCTCCATCCTTGAGCAATTTAGTCTTACTTGGTCATGCTTTGAGTGAAGGGCTGGACCAGAAGATCACCAGAGGTCCCTTCCAACTTAAGTTATTTACTGCATAAATAACATGCAGTGTCATGGGCTTTTGATCCTCCAGGCAGCTTGCTGTTAGGGTATTCTGCACTGGACCATTTTATTGAAACAAGTCTTGAAGAATAGTTGGGCCCATCTTATTTTTTGGATAGCATAATGCTATCCAATACTACTGGCCCTTAATTGCAAAAATAATTTGAAATCATAGGCTTAGAGTTGTGAAATCCATTTGAAAGCACAGTACTTGGGAAAAGTAAATATTTCTTTTTTCTTCCTGGTGTTACCACAAATATATTTGAGAAGGTTGACTTCATCTAACAGAGAGGGCTTTTTTTCTTTTTATATTTCCTTTTTAAATTCAGGTCTGAGCATTTTCCAAGTTAAGTTGTGTACTGAGGGATGTTGGATGTTGGAGAGAAGAGAAGCATGCTAGTTGCCCCAGTGAGGGCAGGAAAATGCACTTGGGATCAGATAGGGTGGAGCAGGAGGAGGCAGACTGGCAGAGAACAAGCTCTGGCACTAATCCGTCTGATGGGGTGTGCACAAATTTGACTGACTGAAATCCTTTTCCCCTGCTGCTTCCTACATGTACATATGAGTGCACTCAGCTGACTAACTTTTGCTCAAAGAGACAGCAATTACATAATGTAAACTCTGTCTCATTTATGATGTTTGTTTGAATCACAGTGATGCCTTTTCCAGACTCCTTTTTCCTTCTTGCATTGTCTCAGCTTATGCACTGCTGGTTGGGGCTCCTTTGGGCCATCTTGTTACTTTTGTACAGTTTTTTAAGTCAACAAACAAGCAGAAGTAAAACCTGTGAGTGGCAGGTGAAGCCACTCTGGATAATCTTCAGCATAACAAAAGTGGTTGTGGGCACTGCAATATAAATTAACAGCAGCATGTAATCTCAGTTTAGGAGTGTGTCTGTTGTACAGTGAGCCTCAGAAACTGAGTCTAGGAAATGGTTATGTAAATGTGAAATAAGGAAATTATCAAATGAGGTAGGCTGGTTTGAGAGAGATACTCAGAAGTATGGTCTCGTTTTCATAGACACTCCAGAGAAGTGTGCATTGATCCTTGTGGCTCCAGTTGGTTAGCTCCTGGAGTCATGGACTAAATCTTAAATTATAGTCTATAGCTGGCTATTTAAATTACTGCAGCATGAAGAAATTGAGGATATGGCTTCTGAGTTGTGCTGTAGCGCTCAGTTGTTACTTTGTGTTATAGTTGTGGTCCCTTTAATGAGGGTAATGAAAGAAAATTAACTACCAGATTGGTAACTTAATGCTGCCATGATTTCAGGCCCAGACCTGCATATGAATGTCTATATGCATGCTTTTTTTTCCTGTCTGTTCTGCTGTTTGTCATCATGAGATCAGTGATGAATCTGCCTTTTTGCCATAGGCCAAGGGCATCTCCAGTTTTGTTTGAGAGAAGAAAAGATGCTTCTGTCAACTTTTGATACCTGCTTCCAGAATGGATGGCATCTCTTTATGCTTTACTTTCTCATTGTAATCTTGGCCTCATGCCATATATACTAGAATAGAGCCAACCATCATGTGCTTGTGTTGGTCGCTGATATTTCCCAGTCCTATTATCACTAGAATGAAAAATACCTTTTTTTCTTTTTTTTTTTTTCTCTTCACGTTCTTTTGTCTCTGAGTTTTGTGTTGCAAGTGGGTGAAGGGAGCCTTAAACTTTGCAGGTGCAGAAATATTTAGAGATTGAGCAGTTGGATTGAACTGTGCTTATGTCTTGTTCTGTTGTAGATGTGTTTCCTCATGGTACTGTAAATGTATTAGTTGTTCTTTCTAAGAAACACCAGGAACAAATTGTATGTATTTTGTCATTCTGAGAAGACAAACCTTTCTTTTTAGATATGAGTATGAGGCATACAGTCTCCCCAGAAAAATGTTACAAGACTGCTTAGTTGTGATTTGAAGTTTAAATAAATTAATGAGTCGTCCCAGCCAATCTCTAATTGCTTTCTGAGCTACCTTTGTGCATTGCTTTTGGCATTTGAAAGGGTCAGTGAACTGCAAACTCGGGCAGCTGTCTGATTTACATGTGTTCTCTGAAAGAGTGGTCTCAAAGTTGTCTCAGTTCTATGCTGTGAGTTGTGCTGATTTTCATATAAATATATCAGTACATTTTACTAGCTTTATTCTTTCAAAATCATGTGACTTGCCTGCAACAGAGATCTCATTGCTGACTCAATTAGGCATTTAAAAAGAGCTCTTTCTTTTTTTCTGTGGAACTTTGTTCCACATTTCTTAAACTTCTTGTGGTGTTCACACATGAACCAATATCTAGGCATTTTTCTACAAAAGCTGGTTAAATGAATGGTATTGTGCAAAAAACATCATGGTGTTTGGTGACGTTGTCTTCAAAAACCTTCCCCAGCAATTAGCAACTACTGTTACTTGCTGAGTTGCTGAGGGCCCTGACTAGGTCCCATGCACTGGTTAACCACAGGTTGCCAACCGCCAGTTTTTGAAGAAAGTGGGTTACTTGCTGTTTGACAGGGTTTTTTTAAAAAAAAGACTGCTAAAATATTGTGCAGCCATACCTATTCCCTTGAGCTTCTCCAGAGTGCTAAATGAGGCCCATCGCACCATCTTGTTCAAATTTGTCATGGTGACAAGCAGGGAGCCCACTTAGGGACTGCTCTGTGAAAAGTGTTGCTTACCCTGTAGCCCTGTGTTTTAATCAGGTGTGGGCATTTATGTGAATTTCTTGAGTGCTTTGGAAGCAACTTACCTTAAACTTCTTGCTGATGATTACAGGGGCCGTGTGAAGTTTGGGTTTTGAATATAATTATTGCTTATTTTGTGTTGTGGCGATATTGATACAGCTTTTGTTCCCTGGAAGATGTTTTATAAAAGATTGAGGAGACACAGGAAAGATTTGTGACTTGAGATGCTTCGCAACAAATAGACTCAATTCCTTCTGATGAAACCCTCCAGTTGGTTCTGAAATAATTCTGATTTTCATTTTTAAATTCTTTTGTTTGTTTCTCGGCACACTATGTAAGACTCCATTATTTTTATTATTGTTAGAGGGCCCCTCAGAGGGCAGGGACAGCAGCCTGGCACCTGGCCAGATGGGGAAGCCAGTGACCCTGGAGAGCTGGGGACAGCCAGTCAGCTCACTAGACTGGTTGGCTGGCTTGGCGAGCCGGCCTGTCCTCTTTCAAAAGTTTTGATTGAATTAGCACATTCCTGTGGAATATTTTGGGTTTCATCAAGTCAGCACTTTCTGTTGGAATGGTGTTCTACTGGAAACTTTCTAAGCCGATCTCCTCAAAGCCGCTCACTCAGGGGTGGTTCTGCTTTGACATCGGTGTTGCTCTCACTCAGAGCACTCTGCATTTAATTCACATATGGCAGTGGGTCTCACTGTTGGCCAACATATTTACTCAGGTTCATTTTAAGGGGAGGAGCTTTCAGTAGTGTAATTCAGAGAGGAAGAGTGTTGAGACATCCAGTGCATGAACTGCTGAAGGTTTTTTCCTTGCTCAAAGTAAGGACTTTGTAATTTTTCTGTTAAAATTACAATAAGTGAATTTTTTAGGCCTATCATATTAAAAAACAGCAGGAGATCAGACATCACAGATAGCAGGGATTACAGATATGATTTTATATTAAGAGTTTATCCAATTTCTTTGAAATGGAGAATTACTGTGTGGAAAACTGTTATAGACTGAATATTAAAAATTAAGGTATGTGTACCAGACGGAATAACAAGAGTGGAACTCAATGTGCTCTTTCCGTCTGGCAATGTACTTTTCTGGGGTGTTTGGTCCATCACCAGGCACAAATACTGGAATGTTGCCATGCCGTCTAAACAAATTCACAGAATCAAGGGATATTCTGAGTTGGAAGGGGCACCCAAGGATCACGGAGTCCAACTCCTGAGTGCATAACCCACACAGGGATTGAACCCACAACCTCGTGTGTTACAGTGTTATTAGCACCATGCTCTGGCCAACTGAGCCCATCTCCAGTTGACTTGGGCCACAACAGTGCAATTGATTCAGATGAGCAAGGATGCAAAGTGGGAGTTTGTCATTATTTAAACGTACTGATTTTTGCTCTAAATTGGTTTGAGGCGTTGCATCAAGTTTTGTCTTGTGAGGAAAGCATTTCTTGCTGGGACTGCCATATGCTGAGGCTGGCAGGTGAGTGAGTGTCAGAATTTTGAGCTGGAATCTGTGTAAGCAGTAATCCTTCTAGAGGAGTTTTCAGTGTTGAAATGATGGCCATAACATTCATTTTGATGAAGAGCAGAGATTTAAATACTGGCATGAGTCACCTAAAGGACTAAATAAAAATATTTTGGAAACATTCTTTGTGAATGGGGCTGACCTAATTTTTAATAACACAAGTTATAACCTTTGTTGATTGCTGCCTGTTTCAGCATCTTTGGGGCAAGATAGTTATGCCAGAACTTGTTGAGTTCATATTGCTCAGTAGAAGGAAAGAAAAACAGTGCACCTTAACCTAATATTTGAGCACCAAAATGCACGTTCTGGTAGTCCTGCCCACTGCAGTGACTTGACTTACTTGGTCACTTCTGTGCAGCAAGGGGAGAGTATTTTATTCAGCAGGGCTGATGCTCTCAATCATTTTGACTGATGCACTCAAAACTTCAGGAATGAAAAGAGTTATTAACTTCAAGTTAATTTCTCTGCCAAGGTTCCTGAGATCATACCCTGAAAGACCTTGCAAAAGGGCATCTTGCCAGTCTGCCTGGAAAAGCTTAAGCCTTCCTCCTTGTCCTCATCCTTTAATAGGACTAGACTTTTAGCAGAGCAGTACAAAATAATGCTAAGGCAGATCAGTTACTCCATTCCACTTTATCCAAGGTGTAAAATTCTCCATAGAATTTCTTGGTTCTATAATTTTAAAAGTTTAACAAGATTCTTGGCTAAAAGTTTCTAGCTTCTTACTCTGCCCTAGGTGGCTCTGTACTCTGTCCTCAGGGATGCTGGGGGGGGGGCAGAAGAGCATACTTTAAAAGGTAGTTTCACAGAACATGTAAAAAGACACTTATCCCCTGCTTGCAGTTAAAATAGTGGTATTTACTCTTTCTTTTGATTTTCTGTACTTGTAAACATCCTCCAGAGTATGAAAGAGGTTCATTCAGTTTCCCTAATGCTTTAAAACTGTTTTCTTTAGTAGTTCTTGAAAATATAAAGAATTGTTGAACTTTGAAATTTTGTTTAATGTGGTGGCAGTAGAACATTATTACAGTAAATAAAATTTTCTTCTCAGACATTTGCACAGATGTTCTTCTGTGAATTAATATAATATTGGCCCAGACTTTTCATAACTTGTCTTGCAAATCATTGTTAAATTTGAGGAGGGAATTGTCATTTTAAGAAGAGAAATTCTGTTTGAAGTAATGTTTGATTAAAATATATTGACTGGTTTGTACTTTCTCCCTTTAAGAATTATTGATAATGTTTGAACAAGAGCAAACTTTTACTGATGTTCACCAGTCTAGGCCAAAGGCAGCTACTTGTCCAAACCAGACTGCCAAGAGGAACAGTGGCAAACTTAATTTCTTCCTCCCGCTGTTCAGTAAAGCTGTATTTCCTTCCCACCGTCCCAAATCTCTCCTTCAACAGTTTTTGGTACCTCACAGAAGAGCATCACTGAGAAAGCAGCCTGTTACATTCCAAGTTTGTTGGGAATGGAAGTTCTTCATTTTGTAGAGTAATGCTGATGAATGTCACTAAATAAAACCACACTCTAGTTCAACTTGTGCAACCTGTGCCTGCCTCCTAAAGGGAGGAGGTAGGACCTGCTTCAGTGACCCCATTCCAGCCTCAGTCACTGGATGAACTGGGTCAGTCTCTTACAGTGTGGAGTTGCAGCACTTTTACAAGCTGCAGTCTCTTATCTTTCCTCCACACCCACAAACTGTCAACCCTTTGCTATGGAGCCAGAAAAGTGAGCTGTGTGTTTGTAGTGGTGTGGCTGTGAAGAAAGCTCATCAAATGGGAACACAGTGTAACTGACAGGGAAGTACTTTGAATGTCTGGAGCAGCAATTCCCAGAACTGCAGACTGCCCCATTTATCTCTGCAAGATACACTCATGGAGATGTAGTCGTGGTGTGGTTGAAGTATCAATATTGCTTATTATTTTACTTTTCATGCAAGAGAAAGGTGGGAGATAGATTTGTAAAGAGGCTTATTACAGCTTATTTTCATGGTTCAGGTTGGAAATGCTCAATAGGTGATGCTGGATTTTCTTTCTATTGTAATGAAGTAAAGTTGACATGCTTGGATTCTGCTGAGAAGGACACTGCAGAGATCACACCTATTAATATCTTAAACTTTTTTTCTGATTTGTTGCGCATGTGACTTAATCTTTTAACAAACCTTTGGGGAAAGGTGTTTTCTGCATACTTCACTTTCAGCCAGGCCTAAATCTGCTAAACTGAACTTCCTGTGGCAAAGCCATGGCAAAACAGCTTCAATGTCACTTCATGCTTAATTCAGTCCTTGAGAGCAGGACAACATTTTTTTTTCTTAGTACACTGGAATCGCCTTTATTTAAATGCATACCTGTGCCATGGGAATATTTTATATGCAGCACTGCATACATACAATAAAGCTTTTGACAGGTTTCTGAAAGAAATGGAGAAAATGGGATTATTCACATGCTGAATAGCTCAAGGTATTTCTTTTGCTTATATGCCACTCCTTAACCTCAGATACCACTGTTGTCTTGCCGTGAAGTCAAAATGACAATTCTGTCCTAGAAAATGCCGGATACACCTGTGAAGCGGTGCCGCAAGGAACACGGGCAGGTGACGGGGGTGTGTGTGTGTGTGTGTGTGTGCAGGTGACTGGGGGAGGGGACTCGACCCTGGCTGTGTGTGTCTGTGTTACATACCTGTGTGTGGCTGTGCCCGTGTTACATACCTGTGTGTGTCTGTGCCCGTGTTACATAACACCTGCAGCAGTGCCCGGGGACGGCTGTGCCCGCCGGCCGCGCTGTGACTCATGTGATGCGGGCAGACAGCAGCCACCTTCCCTGCCTGGCGCTTAATCGGGCTTTAGCTCCGAGAGGTCATTCAGAGGATGTCATAAATCTCGGCTGCAACTGCTGCAGTCTTGTGACTGCTGGGAACTTGGCTCCAGGGGAAATAGTGTTCCTCGTTTTGCTAGTTTTGTGTGGTAATTCTGCAGTCTTTAAAGCTGGTACCTCTAAAACCGTAAGATTTTACTCATTTGCTAGCAGCAGTATGCCTCTTTTTTTTCTTTTTTCTTTTTTTTTTTTTTTTCCCTTAGTTGCCCTGTGGAGACAAAACCTTGAAAATACCCCTTTTCTAATCATAGACAATGGATTTCATTTGCTGGATTTTGAAATAAAACTACTTGAAATAATTAGGTTTTAAAAAATAAATACCAGAATACATCTCACTGAGGTTGAGTGAACCTGCATAGGAATTTCAAGGTATTTCCTTCCCTAAATTTGTCACTGTTTTACAGGAACTAATACAGATTATTTGCAGATCAGGACTTTCTCCTTTTTTTTTTTTTTTTTTTTTTTTTTTTTCCCTAAAGAAGTATAAAAGAAAAAGAAGCACTCCATCTGGCTCAGAAACTGCCCCAAGGGCAGATCAATTTGAAAGTGCTGCCTGAAATGTCATTTGTAATTTTTTTTCTTCAGATTAAAATCTTGCTTTAAAACCTGCTACCCTTTGATTGCTTAAACAGTCCTGTGCTTCTGATCTGCAGACTCAGCCCTTCAATGTACAGAGTAAGTTAGTCCAGCTTTTGTAGGGGATTTCAATGTTAAATGAAGCCGAACTCTTCAGAAACAAGCTGGGTGAGAACACTGCTAGTGTGATAGAATACTCTGACTTCTAAACTGGGGATTATTATCACTGCTTACATAGGGGAAAAGATTACCAGTTTCTAGTATTTTAAACAAAATCTGGTGATTCTAGAGCAGGATGTAAAACACCTATTGACATAGGTACAAAATACTAGATTTGCCTATTCTCTCCTCCCTGGGGGAACCTCCTTTCTCCCCAAAATTTCCATAACTTTGTCTCATGTGGCTACAGATTTGCTCAGCTTCAGAAATAACCTCCAGGTCTAACACACAGCTGAAACAAGAGAAACTTCACTGCTGTTTAGTGCTGAATTATATTAACACTCAGGAAACCTTGTTAAAACTTCCTCATAGAAACCTCAACTTCCATTTTAACCCTGCACTAACAGTTATCTGTAATTTGAAGCTGTATCATATTTTCATCATTATGACCATGTTCCTCATGCCCTCCTTCCTTGTGTGAAGTTTCATTAGGTACTATTCATGTGTAATGTTAGGTATTTGATAGCCTCTGTGTAGCTAAGCAAGAATGTAGTGTTCACTGTTAATTTTTAGCCCATAAATAATGTTTATCTGTTTGGAACGAAGAGGTGGAGGAAGGAATAGTTTGGTTAACACTGACTGTTTTTCTTCTCCCAGTTTCAAGGAAGTCTGTTTTGATCTATGGCTTTATTAGCTGAAATGATGTCATAATGGTGTTTAATAGTTTTGGTAACCTCTAAATTGAAAAAAATGAGAAAAATAAAACTTTAATATGGCTTTAGAAATATACTGCTAGATTATGGGCATGTGACTTCGAACAAATACTGGAGAAGTGTCTTTGGGGACCTCTGTTTAAAGTACACCTTCCATGTTAATCTTAGTGTTATTGTTCATGAATGATCATGATGGCTGAGTACTGTTGGAATTGTGCTTGTTTTTTTTTAATTTAGTTGTTTTAAGATTTAAAGGGAGGTTTATTGACGGTTTCTTTTTGTTTGGTTTCTTTTTTCATCCTCTTGCAATTCAATACCTACATACTTGGTATCTCACTGGGATAGTAATAACCTGTAGGTACCTGTTAGCACCAGAAATACTGTATCTCTATACTTGCTGCAATAAATTATAATACTGGATAATGGGTTAGTGTAGAGTAGAAAAACTGAGATAACTTTGAAATCTCTGACTCAATATCTGATGTTATCAGAACCTTTTGCATTCAGACTTGTTTTGCATTCCATCTATATCATAAGGATAATTGCATTTAAAATAGGAATAGCTTGTATAAAGCAGTCTGTCTGCTGTGAACAGAAAAGACAGACAAGTAAAAATTATGAGGTGATTTATATCCTTGTCCCGTGTATGCACGTTAACACCAGATATTGTGTTAATCTGGAGAAGGCTGATCTGGAGCCTGATGGGAAAATACCTCCTAGGCCCAGCACCTGGCACTGGGGTTAATAAGCCAGACTTTATGCACACTGAGTTTTGGCACAGATGTTTTCATTGTGTGTTGCTTAGTAATGCATCCTATCTTCCCTAAGAATAGTGTCTTAGTCACACACACACCTGCTTTTACCCCCCGCCCCTCCTGTTTTACCTTAGGCTCATAGTTTCATCTTTCATGCCATCTCCCTGTGCACTCATTTTGCATCAGATCAAACCAAACTCCTCTGCTTGCAATGAGTCAGTTACTTGGCCAATGTTAAAAGACTGGAAAAAAGACTTGGCAAAACTCACTGTGCTCAGGGCACCTGTAGGAAGCCTGGAATAGGACAAAGTGAACAAAACATGGAATCAAATCCTTCATCCAACTTCAAAACAAGTCACCATTAAAGTAACCCATATTGCCCAGACTAACAGAATAGATAACTTAATCTGAGCTGCTTTTCTTCATTCCTTCTCTCTGCCTCTCTTGTTCAGGGACACTAACTGCCCTACCCTTTCCTCCTTCTGTGAAGTTTTCTAATGTGCTTCTTTTATCTGCCTTCTGTCAGGTGAGAGTTGTCGCACATTTCATTGGGCCAGTGTGTCCTCATCACACTCCCGGTCCATTGCAGACTATGAAAAATGGAATCTTATTTGAAAATCTTTGCAAAGCCTTTTCTCTGGCTTCTGGCTGTAGTTTCAGTGATGCTGAATGGTTGAAGACTTGCTACTTGGAAAACTGTTCTCTGCAGTCTTTTAGGTCTTCTTTTGTGTCAGGGACAAAATAAATTTAGTCACTTTAAAAAGCTGACAAAGCAAAAGGGATTTCCTAAACTCAATGGGAGATCTTTTTGAACAGCCACATCAACATCCTGCACTTCTGAGATATTACCCAACTTAGATCTTTCCTTCAGCTTGATCAGACAGTCATTTTCTGTTTCCTCTGCCACATCCATGCTCTGCCTTACCTG
Source organism: Zosterops lateralis (assembly GCF_965231275.1). Lineage (NCBI taxonomy): Eukaryota > Metazoa > Chordata > Aves > Passeriformes > Zosteropidae > Zosterops > Zosterops lateralis. Next base: position 43,893,209 of record NC_139762.1, on the reverse strand, counting down.
CCAAGTTTCTAAGAACATTGTTGGTGATAGTCTTAATTTGGAAAAGTTGTTCATTTTAACAGACTTAGAGTATCTGAGTGAAGTCTTCCTTTTGACTGTAAAGTTATGAGAAGAGACCTGTCTCTGCACTGTATTTGGAAGGAATTCTTTGCCCTTCTCCTGACCACTGTGGTAGCTTTTCTTCATGAAATCATTAACTCAGATAGCCAAGCGATTTACTACCAGAAGAAGCTTTTATAGATAAATATTCTCGGGGTTATATGCCTGACTGGTCATGGTGGGGGTTGGGTTTTTTTTTTGCTTTGGTTAGTTGGTTGAGTGGTTGTTTTTTGGTGGGTTTGGGTTTATGGTTTTTTGGTTTTGGGTTTTGTTTTTTTTACCCTTTTTAGTTATCTGCTATGCAAGACGAGCTGGAATTCAGGTCTCTCATTTTTCTTGAGCCTACCCTGCTTGGTAATCCTGCCTGTTGCTTAAGTGGAAATTGTATGGCTCACCCACCTTTGAACTGGATTTCTGGATTGCAGTCCCAGGTTTTTAATAGACATAAATTGATTTTTCATCTGTTGTAGCAGTTTCTTAGTACTGGTATGGATCGGTGGGTACACATAAGCAGCACTTAAATATTTTGCTTTGTTTTACTTCTGCACACGCAAAACTGAAAGAAAAATTGTAGAAGATCTGCATGTGTGGATCCCAAACTTCTTTGTTGCCTGCTTCTGTAAATTTCCTTCTTTCCTGCTCCCTGTAAGAAAGACTCTGTCAGCAAAGCATTCTGGTTGCCTCTGGCCATTTAATCAATTACTCTTCCTTTTGTAGCATACCTGTGGTGTAAGATCCTTTTTGATGGTAAACTCAGCCTTGAGAAGTGTAAATCATTCTTACCTCATGGAGCCAAGGAGGATATATTCCCCAAGTGATCCTTTCTTTACACTGTTTCCTAAGGTATCTTGTTTTGCTGCTGTTTTGTTTCTTGTGGGTTTGCCCCTTTACATGCTGCTTTTAACTCCTGACATTCAAGATTAACATGAGATAACCTGAGAGGTCATGCAATACTGATGAAAAACCAAGAAAACAGCCCGAAGGCAGCGTCCTTATTCCATGTGCTGCAATGAGCAGCTTTGTTTCAGGCAGCATGTGTTAGGGTACACCATTCATGGTGGGATTTCACATGGGGCACAAATTTGCTATGGATGAATTCAAGACTTTTTCACCCAATCACCTCCAGTGAAGACAATATTTAGAAGTATTGTCTCTCAGAAGCAAAGTGGAGTAAGCGTTGGGACAAAATACAACATGCCAAGGAAGACTCCTCAAGAACAAGGTACCCCTTGGGTTATTCAGAAAACAAATATATGTCAATTCACTTGAAGTGGAGACTTAGTACAAGAAGGGTAAGGCTGGCAAAAATTCTTTTTACATTTTGTTGTGGAGGAGTAGACTGTTTATTTGTGGTTCATTTATGAACAGGTGCAGCTCTTTGGCCCATACCTAGACTAAAATTCGATAATTTAAAGACATGGTACTTACAAATGTGGTGAACGGAACTTATCTTTAGAAGTTAGTGCAACAGGAGAAAGTTATTTATCTATCTTGAGATTATTTAATGTCCAAAGGCATCTTAAACTGCCGACAGACTTACTAAATAGACATTTGAAAGACTTGAGCAGAAGTTTTATTGTCAATCAGATAATTGTATTGAGAGCAAATCTTGAATTACAGTGGAAAGGCATAGTCACTGGCAATGAATCTCAAGATGGGAGGACAAGACATTTCATGGCCAGTTGGGCTGATAGACTTTATCTAGTATGAATACCTATTTCACCCCAACATTTTCTGCCAGAAGTGTACATATAGACTGAGAAAGCTGGTAAACAATACCATAGGAATGGCTGTAGATGTGGATGCTTGGAAGTGAGGAGCTTTATTTCTCTGACTACTTGGCCTTTTTTGCAAAGCCTGGCTTTTCACTGGGAGCCCTGAGGTGCAAACTTGACTTTGTCTGTGGGTAAGATACCTTAATTGGACATTGTATCAAACCTGTGTTATTTATACTTGGGATTTGATTTTTTTTTTTTTTTTTCTCAGAACCTTAACTTACATTGGCGCCCTGTATAGCTCTTGCTAGGTTTCCCTTGTTGCTGAAGCTAAATCTTTCTACAAAAGAACTCAGTTTTCCTCAGTGTGCAAATGCTTCTGCTTTCTATATTAATTAGCTACCTGGATACAATTCTGTTTAGACTACACCACACAGCCTTTTTTACTCCTGCTCCCTAAAATGTATTTCTATCGCTACTATTTCAGTTTTTATCTTTATCTAACCAGAAGTACTTTTTCTCTACCGTAAACCCGATTGTTATCTGTCTGAACAGGAAGCATTTAGCTATTTCTCAGAATTTACTAAGCTCAGAATGTTCCACAAAAATTTAAATCCAGTTCTTCAAATGTGGGTTAGCTAAGAAACAGTGAAACTTCTGCAGCTATCTCCTTCCATCTCAGCCTGGTGTTGCAACACAAGTATTGTCACTTAGGCCTAATTCTGCAAATATTTTTTCTTGTGTGACTTTCCCTTTTGTTTGTGTGCTCCCTCCCCTTTACTTTTGTGTTTTAACAAGAGGGAGCACCAAAGACAATGTGTGTGCAGGAAGTCTTTCATGATGGATATCTGTTTGTAGATAGCTATCTCAGTCCTTGATCAACACTGAGCAATGGTGAGAGGGATGGGGGAAACAAAGGAAAATGCTTGGACTTAGAGCAGGAAATTGTAATGGGCTGCCATGTTGCAAGGGGTGAGGAGTGCCAAACAACATCACCACACCCCCAACCCAGCAATTCATCAAGCACTTTGTCAGTATTTGATGAAGTGTCACATTTGTTGTAGCTTGTTAGCTTGCTTTGGAGAGGTTTGGTTTTTGTATATTGTGGCTGGGAATGTATTTACGGATTGCTTAAGTTCTAGGTATTACCACATGAGTCGTGCAGTGGCATTTGGGGTTATTGTATGCACGAAAAGTTACTGCCTGTGCTTGTTTGATTAGCACAAGAGTATTGGGGTTTTTTAGCAGCCTAAAGAGGAATTTGGATTTAAGTTATTCGGGGGAGCTGAATACTGAATTCCCACCTGCTCAACTTTGTGGTGTTGTGAATCCTGAAAACTGCTTAGCTGTGGTACAAGTTAAAACATTGGATATTAAATATCTTCCCTTTTTACATCTGATCCACAGGAGGTGGCTTATATTAGAGCAAAAAGAAATGTTTCTAGTTAGGAACCCACTGCTTCTTCAGAAGGTGTGTTCCCTGCCGAGGGTAGTCAAGTTCCACTTCTGGCTGCGAAGGCACAAACTTCATGGGTGAGCTAAGCTAATGGCTTCAGCTCTGCCTTGCTCAATCTGCTGACTGACCCTGTAGCTGTGAAAGCTGAGTGGCAAAACAAGCATCTGCAGTGACAACTGAATGATGTTCCTCCTTCTGTTGGGAGCTCTGAGCACTTAAGAATCATCTCTCCTTCAGAGTGTCTTTCTGCCTCAATTTTTGAGCAGCAGTGGATGGCTGACCTGGTCATCCAAGAATAATCCTTAGAGAATCAAGAGTATTCCTCTTGTGGCAGCCAGAATACTGAAAACCAGCTGTAATGTCAGAGAAACTGCTGGCTCCCCTAGTGCTTAGGATGGACTGGGAAAGACAGGTTTTGCTTGCAGGCAATACCAGTTTGCAAAGACAATCACTGAGCTACATGAGAGAAGCATATCCTGTGCATAATGGTTTTCCTTCCATTCTAGTGTCAACTTCTCCCAAGGACATTAACCCCCTATTAGATGGCTGTCCATATTATTTGTATCACATAGTTAAAGATATTTCTCTCTTCCTCCTTTCTCCAATGCCTGCTTTGCAACAGAAAATTAAATTAGATGATGGAGGGCAGAAGGAGTGGTAGAAAATACAGGTCTAGAGAGAACACATTTTAGGGAAAATGAGTGTGATGAGGAGGAAAGCATAGCAAGAGACAGCCAGAAAGAAATGGAGAGGGAGAAAAACTGATGTGGCAGAAGCCATAAAAATTTAGTGAATCAAATCAATAACATTTAATAAGTGTATAATCATATACACACATGCTTCCTGGCTGCTGAATAGTAAGGTACCTGTGGAAACATTTAGGTCCTTCTTTGACACCTTGTGATATCAGCAAAGGTGATAGCAGTAAAAATGTAGAATAAATTCTGCAATATGGATGAAATCATCCTCTATATGTGAACAAATATATTGGTTTCTAGATGTCTAGAGCTCTACATACTCCATTTAAAAACAAGCAGAGATAGTCTCTGGTACTTTACTAAGACAGTTTTTAGTCATCAGCTTTAAAATTGAATGAATGTTTAACAGATACATGGTAATATGTACTATTTAATAAAGTTTCATCAATTTTTTAATTCTACCAATTTTAGTGCCAAAAAGTATGTTTCAATTAAGTTTCATTTGTGTTCCCAAAAGGGTTGTCCTTTGTGGTGTCCTTCACTAGCAAGCTAGTTGTGATGGCAGCTTCCATGGACATTTAAGGTTTTTAATTTTAGAAAAAGTATAGACATTTTGAAAAGTGGTCATACTAAATTGGGTCAAGGTGTTTCTAACCTGGTATTCTGTTTCCAGTGAATGCCCAGAGAGAAGTAAAATACTGCAGCTATGAAGTGATAGCTCCCAAAATATATTGACATTTCCATGATCTGTGACTTCAGGTTTCTTGAGCCTAGGGCTGTATCAGCCTGTGTTTTAAAAGGAAAAACAAAAATCATCAGCACAGATTTTAATTACCTTATCCAGAAGGTATGCAGTGTGTATGCTTCTGCAGTCCTCAGTTTAAAGACACTTTAATCACAGATATTGCCTATAATCCTAATCATGGCTGCGTTAGTGACTTTTGTAAGTATTGGATGTATTTTCGGTAGTTCTAGGGAAAGTTTTTAATTGGTAAAGTATGTGCAAAATTGCCAGAATGCCTGTTTTTTAATCCTCTACTACCCGTTTTGCTAAAAATGCAGAAATGGAGTAGAATTTATTTTCCAGTAAAGATAAAAGCAGAAGTTTAGGAGGAAAAATTACTGACAACCCAAAGTTAAAATAGTAGTAACCAGGGATAGGGGAGAAGAGGAAGAAGTACTCAGGAGGGAAATACTATGGGTTTTTTTTCAAGATTTCGTCTTTGACACCAGTCTTTGGCTATTGAGTACCTGTTCAAGTAGCTGGGAGGGTGGAGGAGTGTTTACCTCCTATTGGTGCAGTGCACGTGGATGTGGGGGTGTGGTATTTGTGTATGCACCCACATGTGGGTGAAATGGAAAAATGGGGCTTATTTCTTCTTCCCACTTCCATTTAGGTAATACACTGATATAAATGTTTTAATCGTAACATAGAGTAAAGCAGCTTAAAACTTTATCATTGTTTTGGTTTGTGTGTTTTGTTGTTTGTTTGGTTTTTTTTAAGGGAAAAATTATAAAATGTATCTGCTGAATCACTCTGCTGCAGGAAAAGATGAAAACAAAAAACCTCTGCAGACTGCAGTGGTTCTGTGCAAAATGATACACAGATTTTTCTGTAACAGATATGTTTAAAAGTCACAGTTAAATGGCCCTTAAACTGACTTCCATCTGATAGAAGCCAGTGTTGGTGTAGGGGAGTGCTGTATAAAACAAGTACAGAACAAAATCTGACTGGATCCAGGTCTAACAGGATTATTCACACTCCTTTTTCTTTGTCTGAGATTGATGATCTGAATCACCTAAAGTGGTCAAAAGGTAGATCCAAGGTGTCATAAGTCCGTGAAGGACTGGTTTTGTTGTCATCACTCTGTGGGTGTAATTAATTGTGAGCTTAATGACATGGGTTTGGAGTGTGTTAACGTGCAAGTTACACATGGGCATTTACAGCAGTTGGTTTCTTGTTCTTGTACTTTCAGTATTTATGCGCAAGAGCCTTAGGTGGGATTCATGAGGTTTATACAAGTAGGGAATGCTGCTGATTCCTCATTATTCCAGAGGAAGAGGAGCACTGAGTCCTGTGAACATAACCTCTTCTGCAGGGATGGCAGAACTGTGCCGTGTTTCTGAGGTGCAGTCTGTGCCAGTCGTCACTCCCACCAGCTCCCTCTGGCATGACTGGGCAAAGCCCAGTGTGTGCCTGGTGGCTCATCCCAGTTGGGAAGCCTGGGGTGAAGCCAGGGAGGGCAGCAAGCTGTTTGCCAGGGACTTGTGCAGTAGGGCCAGTGCTGGCAAGAGGGAGAGTACAGAAATACTGGAGGTAAAATAAAGGAGTGTCAGACACTTACACCAGGGCTGGTGGGAGATACAAATGTTTAAATTGGCATCATGCCCTAATGTTAGCCAAAAGGTGCAGAACCTTGCTAAATTGCTCAGTGGGAGTTCAGATCCAAGCATTGTGCAGTCTGGGGAGTGCAGGATAAGCCAGACACGTACAACAGAGAACGATGGGAAAGCTGTTCACAGGAATCCTTTCTTTTATAAACTGTATTTTTATCAGACAGCTTTTTAATTTCTGTTATCAAAGCTTGACTAAATGCTCCCCTCTCGAGTGCTTGAGGGAGTGAGACTGGGATTTAATTCACTAGAGATATCTCAGTCCCGTTTTGGTTAGGGTAGCAGCTGCTGATCTGATAAAGGGACTCTGTGGAAAAAGTTACTTTTATTAAGTATGCCCTGTATGTACATGCTTGAATTATTAATGGTGCTGCTTCCTAGAACCTAACTGTGAGAAGACAGCTGCTCACAGGAGTTCTTGTAAAGTTGTGCAAAGATGTGGTCTTAGGAGGATGAAGTCTGACAGCGTCAGGCAAAGATTGATAACTCTGTAGCTGGACAATGTCTGGAGAGTTTGCCTACTGGTGTTAGATATTAGAATACCTTTGTATTAAAAAAACCCTAAACAACCAAATGCCAAAATCCAACCTCAAGGAAGTATTTATCCTTAGCACCCTCTTCTGGGCAAGTTGACAGGTAAAGAGTTCTTAGAGTCTTTTGTATTATTTTAAATTACCTTGTCTCTTCAGTATCTCTAATGCTCTGAGAAGCTTACAGCTTCTGATTGAAATTTACTGAGTTGATAAAGTCTGATTGGAGTTTACTGTGCATAAAATGCATTTTAATTTTTTCTTTGTTGTGGTGGATGTATATTGTTTATTTTTTCCCCATATTCCCCACATTTCGTCAAGTGTGTGCCTTTCTGATCTGCCGGTATGGTTGCTATGTGGTCTCTTGTTGGGAGTGCCCTGTGGACTGACTGTGTGAGGTTGTGTCTAACTGGGACTTCTAATCTGCATCTGGCAAACAGGGCCTTATGTGATCTTCTGTTTTGCTTTGTACTAAGACTGAATTCTGCATCCCACATTCTAGGGATGGAGAAGTGTCCAAGAGAGAAGGTTTTTATTAAAAATAATATGTTTTCCCAGAAACTTCTTAGTGAAAGCCAACTCTTTTGCATTCCTAGCAATTTATTTTTTCTCCTTTGTTCCAGGACTTGGTAATACTGCAAAAAATTCAGTGTCTCCAGGAGTCATTGGAGCCATACAGCAATGATCTTTCCTTCATGGAAATCTCACATTCCTATAGTTAACAGTTTCTTACTTTACACTGAGAAAAAGGTGGATGTGTTGTAGAACATGCTAGTGTGGTGAGAAGAGGCTGAAGATGTGAAATAAGAGTTACAGCAAGGCTGGTCAAAGAAAGCCAGATGTATAGAAGAAAGATGAGTAGGAGAGTAGAAAAATCAAATGACGGGCTAAGTGTTTAGAAGCTAGGAAGAACTTTACCTACAGTGCCTTGTCAGAGAAATGTTATGTTCAGGCTTGAACTTACCCTCATGTTGAAGACTGAGCATGGGTTCTCATCATAAATCTTCAGTCAGTTGGTGTTTCATTGATCCTTAATTTTCTGCAGGACAAAAAATACTTTCTCCTGTAGCTGTCCTTGATGTTCTGAATAAAGAACATTTTGCTTGTAATAGTTTGATTCTTAACCATTTCACTTTGTGCTCTTTCCTCAGAGGATGTGCTGAGTAAAGATGCTGGGGAGTGTGCAATATGCCTGGAAGACCTGCAGCAAGGAGATACTATAGCACGGCTGCCCTGCCTCTGCATATATCATAAAGGGCAAGTATTCCTCAGGATGGATATAAAATTTCAGGAGGTTGCATTTATGGGGTAACTCTTCTTAAGGAGTGCTTAAAGAAGTGCTTAAACTTAATTGCTTTTTGCACTTAAAAACAACAAAGAAACAGCAGTAGCAACCTTAAAGATGTTTTTTAAATTACATTTTTCTGCATCTCTACCAAATGCATTTGAAGTTAATTTTCCCTGCTACAAGCTTCTCATTCTTGGAAAATCACCCAGATGGGGAAGGAATGTGTATCATGGCTGAGAAGCTGAGGTCGTGTGGGCTTAAGTTTTGTCAAATGCCAATAGGGTTGGGCAGGGAGAGGGAGGAATGTTTTTTTAACCTGTTTCATATTTTCTTATAAGTGTCTGTACTTTACAGAGAGTAAAATGTCAATGAGTGATCTGAGTAAGATGACAGTGTTAATAGTAATTAACCCATGTATAAAATCTGTAATTTGTAAAATGCTTCCCTAGAAAATTTTAACACTTAAAAAATTTAGGCTTTCAACAGTATTTAATACCCAAAATTACTGTGGTTTGGGGTTATTAATTTTTCCAGTGATGTGTGTATATGCATATACTTCTTTGAATAATAAAAAATTCTACAAGTCATTGAAATTGAGAAGCCAATTTATATTCATATTCTACTGCTAAATGTTACTGGTATTCATGTCAGTTGTTTTCATTTTTTGTCTTGTATCCAACAGCTGCATAGATGAATGGTTTGAAGTAAATAGATCTTGCCCTGAGCATCCATCAGATTAAGACAAGATTCATATTTTTAGGTAATGTTTATTTATGTTCCAGCAATAAATATCTTGATTATCTGAAATAACTGTACTATTTGTTTTTAATGGTGAATTTACTGCTGTGTTTCAGAACTACAATATTAATCAGTAAGGATTGATGTATATTGCAATATAGGCTAAAGGTGTTCCACATCCTTACATGGCGTGGTCTTTCCAGTTTTAGTACTGGAAAGTGGAAATTCAGTGTCAATTAACCTTTAACATTAACTTTCTAAGAGTATTTTTCCATAGAAATGAAACAAAATTAAAATAATTACACAAAAAATTGTGTAATTTTGGATTGTTTTGTGAGTACTAGCATGTATTTCTGACAGAAGGCTTTTGGAATCATATGAAAAGGTTGAAGCTAGGTTATTTTCAAAACTACTTTAATGTCAATGCATTTCAGAATGTTTAAAACATGGAAATAAAAAATGTTGATGTGTTTCTATCCATCCCATCTCACAGAAGTTCACATTTTTCCAGCTTATGTTTTGTGTTAATGATTGCAGATCTGCAATCTGTGTTAAAAGTTTAAAGGATAGTTTTATTCTTTAGTTGACTAACTCAGCAATTTTATCTTACATTAAAAATTGCCCCTAAGCCTTGTGAAGCACACCAACAATCATCATAATTCTTAGAGAAATAGAGATACCCAAAATTCTGTCTGGTAGCTGAGGGTTTGGTTTTGTCGTTCTGAGGGAAATTAAAAAAAACAAAAAACTGAAGCATTTATGACTAGCGTTTATTTGTCCATTTGTTTCATGTTATTTCAGTGTCTGTGTTGTAGGGGTAGCAAAGAAAACCTCAAGGAAAACACCCTGCTATAGAGATAATTGTTTTAATCTCAGGGCAGTGTTAGGCAAAATTAATAAACAAACACATTTCCCCAATCTCTGGTTGTGACAGAAGGCTGCATGCTGTTCACAAACACCTCTGTCTCTGTATGTTCTTATGGCTGTCCAGCCTCATGGTAAATTCTATTTACTTTCTCCACAGCAGGGATGGTGATAACTGAGGGCTTAGGAAAAAAGGAGAAGAAAAACTCAGTGGTTGTGCTCATGCTGTTTGAGTGGTTTCTGTACTGAAGTAATGGCATTTTTGTCTTCTGCTTTTCCAGCAGCTGCTTCCACTGATCAGAAAACATAGGAGATGTGAGGTTCCCTTGCTGAACACAGCGTGCCTGGCTTGAGACTTATTTCTTTGTGGCTGAAAAAGGCAAAGATGGACAGCGACACGGAGAAAGCATTGCAGACACCGTTACTTGCCAGTAGTGCTCGGTATACCAAACACTCATGCAAAGGACACACAGGGATTTTGAAAATGCTGCACATCCTGTAACAATCGACTCCCCAGAGACATTACTGACACTATTTTGTATCGAAGGCCAAAGTTCCTAATTTCAGCCTAACTTCTGGTTCTGTGAAGAAGCGAGTTATTGGACATGTTTCCTACTGCCTCTGGTGGAAGCGGAGACGTTCGATACCTGCTATCTGAGACCCTCGCACGGGGACGGCCCCAGATTTGAGTGGGAACGTTTTCACCTTCTCGTTGGCTGAAGAACAGTAAATGGCAAACTAAATAAAATCTAACAGTGTGACCTTAATTTACTGAATTCACACCCTGTTTTACGTTCTTCACTTTTTTCAAGAACAGAAAACATAAACCGCTCCGCATAGGATTACTGTATTTCAGAGTTTTGTAACTAAACCTTTGTCACAATGCAGTCCAAAGAGTAAAACCAAGACAGGTAACTAATTTATATTGATCAAGCTATGGAGATTGTTGAAATCTGCACACTGTATTGCTATTTAAGTAACTAAAACATCTCTTTTACTGCTTGTGAGTCAAAACGACAGAAAGAAATGCAGCAAAGCAAAATCTTACAGCTATGCAACTTTTTTTAAAATAGGAAAAAGAAAAGAATTACCAATTTTAAGTGCTGCCAGTTAAGGTAATTTGTTTAACGGGTATTTTTTTAAAGATGTTTCAGGTAATTATTTTATTGTACTACTCTCATCTCCAGGCTGCCTCCTGAGGTGTAAATGAATAACTGCAAATGTGGGCACAGTGAGAAGTTTTTATAGGCATGGGTGAGAGAACGCTGAGGTGGGATTTGTGTTTATTTTTTGAACATGCGCAAGTTTATCTTTCCTTGTTTGAATGGTTTCTTTGGTGGCAGGATCTGTAGTACTTTGCATCTAAACCCTTGGTGTCTTTGTGTGGAGACCAGCATTTGACAGTGTGGGTTTTCCTTTAGTTTGAGTTCTTTTTTTTTTTTTTTTTCTTTAATGCATCTGCAGTTGTTTAATTTATTATTATTTTACTGTAATATATTGGTATACCAGAACTCCACAAAACACAGGATGTCTCTGGATGGGTACACCAAGTAAAACTGTGGGTATGTATTAGTCCCAAAAAGTATCACAGTTAAAATAGGGTTTTTTTTAAAAAAGACAATAAACTGGAACAGATATCAGGGTTGAGAAGCATACTTTTTATATTGAGAATTCATTGTAGTAGTTTCTGAATTTCACAACACAGGGAAGAATTTATGAATATTTATTAGCAACAGTATTCTTAGTTTCAGTAGTTAAAATAAGTTGCACAATACTTCAAACATTTGTCTTGTACATAAATCTGGTTGGTTTTTTCTTTGGACTTATTTGGTTTGGGTTTTTTTTTTTTTTTTTTTTTTTTTTTTTTTTTTTTTTTTTTTTTTTTTTTTTTCTTTTCTTTTCTTTTTGTTTCCATACACATTTCTCTCTGTTGCTGCTGTTATTTATATCAAAAAGGGCAAAGAACAGGAGCAACTGCTGCTACCTGGAGAACAAGTGCAGTGCATGTTCCTAAACTCTCCCATCTTGCTTAAAGAGCAGTTTTTCCCTGGATAACATTTTCTCCTGAATGTTGCTCTGTAAAATGCCTTTGTTACGCTGCAAATCTAAAGGAGTCCAAACTAGATAATTACTGTAATTGCCAGTGCAGTTTCTACACTTTTGAGCTTGCATCACTGGTTTTAGCTGAACCTGAAATCTATGGGGGGCCCTGTTGAGTTCTCTTTTTCAGTGGGAGCAGAATCATTTTGTCACATGTCTGATTCTGTAGTCACATCAAATGTACAGTCATTCCCTGTACAGAGTCCTTTTTCAATGAGAATATTTGTGTTGCCTTGTATTATCTTGGGGGGAGGGAGGGAGGGGATGAGGAATTACAGCACCTGTAATACTCAAATAGTGGTGTTGCCTGCAGGCCCATTTTCCCAGTGATTTAAACTCCTGATATCTTCTGAAAGTAAAACTTTTCCATTTGCATTGATTTAGTGTTTACTGTTGGCTTCATGCCTACAGAAACTCACCTGTAGTCATGTAAAGAGGGTAGGTCAGTGTTTTGATGTCCTGTGCTCTGAGGTCATAGATAGTCTTTGGCTTGAGGGTTAAGTAGGTAAATACAACAAACATAAATCTGTTTACAACTTGAGCTCAGTTTTGGTAGTTAATACTTCTAGTTCACTTACTGTTTCCTCAAAACCCTTCATTTTCTGTATTCAGATGGAAGTAGCTGATTTAAAGACCCAGCAGTTAGGACTATTGTCCCATGTTTAGGAACAGTGTAAGACAAGCAGGTCACTAAGTCATCGCACTGGTGATGCTTTTGCAGGCAAGGGTCCATCACTGCTTCCATCAGCAGAGTAGAGCAGCAATTCCTTGGATTATTTGAGGAACTGGTACAAGGTCAGCCTTAGTTTGATGTTCTTGATCCATAAATCTCTTCTGAAAGACTATGGGAGGTTTTCTTGTATACCTGTAACATAGACCAAGCCTGGAATGACCCTGGAAACACGAGAGCAATGCTTGGGTTTGAAAACACCTGTGGAAACTCACCTAGGTAAGCTTTCTGTCACCATCAGCTGGTGATGACCATGCTGTAGGCACAGCTCCAGTCACAGACAGCACCTTCATTTTGAAAACATCCTCACAGGGGTGTCAACTCATTGTGCTTCAGAAGGGAAAAATAAACACCAAACAAGTCCTGTGTCTCAAACAAGGAACACCACACTTGTCCACAAGAAGCAATAACTTCAATTTCGGTGCGATATGCTTCTTTGCCTGTAAATATCTTGAGATTGCCAATTCTGTGCCGTTTCAGAGTATTTTCTGTCGTCTGACCTATATCTTCCCTAAGTATGTAAGGGTGTGAAATAATTCCCATACTCAGGTCTGCCATAAACATGCTGCTTGCCAGCAGGGGAAGAGTAGATTTGACACTGTCTTGAAATGTGTGATTTTTCTGAACTTGTAGCATACTCATGTCTCTTCAGTAGCAATTTGTGTTTTGAAGTTCATAGTGGAGGTGGCTGTCAGTTGGATTGTATATAACCATTCCCTGTACAATAACAAGGGGGTCAAAACTGCTGTCAGCGCAGGGTACCCTTTGTCCTGGCTCTTATAAGTCACTTAGAAGTTGAAGTGAAGTAAATGCTTCACTTTGGAGGGAGGTAGCTCATTTTCTTTCAGTGTGTACATTCAGCAATGAGTTGAGTGGGATATAAAAGCAAAAATACGAACCACACCACCAATTATTGGTATTTTATTTTTGGGAGGGATAAAGCCAAAACCAGATGGTCTTATTTGTAGTCAAGTTAGCTGTCATAATCAAGGGTAAGTGTACTGGGGTATTTTGGAATGGAAAACATGTAGGTGATGTGCAAAAGTGTAGGTGGATACTTGTGACCTTGGTTTTTTCCCTGCTTCCCCCCTTAGGATGTAAAGGGGGTTTGTGACTAAATCTCAAGATTATCTTATCCTACTTCTTAATTTTAGGAGCACTGGGTTTTTAATTAAGCCTTGCTGAAAGGCTGGAGAGCTGGTAAAACAGACTCCCGGGAGACCAAAATCTCAGCAAATATGGGAAAGATAATTTTTATTCAGAAATGTGGATCTTTGGTGTTTCTGGAGGGATATGTCTAATATGTGACATGTGCTTAAGAATGCTTTTAATGCACTGCCTTTTCTGTGTAAGGGTTTTAGAAACTTGCTCCATTTCTTCTGTGTTCCACCAAAAGCAAGGAACTTGGCACTTGAATGTTGCTATTCTCTCTTTGTAAATGGTGGCAAAACACATTGGTTTTGATACAGGTAGTGATCTCTCTGAGTTTCTGTGGCTTTTAACCACTTTCCTGTATTGAAACAGTATTTGTGTGCAAATTTGGTACTAATTCTGCTGTGCAGTTGGGAGTTTCCTGCTGAGAAACTACCACACACCTGGGAGTGCAGAAGTGCTACTATGGGATCTTCCAGCTCACCTTTGCCAGTGGCGAATTAACTCTTTTTTTAATGAGTGCTGTATTTAATGATTCACTTTTCACCCTTCCAAGCTTATAAAAGTCATTTTAGTATCAATTTCTTCTCTGCCTTGCTGAAGATGAGATATGTTAGGCCATATTCCCATATGAATAGGCTTTTCATTGGATCAGCAGAAGTGATGTAAGAGGTTGTAACTGTAAGAGAAGGCTTGTTATGTTTTCTTTTTTCATGCAGCTCCTACCACATAACATTTTTTGTCATTCAAAAGACTCTGTGTGAGAAATTCACAACAGAACTGTGTCCAGGATTTGTTTCCTGAATAGAAAATTTGTGATGTTTCTGTTTCACCACATAAGTTAACCTGCTTCTAAAATCAAGTTGGAGATGTTTTAGCCTGTTGGGGGTTAAAAAAAAACCCAGTCCAAACTCTATAATTACATTTGGTTGTCTTACTCCACAATTGTAGGCTGGCTTCCCAAGCTGCTTGTGTTCTGTAAAGTCATGTCTCAATTAGTACATCAGAGCTGATGATGGGATAACTGTAAAATGACCTCACTGCGGGGCATTATTAGCTGTTGAAGACTTGCTCAGGAAAACTACCGTAGGAATATCCTGCACCTGAAAAAGGCTGGACTTGGTTCTGCCTTGGATCTAAAAAGTTGCCAGTATACAAGAAGTAGAAGGCAGCCAGCCCACTCAGTGATCTTTCTGGCAGCTTTTAATCTATGTGTGTTTGTTTGAGAGACTTTTGCCCTTGGGTGTGCTTTGGCAAAGATTTTGCAACGATAAATAGGATTTGCTCCATTTTGGCAGAGTTTCAAGTGTAAGTAACCCGACATTGCAAGAACATAATCTGTTGCTGAATCCTGTTCCTCTTGTTTTCCCTTAAATCTGTCCCTTTTAATGCTGATATGTTATATTTCGTAGTAAACACTTCTCAACATGACTGGTCACAAGCTCTCGAGGTGTGAAATTCTAAGAGGAAGAAACATCAAAGCTTGATTCTGTGGTCTCGTATATATTCGGATGAAGCTGGAATATTCATTACCATACAGTGAAGAATTCTCCCCTAGCTGATATTGCCAAAGCACTGTGTAACTTTCAAGGAAGAAGGGAGCTGGCTTAGCTGTAGAGGGGATGCTTTAATGAACTATATAAAAACTATTTGTAACAAATTTTAAGAGCTGCAGTGGCACAGAATGAGTGGTGATCCAGCGTTAACCTTTATCCCTTGGTTACAAATCTCATCCTGGCTCTTCCTACCCTTTGGCAGATACCTGCTGGTAGGGAGCAGAGTGTGTACTCCGTTTTTTTACATGCCTCCTCCTACAGAGCTAACCTTGCCCACAGTGAGTTAGAGGGAAGTCCATGCTTGCTTCTGAAATGCCACCTGTACGTGCAGTGGTAATGGACAAGATACCTTCTTTCATTACCCGGAGCGGAAATTGGAATGTAATTTGCAATGTCTAATGTAAATGTAAAACATATTTGTTTGTTTTGTTGTTTTTTTCTTTTTTTTTTTTTTAATTGAGCAGTATGATTGCAAGTTGACTTAAGTTGTTCTAAGGTACTCTTTTCAGTGGTTTGCCAGTACATAATCACGAATGAAAATATTTTTTTATTGATTTTTAGGTTGTATGTTTAACATTCCATTCATGTAAAATATGTACAAATATATGTAATAAATCTTTTGAAGCACAGTTTTCCTCACACTTCCAGGTGATTTTTTTTTTTTAAGTATTGATCAAAGAGGCATTGCTGTGGGACAGAACTTCGCTATGTCTGTGCCACAGTCTGAGCTGGAGCAGAGGAAGGAAAAGCAGTGCATGGTTTAGAGTCACAGCCAGAAAAGCAGCTTGGCATCTCACCTGTGTGCAATCCTGTAGGTGGGGAGTGCAACCAACCCACTGGGCCAGCCTCTAGCCCCTCTGTGCTCCTCTCACTCTTCACCTGTCCCACATCACTGCTTGATGTGACAGGCTTGCGTCCATCTGGCCAGGGAAGGTCTCAGCAGACAAGAGCTGATGTAGCTGCTGTTTTGTGGGGGTGGCTGGAGGTGAGATGTCTCTGGTTAATGCATCCTCTGTAGGTCTTCAGCTGACACGATGGCCTTCAAGGTTAGCATAAGTTAGAGCTGCCAGGTCAGGAGGTAGGGAAACTCACAGGTGGTTTCAAAAGAAAAAAAAATGGAATATGAGGTGAAGATGGCAGCAAACAGTCCTTTCTCATCACCTGGAGTCTGGGAACCTCCATCAGAGGATCAAAATAACTTAATAGCTGCTTTTTCCTTCAGCTTGCTCAAACTTAAATACCCCTTTAGCTTCCTCCCAAAACACTTCATGATGGCTTCTTAAAAACTGATTGCCTCACAGCATACCTGTAGCTGGACAGTGCATGGATTTCTTTATCCCCAATGGTTACCAGCACTCTTGTCTGTCCCTGAACAGCTGGAAGGAGGCTACTACAACAGGCTCCTGCAAAGACATGTTGCTGGAGGAGGGAATTTCTGCCCAGAGCCACTGAGGGTGTTAAATTGTTCTCCAGTCATCCTGGCAAGGGCAGAGCACTGTGACGCCAACTGCCTGGAAACTTTCTCCTGGGGCAGTGGCTGCAGCTCTGCAAGTCAGGTCACCTGCAGCAGGCAGGTGTGCATGTGAGAGACCTGGCTGTCACTCCAAACCTTCCTGCCTGGCCTGGGAGCAGCTGGGAGCTGTAGCCCTTGTGCTGAACATGAAGTGAGATGAGGACAGGAGAACAGATGAGCTGTGTGGTATTGGATAGTGTACAGGGTAAGTCTGCTGCGGGGAAGGTGTGATTTTACACCTCTCCCCCTACACCAGTTGGGAGTGGAACTGTGGGTGATCTGAATAAATCCAAGTGCATTTCACCAAGGTTATGTGGAGGATGTGGGGGATAACAAAAGGAGTTCACTCTCCAGGCAGGAGATGCTTCTCGGGTGCTGCTCCCAGCCAGGGGGACTTGTGCAGGCTGGTAATACCTGCTGATGGAATGTGATGCATGGATTCATGGCACAGGTTTCCCCACAGCTGTGCATCCGTCCTTGCTTGCTCCACTTTTGAGATAAGCCTTTTGGTGTGGCTGGGGGTAGCTGAACCCATTGCTAAAGCACAGTGACAATTAGACCATCACAATTCTCCCTGTGGGAGATGAGAATTCTAATGCATGAATTATTCAAGTCTGCACCCAGAAACAGTTGGATGTAATAACTGAGGAACATGTTCCTATCATTTGTCAGAGTAACTTTTTTTCCACCACCCCTCCCCACTTCCCCAGCCGCTCCTCCCAGTCGCCTTCTGGAATTCCTTAACTGCCGGTTATTTCTGTGTTTTCCTCCTCAGTCCTGAGCTGTGTCATGGAAGCAATTGATAACTCATTAGAGCCGAGTTTGGCTTTGCATCCGAAAAATCTGCTGGAAATCATTCCAGTTCAGTAGATACAGGATTTCATGTGTGAAATTTAAATTAGTGACATCTGTTGGTATCACATCCTACCTTCCTCCCTATGATTGGGATATGGAACATGCCACCTCTGCCCCAACTTGCTTGTCCTGTAGGATCTGGGATGCTGTGCTGGCCCCAGGGTGTTCCTGGGAACTGTCAGCAATAGATGGTGATGCTGTACACGTGTGTGTTTGTGTCTGGCCCTACCACACACGCTGTTGTTTGGTACAGCCAGTGGACCATGTACATTTCTGGGTGCTGTGCAGAAAGAGGGAAACAACACAGCCTGCAGCAAAGAGGTGGGAAGAGTCCCCTGCAGCAGCAGGAGCTAAACAGGGAAGTCCCTACCCTGGCTTTTGAGTGCCCTGTTCTGTAAGGTCTCATTCTCCTTCTGAGGCTACAACACCTGAGCAATGTCTGTGCCTGGAGGGGTGCAGGCTGGAGCCTGCTGCTGTCTGCAAACATCCCCCAGCATGTTTGTTCAGTAGAGGAGGCTCCCAGCTCCATCCCACCCTGCAGGGAGAGGGCTGCTGGTGTCCAAAAAGCAAAATAGGGCTATAGAGCACTCTGCCTGTGAGGTGCTGTGCAGCTCATTCCTGCAGTCTCCTTGCCAGCCAGTCACTGGGAAACAGGGAGCCTCAGCAAAAGCCAAGTGAGATGGAGTTTTCCAGCCCTCATGTAATAAAGCATCTGTTTTCTGAGGGGGATGAGATCAGGGATGCATGGTGGCAGGGAGGAGGGTTTGACATAAATAAATAATTGCATAAAGCCCATCCTCAGTTGACGCAAGATGACTCACTCCTGGTAAGGGCAAGAGCGCAGAGGAGGCAGATCCGAGGCGCAGGGAGGACACAGCCCCAGCTGAGCCCGCTGGCAATCGCAGGTGCCTCTCCCCGCTTGGCCCGTTATCTTCAGAGTCATGTTTTGTGTCGAGCTTCTGCCCTACTTTCGTTCCTTCCTGTTTACAGATTGCTTTGTTTGAACATGCGTTTACATTTTAACAAAACCTCCCCCCCCCCCCCCCCTTCCCTCCTGGTTATTTCCTTCAGCCGGCTTCAAACAGGAGACAGAGGAAGCTGCCCGGCCTCTCCCCGAGCCCCGTCGGGCTCTGTCCCCAGGGAGTGACCCCCGTGGGCTGTTCCTGTTCCCATCCCGCCTGGCAGTGGGCTCTCCTCACCCCCTCCCTCCCCTGCGGGCCCGGGGGCTTCTCCAGGGAGCAGCTTTCCTCCTCACAAGTCACCCGGGCCAGGATTAACATCTGCTGAACTCAGGATTAAAGTGTCTGGCAGGTAATGGGAGCATGAAAGCTTGACAGCTTCATTTGCTCCACTCTGTGAGGTCCAAGTCTCCCGGCTTCAGCTAATTAAGTTGCTGCCTTCAGTGTGTAAGGGGAATCCCCAGACAGGAGAGTCTGGGCATAATTTAGTTGTTTCCAAGGAGTTTGCTGGAGCTGGGGCTCTGGTCCCTGCCCCAGGGGAGCAAGGGGGGACACTTCTGCCCCGGGGCTGGTTTGCTGTCGGGCACAGCCACTCCCTGCAGTGCTGGAAGTGTCCCTTCAGCCGTGTCACCTGCAGCCACCTCCTGAGCCAGCTGCCCGTCACCATTCTCAGACCAGCACTGCACCATGGGCAGCCTCCTGGGCTGCAGGGAGCCCCCTGCCAGCAGCCCCCGTGCTGGTGCCAGCAGCAGCTGCAGGCCCGTGTGTGGCAGGGATTTGTGTATCCTCACCCCAAAGGGGTGCGTGATGCTGACCTCGAGTGGGTGAGGTGGCATTAGCACTGCCCAAAACCTGCTGTTTTCCAGTGCATCACCCAGACTCCCTGTCGGCAAAAGGCACAGGACCTTTCCTGCTTTCCCAGTATAAAACAACGACTGTAGTTTTTACCCCTGGCTGAGTAAGACCAGTTTTATTCCTGCTGTGACCTCTCATGCCTTGATGCTCCTGAAGCTGAAACTGCTGTTTTCTCTGAAATATCCATCCCTGTTTTCACGTCCACCTATGTACCTGAGGGCAGCTATTTCAAACATCTGCAACTTGTGCCATCAGCTCTCATTTACCTCTAGGAGTGGAGAATGAATCCTGGCTGACCTCAGCCCTATCAAGATTCACAGGGGATTCGATCAGCAATTTCCCAGGATGAAAAGGGGGCTCCCCTAGCACCTGTGGCACTCTGCAATCCTCTCACCTTTTGTTCCCACTCCAGCAAGTGAGGAAAAACTTGCCCCAGTTGTCTGCTGTGTTTTCAGAAGGCTGATCTATCCCACAGAGCAACTGAGAACCTCCAGCAAGCAAGGAGAAACCTCCTCCTGTGAGTAAATTTGGAGTCCCTGAGTGCAGCTGGCAGCTCCCACCCTGGCCTTCATTTTCATCTAGCACAATCCTGCTGTTTTGTTTCTACCTACTAAAGCAGAAGTTAAGGCCTTTGTGTACAGCTGCAGCATTTTCAAGCCGAGATTACTCATTCCATCAGTAGAAAACTGAGAGGTTTCTGCAGTGACCTCTCCTTCCTCATGGCAAACCCACCCCTCACTGCTGTTCACCTGGCTCTGCAGCCATTTGTACAGCTTTGCAGTGGGCTCCTGGTTTTGTCTGCTGAAGCAAGGTAAGGGAGCAGAATGAAGGCACAGAGAATCAGGCATGGGTGTCTTGCTGTATTTCGGCATCAGTACTGCTCCCTCGGCATGGGATGGTGGGATTGGGATCCCGTGCTGGCTGTGGTTGAAGAGCAAAGGCTGCATGGCCTTGCTTGACCACCCTGCAAGTCATAAACTGCAGTCTGGCACCTGGAGGCATGTGTGACACCAAGTGAGCCACACCAGGCTCAGACAGACATCCTTTCCTGAGGACCTGGCAGTGTGTGACTGGAACAGGACTGCACTGTTAAGGCAGGGCTTCCTTGAGGGCTGCAGTGTCATCTGGCACCAGTAAACACACCCAGCTTGCACCAGTCAAATACAAGTAGTAACACCTCAATCCAGCAAGTCTGGCCCCCAGCAGCAGCAGGTGGAAATGCAAAGAGCTCTTGCAATCAGTGTGGAAGGAGGACTGCAGGGCACAGCACAGCTGCAGCACATCCCTGAGGCACCACTGTGCTTTCCCTCACCTCCCCTAATGGGATTGGCACCTGCTGCTGGAAAGGCCCCTCATGGGCAGTGGCAGCTGTGAAAGGCCTTCTCTAGCTGGGGCAACTCCTCTCTGTCTGTAGCCACAACTAATTGGGGTGTCACTGTCCCATCTTGATCCAGCCAAGCATCTGCTTGACAGGGCTTCAGCAAAGCCCAAGCACTTGCAGGCAGCTTGTTCTTTAAAAAGCTGTTTATTGTCACAGTGGACGAGTGGAAAAACATGACGCAGTGTACAGAGAAAGCTTCACCAAATTACAAACAAGTCTTAAAAAAGTTACAGTTGTCTCTGAGTAAACAAGGCTCTCACTGCAAGCTGCAGGTGTTGCTCCAATGCCCCTTACAAAGAGGATGGTAAAACTAGGAAGGGCTTCAGCCAGAAATGCTGTGCAGATAAACAAGGGATGTCTGGCTGCTCCCAGAGCAGCAACCAGTTGGCTCAAGATGAGTCCAAGAGCTGTGGGAGCAGATCCCCTGCTCTGGGTGAGCTGGGAGCAGGATGCTATGAAACCCCTTGGTTTTGTCAAACCCAAAGCTGTGCTCAGACCTTCAGCCCAGTCCAAACAAACGTTTGCTGCCCAAAATCACCTCTGGAAGGAGTGGCTGTGACTGGCTCTGTCTTTGGCACTGTAATCTTGTTCAGTGCCAAACCCTGTCATACATGGAGCTGGGCTTGACCCTGCCATCACTTACCCTGAAGCTGCATTTAGCTGCTGCAGGCCTGTAAATGCTGCTGTCCCTGAAAACACCCCCTGGATGCCCAGCTTGTAACAGCCAGGTATGGAACAAGATCTGCAATGGGGCTGAGCTTGTCACTACAAACAATGCCAAAGGCTGCTCTAGCCCAAAAAAAGGGCAGATTTGACTGCACTGGAAAGCTTGGGTGGAGCTGTTTTAGTCAATTAATGAAATGAAGACAGGAACTACAGTTTTAAATGTATTTTCTACCTGGTAAATGAACAAATAATTCTGTGATTAGAGCAAAGTAGGAGCACACTTCCTCAAACACAGACACCTCCTATACCTCTGGTGAAGGCCCTTCCTTACACCTTCTCCCTTCCATCAGAGTAAGCTGGCAAAACACACTTTGACAAGGTGCATGAGTCTCTGATTTGTTGAAGTCACTGAGAAGTCTTTAAAGCTTTGCTTTGGCAGATGTTTTGGCAATTGAAATCCAGCTCATCTGTAACTGTGTGCCCTTTTGCTTCAGTAAACAAATGGCTCAGGTGCAGAAATCATTCAAGTTAGCTGAGTTCCCTCTGGCATGGTTGAAAAACCTCATCTGTCTCCCTGTGAAAAATCAGTGTACAGGCACAGAGGAAAAGCCACTGAAAAATAACTAAGTTGGTTTTTTTTCCCTTTATTTCCTTTATAACTGAAGGTTTTGTGAGAAGATCTGTGAGTATTTTAAAATGTGTTAGGGAGCTGAAGGGAGTACACAGAATAGAGGGCTGGGAAAGGTTTGCTACTACCTAGGAAATGGAGAAGCTCTGACCTGCAAAGCAAGCATTTTCTTTGCTTCATGGGGCAGAGTTGAGAGATGAGGAGGTGAGGGTTCAGTGGTTTGGCATTTTAACTGGAGGTTCTTCCAACCTACCAAGGTTTTGTAGGTTAGTCAGCAACTGGAGAATTGTTTCTCAGAGCTTGGGGGGGAGGGATGGTAACACAGGAGAAGAAAGGAAAATGGGTCATACTTTTCCATTTTAGGTTTATAAACTCAGACTCTACCTCCTGCACTGTGGGGTAGAGTTTGAGTTTATAAAGCTCCCACAAAAAATAATCAAATACCCCACTCCTTTGCTAACCGGTTTCTTTTAAAACCTCTAAAGTTACACTTCCTAAACAGTAATCATTTGGGGGAGGATAATGTTTTCTTGCTGGTCCTTATTACTACTACTGCCCCTTGCCTTGCTCTGTCCACTGATTAAAGCATAGACTAAAAGCTTTCCAAGCCAATCTCAATCCTCCTGTGTGCTTGCCTGTTGCTGGGAGAAGGGATTTCTACTCGATGCAGTTGATTTTCAATCATCCTTTCTCCCCACACTGAGGCTGGGCAACGTGACATTGGTGTAGTGCCACCAGCACGGTGCCTAGGCCAGGAGCCAAGGCAATGAACAGCCTGCTAATTAATTGTTCACATTTCTCTCCAGACCCCCTCCCCAGAACAAACACTGTGGAAACAGGCAGCAGCCGTTTCTACGCAGCCCTCTGGAAATTTGAAGCAAAAGTGGTTTACTGCCCGTGTTATGGTTTTACAGGGATGGCAGTATGGACTTCTGGTTGCATGAAAGAAAATTGATTTGCTTTGATATGGGAAAAAAAAAATTACTGAAAGTAATCTGAGCTTGATGCATCCATTTCTACCCATCCAAAAAAACCCAACAACAGCAAAAAAAGCAGTGTCTATGATGCTGCCTGTAGTCAGTGAAGAAATAGAGACCTAATTTCTAGACGGAATTAATGTTCAAAACACTGACACCAAGCAACTACTATAGATACTGTTTCTGGTAAAGCTGTGTATATATTCCTTTTCAGCTCTGAGGCAGGTAATACTCAGAGCTGGTGGAGTTTGTGCATCTTGCACCCTTTTTTGCATCTGTATACTTGTGTGTCTTTATTTACGTATATAAATAAGTTAAGAGATTATTTACATCACTGTACAGAATAGATCTAAACTCAGTTATCAAAATGCATACACCTGCCAGTGGATTTAGCCTGTTAACACTTTGCGTTTCATCTTCAAAGCGCCGAACAAACATTAATTATTTACCCAGGCAACTTCCCACTCACCAAAAGGATTAAGAATAACAGGCAGGGTAAGGGATGGAGCTGAGGGAGTGCAGTGTGTTCATAAAAAGGCAGCTTATTGTGTATCTCTCTCCTGCCACGAGCACTGTAGATTTATGCCTTTATAAACTCTGCAGTCCAAGTGTAGGAGTAACCTTTGTTAACACCAACTTGGCAAAATGGGAAATCCTCATTCAAAAGCAAATGATCCGCTCTTCATTTTCAAAAGCCTTGGCCTCTTCTTGGCTTATCAGGTTCCCATTCAAGCTGGAAGAGCACAACAAAAGGGATGTGAGTGAAAGTAAGGCAGTGACTGTTGCCCATCTCCTATTTTTCCAAGGCTTTGGTGCAGAGGTTTGCAATGCCACATGGGCTGCATGCTTCTCAACTGGGAATGGGTGTTAGGATACAGCACTGCTGTTCCCACTGCACATCAGAGGAACAAGGCTTCTCCCTCAGAAATAAAACCTCAACACACACCTAAGCTCCAGTAGCTGAACCTGGCATTGGAAACCCAGCTGTTTTCATTTTAGCAAGCAGCACACAGCTGACAAAGGTTCTTATTGTGCAGTGGGTTGGTTTAAAGGCATTTAAAGTCTCCAGAGCATTTTGTGTCTTCCATGACAACATGGGAAGAAAATTCAGTGAAGTACTCAGGCATTATTAATGTGAAATGACCAATAACAAAATTTTCAATCCTGGCTACGTAAAGATAATCTACATTGATACTTACACCCCTGAAAATGAGCAGCCTGGTTAAGTGCTGCTCTCAGGAATGTTGAAATCCATCAAACCATTCAGATTTATGAAACTGCTTTGGTTAATGAATGTCTCTGAACATTCAGGCCAGAATCAAAAGACAGATTTCAGTCTGAAGATTCAGAATGATCTAAGGGGGAACTGATGCCTCTTCTATAGACAAAAGCTGACAGTGGCTTTTGAAAAAAGTACCTCTTCCACATCTCCAGGGAACACACTAGTCAGACAGTGAGTCATTGTCTTTCTAAGCAAGAATTCAGTGTCCTTTCACTAAAACAAATACTTATATTTAAAAATAAATTTCATGTTCAATAATAAAGCAGCAGTGCTAAAACCAGCTCAGTTCTATTGACTCCTGAGCTCCCTGAGGTGAGGGGAGGAATGTGGTATTTGGCTTTCTGCCTTAAAATGTGGGACTATGTGATGCCCACCTAATCTACAACAAACAAATCCTACAAAAAGTTAATCTCCTTGTAGCTTAGCACTTTCAGTATGTTTGGAGCACTGCCCAAAAAAATCCAAGCACAAATTCTGTGAACCAGACTAGTAATGCTGATTAAAGGTAACTATCTCCTGTTTGTTTGGCATTTAGGTCCTGAAAAGCATGAACATGTTCATGTTTAAAAGATAAGAAGTTTTAAAATAAAAACAACAAGAAAAACTTGGTCTATAAATTCAGGCCCTGATTCTGCAAATACACACGTTCTGCCTGTCAGTGGTACAGACAGATGTGAACCAGGAAAACTGCCTGACATTCAGAACACACAAGGAAATATTTCAGTGGCAGTGGCTTTTTCCCTGTTTGAAATCCACAGCTGGAACTACAACCCCTGCCTCACATAAACTTGCTCTGAATATTTTAGGCTGGGAAGTAGTAAGGCCAGTAGGGTTTTAAAGGGAAAGAAAGTTCACAAAGTGAGCCTTTGACAAAGGGACCTTTACCAGATTTCTTGAATAGTCGTGTTCTCCTTGAGAGCTTCACTGAGGCACTTCACCCCTTTGGCTGTAATTTGATTCTGGATAAGCCTAAAAAAAAAAAAAGCATTTCAAATCAATCTAACATGAGAACTATTTTGCAACACATGCAGAATCTACACTCAGCTTGATATCAAGGAGAAAAGCTGTCTGCCACAAGAAAATGACTGTGATTTTATCTGTAAGAATGGTACACAGTATTGGTCAAATGCCCCACCTGCACTTTCAGAAACAGAGCTCAGAGTATTAATCTTTTCCTTTTAATCTTGCATGTGGTTGCATTCTGGAGATACTGAGCAATTTTAATTACACAGCTGACAAATTTCTGCTATGAACTGTTCACTAGTGGTATGGGATTGTGGTATTTGGACTGAGACAGACAAACTTCTCAGCTCTGCTTTCTTACTAAGAAGACTGTGAGACATTTTTAAGTGATGTACAGGAAATTCTGGAGGTCAGACCCTGTGCAGGCCTAGTGTTTTAGTAGTTATGATCTAGAAGCTGTCAAATCCTCCAGTCTTGCTTATCAGACCAACAAGATCTTTGAAAAATAAAGCACTGGTTTTGACTCTGGTATGAGCAGGTGCAAGTCTCAGTGAAGCCAACTTACCAGCTATAAATTATGTCTCATCTGAGCTTAGGGAAGAAAAAAAGCATACATAATATCCTCAAGTAGTGAAACTGATGAAGCACTAGGTAACTCTTATTAACCACTGTAGACCATCCCACTAGCTAAAGATGAACAAAGGCAACTCAACTGCATGAGTATAAAAATACTCATCAGCCTAGCTTAATTCAATAATCACCTTTCAGTCTGCCATGGTGAGCCCCATAGCTGTACCATTCCATGTGACTGGTTGCATGAATCCCTCAGGATTCAGGATGAGGCTGAACATTGGAGTGTATTGAACAGTCTCTTAGGAAGGGAGGGAAGGAGGCATTCCCATTAAAGGAGTTTCTACATTTGGTATAGGAATCAAAATGCAAAGGGATCCAGTAGAATCTTTCAGCTACTGAAGGAAGAAAGACTTAAACTCAACCTCAAGTTCAACTATCTATATAGGTCACTGCCTTTTGGAGGTATCCATTGGTGTAATCACAAAGTAGGATATAAATTTGCCCACTGGCAGACACCCTTGGACAATACTGAGCCATGACAAAGACTTTCACCTCGATTACTATGCCTGCTTTGGCTGGGCTAAGTTTTATTATGAATTCAACCCAAACTGCTCAGTGAATTAGATCTGCAGCTGCACACAAAGAAATCAAGCATTTCCCCCACTGCCTTTTCATTTTCAGGATGATGGGCACCACAGCTTCTGCTGCTTTCAAAAGAGGCTACAAGTACTTGGCACCCACGAGAGCCAGCACGCTTCCTAAGGGGCTGGAACTAGGATTAATACAGGGAGAGGCTCGTGTGTGGTCAGCCAAGTCTTTGTAAAGCATGTGAAGGGACTCCATGTCTGACATTGCCTTGATCACTTGAGATGAATGGATGGCTATTTTTTTACAGCTCGCATCTGCCCAGCCCCATCCACTGGCAACATCTGGATTAGAAAAGCCAACACTGCTTTTCTTAGAAGTGTAAAAGGTCTCACTGTGATTGCTAGAAATAATCCCTGGTTTCCTGGGGATTGATGCCTTGGAGAAGCATGTCTTACATCAGTGTATTGCTAGCCTGAAAAGAAAGCATTGGGCAAATGCAACGTATTTAAGTGTCTGTCATGTAGGTTCTTGGTTGAAGAGTTACTTTCATAGCATGATGATAAACAGAAAGAATTGTAATAACCTTATTCTATTCTAGCTGTCTGCTTGGGGTTGTTTTTTGTTTTGTTTTTTAAACTTTTGGTTTTGAGGCCAATACTGTTCCCCTAACGAGAGATGAAATCAATCATTAATTTGAAAGTTACCAGAAACAGCTTGAACTTTTCCCCGTACGAAAGCAGGTTCCGAATGCTAGACAGCAGCTTTATTAACTTCCCATTAGAACTGTCTACAAGCAGTCAGCTGCATCCAGACCATGCACAGAAGCTGTTACTGTGACCTACATAGACTTGGAAGGTGAAGCTTTAATGTAGTGCCTGCCAAAGAGCTTGTGCCACTGTGGAATGTAACTCACCATAAATGCACCAGTTTCTTGTTGACCTTCAGCATCTCTGCAAAACTCATTGCTGCCTCATCATCCAGCTCATTTTTAGTCAACCTAAGTGGGAGAGAAAATGTTCGCTTAGGATGTTGACATTATTCTTCTGCCCCCTGCTTTTTCAGCTTGTCTGTGACTTAGCTTTAGACAGCCAAAGGGGCATGTGCTGTTCCTGCCCTCAGCATTTGTAAAGGCTGGACACAAAGAGATATTGAAGAGAAGCCCTGGAGGTAAAAGAGACAAAGAGTATCAGACCTTTATTTCTCTGAGCAATGTTCTAGTGATACTTTCTGATGATGCTTTAGTGTCTAAAAGGTGGATGAGGTGTAGTGGGAAAAGGTACAGACAACACTGAAGAGGTGCAAAAACTGAGGACAAAGAACTTGACTTCAGATGATGGAAAAGAGAGAAGATGGGAAAGCAAGATGGAAGGAGCAGAGCAAGGCATGACACTAGGTCATTGGAATGTATCCCAAAGGACACGCACTGCTGATCCATTCTTCCAAAGGGACATGTTATAGCTTGCTGATAGTGAAACAATAGGGGATAAGGGGAGGGAGAGAAGGAAGAGGGGAGAGTAGGAAGGGCAATGGGATTGGAGGAAATACAACAGCATTTTGCTCTGGAAAAGGAAGCAGAGGAGAAAGAGACCACACTGTCAATTACCAAAATATCCTCACAGAGTTGTTGTGTTGCATGGCTTCAGCAATACTTTTGCCTCCCTCTGTCGTGATGCCATTGAATGCGAGACTGTGAAGTAAAGACACAAATGTCTAAGAAAAGCAGCACCACTTGGCTCTCCCACTGCCAAATACAAGGCAATATCCTGGACAATCTGCTTCCCAGTTGTACAGCTCAGCATTTCCGTGTTTCATAGGTTCACACACTTCACAAACCACTGAGCCCTTACAACTTCTATAAGTGAGAGCAGTTCACAGGCTACAGCCTGAGTGCAGGTCTAACATACAGTCCACAAGGTTTGCTGTCAGTGAGTTGTGCTCTTGGGGCTGACAGCAGAGTTGCACCCCATAATTTTGAGAGTTGAGGCTTTTAACAAGGACAAAGAGTTGTGCTTAGCAGTACACAGGTTTTTACATGCATTTATCATCCCTGTATGAACTGGGCACTTTGTCCTTTAAGTCCTTAAGGCATCCAAATACCTCATTCTTCTTCCAAATACAACACCTTCAGTTGTATATAGAGAGATGAGCTTGTAAATGCTTTCCATTGCAAACCAAAACCATTTCTTAGTCTGCCCTTCATTCTTTGAATAGACAATGGCAAAATCATTCAGTTAAAGTTAAGCTCTGGGCTTTCAGAGTTCAAAAAGCATCTCCCTCCTCAAAATAATGCAAGGCCTCAAAAAAGGTAAGAATGGGGAACCAAATAAAGCAATGGCACAAGTATGTATTGGCATGAGTGCCTCCTAGCTTCAGCTCAAACTGGATGTTCTCAGTCCATCACAACTGGGCCTAAAAATGGCAAATAAACTGATGTAGTAGGGATTATCTTCCCTTGGTCTTCATGTAAAGCTACCACCGCTGCTAACTATGAATTCAAATCATGGAGGAGGATTAGCCAGTGGAAGATAAGAAACAAAACCAAGAGCAAGTACACTGCAGAGCAGAGGATTCACCTTGCACAAGTGCCAGCAAACTCGAGCTCAAGACAAGCACAGTTACTCCTCTTTATTTCTGCAGCCACATTCATCAGCATATTTGCTCTTGTCTGAGAATCCCTGAGCTCTGATTCAAGTTCAAAATGTTTTCTTTTGCAAAACGCAAGTCCGATGCGTCTGGATGGATTGTGCAATTTTGGGAAGATGGCTATTTCAGATGGCTTTTAAGTTTAAATATATCTAGGTCACTGCACCTGTACAGCTTTTAATTTTTAAGCTTGACTACCCACTTGGAGAAAAGAGGACAAGGCACCAGCTCTGAAATCCCTGGATCTGAAATGGCAGCAATAAACTCTCCAGAGATCCCCGAACTCCCAGAGTATTTCGGAAGAAACTAGTGCCATGTGCCACCTTGTGGGGAAACTAAGGAGCCTTGCCTGCTCCCTCTCCGTGGAGGCCAGTGGAACTGGGAGACAAATGGAAAGGGTCCCCATGAACCCAGTGCTCCAGCTGTGTGGAGGGACTCCAAAACATCTTTAAATCCCCAGCCAGCATTTGAAAGTCTAGCAGGGATGGGCTGTTTAACACTCCAGGTTTCTGCTGTGCTTCCAACCTCACCCATGCTTCCAGAAGGCTGGTTTGAGATCCAACCCTGAACTCCAGTAAGAATAACATCTCACTAGCACTGAATGTGTGGTGGTGTAGCTCCACTGGAGCACAGGATAAGCCCAAATGTAAGAATGTCCCAAACATATTATGGCCTAAAAAATACTTTGGTAAGAGCTGCTGCATTTTCTCAATAGAAACTGTTAATACTGAGCTCATTGGGAAACCAGTTCTGTCACAGCTGGTGCCTCCTTCTGCTAATGCTCCCAGATCAAAATGGCACCCACTGACCATGTGCCTTCACAAATGCCAGAACCCTTTGCAGCATGAGGGGAGGAGGTGTACACGGAGGAAAGGATGCCAGTCCTGTGGTATTTTTAACTTGCCTAAAGACTGCACAGAGCTCTTTGACAGAGTCTGGCCTCTTGCTTGCACCAGGGACCTCTTGGTTGCACAGTAAAGGCTGCAATACCAGATGGCATTCCAGGCCAACACTTGGTAGAAAGAGTCATTGCTTCACAGCAGGATGGAAAAGCCAGCACTACACTGAGCTGCCTGGCTCTGCCCGTGTTTTACCTCACATTCGTTAACCTGGGGTGGTTTCTCAGGGCCTCTGCAAATGCCTTTGCTCCTTCGTCTCCAACTTGGTTACCCCACATCCTAGTGAAGAGAGGAGAATAGGAAGTATCAGTTGTGCTGCCCTACTGACTCTTGGCAATGCATTCTCCCTGTTTCTCTCCCCTCCCCTCCTTCCTGATTACCTCACAGTCTTTCAGGCTTGTGAGAAGCCTGGCAGGTACCCTCCCCACTGAGGCAGGTGTGTTCCACACCCTGCACATGGCACCAGTAGCCTCTGCTGACTCACCAGTAGCCTCAGGCCACAGCACAGAAGGAGCTCTAGGAGACAGCCCCCTGCAGCAGGAGCTTTTGGGATCACCCTGCTGCACACTGGTAAGAAATAGTATTTCCAATGGCAAAATAACCCTTGATTACACAAAGGGTTACTTTGTGAGAGGAGATAACATGGTACATGCTGGAGAGATTTGATTGACATTTACCAGGAGTACCTGGTCAAATGCTTTCTATGCAGACGAACCACACTGAAATTTCACCCTGCATTATGAGGTTTGAAAACACCTCTGCTGAGATCTACGTTGGATTTTTTACAGGGATCCAGGCTTGATGACTCAGAGCCACACTCAGCTGATGGGTAATTAGTTGGCAGCTCTTTTAAAATCAATTGAGCTCTGTGGTGTCTAAGCACATGGACTTCCAGTAAGTTCCCCAGAATTTCCTTGTCCTTCAGAGCCAGTGCAGTTTACTATTTAAACAGTTCTGCCCAAGCTATCTTAAGTCCATTTGGAGTGATCATTTCCTCCACAGGAGAAAATATTTGTCCTTCACTGATATTACAGCAAGTACAGCACAGCAGACCCAGATATATGGAAGTGTGCAGGTTGCTCCCTGTATTTGTGAAATGCTGTAGAACAACAAAATTAAAGGCCAAAAATCTGATGGTACAAGTCTAATTTTCATGTTTCACGGATAGTGTGATTTTCAAATGGCCAAGCAGAGATTTTAATTCCATGTAATCAAGTACTAAATTTTAAGAAATGTGCTCTCCTGTAGAGTGAAAAAACTGGGATTTGCCAGAAGAGGCAGAAAAATAAATAAAATAAATCAAATCTAGCACCTTTGCTAAGAAAGAGAGCAGGAACTAAAGGTTTGGAGTACATTCAGGCCTCTCTCCAATAATATCTCTCTACAGTTAGGGACAGACTAAGAGAAAAAGATGATGTGAATTCATTTTTATTTTCCCAGCTCACAACTTTATCAGGATGTGATGCAGAAGGTTTGACAGTTGTAACAATGACACTCAATAACTAGGTGCAGTGCCAATTGTCATAAAACTACACAGACTTAAAAATAACCAAGTATCTCTAGAGGACCTGTGCTGCCATAAAGAAAGTGGCTAGCTTTACATACTGTCCTCTTGTTTATTTGTCTCTCCTTTAAAGTTCTGTCAGAACAGTGAAAAAGGAAAAAAACAGATGCTAACTGTTTAAACTAAACATTGTGTAAACTGAAGAACAACAAAGCAGCCCTCCTTTTCCATGGAAAAATGTGGCTATGTCTTTACACTCATTTGTTCTAATGCTGCTGTTTGAGGAGGGAAGGAATAGCAGGAGGAGAGAAGGTAAGCATGAAAAAAAAGGAATCTTAAGGGATTTACAGGTGCCTGGCCAAGATCAAGCCCTAAGTTCTGCTCCTTAGCACTGAACTTACCCAATTTCAAACATTGTCTTGCTCTTCTGGATGGCCTGGGCAAGGCACTTCCCTCCTTCACTCGTTATTTTGTTTGCTCCTATTCTGCATAAAATACATAAATTGATGAGGTGCATCACTTACAACTGTGCAGCTATCAGAACACCAGTTCAGAGAGCCACACAAGTACTTAAGGCTAATTAACTCTGGAGGCTACCTGCAGTTAGCAAAGATTAACCCAGAGTGAAAAAGTACTGTAGGCACTTGACCTTTGACTAAAAGACATAATTTTATGTTGTCTTTTGCATGTCAGCCCTCCAAATCAGAAGTATTGCAGTAGAGTCTTGGGTTTGGTGCTCAGTATGTTAGAAATGAGCTTTAAGAACTGATGATCCTCAGAGTAAGGAACCCAGTCTTGTTTTTAATATAATTCATAGGATCAGCAATTGCTACAGAGCTCATGAATTACAGGCAGCATGTTCCATGATGCCACAGGGAACAGAATATTCCTTTACTGTGTGTTTCCAGAGGAGATTGCAGCTCGTAAGCACAGACTGCAATAATTCCAAGTCTTTCTGTTGTAAGCACAGCTCTAGGCAGTGGCACAGGTCAGTGCAGCACTCACTCTCTGGCTGGCATTTTACACAAAGCCTTTTCTATTTTTGGCCTATGTGGATATCAAATGGCTGGAGTTCAAGGGAGAGATAATTGCATATAGATTGATTTAAAGAACAGACCAAACCCAAATCCCCCAAGTCACTGCATTTACATAAAACTGTCTTGTTTGGCTGACTTGGGCACATGAACATACACTCCTATTTCAAAATAATCTCTAGGGTTACCATGTAGCCTAAAAGCAACCATCTTTCAACAGGCTTTTTTTTGTTAAAGCTACATTTAATAAGCAAAGCACTGTCAAAGCAGTGAAAGAACCAAAGTGCTCATGGGTTTCTAAATATTTTAAGTAGGAAGAATGTGGCTAGAGTGGAGTTCCAAACCAAGTCAGTGGTACAGCAAGGACTAGAACCCAAGAGTCCCTGGCTGACAGTTCCTACATTCCCTCCAAAAGCTGATATTGCTGCAGTTACCTCTGGTTTCTGCTATGGTCACAATGAAACCATTGGTTAATGATCTACCTTTATGTCCAACCAATGTGCATGGCCAGACACTCTTATCTGGGGCAGTTCCAGGAATTAAAGGGAACAACTCACAAGTGAATTTGGGGAATTCTAGAGATGAGGTATGACACTAGCACAGCCTGACCCCAATGGCCCATAAAAGATCAGACACTAAAAAGCTTGGTACTAAATCCAAGGGAATTTGCCTGCTGGAAGCAGCAGCAAGGTCCATGCACAACTTAAGCCTCACTCAGGTGCTCACACTGGATTTAGCTAAAGAACAGGTCTCATGTACTCCTTTAACTCACTGCTATATTCCAGAAAAGACTATGGATTCAAGAGTTTCACCTGCTGCCATCCACTGCTAGACTACTGCAAAATAAATATACAACTGCAACCTAAAGCATATTTCATTCCAAATACAATTTTTTGTCCTTTTTTCTACTCTCTTCCCCTTTCAAGTTGCTTAACCTTAATTAGGACAATGCAGAAAGGAAAAAAAAATCCAACATACTTAACATATTCCAGGCTTGAACACTCTTCAATTAGTTTTGCAACATACTTGGCTCCAACATCAGTGATTTGGTTGTTGTATAAGCTTAAAGAAAAATCACATTGGTAAAAATAGGTTATTACTGCTGTTAAATATTTACAACCTGAATGTTTTATGATGCACACATAGCATCTATCTTTTCTGTATGGCTTTGTACATATTCACAGTTGCTTGTATTTCTGTTTTGATATATAATTCATATTGTGATGGGCTAGATAAAAAATATAAGGAGACCAGACTGCAAATCATGAATATTTATATAATTTTTTAAATAAATGTTCTCCACAAGCAAACAAAGCTTCCCTTTATTCTTGTGCTAGTACAGAAATAATATTGCCAGAAGATAAGTCAAAAGACAAAACACCATAATGTACTTTTGGTCTTTTAAAAGTCATAAAATCCCCTTGCAAATATTACTGAAGAGCAGATACCTGAGCAGTTGTACTTACATTAGGGCACTGGAGGAAAAAAAGCTATTCTTGGTATTCATGTTCACCTTTCAAAAAGTCATTTTTATGTAGCTACTTAACCAAGAGCAGAAAGTCAGAGCTAACGTGCCTTCCAGCTTCAACTTCATTAAGTAAGCTCTTGAAAGAAAGTGGTATCATGAACATGACACTTGAAACTGCATGTTCCTGACACTAGACTCTACCAAGCTGTATCTGCTTTGCATAGTTGAAATAAATCAGTTTACGGCAGAGAAAACAGCAGGCTATAACTGCACATACTCTCTCGCTTGCAGTCTATCCCTTCCACAGCAAGAAGGCTGTTGGTATAAAAATTAGCATGCTCACACAGTTCAGTAAGCTGACAGTGGTCCACACTGTGTCACAGAAGGGTTTGATGCCAGCAGGAGGCTGTGAGGGAGTGTGATGGGAGAGGAAGCTGTGGTCCTTGTCGCAGTGAACTGTTACAGGACCATTTCTGACACAAAAAGCTGCTTTGCTTAGATGAGGAGGTAAGTGTAGTTTCCACCCCACCTCTGCTGTGTCAGTACTGACAGCATTGGAGTTTTATTGTCTAGCATCACTGCTGAATGTTTTGCTCCCAACCTCGTACATACCCCAAGAAAGACACAATTCGGTACTTGGAGAGTTCTTCATACAAGATCCTTACACCGTGATCTGTGACCTGATTTACACTGAGCCTGGAAAGAAGGGAATGCAAAGTCTGAATCAACACATCTTACAAATGTTCATAACCCATGAGTTAACAAATAACTGGAGGCCTATGCATTTTCCTTTGATATTTTAACAGGTCCTTATTCCACATATTAAAAGCTGTTAAGGGAAATGTGAGCTCAGCTTCATGTGGCTCACTCCAAAACTGATTAAAATCAGAGAGCCCCAGATCTCCTAGGTAATGCCCTGGAAGCTGTCCACGGAACTGAGAACAATAAAATGTAGGAAGTCAGCCACCAGATAAACATCTCACCCTCCTCCTGTGCTTACTGTGATTTCAGGAAGAAAGTCTGCTTAACACCCCAGCAAAAGCAAGCTGTCCAAACTACTAGTCTTGCAATCCTCTTTCTGAGTCACAATCTTCTCTTGAAAGTCACAACACATTTAGGCTTCACCAAATAAAGGTTGTGAAAAGCCCTGGCCAGAAAACAGAACTGTGCTCCCATGGGTGTGCTAGATGTTTCTAATTTTATTGTCCCAGTCATACATGAAACAAATCAAGGTCAGTCATCGGCAGAATAAAAATGCGTCCTCTCACAGTTGTTTTGGGGTGGGGTTTTTGTTGTTGTTGCTTTGTTTTTTTGTTTTGTTTGGGTTTTTTTTTTTCTTCAAACTTTTTCACTTTCACTAAATGGACAGGTCCAAGTGAGGTATTCTAAATGCCATGAATCACATTTTCTGGATAAAGCTGTCCCTATGAAAACATTTTAACCACATTTAATTTGCACACAGGCTCAGTAGCTGAGGCTTTCCTGCTGAGAGTTCCTTATCACCAATAGCCTTCCTACCCTTTGCTAGTTAGCAACCTGGTCCCTTTGGAATGCACCAGCACACAGGAGAGATCAGCCAGCTTCTGCAGATCAGAACAGTCTGCTTCTTTGAAAGGGATGGGTAAGCTGTTGGAAACAACATTTCCTGACCTGCAGAAATTGCTCATTAGAAATAAAAGTTCCAACATCTGAAGATCCATAAAAACAAAAGGGCAACCTAAAAGAATGTTTTGGTGCTGGGGATGGTGTTAGGATCACACTGTGTATGGCACATGATCACGACAGGCACAGAGAATCAAAGACTGGCCTTTTCTTCTTTGTTTTGTCTTACATACTTATGCATTTTTCCCAGGAGTTTCCTTACTCCTTTCTCTTGGGAGGTCAGTCAATTTGCAAATAACTGGGAAAAAAACAAGAGTCACTGGCTTTGATTTATTCCTAAAGGAAAACAAGGCAAGGCACAGCCAAACAGGAGGAATAAATCCAGTTGTTAAAAAACAGATCTCATGAGGCTGAAGGAGCTTTAAAAAGGATATACATTAAGTTCCTGATTTTCTGCACCTAAATGTTTGGACAAATAAGATACAGCTACATGGTACAACCTCAAAGGGCTGGAGGTGAAACAATCTGGCCTGTGATGTTACAGGTGGAGTTAATTCTTCCTGTTCACACCAAGCCATGCCCTCCCTTCACATCACTCCAGGGAAATACCACATCCTTTCATGGATGTACATGATAGCTTTTGTCCTATAAAAGCCAGACATTTTGACAGGATACCAAAGCAAGAAATGCAAAGTTTCTGATCAAGGGTTACTGTGAATAGGAGATCCTCCCTTACCCCTTATGACCAAGGGCAGAGATGGCCTCAGGCAATTTTCAGATAATGGATGCCCTTATGTTTCTTTTTCCCTTAAACACCTTCTCTCATAAAAATCCTCTTCCAAGACAAAACAATTTGAGATGGAGCTGACTAAACCTACAGGTTTAAACAGTCTGTGCTTCTAAGAACTTCTTACCACTCTTTTCATTTCGGTTTCCAAACTCACAGCTTATCCCTACTCCTGTGACTAAATGAACAAAGATTTCAGAAGATCTGAAATATTAATTTCCAGCAGCACTAATCCTCATCTTTCTCCACTTGCGAGATCAATTCCTTCAGCCCACCAGTTTGTGGAATAAGTGAAGAGTACACAAGGAGCTGCTTATACACAGAGACTCCTACCTGATCACGGCAAGCTTGCTGAAACAAGGTTGCAGCTGTTTTATTCCATAGTCGTTGATGTTGTTGTTGTCTAAGTCCAGCGCCAGGCGCTTCTGGAAGTGGTGCACAACAAAGGAGATGGCGCTGCAGTCGGCAGAGCAGGCGTTGCAGTAGGCCAGCTTGATGTAGTTGGCGTGCATGCGGCGGGCTGCCATCCTCCCCACCTTCTCACTCTGTGTCTCGTACAGGCACCTCAGCATCCACACAAAGTTGGGCTGCACCTGCACCTGATTGTAGCTTTTAAGCCTGGATCGAGTGTAGCCTTTCAGTTTGGATTTCATGCTCTTCCCAAGGTATGTGATGAGTGTTTTTCTCTTCCTCTTAATGACTGCAGGCGAAACTAAATGTCTGAAGAGCTTCTGCCTGGGTCCAGAAAGTAGGCCACAAAGAAACATGTTGATAAAATTGAAGTGTTCTTTATTTTGGAAAGGATCCTCCCCTGATAGCTGTTTCTTCAACCAGGGGATACGAAGGCAAGTAGGCTGGGCAGTCTCCACGGAAGAACATTCATTGAAAAACTCAAGTAACTCCTTGGTACCCACCTTCTCCTCCATAACCAAGAACAAAGCTGTGAAAAAAGACTGAAGGGTTAAGTGCAAGAACTCATAAGTGGCCTGACTGTCACAGCCACTGTAACTTTTAACTGTCCTGAGAAAGCCCAATTGCAAATCTTCCTCAGAGATGTTTGCTGATGAGACTTCCTCCTGCTCAAAGATAAAGGAAGAGTTCTCCATCCCTCTGTATGCCATTTTACCCAAAGCTAGAAGACTTTCCTTTCTTGATTTGAACATCTCTGCTTGGCTCCTGACATTGCTCTTCAGCAAACTTGTTTTCACAGATCGGTTCAGGTGGACTTCAATCATGAGCAAAAATACATCTGTTAATGTAACAGAACTGTCTGGAAGCTCGTGGCTGTCAAACATGGAGTGGAAGTGCTCGAAGCATTTAAAGATAATCCAGCAAAATAAAGGCACTGAACACAAACTGCAGAGATTTGGGTTAGCTTCCAACTGGTTTGATACCAGTGCTCGTTGCCTCTCGTCTTTGAAAAACATAGCTGTGTATTCCTTCAGGTTATTCCTGGAGAAACCGCGAAGCAACACTTTCTTCCTAATAATGTTTTTTTGGATCTCAGTTCCTGTCCTGGCAGTAAGAATTTTCTTGGATCCCTTAAGCAGCTTTCCTCTGAGAAGGCTTACAAGCAGTGCCAGGGGGTGAGTGGGTTCATTGGGTGAGCATATCTCAGGTAGGCTGCTGAGATCAAAGCTGGAATAGATCTCATCAAAGCCATCAAAAGTGAAAAGAACTGTATGAGGGAACTGCAAGATGTGATGGAACACTTCTGTGGGGTCCTGGTCTGGGTAGCAATTATACTTGAAGAGCAGGTCTTTCAAACATATGGCTTCATCTTCCTTGAAGCAGCTAAACATCCTACACCGAAAACAGAAGAAAAACTTGGCCCCTATGTCCAATTCTTTTCTGGCCCAAAGGTTTTGTATCTTTTGCAGCAAGATGGATTTTCCAATTCCTGCATCACCGTAGACATAAACAGTCTCTCCATCTTCATTAATTAGCCCAACTGCATCATCAAAAAGGGCTTCTAATTGACCCACCTGGCCAAGACTCTCATTGGTAAAACTGACCAGCTCCATAATACTGTTGGAGTAGATTTCTTCAAGCAGCATCTCCTCCTTCTGAGCGTACAACATAACAAACTTGGAGTCCCGTCCCAGTTCATGTCTGAGTTTCTGGCAATACCTGCTAACTAAAAAGACATTGAATTATCATTAAAGAGACTGTTACTTAAAAACCTATGTATACAATGACCCACCTCTTTGGGAACTCAGAGAGGGTAGTACACAAAAGTAATTCTAATGTGAAAAGAGTTCTTTGGCAGATTAATTCTATTTGTGCTGCCATCATCACTCACTTGGGAAATTCAGGTGCTAAAGAAACTCAGGTGCTAAGAGCCACCACTTCCTCAAAGCCAGTACTGATGCTGCGTTGGTTTAAGGGGCTGATATCCTTCAGCTGAAACTCAAAGCCAAGCCCCTGACCCTTTGTTAAAGGCTGCTTAACTCTCTGCAAAGGCTTGTTAGAGTTGTTGGTCACTGATTTCACTGTATTTACCTGCAGTTCTATCAGTTAGGTGGTTATTCTTTCCTAACTTCTTTAGTAATTTATATTATTACAAATAGAAGCCATGCATTTTAGAAACCAAGTACCAGGCACTCCCAAAGATTTTTTTAAGATGACAGCAAAAAAGAGAATCTCAGTTATTGTGCAACATTGGCTTGTGTTTTTCAACAGGAACTTTGCTTCAGATGGGCACGAAGTAATTTTTATGTATTATGGAAGAACCTGTCCAGAGGAAATAATTTCTGCAATACTTAATCTCTGATTTTTAGGGTTGCTAAAATCATCATTTAGGATGACAGAAAAATTCTGGTAGGAAGGGCCTTCAGAAGGTCTAGCCCTACCTCCTGCTGAGAACAGGATCATTTCTGACATCAGATGAGGTTACTCAGGGCTTTGTCTAGTTGGATCTTGAAAACCCCCAAGCATGGAGATTGCACAGCCTCCCTGGCCAATCTGCCTCATTGCTTGACTCTTCTCATCATGAAATACTGGTTAGTCCATGGCCAAAACATCAGAGTGATGCTAATAACTTGTAGTAGAGGTCTAGAAAATACTAGAGCTGGCACAAGGTGGTTCTGCCACTGTATTACATACACACAAACAAATGCAGAAAGAGCTTGGGTTTAACAAAAGAGGATGTAATTTATCAACAACACCTTTGTATTATACAGTGTGCCTTTTAATTTGGCTACCACTGCTAGCAAGCACACAGTTATTTCCCCTGGCTGTGCCCGCCTGAACTCTTACTCTCCTGCCACCTGGTTGGAGCTTCCTACACAGCAGGGCAGCTCTAAGGGAAGGGATAGAGATGCATGACCTTACCTGGATCTGTATTTACCACAGGTTTACTACAAATATTCTCTGAAGCCTTGTAGCCTATTTCATCCAGCCAGGGCTGAAGTTCATAGTAAGCATCAGTGACTT
This sequence comes from Zosterops lateralis, assembly GCF_965231275.1. Lineage (NCBI taxonomy): Eukaryota > Metazoa > Chordata > Aves > Passeriformes > Zosteropidae > Zosterops > Zosterops lateralis. Next base: position 43,853,277 of record NC_139762.1, on the reverse strand, counting down.
TCTGCAGGACATAGACAAAATACTCCGAAACTTCTTCTCCCTTGCTTTGAACCAAGTCTAGAATTTTGCGAACCTGAAGGAACACCACAGGAAAGATCATTGATACACAGCATTTTATCACAGTAATGCTTGTCAACCACTTTAGGATCCTTTCTGGACTGGAGCAGGGGGCCAAAATCAAAACTGGTGCTTCAAAAAGGTGAAATGAAAATCCAGCTTTGAACAGGATCCATCACAAAACTCAACTGCCTTTTGTGTTTGAATGGTGTGAGAGAGTTGGTTCTGCAAGTTAAGGTCTGAACTTGTAGGTCAATCACACTAATGACAAACAAAATGAATAAATACCACTCCTCAAGAGGGAACCCAAAGGATTTCCTCAGCTTGGCTAGAGAGTGTATGTTAAACCCTCTGCTGTTTAAAATTAAAATAAAGGTGGTTTCTCAGTGCCCTAAATTCACTGTCTGTTTTGTAAATATTCCAGTCACATTTGGATTTACCTCAGGATCCAGCCAGGTCCAGAGCAGGATAGGGTGAATCCCTCCCTGGAACTTAATGCTGAGCCAAAACCCTACAACTTTTCCTTCCAACACAGCAACTCAATTCTCCAGGCTCTCTCTGTACAATGGCCCCATTGCCTGCAGTTATTACCAAAACTAATGGCTACCAGGCAGTGGCTGGAGCAGTTCACAACAACGTGTCACCTCCACAGGCAAGGCAGAGGGTGATCTCTGTGCATCAGTACAAGGCAGTCCTTACAAGTACAAAACCCTCTGCAGGACAGAGCAATCATCCAGGGGCACATTTTGAATGTCAGGATCTCCTTGCTAGAAATGAATGAAGAATGCAGTTCTAAACCAGACAAAGGGTTTCCAGAGACTCTGGTCTCTTGTGAGCTCAAATCAGGGTGATGTACATGCAGCACAACAAACACATGGAGCTTTTTCTGGCAATTTGTATGCTCTAAAAAGCAATTTTATGCCTTCCAGAGAAGCTCCCACAGAGTCCACTTCACTTACACTACCGTGGCCTGCTCTCTGTCTCTGCTTAGACTCCTGATGCATGGCCTCCCCCTCAGCTTTGGTACAACAACCATGCATATTATGCTGAACAATAAGAAATTGAGATAATCATACAGTGTGCATTTATTCAGCTTTGACCCTACACACAGTGTGAGCACTGTGTTACCATTTCAACATGCCAGCAAGAATGATTATTTTATGAAAATCTGCACTGTTGGTGAAGTCCAAGGCCTTTGAATTTTTTATGGTTTGCCTGCCCCTAACTGTGACAGGCTTCTGAAGCTGCCTGATTGGTTGGTCTGGGAAACAATCTCCTCAGCTCTTTCAAGTTATGATGCAAAGACCAACTGTGTACATGGTAATTTTCTCCTAACAAAACGAAATAATTTTTGCTGCTGATGTCCAAAGATGAATTAAAACCCCAAATATGCCAGGGTACATCAATTTTCCATAGAAACATTTACAACATACATAGGTCTTTAAAGAGAAAGGAAGGTGTTCATGCAGACAACAAACAATCATTAACTTCTAACACAACATTTCATTTCTGTCTCTCCTAAAGCAGGATGATCTGCCCCACAGCATCCTAAAGCAGATTTTCCTTGCTGTACTCTAACAACCATGTGGCCACCACTTTATCAGAGGACAAAGCTGCAGCTGGGAGGGACAGAACAGCAATTATCACCCTGCTAAATTCTTACAGCTGCCAACGGGCATAACCAGCAGTGCCAGCCCTGCTGGAAAAGGATGGAGACACTCATCCAGGAAGAATGGGGTGGGAAAACTCCAAAACAACAAAGATTAGAAAACACACTAGATGTAAAATTGTCAGATGAACCCTTAAAATCTCGTGATAAACTGAAAGCAATCAAAAGCTTTGCTGGCTAGAGAAAAAAATATATATATACCTTATCTGCTTGAGTAGGAAACTGGACAACTATCTCTGCATCTTCAGTGGAGAAGTAGTCGTTCTTAATCAAGTTATCAATCAAACACTGCGTGTTTCGGATCCGACCGACCAGAAGCTCTCGGTGAACCTTCAGCAAGGCAATGAAGGACTGAGGGCTTGCTCCTGGAGGTTTTTTCACAGAAATGTCCACGTTAGCACAAAGCTGGCCTTCCATAGTTGAGATACCAAGAAGCTGCTCCACCAAGCCTCATCTTTGAAAAACTGACCATTTGTAGTGACAGGTCAGCTTGGATTTAACTTCAGGCAAACATGAAATCTGTCCGTATCACTGAGCCTGCAAAAAGTAATTGAACAGAACCTTAGTTTAAACATCATTTTATGCAAATACATCCTTCCATTAGACATCACAGAATACTCCCAAACTCTATGTAGTATCATGGCCAACTTTTTAATAACATTTCTTCCTCAGGTACTTCCACTTTTTTGTTCAGGTTTTGAAAAATAAAATATCTACAACAGGCAGTCTCCTTCCTGTACCAGTATTTTACTCTAGCTTGCCTCAAACACCACCACTGGCATCAGCTTTATTAACTGCCTGTTCCTAGTGCATAATTTAATATTTTTTATTACCTTTTCATGTTTCAGTAGACAAACCAGGGCATCTGTCCAAACATAATCTGGACAAGAAAATAAATGGAATAAAATTATACTTCATAGCAATTAATTTTGTAGGAGGAACTAATTTATAGTAGCAATTCACTCTGCTTTTTCGTTGTTACAACAAGAGACTGTATAAAGTGCTGCAAATATCTGTTCCTGCAAGCAAGGCATTGTGAACTCTGAGACAGTTTTAGCTAAACTAAGGAAAAGAGTTTAGCTTCAGGACATCAGGTTCACCAACACCAGGAGGGATGTTATTTTGAAGTCATGCTCTTTAGCATGAATGTTCTCTCCTTGTCTGCAAATGTATGTATGCACAGTGTATGCACTTGTTCTCTAGACCACCTCTTGGGAGCTCTTTTTAGATGTCCATTTACTCCTATTTTTCTCTACAAGGCATAAAGCAAGAGGAATCAGCATCAGACTGCTCTCTATTGTATTACTAAAGCAGGTCTTCTTGTAATTGTAGTTAATGTGCCCACCACAGTAGGCATGAAGTTATATTGTAATTACAATTCAACAATAAGTTCATTTAGGTACTATTTAGGTACAAATTTGCACATACTATTTCCCATGCAGGAAGCTAATTTTTTGCCAGATCACAACTGAATCATCTCCACACAGACAATGAGAATCTGCAAGATCAACACAAACAACTGACAACCCCCAGTACCAGTTAAAACACTTGTTTTTTCAGCAAGTCAAGGGATATCGGGAAGAATGTTCTTAGATTCTGATTACAGTCATATCAACAAAACCAAAAGATAAAACCCTTCAACAATTCTGTAAATGTGCCAACTCTGCTGCTACAAAATTCTCGTAATTTCCCAAGACATTTGCAGTGATGGTAAACTTCTCCAAATGCTCCCCCAGCACTCCCCTGTCAAGCCCTGCCAGCTCACAGATTATTCTAAGTGACCTGCTACGGGAACAATCTCACTTTTACGGGTTTTCTATATCAGAAGCTGCTGTCTGCATCAGTGAAGCTTCTCCTGCTTGATGCTGGAGAAAGACAAAGTTATGCTACTGCATTTTAGTGACACTAACTATCTACACTCAAAACCAGCAGGGCAAACCAGCTCAGCTCCTCGGATTTCCCTGAAGCAGGGCTCAACTTACGGTTGCTGACCTGCATGAATGCAGATAACTGCATTAAGAGTTGGGCTCTCCGAGGGCTGAGACTTGAAAAATCCCCAGCATAACTTGTTCGGGGTCACAGCCAACTCCCCAAACGGCAAAACTGTTTCAAACAAACGGAATGTAACCAAGTGATCAGAGTTTCTTACCACACCAGTAAGTGACTGCATCTACTCAGACAAATCAACTTTTCATTACCCCATTCAGATGACCCACCCGAGGAAGTGGCTGATTTCTGAGTCACTCAGCTTCCTAGAAGCCACACTGACACATCTCTTTGTTCAAGAAAGCTCATTCTGTAAATGAAGACCAAGCATGTTGAAAACATCATTTAGTCTTACATCTTTGTGGGCTTTAGTTAAAGAGACAGCATCATCTTAAAACATGCAATAAAAATATTAACCCTATTCTTTCAAGATACTGCATCCACCCAACATTCCCTGCTTGCTTTGGCTATTCTAAGACCACATTATTATAATGCCTTTTCTTTCTTGCTACTTTGTAAGAAGAACTGAGACAAATACTCAGAAAGCCATAAGAACGAACCAACATGCTGCCAAGTGTACAAACCAAATAGAAGTATTTTCTTCACTATTTCAGTTCCATCTACAAAGAGCATAAGAGAAGAAAGAAGACATACAACAGCAGGACAGAACATGAAAAATGTGGAATGACCAGAAGGTCTCAAAGATGTCTGCCCTGCATCTGACTATGTCCAAGTCAGTGCAAATCATGGTTGCTACTGGAAGGGGTGTGCATACAAATGCTACAGGACAGAGCATGTTCCCTTTCCACATAGAGTCATCTGAAGCAGAATGGAAAAACAAGAAACCAAGCAAAAAGGAGTATAAAGTGAGGCTAAACATCAGGGAGAGAAGAAGAAAGAACAAAAATGCCAAGGAGGGAAGTCAGGACTGGCAATATGAATTCTGTGCATGATGAAGTAATTGGTGATATTTTCAATGACAATATTAAATTTAATGCAAAACCTCACACCATCCAGCACTTGACTACTTAGTACTTTTCATCAGTACTTTTTAGTAAGAAAAAATGGAAATTTCTACTATTTACAGACTAAGAAAATCCATACCAGATTAGGAGCTGAACCCTTTAAATGGTGCTGGAACAGAAAGACTTCTGCTACATGTATTCATAGCAAAGTGTATCAACTATATGAAGAAAATTGACATACATTATTCTGTTTCACTAGGGCTTTGTGTGGTTTTTTTGGGTTTTTTTTTTTTTGTTTGTTTGTTTGGTTGGTTTTTTTGTTCGTTTGTTTTTGGGGTTTTTTTGTTTTTTTGTTTTGTTTTGTTTTGTTACTTTGGGTGGGGTTTTTTTTGGTGGTGTTTTTAAAAATGTGAGGCCAGTGAATGACAACATGAGGTCTCCAGCTTATCTGCAAGCCCATCACCTTTCTTTCTAGAAAGAGTCCCAGCTTCCTTAGCACTTCAATGAGGGAACACAAGGTTACCATGTCTCTTCTGGAAGGATCTGTCAGTTTTACAATGCTAGGTTACACATCTGGTATGTTTAAAGGTAAATGCTTATGCAGCTTATAAACAGGCATTGAAAGCACTTCCTTACTAGAGTATATATAGTGTTCTTTGCCTTATCTTGGGCCCTCCAGATGCTGGATTCAATACCAGTGCAATTTGTGTGACTGATGTTGCATCAGTCATGGGGATGCTGTTAGAAAAGACTGAGACATACACTAATGTGAGACACCTCAGTCTACTGCCTTCCATTTCTGAAAGGGCTGAAGGGAATAAAATCATATTTCTGAAATACACCTTAAGGCTCTTACAAGTCACGGTCAAAACAGATCACCTCTTCTAACAGCAACAGCTTGTGAACACATCTATTTGGAGATATGAGCAAGAAAAAGGGAAAGATTTGCAAGCTTGACAGAGTAGCTGAAACAGCAGAACACCTAAGGAGGAATGGAGACAGACAAGACAGATGATGCCTGAGTGAAGTAGGAGTCTGGTATGGGGAGACAAACAGGAGAAACACTCATAGGAAAAAGCTTCCTATCTGGGAACAGAATGGACTTCTTGTTCCTAAGAGGAAAAATAAAAAAACCCAATTACTTACTGAAGATGTTGCCGATGATGTTGGGGAGGAAATGCAATAAGCCATTTTGAGAACAGCAAAGTCCATCAGGTGAAGAAGGCAGAAGGAATTGAAAAGAACCTGAGAGCAGAATACTTACCCACTAGCTGTAAAAGCCAAGAAGAAAGCGAAGGGTCTTTGCCAAATGAAATGTTGATGGGGACTGAAATTATATGCGAAGAAACTACAAGTGTGGCAAGCAATCCTATCATAAACCTGTGCAACTGAGAATAAAAAGAGGAAGCAAGATGGGGATCAGGCCAGGAATAAGGAGGGAAATGAAAAAGGGAAATGAAATTTGTCATAGTAAGAGGTACAGTAAAAGCATCAGTACTTCCAGCAAGGTCTTGTACAAACCATGTCAATAAACTACAGCGGTGCCGATGCCTTCTGCTTGAAGGCACTGGCACTTGTATCTCGTGTCTCCTCTGAGTTCCCTCTACTCTCAGCATTGTGCAACTTTTCCTGGCCCTGCCCTCCTCACATCCTCTTTTTACTGAGATCTCCTAGCTTTTTCTTCTAACAAAACTGTGATGCCTGTTCCAGTTCCACTGCTGCGAGACCCCTGGCAGCAAAGAATGTGCTGGTTTGTTCCAACAAGGTCTTGTCAGAGGTAAATGCTGTAGATAAAAGGTCTGAAGGATCTTACAGAACAGCTAAAAAACATTTCAATTTTTGGGTCAGCTGGGAACTGAGCCCTTATTGGGCTGGCTGCTCCCAAGGAGACTGTGTAGGATGAGGCAGTAAAGGCAATACAAGGAGCAACTTAATTAACAACTGTCCCTTAAAGCGACTGATTTGAGACCAATCTAGAACATTTCTGAAGAGCTGAATAATCAGTCAATACTACTTCTTCTGCAGTCTTGCTATTCTGACAAGAACTGTTCCTCTAAACTGCCTGTGAAATAAAGTCCTGTGCTACTTACCTAGTTACCTGCAAACAGCAGCTGGAATATCTCCAGGATTTACACAGCACCTAGCAGCCAGCTCTGGCAGGACAATAGTGAAGCATACAGACCTGAGTGCCAGCCCAGGGCTAGTGGAGTCCCCACCAGCACAGCCTTCTGTCTGTAGCATTCAAAACACAATCACTCTTCCAGAGGTGGCTGTGTGAAAACTATGCTCCATTTCACATGAAATGGAGCCCTGTGCCCTTTGTGTCTCAGAGCTGGCTTTGTTTTCCAAGAGAAGCTATTTTACAGTGCCAGTTCCTCACTACAGAGTCATTACAGAAAGAGGAGAACTGGAAATTTTGCTATGCTTGGTAATCTGGACTCTGTCAGGCCAGTATAAATTCAGCTTTTTTCTATCATTGGGAAAGACAGAAAAGGGACTGATTTTCCACATCTTATATCATGCATGCAACAGCAGTCAGTCTATGACTATAACAAGTGAATAAAACACCTATTTCCACACAGCAGCTATGACATTTAAAAGAACTTCAGCTATTTTACTTATGTCAAGAGCAGTAAAAAATATGCAGAAATCAGAGGCAAATGGGCACATATGCTACACAAAAAGTCTGCATGTTTGATGAGAATCAATGCAGTGTATTCCCAAAGGTACTAAAAAATAGCCTTTTATTACTATAGCAAAAATGGTGCATTGGTAGAGCTTGTACAGAGTCCCTGTGCAGATCTTAAATTATTCTGTTTGTGTGAATTAAAGCATTCTCATCACACCCTGCTTCACAATCTCTAACTTTCATCACTGATGCTACATACATCAATAAATGCCCAGGGAGCCACATGTTAACACCATGTTCCTGTAAATCCATTACAACTCACATGCTTTTGCATCACTCTGGAGTCACAGATCAGCATCTTTCAATGTTTTTTCCTCCCTCCTCCCTCTCTCTGACTGTATCATAAGCTTTTGTAAGCATCCCTAGTTATTTGAAGAGCAACAGATATAAAAGTATACAGAAGAAATTATTTCTGCCTCCATCTGGTAAAATGACAAGCTTTTCTTTAAAAGGCACAGGCTTTGACAGAGATATTCACGTCCCTCATAGGTTTTGTTCCTACATATCTTAACAGATTCCTTTGTGTAGAAAGAGAACTTTTATGTATGTGTTTGGACACATTAAGAAGCCCCTATCAAGAAGACTTTATGCAGCTTCCTTGTAACTCCTTTCTGGTGGGAAAAGATCAATAAATAATAAGGAGCCACTACTAGAAAGCAAAGAAACTTTGTCCAACCAGAGAAATCTTGGGGATTTTGTTTGTTTGGTTTTTTTTTTTAAGAGACAGAGAAGGAGGGGGCAATTTACTGCTGTCTATAAACATGGAACTGCTTTTCTGCTGTAATTTACTATTTTCACATTCAGCCAGCAGCCAATCCCACACGTAGAGCTGCAGCTGATGGAATCACGGCCAGGCCAAACCATCCCGCCCTGCGAGCCGCTCCCGCCTCTTGCTCTTCCAGCTGCCTTCGGTGAGCAAAGCACCGGGGCCTAAGCGAGTGCCGCGGAGTCCGCGCATGGACCGGGATCTCCGCTGCGGCTCTGGGGGCAGCCAAAGGCTCACTGCACCCGCTCCCGCCGCTCCCGGGGCAGCCAAAGGCTCACTGCACCCGCTACCGCCGCTCCCGGGGCAGCCAAAGGCTCACTGCACCCGCTCCCGCCGCTCTGAGGGAAACAAATGGCTCACTGCACCCGCTCCCGCCGGGGCAGCCAAAGGCTCACTGCACCCGCCACCGTCGGGGAAGCAAAAGGCTCACTGCACCCGCTCCCGCCGGGGCAGCCGGGCGGGCGCCAGCGCGGGAGGGGAGCCAGGCATTCTTCCCACCTCCTCCCTCCCCGGGACCTGGCCACCCTTCCCCGGCAGCCCTCAGGAGCACCACATCCTCGCCAGCACCTGGCACCCGGTTTTGGCCGGGCAGCGCTGCAGTTCCGTAGGCAGGCGCCGTCCCCAGGCCGCCCGGCCCGCCCCCCGCTCCCCTCACACGGCCCCGGCCGGGAGGGACCCTCCTGAGAAAACACCGAGGAGCCCCAAAGTTTCCAGCTCAGGAGCGGCGCAGCCCTTCCCCTCCCCGCTTGCCAGCCTTTCAGGCGGTACCGCAGAAACTTTTGCTTTACAGAAAGCGGGCACTGGAGCCGCCAGCCCTCTCCCCGCAGCCCCAGCCCTTCCCCGGCACTCACCGCGGCCCAGGGACGGCGGCCAAGGGAGGAGCCCGGGGGCGCTTCCCTCACCCCGCCCGCCCCACACGCGGCCTCTCCTCCTCCCCAGCGGGAACCGGCTCCTCCCCGCCCAGGAATGTCCCAAGGTTTCCCATTCGGAAGCATCGCATTCCCCTCCGCGCCCGCCCCTCCTGCCCCGACAGGTGCCGGGGGGGCTTCGGCAGCGACCATTTCCCTCAGTCCAGCTCCCGCCGGGCCAGGACACTGCTGGGTGTTATTTCTGTTTTATTCACCTGTTTAAAGGTTGAAAAGCCCAGAGGTGCAAGGTAAGGGTAAGGCAGAAGGAGTGGGGCTGATGCAGAGGAGTGTTTCACGCACAGTTTTGTGCTCCTCACTGACATTACATCCCTTAAAAAACACGAACAGCCGATGGAGGCTTCAGCTGCACTCCCACAGCCCCAGTTTTTATTTACACAAGCAACGCAGGCTGCACAGGGAGGTCCTGGAGTCTCCCTCTCCAGAGACATTCCAAACCCACCTGGACGTGTTCCCGAGTCCCCTGCTCGAGGTGACCCTGCCTTGGCACAGTGTTGGACTGGATCATCGCCAGAAGTGCCTTCCAACCTGAACAGTCTGCGATTCTGTGATATTCTCGAGGGGTGCACACTGAACAGGCATGGCAGGGGTTTGGTAATCACAATTTTATTTACTCAAACTAGACAGTGCTAGTACAGAAAGTACCATGTTTTCCAGCAGTCACCGTGCCTAGTTCTGGAAACAGGCATATTACATCAGGACAGCAGCTACACACACCTGGCAGAAGTTTATAGAAAACCTTTTATACAGAGAAGACATGGTCGGTCTGTTATTTTATCGTTTGTTTATCTAAGCAGTCACACAGTGACATCAATTATATCTTACACCTCTCTGTACATCAAGAGAAAAAAAATACACTGTAGAGAAGATAAGCCAAATCTCAGTGATTCGACATCTTCCAGGTTGTCAATTTTTCCTCATTCCCCACAGACTAACTGCAGGGGTTGCAAAGTACCATGAAAATAAATATGTTACAAAAGCTTCCAGTTTTGCATTGGATTGCCAAAGCTGTTGGGAGAAGGAACCAAAAAAAAAAAACAAAACCCAAAAAACAAAACAAAACAAAACAAAACAAAAAAAAAACAAAAAAAAAAAAAAAAAAAAAACCCACAAGAGACCAAGTCTGTTCATTTAGGGTTTAACAGAGAAACAAAACCACAGAATAAATGTGCTAGGGCTCAAAGGAGACTTTCTGATTTCACTGGACCAAGGCCTAGATAGGCAAACAAACCAATCAAAAAGGTAATGAAAAGAAACCCTTGGAAATATCAAACTAAAATGAATTCTTTAAAAATCTCTTGGTTACAGCTAACCAGTTCACCTATGACAATCACTAGACATTGAAAGGAGGAAGCTGTGATGGTTTGAATGAGATGCTTTGCTGAATGTTGTCTTCAGGCCTAGGCTGCCTTTTGGACTTACATGGAAGGAATTTTAAAAATGCTACTTTTCTTTTTTTCTTAACTATAAAACAGGAACAGGAACTCCACAGCATCAGATAGGTTGGGCTTTAAACCATTAAGAGAAGTAGCAGAGAAAAAGGTTTAGCCTTAGAGTTTTGAGTTTACTTTGCATCTAACAAACGTAGTCATGTGTACATATAACTTTAACAAACAGATGACTTGATCCTGCAGCCCTCATTCCTCAGAGGACAACAGGTGCTAAAACTCATGAAGATGGTCTTTTTCTTTTAAAAAGGTCAGTAAACTGGACATGAAGCACAAATTTGCATGCAGCACTGCATGACAATTACAGAAAGGTAATTTCTGAATCTGTAATGTACTTGCAGCATGTACTCAAGCTTTACATACAAAAAGAAGTTACCAATGTCAGCGTGCCTTCAGACTGCAAGTTATGTCTAATGGTTTACTGTAGATGCAGAGCAAACTCATCTTTTCTTGACAAATAAAGAAACTGCTGATCAGCACAGTGAGGAGAGGTATCTAAATCAAGGAGAATGGCCAAGCAAATGCAGAGGTATTCTATGCAAAATTTATTTTCTCTGCTTTAATAGCAGCTTCAATCTCTTCCATGATTGGCACTGGTCCTGCATAGTTATTAGTTTCAATAGCTTCCAATTTCTCCTGATAATCAGCTGGCAAGCCATTCTGTTTTGCACCCATACAGATAACCTATAATTAAAAGGGAAAAAAAAAAGCCTTCAGTAATAGAAAGGACAGACTCCTACAAACAATCACTTGAGTAGGAAGAACCATTTAATTTACCCAGAGAATTTATCTCAAATAGTGCTATTTGTACCTAAGGATAGCCAAAGGCTTCTGGGAGACCACTGAATACCAGAACAGTGTGAACAAAATTACTCTGAAAAGGCTTTGAATTACCCCTGAGATTCTGATGTGTTACTGAAGTGCACAAGACTCTGTAATTAAGCTGTTACTCAGTTATTCCAGTCTTTCTTCCAGACATGATAACTTCAATAATATATGCTGCTTCTCACTCAGGTATGACATTAAAGTTGGCTAAAGATTTAAAAAGTAGTTATTTTTAAAATTAAGCTGTCCAAAAGACAACAATGAGTATCTAGACAGGGTACAGGAATAACAGAAACAGACACTTAACTCAGTGAAAAAGTACAGACTCTTTAGTTTGTTACTGCAGCTTTCCTTCCATACATAAAATAAACTTAAGTATTGGTACAGAAGAAAAGATGCAACAGAGAGAGGAAGAGAGGAAGTTGTAGGAACACAGCTTAAAGGAGACACCAAGCAAGCTTGCATATAGAAATAAACATTCTAAATATGCTTTCATGCATTTAACAGCATGCATTTCAAGGATGAGGTGTCTAGAAAAAATGAATTTTGCCACAAATAGTGCATAACAGTAGATGGATGTAGTTCAATCACTGTGTGCTGATGCAGTCATCTTTTAAGTTTTTAGCTCTCCTGCCTGGTTAACTTTAAAAAAAAAAAATAAGCTGGGGGCAGAGGAGAAGAACAGAACTAGCAACTGCTCCTGACAGGACCAGGAGGGAATGATAAAACTGCCCATAGTGGAGGTCTGCACTTACAGCATACCAATGAGAGCTGACAGAGAGCAGCAGACTATGTATTAACTCCCTGAAAAGCTCTAAAGATCTGCCTTGCCACGAGGTGGGTTGGCAGGGAAGAGGTTTGTGGAAAAGCAGAGCCTGCTTTCTAAGCAAGCCCTCTCTTCAGCAGTCCCACAGCAGCTGGCCTTAGCTGTGCTCCTGAAAGTCAATTCATAGGAGTGAGTTCCTCAGCTTGGAGAAGGCAGCACACTTGGGATTTAACAGGCTCACTCCTGGTTTCTTTACTTCAGGCAGGAAAAGCCAGCTGCAGTGATGTCTGTGTAGCAGCACTGAAGCTGCACCACTCAGACAGACACACAGCCTCACCAGCCCAGGCTGGGCCCGCACAGATCTCACAGGCTAAGCAGGTCAGGCCTGCTGCGTGACTGGATCATGTGTCCCTGTGCAGTCAGTGTTGCAGAAGAGTGTTGAAACACTTCTGCCTCACCAGCCATCCAGGGGGAACCCTGCAGTGCTCTGCAATGCTGCTCAACTCCTGTGATGTGCTGGTGATGTGTCTGGTAAAAGGCAACAGCTGCACTCCTGTATTAAGTGATAGCAAGTACTTCCCAGACAGTAAGGATAATCCATGTCCTGGAAACGACAAGCCAGGTGCTGTATTTTCTTCACAGAAGCTTCCCTCTGTCCTTTCAGTGGAGTACATTAATTTTTCAAACAGAGAACTGCTGCATATATGTGAACAACATCCTCCAGAAATCCTTGTGCCAATCATAGCTAATTCACAAGTTAAATAGGGCCTTCCTGTAAGGTATAGCTAAATCAAAAACCCCAAACTGATTTAATAGGCCTATTAAAGAGCTAGCAATCTCCTGTGAACATCATCACAGCGGTACATTGCACAAGGACTGTTATACCTTTACAGTAGTCATGCCTCCCATCCACTGTAATTAAAGTACTTATTAAATAGCACAGAAGTACTGCATTATGAACTTCTGTACACTCTTCCAAAATTAAAGTGATGCAACACCTACCTTTTTATACTGTGGAGAAGGGGGACCAGAGACATAGTCCTTCATCTGGTAGCTTCGACAGGTCAGTACCTTTCCTGCTTGAGTGTGGACATTAACTTCTATTGGGACATAAAGGCCATCCTCAACTCCCTCTTGCCTGTAAAAGACATACATTCCTCTCACGTCAATTAACTGATCCATCTTTCAAACCAACCATGCAATAAAACATATGGATTTATTATAACAGAATTCAAGGCAGGACACTGGTCTATGCTTTAATATACTTAAAGAAAAACAAATAAAGCTAAACATATTTCAATACTTTTTGTGCAAACTTATTTCATATTTAAAAAAATGTTTCTAGAGAAGCAGCAGCATTCACTTTTATCATTTCAGCTCTGTAAGAAATGATGACTTGTAATTAACCTGCAAAGTCAGAAGGAGAATACTTCTAAACTAATTACTGTGGAAGACAGGTAGTCTGAAAGAGAAACATAAGCAAGATTATCAGAATTGATGAGCCAGACACATGTTCCTTAACTGCCATTCAGATAAAGGAACAGTTGTAAAGCTTTATCTTGCCCATTGTGTTACATTTTAATAAGGGGAAATTTGCACAGCTTGTGCAATGCACTTTCCAATGAATAATCCAAGACACCTTTTAACTTGCAAAAGACTTGTACACAGCAGTAATGAGCTAAGTCAGGGCAAAAAAACATTGTTTGTTTTTTTTTTTTTAATTAGCAAAATCATGCTTCAAGAAACAAAAACTCAAAACCAAGGCTTTTTATTGTCTTCAACCACTGACATTTAGCCACTAATAAAAATCTGAGGCAACCATAAGAAGTAAATGAGAAGCTTAAGCAATACAGGAGACTTTATAGCACAATTAACTTTAGATGTACTTTAGCTATGAGTCATAACACGGTTTTAACCCTGCTTGTCCAATACAAATTTGACAATTCATCTTTTTTTCAAAGACTTGCTATGATTTCAAGTCATTTAACATACATAATGTGGGCCATGTTAGGTGAGTAACTAGGTTAATGCAAGTACAGACTGGAAGCTAACTGCAGATTCAAGGCCAACAGACTACAAAATAAGTCACATGGTTGTGTGAGAGCCAGAAAACTGTTTAGTAACATCCACTGTTAGATTCTACGAGGCAAAGTCATGATTTTGTCTGTAACTTACAGATTTGTGAAGTACAGGGGACAAAAAACCCCACAGAAGTGACTGTGAGACAGCAAAAAAACCCTAATCTGAAGCCAAAGACTTCTGCCATCTAAGCAAAAGGTTCCCCTCCATTTTTTTCTATATATTGCATTGTTTTGTTAGTATTTCAACTAATTAGATGCAGCCTCAATTACACATTCCCTCCTCTTCTTCTGGGTAACAAAGCTTTACCCAGATTAGGAGGGATAAAAAAAAGGTGGGCGTTTTTTTTTTTTTTTTTTTTGGTATACATGGTAATTTCAGGAAATAACTTGGTGGAGAACCTACAAATATATCAGCTTGCATGCAGCCAAAGGATCCCAAGACCTTTAGCAGGAGCACTTGCAAGCTCATTTGAGTGGGTTAGGAGTGATTCTTAGAAGATTACTGCTGATTGTGATTATAAAAGCCAAGAGCACATCCCATTTCCAGTTCACCTCCCTGACATCATTGAGGCAACTGGGAAAAAAGTAATCTATAGTGCTAGTGTCCATGCTGCAGATTTTGGTGGTGTTCCAGCACTCAAGTCTCTAGTACCTCAGCAAGCATTGAAATTTATCCCCTGTCAAACAAATACCAGGGATCTGCAATCCTACCCTCTGTAAACAGTGTGTAAACACTTAGGGAAGTCAAAGTCCAAAATACTGTCCCCATGGAGGGGAAACACAAAAGCAGATGCTGTCAGACAGGATCATCATACTCAGGAAGTTTATGCTTCAGGAAAGCATGGGAAATCAGGAGTTTTAAGTAAAGGTCAGCAGAAGGGGGTCAGTTTAATTGCTGCTGTAAGCAAGAGCAGAGGAACTGAGATGGTAAAGCAGGGACATGTGAAGCTGTCCCCAAGCACAAGCATGCCAACTAGATGCCCATGCCCTCTTTCCTGAGGCTAACACTCCCAGCCAGGACAAGAGTGCTCAGAGTGGCCATTACCATTAGGTGCTAACAGAACTAGGGCAACAGTTTCTGTTGTAGTTCAGGTTCACCCTAGGCAACAAAAGGCACATTGGAATCAAGTTTCACAGCCAGGGTTTTAAGGACATGTTTACACAGTGAAATTGCAACAGTACCAGAGGGAGGAGAACAGTTTTGTGATAGTGCTTTCACTGGGTTTTCTATGCCCTGCTCCCTTGTTTTCACTAGCCCAGATTTCTACTGGAATTTCCAGTGATGAACTGCTCTGAACAGACAATCCTTGTGTACCAGAAGCACCGTGATGTGCAGGCACATCTCAAAAGCTGCAACAAGCAGCACACAAGCACACAAGCACAGGGCAGCAGGCAAAGTTTTGGAGATTACATTCTAAGCCTTGCCTCAGACCCTGCAAGAAGTCATGCTATTCCTTGCTTTATTTAACCAGGTGGTCTTTTAGACTTCAGCCTGGAAGCAGCTTGCTCAGGGTTCCTTGAATGTCTCTTAATTATCAGGCACAGGTAGAACATTCTTCACCATGCACTGTGAAGGTGCAGTCAGGCTCTCCCATTCAAATGGGGAAACAATAACACCCCACTCCCTGCTTGGATGTTCCTCAAGTTCACAAAAGTTTACATCCTTAGAAGAGAAGACATGTTAAATAACTCCCTCAAAAGGTCCCTTTGCCTGTATTAAAGACCTCTCTTCTGCAATCTTGTCCTTATCCCTTCCTTTTCTGCTTCAGCTGGAGTCTGCAGATGTATACAGGCAGACATTGATGTCAGTCTCAAAGGAAATTCTCCCTAAAGTAATGGGAAAAACACCATAGGACAATTATAGATTTTAGAATTTTATAAGAGACAGGAAATTTGGAAAACAGGTTAAAAAAAAAGAAAGAGGAGGATGACAAATCAACTTCAAATCAAGGTCCAGAGATCATTAAAATACCCCTAAAAGTAGCTTTAGCTTGAAAACAAAGCTATTTTAATCACAGAAGTGTCAGAAGTCAATACATATACTGTGAAATAGAATTCACATGTTAAAATCAAAAGCATCTTCTTGATTCCAACACCATAGTTTCCACACAGCTCTTTACCAAAAATTAACTAATTTTCAATTGCTCTCTAACGTAGAAGAAGACAGCAGAAGTTAAGTCACCTACTTATCCAGCGAACTTAAATTGCAAGTGTTCATTTTCCACACTATTCCCCACACTTCGTCTCCAGGGCTCTCAGCAATGGTGGCTGTACCTCCATGCCAGACAGAACTTGTCCTGCCTTGATGATGGCCAAACTCGAGCTTAAAATCCTGCAAATGAAAGCAATGCAGAGAATCAATTTCCACTTAAAATAAGGGCTGTTGGCTTTTCTTGACATGAAAGGGGCAGCCAAAGGACAGTAGTACATGTAGGCAGCTGGAGACACAGAAGGAAGAACAGACAGGTGCCACCTAATGCCACCTACCTGGTGACAAATCCTTTGCAGGTTTTTGTGACAAGACTCAAATGCCACTCTGCATGATCCAGGAAAATAGTGAAAGTAAAGAAGTCTATGAGATGGTGAGCTTTGGGTCTTGTCCTCATGCACTAATAAGACTACCCAATTATAAAATACCATCCCTTGTATTTTACATTGTTTTGTGCCATCTCATCACTCATCTGGAACATTCTTGGGTATTTTTAAGTTAAGGTATATGTCTTCTTCAGTGAGCTTATTCAGCTTTTTACAAGTAGAAACATTCTTTTAGAAAACAAGTATCACTTTTTCTTTCAAGCAATATCAAATATTAGTATATATGAAAAAGAGAATAATGGATTATTGAATGGCATCAGTGTAATTTCTCACCTGACTCAACACACTCAGTATCCTCTCCTACTTATTAGCCAATTTGTAGATTCTTCCCTAGCAGTACAGAAGGGAACAACTCCTCTCTCTCTCCTCCCAAAATCCAAACCACCAAGCTTTAAGGAAGACTACCTTCTTAACAACAAAAATAAAACCCAAACCTATGCAACCCCATGGCATTGTGTATTTCTTATTACCACTCTCTTGAAGCTATGGTTTTGATTTGAAACACACACATGTACACATTAATATTCCCTCTGAGACACATCACTCTTTTGTAATATGTCCTAATAGATATAGAAAAAAGGTTGCAAAAAAATGAAACAGTTGGAGGCTTAAACACAGAAAAACAGCACTTATCAGAAGACAAATCAATTTTTGTGTGTGTGCATAAGTGACAAATCCTGGCAAAGCCACCATTTACTCCATCAACAGAGTCATCTTCCTGCCCCATAAAATGTCCCCAATTTAACCAATTCCACTAGAAAAAGGTTTACTTAGATGCTCCAAGTTATTTCCATAGAAGTCCAGTCAAGTCTCAGACTGAAGTTATAGGTAAGGACAAGTAATTGCAGGGTAGCCCCAAGGAAATACCTGGACAGAACCAAGTACTCTCACTGCAGTCTCAAAAAAAAAAAAAAAAAAAAAAAAAAAAAGAGAGAAGATAATGTCAAAAGGGAAAAAAAACCCCACCAATTTTTACTTTATTCCTCCAGTTATATTTTCTTGGACCTGACCTGCACTGAATATCTACAAGGAGCTGTATAAAATCATCAGGCACCACTCCCAAAAAACAGCAACAGAGATTGCACAGAAACAGCTAAGTTCACTCTGGTTCTGGAAGCAGGAAATTCTGAGTTACACCATGTGTGCAACTGCATCAGGCACTGCTGGGAAGATGGAAAAAAACACAGTAGATACTTTCTTGAGTCAAGAGATTGGTCTTTGGTCCTTCTAAGTACCAGTGTAATATCCCTTCTGTGCTTGTTACACATCCCAGTTCTCAGCAGCTTTTGGCTGAAGGTTAACAAAGCTTTAAAAAGTAACATTAGAGGGAACTTTAGCTAAAGTTTAACTAAAGTTTTTACTTTAGTTTAGGATCCAAAGCACTCTGGTTACAGGCCATTTCTCCTTTTTTAAGCCCAAGTTTCTATCACAGAACAATTAATAGGAATCAGCTCCAACCTTCCTGCAGTCCCTCACTCCCTGCATCAGTGACTTTCCAGCTGGAAGCAAGGGACTGAAGCCACCCGGTGTCGGCAGGGAACACAGCAATCAGTCAAAGGCCGGCTAGAGAGGCAGCCAACCTGCAGCGGGGCAGGAGGTGCTTCCTGGCTAACCTGGAAATCGACCTGAGAGCCAGGAGAGCTGAAGAAGCCTGCTTTTATTCAAAGATAAGCACACACTACTAGAGCCTTTCTCCCTGCCCTCAAGGTCTGATCCTGCAAGGTGCTGGACTCACAGCACATTCAGTGGAGGGGTAGCTACAAGTTCCTCACACTTTACAGGGCTCAGCTGCCAGGTTGATAGTCCCAAGAGACACCAAGTATCTGACTGTGAGGAGTTTATTAATGCCAACTTCTTCATACACTCTAATATAGATCATTTCCTGCCAGTTACAAGAGAACCTTCAAGTCATCTTTAAGTGATATCAATTGATGCTCTGCTCCTCCAAGCATCCTTCCAGTAGCACAGATCTGCACATCAACAGCTTTAATGGCCACAAGCTCGTGTTTCCAAGCCCACACTAAAGCCAAGCTGATATAATGCTATTTAATAACCTTGGCAGGGAGAGAACTGCCCTGGAAGGTGTTTGAAGGTGTCAGCTGGAGATGTGCAGAGCTGGGAGAAAGCGCCCATCTGCCTGTACCAGAGACACCTCCCACCAGACTGGTTTGCTCACAGCCCCATCCAGCCTGGTCTTGAACATCACCAGCGATGGGGCATCCACAGCTTCTCTGGGAATCTGTTCCCAGTGCCTCATCACCCTCGCCGTAAATAATTTCTTCCTGCTACTTTCCGTTTCAAAGTCCGTAGTGCTTTACACGCCGGGCCCCGGGTCAGGGCTGGCAGCCTGGAAGGTTAAACCCTGTGGGATAACCCGGCAGCAGTGGGGTTTTCTACCACAGACATTCCTTCTGCTGCGGGCAGCGGGCCCTGGGCCGAGAAGCACAGGATGGCCAGGGCTGGAAGGGCCTTTCCGAGACCATCTGTCCAAGCCCTCCTGCCAAGGCAGGGGCACCTCAAGCACACGGCACAGGAACACGCGCCCAGGTGGGTTTGGAATGTCTCCAGAGAGGAGACTCCACAGTCTCCCTGGGCAGCCTGTTCAGTGCCCTGCCTCCCTCAGCGTAAAGAAGTCACTCCTCGTGCTGAGGTGAAACTCCTTCCGTTTTAGGTCACATCCATCGCTCCTTGTCCTGTCACTGGGCACTGGTGCAGAACCTGGCACCACGGTCTTGACGAGGACCCGTGCTGGGGCCTCCCCCGCGGGAGGGACGGACCGACGGACGGGCTGCAGCACCGGAGCGCAGGAGCCGCGGGGACAGGCGGCTCCCCGGCGACACTCGGGCTCCCCGGCGACACTCGGGCTCCCCGCAGGAACTCCGGGCTCCCCCCGCCCCCCCGCTCGCTGACGCACCTGCAGGCGCGCCGGGGCGCTCAGCGCGGCCGAGGGGTTCCGCAGCAGCAGCCGCTCCCGCAGCAGGTTACTGCCGTACGCGAAGTACAGGAACCAGCAGCCGCCCTCGCCGCCCGGCTCCATCGGCCCGGCACGGCCCGGCTCGGCCCCGCCGCCGCTTTAACGCCGCCCTCCCGCCCCGCCTTCCCCGCCGCTTCCGCCGGCGCCGAGCGCGGCCGTGACGCGGAGCGGCCGCAGCGCCTCTGGAAGGTGCCCGGAGAGCGCCCGGCGGGGAGTGACAGCACGGGAGCGCTCCGCCCCCCATCCATCCCTCCATCCCTTCCTCCATCCATCCCTCCATCCAGCCGGGAGACTGAGGCAGGGCTGGCAGGGCTGAGGTGCTGCGGTGCACGAACCCAGCCGTGAGCTCGGGGCTCAGTGTCCTCCTCCATCCGGCTTAGCTCATAACATTGAATCTCGGTTTGCACAGCATGGAAAACAAACCACGTTTTAGGAGAAAACTTTCACCTTGTGCAAAATCTACATGCTCTATGAAAAATCATCACTACTGTTAGAACTCTTGAGTGCTGACAAAAAACAGGGGGGTTCTTTTTTTGTTTGGTTGGTTTTTTTTTTTTTTTTTGTTTTTTTTTTTTTTTTTTTTTTGTTTGTTTGTTTGGTTTCTTTTGTGTGTGTGTGTGTGTGGTTTTTTTGGGGGGGTTTGTTTGTTTGGTTTTTTTTTTTTGGTTTTTTTTGTTTTGTTTTGTTTTGTTTTTGGGTTTTTGGGGGGTTTTTTTGGGTTTTTTTGGGTTTTCTTAGTTTGGTTTGGCTTTGTTTCTTTCTTTTTTTTTTTTTTTTTTTTTTTCCTGTTGTTTGTTTGTTTGTTTGTTCATTTGGGGTTTTTTTTTTTGTGTGTGTGTGTAGAATGTCGAAAGTTCCAATAATTTAAAAAGTGTTAGGAAAAGCTGGTTGGTTTTCTTTTAGAAGAATGTCATTTTGATACAAAAGAGTAGCAATTGCTGCACACTTCATTATAATCCCTATGTGTAAGATTTTTCTATTTAGAAAGAAATGTCCACCTCAATTCACAAGCAGTGAGCTCTGAGAAAAGCAGAGAGAGCCTGAACTGGTAGCACAGCGTGCACTAACACCTGGAAAACCTCCCTGGTCCAGCATCTCAGCTGCTTCCTGAGGGGCATCCTCTGTGGGCAGGAATAGGCTGTCAGCGAGCAGGGCCTGCAGCCCCTGGTACCAAAAACGCCACTTCTGAGATAAACAGTGCTGATTTGTAAATACATTCCATGAGAAGTAAAGTGGAGCAGTTTTCCCGGCTGGGAGCGCTCAGAGCAGACTAAGATGGGAATGTGCAAAGATAAAAGGTGAGAAGATGCTGGTGTGGGCAGGGAGAGCTGCACACCCGTGCACGGAGGCACTTCCTCTCCTTCCCTGACATAAGCAATGCTGGATGGGACAGGAGGAGCCCTTATTGCTGGCTGCTGAAGCAGCATGGATATATGTATAACACAGCCATGGAAGGCTGTAATTAACAATAGTGTAGCCATAAATGGTGAGATACCACTCATTGATGCAGTTAAAGTAGCCCTCAGTGCAAGTTGGCTTCCTGAGCAGAGGCAGGTGCTGCAGGATTTAGCACAGGATCCCTGGCAGCACAGTGCCCAGCCTCCCTGGGCACATCCTCATCCTGCAATATAGAAAAGAAAGCTGCTCCTTCTTTCAATGATGTGTTCAGTACTCCATTTGAGTCCTTGCTTTAGTTTTCCCAACACAGGCACTGGGAAAAACAGATTCATCATGAAGCATGTAAAGTGATAAAAGTTATAAAAGTGATCCTTCCTGGCTAGTACCTTTCTGTTTTTAGGGATTATTTTTCTTATGTAGGAACCAAGTATTGCAAAGTGAGAGGGATTACACAGGTCATAGGAATACACAGCAAAACTCCCTTACTCTCACTTCTTACAACAAACAGCCGAGCCTGTCTTTTGAAAACCTGCTGCTGGTATATGCTTTTAGTCCCTTTTCCCTAAGGACATGCAAACTCCATGAGAAGTGGAGCTCTCTCTCATCTTCCATCAGCTTCTGGACTGTTGCCTAATTTCAACCAGAAAGCAAGTGGTTTCAAAGATATCCAAGTTCCTGCTGATCTCAAGGAAAGAGTCAAGAGTATGGCTGTGAGACAGCAGGGATCCTATGAATAAGCTTCCAGAGGAACCTGTAAAGCCCAAGGGACTAACCCTGCTGGTGAACAGGTTTTCCAGCCTAGGTGCTTGCTGTGCTACATGTTTGGGCTTTATATGACCTGTCCCTTGTGAGCTGAGGTAGACATTCCTTTCTAAACAGAAAAAACTTATATAGGAATTGCAGTGAAACATGTAACAATTGTTGCTCTTAAATCTCAAAATTACTTTCTAAAAAAGCCCCAACCAGCCTTTCATGACACTTTTTAGGTTATTTAAACTTTCAACATTCTGCTCAAAAAAAAAGCCATTCTTTTTATCAACACTAAGAGTTTCAACAACAATTGTGATGATTTTTCATTCAAAAAGCCGTGTAGATTTTGAACAAGGTGAAGATTTTCTCCTAAAGCTTTTGTTCTTTTCCATGCTGTTCAAATCAAGACTTCAATGTCATGAGCTAAGTCAGATGATTGACAAATGAGGAGTTGGAGCCCCTGATCTCATGGCTGGGTTTGTACATCAGAAAGCCTCTGTTAGCAAAGGCAGCTAGAAAAATTACCATCAAATTTATAGAAAGAGAATCAGTTTAAAACACTGCCACTTGAAATTCCAAGTATTTCATCCTTCAAAAAGGCCTTTTCAAATTAA
Source organism: Zosterops lateralis (assembly GCF_965231275.1). Taxonomy (NCBI): domain Eukaryota; kingdom Metazoa; phylum Chordata; class Aves; order Passeriformes; family Zosteropidae; genus Zosterops; species Zosterops lateralis. The sequence goes on along the minus strand of NC_139762.1, from coordinate 43,830,768 downwards.
AATCTTGTGAGGTTTCCATTGTCGGCAGTCTGTACTGAATACCAAGCCTATTCTCTTACCAAGAAACATGAACCAATATTTCCAGGAGCGTGGTTTTGGTATGCACAGTGTCTAGACGTAACATGATGCTAACTCAGGTGCTATTTGAACTGCCTAGGTAAACCTTAGATCTATGGTGATTATTTTTCTGAAACTGATTCAATTGATTTGCATTTCTGAAATCCATTTCTTCCCAGCTGGCCAGTCAGATGGCAAGGCAGCGTGGGAAGGAAGTGAATTTGCTCTGGAGTGAAAGCTTTTCAAGTCTTTCTGCTTATGTATGGCTAAATCATGACCAAATAGCTGTATGTGCATTGGGAAATACTTGGGCACTATGGGCAGACCTTACTTGGAAACCAAGTTTACAATGGCAAAAACAGGGAGGAGGACCTTTCCTGTAGGAATTTGAGTAGAAACCTGCCGGGCTTTGGTGGTGCTACCAAATTTCACACTTCTGCTGCTTCGTGACCTTTCAGGTGAAAAATAACTTCCCAAGAGAGGAGTTTATTAAATAAAATCCTGTTGTTTTTTTTTTTTTTAGTTCAGTCAGTTCTAGGTGATCTCCAGAGCAGCTGACACGAGACCTGTGTTAACCTGTTTGAAGCCCCAAACAATTTGGAAGCATTGTTTCCCCTTGCCTGTCGCTACAAAACTGGCGCAGAGTAAGCAGTCAGAGTACGCCTCCCGTTCGGGACCTTCCCAAACATGGGCGAAAGCTCTGGATACCCACAGTTATTTGTGCATTGTCTGTGGAGGAGATCAACAGGGTTATTTATGCAAAGGAAGCAGAAATTTGTTTCCATCAGGTTTTTTTTTTTTGCCTAGATGCAATATATTCCGGAGCATATCCTACTGTAGATTTTTATGGGGGAGAAAAAGGAAATTAGGGGAAAATAAGGAATTAGGGGGAAAATGAGATGTAGTGGGATAAGTTAAACCACCTGAAATGTCTGCCAGTCACTCAACGTGCCTCCCCATCACTCCCTTTACACCCCATGGTTGTCACAGCATGAGCCATAATTGATATTGAAGGAAGAAAGAGAACCTGGAGGAATAATAAGGACAACTGATGCAAATGAAGTGCGTATGCAGTCCTCCCCACAGCTTTTCACTCCTCCCTGAGGAGCCTTAGTAGGATGTGCTCTGCAATTAGTATTTCATCAAAATGATACCTTTTTGCTGTGAGATGGTTACAGCTGGTGGTAGCTTCTTAATATAGTGTGAAAGGTCTGGGGGTCTGCAGAGATTTCATGTTCATGCAAATGAATGCAAATGATTTGACAAGGTGTCATGATGTTGCTGTGCTTGTTCTTTCCCTACAATACAGGGACCATGCTGTCCTGCAGAAACTCAGCCTCTTTCCTTGCCCTGCTTGACAGAATAGCCATTAACCCATGCGTTTTGTGGCTTGGCCCCACTGATAACCAGAAGAAATATCCATCATTCATTTTGCAATTCTGTTCTCACATGTTTCCACAAATAGTGCAGTTATTTAGGAGAGGAACTATTAAAGTGGATGAGTCTGTGCATGTATCCACCTGCCTTTTTTTTTTTTTTTTTCTGGTTCTGCTGGATACCAGAGTGAGTTTTGGGCCTGTCCTGGGGTAGCCCTGAGCTCTCCCTGGCTGCTGCACACGCGGTGTGGTTCTGAGATATCACCATGTGGTTAGTGCTGTCTGAGGTCTACAGGTACTCTCATGTGTGACTTCAGCAACTGGTTAATAAATCTGGCCAAATACATTTTGTTTCAAAAGAAAAATGCTGCCTTGTACTGCAAAGACTGTACCTGGCACCCACTGTTTTTATCTCATGTATGAATGTACAGTGGGAACAACTCAATAGTGGGAACAACAAGAAAAATCCCTGTGTGTCAGAAAAAGAAGTTGACCCTAATCACCTTTGTGAAAGTACATTCTAAATTTGTCTTTTTTTTCCTAGGACCTAGTGTTTTACTTCCCTCATTGTAAAACTCTTCTGAATGATAGCAGTTCTCTACTGGTATGACACAAATGATTACAGGAGATTTTCTCAGTCCCTTGATAATGAAATCTCTTAGTTTGCTGTGTCAGGAGGATTTGTCAGTGTGATGTCTCTGTGTCCTGTTGTCTCAGGGTGCATTATCTTTTCCCACCACAGAAGTGATTGCTCCTTCTAGAGAGAAACAGTTCACATTGCCATCTGCCTCTGGCAGGGACTTGTGTCTCACCAAATACCAAACAGGTTTTCTCTCAACTCTGTCAAGTACTTGAGCCTTTTTTCCCATGAAAGTTATGAGTATCAAATACAAACCAGCAGATGAAAAGGGTCTATTCTGTAGCTCTGCTATTTAGTGCTATTTTTACAATATACTTCTGGGTTTGGCTTTTAAAAATTATCTTTAACACTTAGTATTATTTACAGGTTAATGTTAATTTGCTTTATTCCTGTCCTTTTACCTTCTGTAAGTTGAGGGCACTCTTGTTTATTTATTGTTTTATTCTCTTCCGACACAGAAAAATTATCAAATAAAGTCAGTTCCAGATGGTGTTTTCCAGTCCTATATTAACCCTATGGCTTTACAGTTGAACCCTGCAGTGTATTTCACACAAAGTTGATACTTCTCCTTTTGTACTGCCATGTCTGTAATCATTTCTGTGCTGCAAACCTCCAGCCTGCAGAAAACATCACATGGCACCAGCCACGATGCAGGAATGTGTCTCACAGCCACCTCCTTTCCCAGAAGCAACATCTCTGAACTTCTTGAACTCTCGGGGCAACTAGGAGATGTTGGGATGGAGAAAGGCAGTAGCATTTCCCTGTTTGTAAGAGCAGTGCTAGAACAGTTGCAGGAGCATGTGACAGGGCTGTCAAAACAGGCCCTGGTTGTACTGTTCCTCCTGGCTCTGCAAAGACCTCACAAAACACGGTACAGATCCCCAGCGAGTGATTCTGGGCAGAAAAGTAACAATTACTGGTAAATCCAATTCAGTTCTTCCACTGGGCTGGTGGCCTGTGTGGGTGCTTTTGTTGTGGAATAAAGGCAGCACTGTTTTTTCATTTGTTTTAAACTCATTTCAGCATGACATAAGCTAAACCAGAAAAATCCCTGTGTGTCAGAAAAAGACCCTGAGCATTGCATTGGTGGGACAACACAGTTTGAACTCACACTGTGGCTTGCCATTGCTCTGCTCCTCTATGTAAGCAGATTGTTGAACCAGTGACAAGACCTGGTCCAGCTCAGCTGCACAGAACTTGACTGGGGTCAGGGGGTTGGCACTATTCCTTCCCTTCCTCACTTGTTGGAGCAAGCCCGGAGAAGGACCATTAAGATGATTAGAGGAACAGAGCACCCCTTGTATGAGAAAATGCTAAAAGAATTGGGATTGTTCAGCCTGGAGATGAGAATAGTCTGGGGGGACCTTATTGTGGTCTTCCAGTACCTGAAGAAAGTTGACAAGCAAGATGGAGAGAAACTTTATACCAAGGACATGTAGTGACAGGACAAGGGGGATTTGGGTTAGAGTTAGGTTTAGATTAGAAATTAGTAAGAAATTCTTTACTGTTAGGGTGGTGAAACACTGGAGCAGGTTGCTTAGAGAAGTTGTGGATGCCCCATCTCTGGGATTGTTCAATGCCAGGTTGGATGGGGCTTGGAGCTACTTGGTGTAAAGGAAGGTGTCACTGCTCATGGCAAGGGATTGAAACTAGATGATCTTTTAGGTCCTGTCCAACCCAAGCCATTCTAGGATTTGATTATGATGATGATACAATGCAAAACCAAGAGTGGGAGAGAGCAGCAAGTTCTGTATCTCTGGAGACGTTGGGACAAGAATCTTAATGCCCCTCTGCCATCTGTGGGCACACCTCAAGGAGAAACAAGGAGGAGTAAATCCTTTGTCCCTCAAAGCTGTTTTTCTTTCTTTCTTGCACTTCTACATTGTTGCCTTTTAATGACCATATTCTTAGCACTAGTTCCCAGTGATGGAGTACTTTGCCTACCATCTCTCTCCCTTAATTTTGCTCTTTCTTGCACAACCTCTGCCCTTGCACCAGGGATGTAACCGCTGGAGTAGAACAGGAGAAAAAACTTGCTGGTGGGAAGGATGTTGGCACTTTGTTGTTTTCTTCACCAGAAGAACCTTCACCAGAAGAATCTGGGATACATCCAAGATACATTATGTACCATTTCTGTTACCTTGAGGGTCTTTCATGTTAAAAAAGCCATCCTCAGCCTGTACCTGCAGATCCCACTCTTCATTAAAATGGATAGCAGCGTTCACATAAAATCACCTTTTCTCCAGTTGCTGCCTGTGCTGGAGCAGTGCCAGACAGGTGGACATCCCTCTCTGAGTGCAGTTATGGTGCTTGGGAAGGTAACCCTGGCACAAAGGAAAGCCAGCCCTGGTGGCTTCTGTGCTCTGGTAGCAGCTGTAGAATTGCCTCATCTTTGCTATTTTAATTTCTTTGCAGAACAAAAGCTATGGAGAGATGGATTTTGTTTCATGCAGTCCCAGGCCTTGTAGTCTGTTTTCCTAAGGAAGTGCAGCTCATGCTGTCACACTGTGTGCTCACATCACTTTGTGCATCCTTCACTGCCCATTCTGGTGACTGCTGAACACATTGGGCAACTCCTACCAAGCCTGCACACAGGTACCAATCTCTGAGACCATGTGTTCCTATGAATTCCAGGAAAGCTGCAGCTGGGAAAAAAATAAGTCTCAAGCAGGGAAAGGCAGCAGTCTGAGCAAGCTGCTCTTAGACAGCAAATACACTGCCCAGGAGAGAGAGAAGGGCCCAGCTACATAAAAACTTCGAACAAGAGTTGGTTTGTCAGAAAATCCATCAGAATCTGATTTCTAATGAAGCACTCACCCTTCAGTCATACAAAAATCACTCGGCCACAAGATCTGAATACAATGGAAGCAGGTTGTCTTAGGTTTGGTGCTTTGTATGGGTTTGTTTTTCTGTTCATCTCTCAGAAAGATCCCCTCTGCACCAAATATTCAGCTTGCCAGACAAGTTAGCAATGTCAGGAGCAGCCTTGGCAGAAGTTCTGCCTCAGAGCACATCTATTATTCACAGGGTTTGCAGTGTGCAGGGATATACAGAAGTCATGTCCTGCCAAGGCACAGAATGTCTCAATGACAGACAGAAGGAGAATAACAATATTTTCTTCCAAGGCACATGTGGCCCTGAGCATCTCTAGGGATGTGCATTTGGTAGCTGATTGGAAACAGACTGATTTTATTTCTGCCTCCATAGAAAGTCCTCATTTTTTTTTTTTTTTTTTTTTTTTTTTTTTTTAAGAAGCCGGGAAAGAAAAAAAGAAAAACATGTTTTCAGCAAGCTAGGACAGGTCTTCATTCTTTCCTTTCCACTCACATGAACATAATGAGTGGGCAGGGAGGCTCGTGCAGTGGGTGTGTTGTGAAAACAGTTCTACTTGAATGACAAGGGACGTTGGAAAATAATGAGTAACAGGACTAATTGCAGCCAGCGGTTATCACTGATCTAGGTAATCACGACTACTTACCGAGTAGTCCTCCGTAATTTTCATTCTACCAAACATTCAAAAAAATAGTAATAAAAAAATCCGTCTGGCTAGTGAGAGGGCGATGTGACCACCAGGTGCCACTCTGGCTCCACGGGGAATACGAGGAGACTGTAAGGCAGGAAAAGCCAAATCGGGCAGCCATCACTCACTCTGTCTCTGGATTCTCCTACCGGCTGTACGTAGATGGGACAGCAGCTTCTCCCCATCCTTCAGTGAGGAGGATGCTGGAAAACCGTGAGTACCACTCACCCTGGTCTACATTTGTTTGCCAGCAGCGTTTTTGCACAGGGAGGCAGTGCTGGAGATGGAATGTTGAAAAGCTGCTGCTTGAGAAGGCTGCAGCCTCTTTGACCATCTCCTCAGTTTGCCATACATGGGAGAAGTTGGTGCTTCCTCCAGCCCACATCCTGATGAACACCCTGTGGTGTTATTCAGCACTGAAGAAAGATATTGTAGTTGCTTTAAGTGCACAAGTTGCCCCTTCAGTTTTGGCCATGGAATTCAAACCTGAGGTTTCCACCACATAGCTTTCCTAATTTTGCCCATCTTGTGGGCACATTTTTCTATGTCCTAGGGAACAGGGTCCTGCCATTTCCTAGTCCTCAAGTTCACTCCTGAATGAAATCAACCCCTCCTGGAGCTACAGCCACTGCCAGTCTCTTGGGCCCCAAGTACAACGGTTTTCATGGACAGAAGCAGATTTTCCTACCTACTTGGCCCCATGAGAATTGTCCTGAAGGCTAACTGGTTACCAGTGGCTCCAGGGGACATGTGTCTGATGGTGTGCCATAAACAACAACATTTTTCAAGGTGAAGAGGGTGGGAAAGCACAGTTTGCACTTCCACTCTTGATTTTTTTTTGTTTTTGTGATTGGGGCTGATGTTTGAGTTCAGCAGTGTTTGAGAGGCAAAGGGCTTTTAGAGCTCTTAGGATCAGATGGGCACCAAATCTACTCCTGATGTAACCCAAATTCACTTTAATAAGTTCTGTTTTGCCTTCTGCCTGTCTTGCTTCTATCTTTCTGCAGGTCTCCATTCTGTCCTGCCCTTAAATGACTCATTAGACTTGTTTTCTGAGGTAGCCTCTAACATCCCAATTCACTTCTCTAATCAGATCTCTTTCCATTTGAGTTCCCCATGGACTAAACAAGCCTGACATTGCCTTTCTTGTCTACTGGTTTATCCTTTATGTGTTTACCTTTTCTCTTCCTAGTTCATGAATAAAGATGTCAAATACAAGGTCACTGGGGGCTGCTGATTTCCCAACCCAGGAGCTAGTGATATTTCAAGATCAATTCCATTATGTGATTATGTTTCCCTTACTGAGTTTTCTCAGGGAAATCATTTGTCACAGAACAGCAGGCTCCAGCTTCCTGCAACCCTCTTAAATCAATCCCATCATATCGCAGAAACCTTATTTTAATATCTTCTATTGTAATCGTTTAATTGTTTACTTAAAGGACCCTTCCTGGTGTAATTAGTAGCAATCAGGTTTTTAAATAGATTGTTATTTTTAAACAAAAGAGCTAAAAATGCCACCCCCCCATCAGCAAAGAAACACCCAAACAAATCTAGGTTTTCTGGAAAAATGATGAACTGAAAAATCTGTTGAAAACTGTCAGTCTCATGTTGATGCTGGCCAGCTCTTTGGGGTCCTTCAAGTAGTGAGTGAGGTACCTCATTTAGGGTTAATAGGAGTTTACAATATTTTACAGGTTGAAAAGGGGAGAATCCAATGCCCTTATTAGAATCTAGGTTAGTTTTCCCCATGGAGACTTTTGCAAGCATATTTTCATGTTCTTATTCATGTTCTTTGGCAAGCATATTTTCATGTCCCTGGAGAAAACTGGATCAGCTGATCTGCAGAAACCTTAAAAAAGATTTTAATTTTCTGTCTTACATTTTACATGCATGTCCTGCAGAACCTATGCTTCTGTTAGGACAGGGTGATGTGTTTATTGAGTTCAAAGTGGTATTTCCATTGAGTATTGGGAAATAAAGAATCACAGTCTCAAGAAATCTTAGGATCCTGTGTCATATCTGATGTGAAGGATTCATGTCAGGATAGGAAAAAAGCAAGTATGCTGTGGCCTTTTTAACAATGTCCAACTACAGCTGTTTGTACAAGGAGGAGAAGATGCTGCTATTTCTAAAATAGTGGTATTTTGTTGGGCTTAGAGGCTGCTGTTATTCACACACCTGTGCCAGTGATAAGGACTCTATCCTGGCTGTGGCAGTTTTTGGTTAGCTAGATTTCACTCTGGAGTGAACACATCCTGTTAAGTATCTAGCATCAAAATCCTTCTACAGGCCAGCCTACTGGTGTGTCTCAGTGTAGAGAACAATCACCTATAGATCTGTCTGCACCTGCAGACAGACCTACCTGTTCTGCAGAACAAGTTCTTCCTGCAGTGATAAACATCCCAAAAAATTTGCCAAATGCAAAGCTGTTGCTCAAATAATCACACTGACTGATAAAATTTTGCACTGTTTTTCCCTCTCTCCTCTGTTCCCGAAAGAAATGTGCTTGTGCAACTGAGAAAGCAAATATCTCTGATTGTTTTCTGCATGCCTAGTCCAGCTTGCCTCTTTAGAAAAACTCTTTGCCCATTCTGAATCAGGAATCATCTATGGAATTAGTCTTGGATCTCCTGCTCCTTCAGAGGCTTCTGATCTCATCTTCCACCCCTGCTCCCTGCTTTAACAAGCTGGCTGAGCCTGGTATGTGCCATCCGTGTTGGTTTTTCACACATGATCCCTCAGTGTGACAGAAGAATGGCAGTAATGGAAAGAATTCCTCATGCCTCAGTGCTGGGAGAAATGCAGTGTGCCAGCACCAGAAAGACAGCTTGGGTGTTCTTTCTAGTTCTTTTGTCATATGGAGGCAATACAGGGTTGTCAAAAGTATCTTTTTTGTCCAGCTGTGAAACCTAGCTGTGATCACATCATGGGGAAAAACCACAGTGACTGTAACTCCTGAAAGGACAAACAAGCACTGTCTGTAAAAAAAACCAAACAAACCAAAACCAAAACAAACAAATAAACAAACCTGGTATATTTAAATGACCAGCTGTGCATCCAGTGATGCCTTGGCCTGTAGAGTTGAGTGCCTCTCCTAAAGCAGAGCTTTCCCTCATCTATTCTGAATTAACTGCAGCCATTGTTCTTTGCTCTCTTGAGGGCTATACCTATTCCTAGAGCTAATTCAAATTGGCTGTCCCAATTAATTAAAGCATCTTAATTAATGGAAAAATACAGAGTCTTTATCAGGCACTACATGGCTGGAACACAGCCTAAGATACCACAGCTGAGCAGAAGAGAGACATTTTCTTTTATGCTGTAAATAGCTTGCCAATATGAAAATGTGGTTATAACCAAACTCTTATGAGGATGAAGTTGTTTTCCCACAACTATAACCCAAATGTGGATTGTTACTCCATCATCTCCACTCAAACCTTCACTGAAGGCAGGGTGGTGTTGCCCAAGGAAGAGCTGGTTTTGTGTGGGATGACTCGCAGAGGAAATGCAAACAAAGATATAAGCAGGGGACAGTGTGGAAACACTCTTACTCATTCCCTGTGAGAGGGGAGAGGAGGTGACACACTGGAAGTGGCTGGTATTCTCCCCCTCTGCCCTCCCAGCCCTGTAGTCATCACCTGGGCCAAAGGTGGTAAAGAGGAGGACAGGGACAGGGCATGGTCCTCCCTGCTCAGATACCCTGCTCCAGACACAAAGTGTGACAGTCAGTGGAGCCATCCAAACAATCCCACATGCGCCCTGCAGCTGCATGGGCCAGGCAGCCAAAGCCACAAGCTCACCTTCCACCAGGACATACACAGTTGTCTCCTCATGGAGACAATATTCTTCTCTTGCTGTTTCCAGATTAATCAACTGAACAGGAGAATTTTATTTGGCCACTAAGTTCCTTCTCTTCAGGTTTTCTGGGAGTTTCTCCATTCCTGACTGGTGCTTGCAGCTTCTCTGGTCCCCAGGGTCATCTGGCTCCCAGCAGAAAAGGGTCTGAGCAGCAAAGGATGCGAATGTTGGAACCCCCAGGAGTTCCCTCTGAACAACAACAGCAAAAAAGAGAAGCATTTTATAAGCACTCACTAGTATGACAAATACAGTGGTACAATTTTAGAGGACACATTAAAACAAGCAAGGTAATTACTATGCAGTTTAATTAGCTTGGAATTTAATCACCCTTGCACGTGAGCAAAATGACCAAAGTCTGTTTCTAAATTAGGCAGTATAAAATTTCTCAGTGCCTGTCCTGGAACATCAAGTAGGTAAATCTATGTACCTTTTATCTCTCAGGCATGTGACACAATCATCTCTTTTATTCCCCATTCCATCAGTGATTCCAGTGATCCACTGGAACAATCAGTAATAAACAACAGTGATTGTGAAGCCTCCTAAGTTGCAGTTTGTGCAATACTTTTTCCAGTACTTTTTCTCCTGCCACAGATAAAAATGTACTTGGCCGATCAGGACAGGAGAATCCCATTTTTATTCTTGCAATGTTTGCAGGAGAATGCCCCATCCATTCTGGTTTAGAGAGGGAGAGGGATGAGAAGCATTCCCCTTGTGAACACTTTGCTGTGCAAAGGCCATGCGAGATGAATAGTTTCTGGTCTGTTACATCAACAAAGCAGATAATTTCTTCCATTCTTCTTCAAGCTGTTGTGAGCTCCTTTATGCTTGACTCAGACCAGATCCCTCTCTTCCAGTTTGCCTTCATTTTTCTTTCCTGTATTGACTTTTGCTGAGACTGGGAAACTGATAGTCAGATAGTGCCCTGCTCAGGTGCATCAGGAAAAGAGAGAGAAGATTTTTCCAAATAGCTAAAGACATTGTGTTTTGCTGTATTGGATAGAAGGTCCTGGAAGGTAGGAACACAACTGCACTAAGGTGTTGTAGGTCCAGCTACCCTTATGGATAGCTAGGCAAGAGGAGTGCACTGAATGGACCCCAGGGACATGAGAATAGAGGTAAGTTAGAATGCAGATCTGCAGAGTGTAACAGAGGTAGCTGAAGCTGCTCTGAATTAAAAACCACCAGCTGATGAAAGCCATTAATGTAAGGATAAAAAAGTTGTAAGTAGAAGGAAAGTGGACTTTAGCAAAATGCTAAGAAGAATTAAGGATGAAATCAAATCAAAGATGATTCAGTCCAAAGGAGCTGTATGCAATACTCAGCTTGTCAGTATCTGCTTCTCAGTATTGGCCATTGTTTAAGGTGCCTGTAGCTGTACTGTTAATATGTTAATTTGTCCAGTCACTACAATGAAGATTGATGTGCCATGCATGGAATCAAGCACAACACTGTCCTAGAAACCCTACTTGAAAAACGCAGGTGAGGGTACCTGATGTACACAGGAATATATATATATATGAATGTCTGTGAAGAATATACATATATATATAAATATACATATATAAATGTGTGTGTATATGTGCATATAGGTATAAGATATATATGAACTATTCCCTTATATTTCCAAGAAGTGTTGAGAATTGCCTTGTCTCAAGACCAAGTCAAACTGGCACAGCCACTCAGAACTAGTCAGTCTGTGTGAAGGAAGGAAGAACAGGAAATCTCCTTTTCCCAGGCTCTTCCCAGGAAGAATTAATCTTCTTTTCTCTCAATGAATTGTTAGAAGCTCCTTTTACCATCCTGGATTATCTAAAACTTGCTCAATTTTGCAGTGGATTCCCTGGGATTAATATTATAGGTGCTCCCGTAGTGAGCATTAACAAAATTTGGGAGAGGTCATTTCTGTCTTGTTGGATATTGATTTCTGTCTGATAAGGAAGCATTTTAACTGGGTTACACAGTGTTCTTCTCTAAGATGCTTAAAATAGGACCGAGGAACCATTATGATATAAACTAATCTGCTGGACATCAAATTCAGAGATCCTGAAATTGTTTAGACATCGATTCTTTGTTATCTTTTCCTGTGGAGCATATTGCTCAATTCTGTTACCATTGAACTGCTGTCAGAAGGAAATTTCAGTGAGCAGCAGCAATACAGAAAATTTAAAATTTAGCTGCTTTTCTTTTATTTTTTTTTTCTACAGAAGACTTTGGTCTTTCCACAATTTTAACAGTAGTGGTGTGTAATCAGAGAAATTGCAGCTTTTGTATACTTATACTGCCCCTCAATGGAACAAGGTTATTACTTATGGTTACTAAGCCAGTCGAGCATGGGAGAATGGATGTTTTAAATGTGTTACAGTGCTACTCTCAAAACTGTAAAAAAGACATCAAATTAAAGGATATCAGGAAATTACTTAGTCCTACAGAATTGGTCCATGAAAAAATAGGGAAAAACTGGGACCCTTCTTCCCCTTCTAAGTTCATACCTATTAGTTTACTACTTCTGAAAGCCTAGAATGAGAGGAACAATCCACAGCATGTGCAGTGTGGGCCATAGCCAGAACCCCTAGAAATCAATTGAAAAATATCTTTCTTGGGAGATGGACTTAGCTTGGTATTAATCACAAGCTGCCAAACCTTAAGTAGTTGTCTCTGTGCTAATGTAATGTTGTATTGCATAAAAGGCCCTGTTCTGATTTAAATCTCTTTCTTCCTGGAAGGGGTAGGTTTTACAGAGTGCCATTGGCATGAAGTTAACAGAAGCTTCCAAGAGCTGTGGGAAAATGTTTTGGGATCCTTTTTGTATCTGAATATGCCTTCATGAGTTTCTCAGTATTTGTGCATCTGAGAGCAGTTTTACTAGGTGAATTGGAGCCCACCAGTGGTTCAATGCAAGACATGGCAGATCTTTCACCTGTTGGGAATGTATGAAGGATTTTTTTTTTCAAACTGACTCCAACATCTCAGTCTAAATTACATTTTAAAACCAGCAAGGAAACTACCTGGGAAGAAGCAAAATCTTTGTGTTTGTTAGCTTGGCTCACCATCCTGCCTGTTTGTTCTTCCTCCCCTTGAATGCATTAACCTTTTTTGTCCCCCCATTTCCATCCCCAGCCTGGCAGGTCACAATGCAGGCAGTGTTGTGGGTAGCTTGGCTGTATTCTGAGCAAGCTGGAGCTACCATTTTAAAACTGGAGAAACATTTAAAGAATGGAAACAGTCATCAGATTCACAAAGACTATGAAATAACTGGTGCCTCAGGTGTTCACAGAGGCACAGTTCTGTCCTGGCTGCATCTAGTCTTGTATAGAAGGTCTAAATATAGAGCTACTGCATTCATAAAAAGACCCTGGGAAGAAATGCTTGTAATTTTTACGAGACAAAATCTTGCTCACTTTTCTTTTAAATAGGTGTTTTTTCCTCTTTGCTCAGACCACGTTATATTGCCTTTCAGGGTGGGATTAGCTGGGAAAACCAGTCCAACCCAGGAGCCTTGACCACAAACCCTGGGAAGGAAATGAGGTTTTGCCGTGGCTATTTCTTTGCTACCTGTATCCAGAGACAAGATACTGTGGTGAAACCTTTACTGTCTTTGCTCAGTTGGTGGTTAAGGGTAGCAGTCCAGACCTAGCAGAGAAAATAGGTATCTCCCACACATTTATCTCCAAATGAAGAGCACAGCCACCAGCTCGTCCCTGTGGTTCTCTAGATTGTGCATGGAGGCAGAGAAATGCCTCCAAACAGGCAACTCAATGACATCCTTCTCAGAAATGACAGCCACAGAAAACACAGAGGAAAATACAGAGGAGTAAGCCTTAGTTCCTGTTTGTCTCCAGGAGGGAAGAGCCCAAATTTGTGTCACAGAGAACCACCTTGCTCCATTCAGGATGGGTGGCTTGTCCTCCTTTCCTCCAAATGGGTATCAAGGTATTTTTTGCGAACTGGCAAAGGAAAATCACCCTTTGAAGCTAAGTAGATGGCAGGTGTTTTATCCTTTTTGCCAGAAATAATGTCTGTAAAAGGTTCTCTTCCGTGGCACGAGAGACCCAGATCTAGTTATTGTCTCCTTCAGTGAGGATTGACATAGACACTTTCCATTTCCCACAACAATCTTGGGACCAACAGACAATTAATTATTGTGAGGGGAGGGCTGGGTGTTGAGAAAGATGGGACAGGAAGGATTTATGGATATGATTGTCTGGTAAGAAATACTGGAGATGTAAAACCTGTGAGTGAAATAGAAATGAAGGCCAGCTTTGAGATGTAGGCATGCTAGGCAGGAAGACCGTGATTAGCTGGAGTCAGGACAGAAAACAAAAGCACTCAGGAATGTAGCCTCTCCCCACCCTGCCAAGGCATCAGGGAAAAAGTACATAAGAAAGTAGTCTTTAGAGTTTAGAATATAGGATGATATGGTAATATAGTAGCTCTCATAGGCTGCATGCAAAGTTTGTAGGTTTTGTATCTTGCACCGGTTGGTCACTGTAAATTAGAATATTCAACACAAAAAGAGATATAATGTATTGTAACAAGGTCCTCGCTCTCTTACTCTTGCTCCTAGCTCCTCTTCTACCTCTCTTCTACCTCCCTTGCTCCTACCTCTCTTACCCCTCTTACCTCTCTCTCTTGCTTTTACCTTTCTTCTATCTCTCTCTCTCTTACTGCTCAGACCCCTGCGCTCTTGCTTTTGCGCTTGCCCTCTCTCTCTTATCCCTCTTAGCTTTTTTACCTCCCTCACCCCATACTCTCTCTCCTCTCTTTGGGGCTTCCCTTCAGCCAAGGCTGGTGGCTGAAGGCAAAGCCCTCTTTACCCACGACCCTTGTAATAAAACCATGTATTCTAGAATATCTCAGTCTGCCGAGTTCCTTGTCCCTGCTGTCCACGGATGCTCCTACAGCTGGGGAAGCACTTTCAGTCTTTCCTGTTGAACTCAGCCCATTCTTGCATTTCTACCATTGTGTCTGTGGACTGATTTAATGTAATTTTTGCTGAAAAGGGTATTTTCGATTTGGAATGAAAATTTTGATCAAAAAATGTCAATTCTATTGACAAATTTTCACCTTCTAGCAGCAGACTGATTTCTAAAAACACTTATAGATGAAGAGGTTTTTAAAAGTCTCTGCAGACAGCAGAGTCAGTAGTCAGTAATGAAATTTTCATTTTATGAAGAGACATCAATGTCATTTTTATTATGAGTGAAAAGAAGAATACATAAGACTCTTTCTTTTGTGTCTCATTTCCAGCCTTAGAGAGAGAACGTATCCAGAAGCAACTTCAACTATCAGTAAAGAAAAAGAGTTATATGAATTTGTTGCATAAACTAATTACTTCACACTGTTACTTTCTGTGTATGAAAAAATCTGCAAAGAATGGGAGAATTTTGTCTGTGAAGTTTATCTTTGTAAAATTTATGACTACAGAATTCAATAGTCAGTAGAATTGAATCAATAGAGAATTCAACTTCAAAAGAATGAATAACCCATGGTCTCAACAGACCAGTTTGTCTGTGGGTTGTCAGTTCCTAAAAATCAACTGCATTTGCTCTGGAAAACAGGGATAACTGTAAACAATTCTAACAGAAGCTTTAGAAAATATTACATTCTTTCATGTCTGGGTTTTCTGTTTCATGTAGCCAGATCTAAATGAGGCTAAATTGCTACTGACTTGGAAAGTGTATTGGGATGTCTCCAGGTAAAAGGGATGAGACAGGTATTGTTGGGAAGTGGAGTGAAAAATAGCTGTAATAACTGAGAGCAACAAATTTGCTGTGCATTTTCTGTCATTTTTGTCTTTTGGAAATATGAGGCGCTTAATGAGAGCTGCTTCTCATAATACCATGCTTCCATGCCCTTGGCAGCAGTACAGAGGTCATATCTTCACAGAACAACTATTTGGTGATCTGTCTCCTGTGCTGAGCACAAACATGCTTTTCTTTGCCCTGGGCATGCTGTACTACTTCTATTGCCACTTGCTTCTTCAATAAACATGTGCATTGTGTCAGCAATGGAGAGCTGCCACTGGTCTCATTTCTGCAAGCTGCCTCTGAGTCTGACTCAATGTATTTCACTGGGACCCCGGCAATTCAGGAGAGCACTTCTCATTTGAGCAGTTCTTTAGTTTCCAGTCTGTCACCTTTGGTGAATAGTGTCATAAATGTGGATGATCACTGCAGGCACACATGACAGCAGTAGGTGTCATGTTTCTTCATATTTGACTCTTCCCAGGTGACAGCAGCAAGCTCCTTTTCTGAAGGAGACCAGAATGGAAACATTGTGTATGAATGTTTGAACTTCCTTTTTCTATTATTTTTTTTTTGGTTTGTCACTAGGATGAGGTGGCACTACCAGTCTACTTCTCCTGCTAGATTTTTCTTATAACTGTATTCAGGAACAGATGCAATTTCCCTGTAAGATCAGATTGTTCTAAAAGTCTGTGCAGAGTCATGCAAATGTATATAATTTAATGCAAAAGTGAATCTTATGTTTCTCAGAATGCATAGGCTGAGACTTTAACTCTTGTTGGTTGTTAAATTCTGGCCCTGGGAGCCCCTAATTCACACGGTTTTCTCATGTGTTTTATTGTCCAAAAGCTGCAAAATTATACCTCGTGTAAATTAAAGTCTGCTAGAAACATGAAGGAGTGGTCAGAGGTACCTGCAGGAGATGGCATGTCACAGATCAGGCAAAGGGCAAGTGCTGACAGTCAGACTCATAAAAAGATGTGAAGTTTGAAATTCACGTTTGGGTCAGAAAGCTCTGCCCAGGTACGGCTGTAAAAGTGATCCATGTAATTAAGCTGATTATGAGATAATTTAGTACTGATGAAATACAATTTGTGCAGGGAGCCAGCAAAAAGCCTCTTTACCCCACCACACTCCCAATAAGCTCTTTTGCTGCTGTATACACCCCATGAAAAGACATTTCACACACAGCAAAGGCCACATACACACACTGAGATTTTGTCTGTGATGCTGTTGGAGTCCAGTGTTCTCTGACCAGGCTCCTTCAGATAATCCATGAGGGCAGTTTAAAGTTCAATATCAAATTATTAATGTACAGACTTTCTTAGTCTTACTTGGGCTTTCACAAACAGACTTAAGAATTTCAATTTCAAGCAGTGATATTAGAGAAATTCATTATTTAATTTTTCATCTCTACACTAAAATTAATAACCCTTATCATAAGCAGTAGGCAAACACAATTATACCCTAAAAAAAAGCCCCAACATTTAAAAAAAGTGGATAAGCATCTAAGTTTATGAAAGAATTAAGCATGTCTCAGACAATTTAAAAAAATCAATTTTTGGATGTTTCTCTGAGCAAATCTGGAGAGAGAGCCAAGCTGATTAAACCAGATCCCTTCTGGCATTCAAGCTTCATTTGAACCTTTAAGAAATAGACAGGCACCTTGTGAATTTGCCTGCTGCACAAGCATTTGCTCAAAGAGCCATCAAATACATTCAGGGGCAGAGAGGTCCATGAGGTGCTATTAGACCAGATATAACATCTGGCTCAAGCAGTCTCTAAGGCCTAAGATGGCAGCAATTGAGAGGGTATTTCAGAGGAATTATCCACATGTGGTAGCCATGTCCCAATAGCCTTCTCATCAACATCTGCTCCTACTGATGCTTAAAAAGATGCACATCCACCTTCTGTCTGATCTTGTACATCTGTTAGTTCTTTTTGTCTTAGTGTTGGAAAGTGGGGTAAAATTACTGTGTTGAAGAAAGAGAAGCAAACTGAAAAATACAGTATTAAAGTAAGCAGAGACACACTCCTAGAATACAGCTAACCTTGCTCAGCAGATAGAAGTCAAAATGAAAATGCCCGTCTGGCAGCCTCTCACATGTAAAACCTTGCATATACATATTTATGTAAAAAGCTGTATATATAAAGCGTAAAATGAAGCTAATCTGTTCTTGGCAAATAAAATAGATTGGAAACCATAGAGAAGTGATTTGTTTTCCTGTGGGTGATAATTGTTTGCACTGATGTGAACCAACCCCAGGGAAGTCAGCTTTTATGCTTGTGGAGCTTAATCGAAGTCAGCTGGACTAAAAGCATGTGTGGTTTCATGGAGCCCCGTTTCAGGTTTATGATGATTAATTTGTTTTGTCACGGCTCAATCCTGTACCCTGGCCAAATGAGGGCTCCACTGTTCTTGGCACCATGCCTCTGCCACTTCAGAGATAATCCCTCCCTCAGAGAGCTCTCTGGATAGACCATGACTGGGGGAAGATCAGAGGAGAGTGCCCTGTCTGTTGGCACAGATTATTCATATATGTATGCATATGCTTTTTTAAGAAGATTTTTTTTAATCTTGAATTTATTTAAAAGAAACTGCTACCACTGGTAGGTAGGAACACTTTGGAGAGAGGTCTTACATGTGTGAGTCATCCAAGGAGGAAAACCAGAACAGCAAAACCAGTGGGAAGAGCTGAAGAAGCCTGAGCAAGGAGCAAAGGAAGCAAAGATGGTGCAGGATGACTGCCATGCTGAGGGGCCAAACAGTGGATTTGGCTTTGGAGGAAGAATGGTGGGATAAGATACCATCAGGAAACCTAACTGGGGAAGGCAAAGAGAACACCTGAGCAAACTGACACCAACTTTGAAAGCATCCATATGAAATTATCACCCTTCTTATTTTGTGCTTATAGGACTGATATGGCCAAGCAAGAAACTTCAGTGTTGACACTGAAGAGATAGAGACTCTCACGAGGGGCTGGGCAATGCAGCAACTGCCTTTAACGTGCCTGGCTTTACTGTGCATGCACAACAAATCCTGTGGCTGGCAGGGCTGACTGCTCAGGACCACCATAACAGACTGGAGCTGCAGGCAGGACCTCTGTCGTTTAGATGTCAGATTGTTTATGGCACTCACTTTTGCCCAGGGCTGAGTCAAGGCACAAACCCGCCTGAGGCGCTCCCTGGAAGGTTCATAAAGCCATCAGTCAGAGCTAAAATGGTGTGTGTGAAATGCCTTTCTGCCGGTCATAAACACTCAGGGCACCAGAAAGGAGACAAAAGGAATGAAAAAAAGAGAGATTTTCACAGATATACTAAAAACTGGATGCATTTTTCACATCATGTGCATTATTTACTATTAATACCATGAACTTGAGAGATGATACTGTCCTTGTGGCTGCAAAAGTGAATGAAGATAATGAAACACAGTCAAGGTTGTAGGAACATCTCAATAAATGCGCACTTCATGCCCTCCACCAAAGGCAGCCTTGCACTCCATTTAGCAAGACGCTCTCTTCCCCCATGCTGGATAAGAAAAAGCTTTTCAATCTGTTGGAATCAAACCAGGCATCTAATTAAGTGTCTCTGTATTTGTTCAGCTAGTGAGAAAATAAGCTGTTTAGTGCAGGCTATTTTCGAGCAGGAACCACACAAGGGTGAGTCTGCAAATTAGGAATGGTTGTTAGAATCAGTATTATAGGGATCATTCTACTCTTCCGTGTGCTGCTTGTTTTCTCCCACAGGCTTCTTGTTCCATATAACTGACTTTAATGGCTACAGTTGCATTTCTGAGCCTGTGAAGAGTCCCAAACAACTGCAGTTTAATGTTAGTGAATGGAAAGTGAAAAAAGAATTTGTTATATTAGCTTGGACTTAGGGAAACAAAGCAACATGTGAATAACGGTACTGGCAGATGAACTTGGAAAGAGCTGTAATAGAATTTTTTTCATCCACAGATCTACTCAAAGAGATAACCTGACCTGTATGGAGTTGCAGTGGAAAGGATTTTACATAGAATTTTTAGAATTATTCAGCTGATTTGATCCATTCCTGGAAGAGCACACAAAAACATGACAAAAATGTTGCCACAAGGACTACTTCATACTTTTTGAAAACATAGGGGGTGAATCTCTTCTCCTAAACCAGCAATTTGTCAGCAATTACTTCTGAGCCATGGAAAGTGAAACATTCCTTTAGACTTGTCAACTGCACAGAAATCTTCCATATTGAGCAGGTTTCCCCACAGCAATTTTTAAAGTATTAAACCTTAAGGGGTAGTTTCTGTAAATTTATCCCCATTCACTGGAGGGGGGTTCATGTCTTCGAGCCCAATAGTGAATTTCTTGTAAGAGAATGGCATTTCTTTGTCAGATTCCTGTGTCTGGTTTTATGACAATGGGATATATGAGTCGGGGCATAACATATTAATTCACAGGCATGGCTAAAAAAAACCGGGATGAGTTTGCTGAAAAGCTCCATGAGCTTGGCTTGCAGCTGCAGGGCAGGGAGGGAAGGAATGGGAGCAGCCCTGTTACTCCTGGAAAGCAGCACTCCTCTCAGCAGCACAGCCTGGCACACACCCTCCCCTGCCGCTGCAGCTCGTTTGGCTTGCTAAAACTCGGGCATAGCAAAACAGACAAAGGGGCTCTCTTTTTCTGCTGCCCCAGCAAGCTGCTGCCCTAATTACGTGCCTACAACTTGTGCTGGCTCATAACCATGTGATGAAGGCTGTTCCTGAGGGTTTTTAACTGATTGAAGCAGCTCTTGATTCTTAGGACAAGAGAGGCAAGGTATAAAGCTCTAAGCCTCAGGTAGGGAAATAAATGCATTAGAAAATATTTTGCTTCAGCCTCAGAATGAAATTTTTATTTGTTTCAAGGCCTCCCAAGATGATGTGGACCAGAAAACTGTTACTACAATACAGAGTCATACGTATGAGGCAGAAAATTCAGAAAATAAATCTAAGACACATCATTAGCTTTAGCACTCCAGAACAGGAATAAAAGCATAAACCAACGAATAGTTGTCTGAGATATTTCAAAGAAGCCATCAGTGAAATGCTGAAAGAGACAAGGCAATGTCTGTATCCAGCCATTACTCAAAACAATGAGAATATCTCAAGAGCAATGTATGAGAACGTATGAGCACTACACAAACTGAATTTCTCATGCCATAGCTATGAATTTACTTTATGGGATCTTTATGGGGGTATGGTCATGGTGTTTGTCAGTAATGATAGAAAACTATAGGGCAGCAGACACTTTAAGACTATTAAAAATTAGTTTTGCAATGGTGTAAAAAAAAAAAAAGTGTTCATGATCTCTGAAAAGAATTGCATCTAACATTGCATCTAAATGTAGAGTCCAACACGTCGTTTGTGACTTCCTTGCTTGAAAGTCTGGAGAGCTATCTTCCTAAATTTGACAATTCACATGGTATGCTGCTATAATCACAGAATCACTCAGATTGGAAACACCTTTAATATCATTGAGTCCTTCTGCTAACCCAGCACTGCCACATCCACCACTAAACCATGTCCCTAAGCACCACATCTACAGGTTTTTTAAATGCCTCCAGGGATGCTGACTCAACCACTTCCCTGTGCAACCTGTTCCAATGCTTCAATGAAGGAATTTTTCCTGTTATCCAATCTAAACATTCCCTGGCACAACTTGAGATCATTTCTTGTCCTACCACTTGTTCCTTGGGAGAAGAGACCAATCCCCACCTGGCTACATCCTCCTATTTCAGGTAGTTCTAGAGAGCAATAAGGTCTCACCCTCTTTTTCTCCAGGCTAAACAACCCCAGATCCCTCAGCTGCTCCTCACAGGTCTTGTGCTCCAGACCCTTCACCAGCTTTGTTTCAATGCTTTGGAAGCATAATATGTAGAATGTTTGTCTGAAACAAATAGAATAAGTGCTTTTTGGCTTGGAACGACATGTTAGTCACAAAAAAGTGCCTAATTTTAATGTCCTGACTTATGCTGGCCCAGAGGGCTCCAAATTCTTTAGACAGCTCTGCCTACATTGCCATTTGTCACAGATGATCCTGAGGTGAAGAGGTGAACATGAAGGTAGGAGGTCTTTGGGAGCAGAAATTAGGAATGAAGGCTCTTTGTCAACACTGAGGGAAAGTCCCAGGAGGCAATTATCCAGGAAGATTGATGGAAGTGATGAGCTGAGTTGAAGGGCATCACACCAACCTGCTGACAACAGAAATGGTGGAAAATGCTGAGCAAAAAGCAACACAAATGGTGCAAAAAGCTTAGGATGAAGAGGAGAAGCCTTCTGTTTACTGGACCTTGGAAAGAATGCACAGAAATGAGGGATGGATTTTATTCCTATGAACTGGCAAAGTACCATGCAAGAAAGCAAATTTCTCTTATTGGAGCCACCAGTGTCTTCTTACCTCCATTTTTTACATTAAGATTTCTCCCCATTTCACCCTTTGCTGTCTTGTCAGAGGATATTTTGATATTCCAGCATCCAGTGCTGTATGAGCATTACACAAGGAACAGATGCAGTTCCATGGTGTCTTGGGATATATAATCACCTATCCCCTCTCCCGATGTTGCTGATGTCACTCCATAGGGAAATGGGTCAGTATCTGCTGTGGGTCCTGTGTAAGCATAATACCATAAATGCATTGCAGAAATGTGTCTATAACAAATACTTTATTCATATCCATAGTGTTTTAGTTTCTAGAGACTTGCTATTGATCATAGACACTGGTATTCATGTATGAATCTGCCAATATCAGTCATTGTATTTTTACTCCACATATTCATGCTCAATGGCAGCAAAAGCAATAAATTTTTCTTTGACACTGTTGGCAATCCAGCTCATTTGTCATTTTTAAATGGACACCTGGGGTAGATTCTGTCCAAGCAAAACAAATCAATACAGTTAGTTACACTAAGTGCATTTGAACAAGGATATTTGAAGGGGGAGAAGGAAAAAGTGCTGCAGCAAAGAAAATTGTGGAGAGGTGTGTGTGTTGCAGGTTGAGAAAATGGCACCCAGCTTAATCTGTGCCTTGGGATTGGGGAAGGGATGGAGGATCAGGAGAAGAGAACTATAAAAGGGTGGATCAGGCTGAGGAAGAAACTGAAGAGAAGCCAAGGAAGAAGGCTTAGGAAAACAAGAAGACAAAGTAGTGGATCTAAGGTGGGTCCCCTGGGTTGAAGCAGAAGAACCAATGAAACACAGACACTGGGCATGCCTGGAGGGGAATCTTGTTTCTAGTCCATTTGATTTTGGAGCACTGTCCTGGACTTGGAACCAGCTGGGGGATTTTATGGCCCATATCACTTGTGCTGCTATCCTGATTTTAGAGTGGCAGTAATAGGACAAGAAGAGCAGCTTGTGCAACAGCCCAGTTCTTGGAAATGGTGCAGAAAGAAAACAATCTTGTATTTCTGTTTTTATAGAAGTAGATGATAAAGAAGGGAGGGTTTGCTGTCCTTGCAAGCGTTAAGTTTTAGTCACTGGTGTAGGACTGATTGACATTTTACTTTCTATTTCAAAATGTTCATGTTTGATTGTATAAAAATAATAAGCTTTGCCATGGGGTAAGTGATCCAGCTCACTTGTCCTTTTAAAATGACACTGGAGCAGATTCAGGTGACTGACCAATGCAGTCAGTTGGACCAAGGGCCTTAAATACATTTGGATGGAACAAGAAAAATATGGCACATGAATGGAAATAATACAAAAGAAATAAATTACATGCAACAGACAGGCAGTCAGCAGGGATGGGAGGCTTTGTCTTCATGTGCTAGAAATAACTGAACTGATCTCTCAAGATCATCATTAAATCAGCTTTAATAATGTGTTGTCATCAAAAAGAGAAAATTGCCTCCACTCCCAAAATGAGTAAATTATGAAAAGATGCTTACAGATGGTTCACAAGCCTGCAGCTGGTTTCTTGTTCTCCTTCATCCAAAAATCAAACATGCTGTAATTCTTCAAGATCTTTGTGAGAAAAAGAACCAAAGAGGTGCATTTGGGTTTTTACATTATGTGACTC
The DNA here is from genome assembly GCF_965231275.1 of Zosterops lateralis. Taxonomy (NCBI): domain Eukaryota; kingdom Metazoa; phylum Chordata; class Aves; order Passeriformes; family Zosteropidae; genus Zosterops; species Zosterops lateralis. Next base: position 43,807,543 of record NC_139762.1, on the reverse strand, counting down.
TGAATCCTAGAACGGTGAGCAAACGGTGGCAAAGCAGCTGAAGTGTCTCACTGAGGTTCCTGAGCTCATGTCCCTGGCAGACCCATCCTGCAGGCTGGAGGATGATCCCGGGCTGTGGTTGATCACACAGGCTGGACAGGACAGATCTGTGACGCTGCTTCTAGGAAAGTGCTGGGGCCACTGAGCAACCGAGGTTTGGCAAAAACTCCAGTAAAACTACAAAATCAATGGTGCCTGTGCGCTAAAGCCTGGATGGAAAGGCAGCCCTAAGAGTGGAGGGGCTGCTGATTCCCGGGGTCTGAGGAATGCCTTCCTGAGACAGCCCCTGTTCCTGTTAGAAGACGCGGGGGTTCTTTCACCCACCTCCAGACGAGCCCCGTTCTGCGCTCGCCTTGGGAGGGAACTGAGGAATGTGATTCGGGGGCGCACAGCAACACCCCTGCCGCACCAGCTGCGAATCCCCAGCTGCGATTCCGGGCCAGGGGAGCCGCCGGAGGAGGGGAAGGGAGGGAAGGGGGGAGGCACGGCCGTGCCCGGGGCTTCTGCGGCAGGAACTCGGTGCCCTCCCAGCCCCGCTCCCGGTGCAGCTCCCGCCGCGGGCGCGTCCGCTCGCCGCAGGTCAGATCAGATCTCCTCCCTGCACCGCACTTCAATCAGCTCATCTGGATTTTTTTTTTTTTTTTTTTTTTTTTTTTTTTTTTTTTTTTTTTTTTTTTGCCGCCAACGTGCAAGTTGTGTTTTCGCTTGTTTGTTTTCCATCGATTCGGAAACAGGGGAGCAGAGGGCGGGCACGGAGCCGGTGACTCCCCACAAATCCAGCCGGGAGAGAGGCGCCCGCAGCCGCTCCCTGCACTGCTGCTCACCCCGGCACTGCTCCCATCCCGGCACTGCTGCTCACCCCAGCACTGCTCCCATCCCGGCACTGCTGCTCACCCCGGCACTGCTCCCATCCCGGCACTGCTCCCATCCCGGCACTGCTGCTCACCCCGGCACTGCTCCCATCCCGGCGCTGCTGCTCATCCCGGCGCTGCTGCTCATCCCTGCACTGCTGCTCACCCCGGCACTGCTGCTCACCTTATTTTGGGGGGATAATTGGCTGCTTTCTCGCAAATGGCGTTCATCGTGTGAAGCCGCCTCACCCAGGAGGGCGGTGAGCAGAGGGAAAGCTTCAGCCGCAATTTTGTGTCCATGTGATTGTTTTTACTTAATTTCTCCTGAGAAGGGAGGCGTGTGAAACCTCCTCGCAGGTTTTCATCGTGGGGTTTAAAGGGCTGTGCATGTTGGGGTTTTCCTGCTATGGGATTTGTTTTGCGGGCTTATTGTTTGCTTTTGTTTTTTATTTTTTTTGTTCCCCACAGCACTTTAAGACATTCACCCATGGACCTCGTCTGAAATAAATGGTAACGTGTTTGTATCGCTCAGGTTGTTGTGAGAAGAAAGGTGCATGCTTACCCACCCTTTGAACAAGCAGGTCAGTACCTGAAAGAAGTGGGTTTGGTGTTTCAGGTGACTTGGGAAAAGGAATTTCAGCACAGTCGTTTTTACTGGTGTGCATATAACTTAGTTAAAGTGTTGGCAGCATGAAGAAGTTGAGCGTGTTTTCCTTAGCAGGCAGGAATTCTTTTTGCTGGCAGGTGAGGTGAAGGAAGTGATGCTTCCCCTGTGCACACGTGTGGCCCAGCACGATTAATTTGGTGTGGAAAATATGTATTAATGCTCTTTCTTGCTTCAGGGATGATGTTGTTTTAATAATAGAAAAACTGGGGTTTGACACTCAGTTAACACCTTTTATTCGTCTCTGCCAACAAGTGCACAATGATAGCAAGAGCTCCTCACCTTACAACTGTGTGGAGTGAATGAGCTCCTCTCTGATATCTCTACAGATTTCACTGAATGGGCAAATGTCACTGTATTTCCTGGTGTGTGAGTCTTAGATCTGAGTGTAGCCATAGGTAAACACAGCCCTGTGCTTCTGATCCAGTTATGTGGCAGGACAGCAAAAGTGTCACCACAGCTGTGTGGTGACTTCAGGGGGTCACAGAGTGTAAGGTGCCCTTTGGACACAGAGGCTATTGTGTAAATCAGGATTTTCAGATTATCTCTGATGAGACTGTCCTGCTTGGTGATGGGACAAAATTGTATGAGGAATGTCTTAAGAGATCTGCCCTTACCTTACATGGTCCCTCTTAAAGATTTTTGAAAAGAGAAAGATCACCTTTGATGAAGACAAATCCCAAAAATCATTCAAGACTTAAGTGTTAAGAGTTTAATAGTCTTTATTGCTTTGGTTTTTAGTAATTCTTTGGTTTTTCAATGAGTAATTTGTCCTGCATGTCTTTTCTTTGATGATGACTTGTTTTTTTTTCCAGCACTGAACATCAGTGCTTTGATCCAGGAGTGACTGGTATATATTAGGTTGTGAGCAGATACTTCTCTTTCAGTCACTCTATAATATTATATAGATATATCTGTGTACAATTGAAGCTAAAGAAGATAACTTTTGGTCCCCCTAAAATATTTTATCCAGATGGTGATTCATAAATATGTAGTTAAGAATCTGCTCTCTCCTTTCAAAAAGGAATTGATCTGTATAAATACTTCTAATTAGTATGTCCTGACATTATCTTCAGGTTACAGTATAGGTGTTAACATATTTTGTAATTGTAAAATAAAGATTTCACTTTATCATTTGTGTACTATGTACATGATGTTTCAACATCTCAGGATAGTAAAGCAATGAAGAGAAGTAAATAGATCACCAATGTGGCTGGTAATTTTCTCTTTAAACTGACTGATGATTAAGATGATAACAGCTATTACCAAGCCAAGAAAGAAAGCATTGGAAGAGTAGATAGACAGTAAAAAAGGAGCCCATATGGATTTAGAAAAGGGAGTTGCTGAATGCAAAAAATTATATTTTGGAAGTAAGATTCACAAAAAGAGTTTTCAAAAGCCAATCTGAGATAGTTTTCACAAAGAAATAGCAAGACAAAGAAGGAAAGCAGTAGCCGTAGGCAAAGGTCAGTGTGAAGCTTGTCCCAGGACAAAACAAATTTCTTTCTTCTCTTTTGAATGTGAACGTAGATGTTGGACCATGGGTGCCCAGGCTGAAGAGCCCATGGGGTTTAGAAAAGGGAAACTGTATGAGAAGCATTTATTCTGCTTTCTCCCTCAGCCCTTGGGGTCTGGTTGGAGCTAAGGACTAGACCATGTGTTCCAGGTACAATGGGGCTGACACAGTGTGCTCTGGCACCTTTAAGCTTTAAGCACACTTAAGGTGCTCTGGAACCTTTAAGCTCCTGTCCTCAGCACAGGCTGGCACTGGTGTCTGCTGAAACAGCAGGACAGTCCTGAGCAGCCACTGCTGTGTTTCAACAATCAGTATGGAAGAATAAGGAGATGTGACTCAGGATAGATCATGCCAGGCTACGTGGGTATTTCTGTGCCAAAACAAATGGTTTCTGAAATAAGAAAGGCAGGCAGGTTCTCCCTGTTTTGTTCCTCTGACACTTCTAAGCTTGCCATATCCCTCCAGCTGCCTCTTTCCTCCTCAGCCCCTGGGGAGCACAAGGGTTTTTGATATGTGGATTGATATGTCAGTATTCAGAGGTAGTGAATGGCCTCTTGGGGCTAAGAGATGTCTGGACAGGGACATGGAAAAAGATGAGCAGAAGTTCCAGGAAACCTAAACCACATTTGAATTCTAGGAAACTTTTCTGGATGATATGAATATATAAATAGCCTTATTGTTAGTATGTATGTTTCATGCCACCTTGGGGTTTGTCCAACAAAACATAACATTGCTTAGATTATTAACTTTTCATTGCAAAATCCCTGAGTTAAAGTGTATATTTTGTATTTTATGTGCAGTGCAGAGTGATAATAATAGGAATACACACACACACATATTTCATCAGCAGTTAGTAAAAAGATGCCTACTTTAATGTTCTTAAAACCTCCTTTTTTATTTTTTCTTGCTGAAGAAGCCTGTATCTCTTGTAGACACCAACCTTGCACCTCTGGCAGAAACATCCAGCTGCACTCAGTGGAGCAGCCTCCCTCAGGTGTCTGCGTGGCTGTGGTTGTGTCTGTGTTGTAGGAGCACAGGGGAGCTCTGGGGAGCACCAGTCCCAGCCTGCCTGCCCACAGCCTGCCCTTCCTCAGCTGGGGGAGGTGGGGAGCAGGCACCTACATGTAGGGCACCGTGAGGGTGAACTCTGGCATCGTTAGCATGACAATACAAACACAGCCCTTCCAGACAATAAAGAGTTGGTGGTTGCAAAACACCAAGCAGTTCTTGAAGAGAAGATGGAATTTCCACTAGGTAATCCAGTTCATAAAATTAGATTTTATGAGCTTCACCTGATTCAGGGCTTCAGGCTTTAAGAGAGAATAGCCAAATCCTTTCAAATTCCTTAAGTGTTTCCCATTTTGTCATTTCAGGATGCTCCCCAGAACCTCGAGTGTTGTTGCCCAAGTGTTTCTTCTTCTAAGCATAGTTCTTGTTATTGCTATTGCAGTGATTCAAATAAATCAGCAACAGATCCTCTCCCCAGGGCTTAAGGTAAGTCATAGGATACCTCAGGAGGGAGAACAATGTTTTGAACTTTGATATTTAATAATATGTCTTTCTAAACTCATTTTTATGGGGTGATTCAAATAAGCTTACAGCCATAAATTAATGTTTAATCATATCATCGTGGGAAAACTGAAGCTGAGGGAAAAGGAGAATTAGTCAAGAGTCAGTGGCAAAGCAGGAAAAGTATTTCTTGATTCCCTCTCTGTGGTGGCTATTGCACAATGTCTATGTCTCCTTCAGGACTGAAAGGCCGAATGGAGAGAATATCTCATTCCTTTTTTCTTTTTTTTTTTTTTTTTTTTAGTTTTGCCAGAGATCGGAAGTAATTTTAAAATAATTTTGATGTGGGAAATACCCAGAGTTTAAATTCTGCCCCCAAGCACAGCTGGGAAGTTTATGCTGACATCTTTGCAAACTGTGTCTTGCAAATTGTGCATTCTGTGTATCAAAAGCATTTGGGCTCTAAGTATGCACTTGATCCTTTACCACATGTTGGGACTTGCTGGATATTAACAGAAGCAAACTGACTTCATTAAGAGGGGCAGAGCAAACCGCAAAATACAAACTTAAATACTCTGAAGATCAGGTTTTGCCTTCTGCTGTGGAATATGTGTGCAGGTTCTTCAATGAGAGATATACACAACTGAGAAAAGGCTGTAGAAAATACCCTTCTTAGAAGCTGTGCAGCCTGGCATGTAGAGTTCTAGTTTTTTCCCACGATCCTCTTGTCAGATTTTTCTTTTAAGTCCCTTCTGCCTTTCCACCTGCATGCGTATTTAACTGGATAGTTCACATGCTGATAACGATGTCTAATGCCTCGTTGCACTTCATGGGATTATAAACACCTTTGGCTTTGTCTGAATCATTTGGTGGCGTGTGAGTCAGATAATGGGGTAAAACTGTAATTCTGATACCCATTTGATGTGTTTGTGTGGTGTGCTTGCAGCAGCCTCACATCCCACCAATTTTCATGCAAGGCAAGACTGGACTGACACTATCTCAGCTGAAGCCAGGGCAAGGCTGAAGCCACTATCTAAAAGTCAGCCTACACACCTCTTGTCTTTGTCATTGATTCAGTTTCTCATTCAGAATGACAAAACTGTTTACCTTACTCTTTGAGGAAGCATTGAAACCACCTGGACCATCTGGAGCTGGTTTAAGTGGGGAGGTTTGCATACTGAATCACAGCAGCTTCACAGCTGCTTCTGTAGGAAGGCTGGTATTTCTTCTACTGGGTTGGCTTTGGATTTGAGTTTGGGCTGTAAGCCTGCTAATGCAGGTGATATGGAGGACCCTGAGTTTGATTCCTGAGACTCTGAGCCATCCTCAGTAATTTACATTCACAAGAAATTCACAGGTAGAAGGAGGACCTTGGTATGCCAGTGAAACCCTCCAGTATATGTGATGAAGCCTGAAAATGACAATGTCCTGAACTTAATGGTTGATTAAAATTAATTATGGCAACAACATGATGAAAGCAGATTTATTTTTTGTAAATTGCCTTGTTCTTCTGTTACTACTGTCTGTGTTACCTGTGGCATAAAAGCTCTTTCCCAAGATGTATGTTGAGAGCATCCATTGTGGCACAAGAGATAAATAAATTACATGCTACGCCACCGGTGTTTTAAGATGTTGTTGCAAAATTGAATATTTTGGATCTCTGATGGTTGGATTATCTGAAGATTGAGCCAGTGATTAGTGAAGGAAGGGCCTGCCCATTGCATGAGGTTGGGGCACTGAAAGATCTCATGACTCACTGATACACACCATGAAGTGAGAAGAGTGATGAAGAAAACACAAATGTCCTCAGTGGAGAACTCTGCAAATGTAAACAATGATAGTGTAATAAGCCTTTGTACCAGCTCCAAAAAATAAATCTGTTTGTCTATTGCAGCTTTGTGAGCCCTAGAGAAAAAAGCCTCTCACTTCATTATTGTATTTCTTTAATTTGCCCCTCGAGGTGTTACAGTTTTCAATACCTAAATTTTTCATGTCTCTTTTGGCTCTTAGGAAGTGTTTTGCATTGTTTGTGGATGTTGTACTTGATTAAAAATTGTTGAAGCCTATGTAGCTGAATTGAAGCATGCATCTAGCACAAATCCACTTTTGTGACCTCCATCTTCCCTGTAACTGGTTTAGCTTGCTAACTTCTCTTGGCAGTTTCCAAAGTGACTGGAAGGCAGGTAACCCATCATAACTGCCTGCTTTAAGGGTTTGTGCCTCTCTATGTCCTCCTATTGGAATGATACTCAAGCTGAAAAGGCGATTGATCCTGGGGCTTGTGCTTGCTTATCTGGTGGGATTACTACTCTTCAGGATGTACCTACAAAGCCATATTCCCATGATAAACATTTTCCTTCAAGTCACTTTTTTACCCCCCTTTCTTCTTTCTTTTTTCTTCTGGACAAGAAAACAGAACTCTGAAGCTCTTCTGGGTCAACGTTGTCTCCCTGCCTTGCCTGACTAATCTAGTCCACTGAGTAGATGTGCAGTTCTTGGGTATTAGGAAATTACCAGGCCTTTGAGATGATGGAAATACTCAGTGAGACAGTTGAAGTGGAAAGAAAAGAAGGGAGAAAAAGCAGTTCTGTTCTTTAATAGCTGCTACCCTGGGATAAGGGTTTGCCTTTTCAAAAATGAGCATATCTTTTAAGGAAGGAAGAGGCTGCATAGGAAACACAGAGGAGGAGGAGGGGAAGAAAAAGTAAAAAATTGTCAGTCACACATTGATTTAGATAAGTGTATTGCTACTCTTTGGAATGGAAATCTCTTACTTCCAGAAGGAGGCTGGGAGATGCAGGGGAAGAAGGAAGCAGCTCAAAAAGTCCACAGTTAACTGAGGTAAAAATGCTTCCATTATCCTCCAGCTCTCCTTAGGCATGATAGCTCTAAAAGTAGCCAAGTTAAAAGTTTATGTTTGGTACTTTAAGCTGACTGAGACTAGATTTAATTAGTAGTCCTTGAGAAGATTGACCATTACTGTGTTATGTACCCCTAGAGTACTCATCTCTTCCAAGGAGGAGAAATACACTCAAATTATCTTTGCTAAAGTAGTTACTGAAACAGAACCTGATGATGTAGTGGTTTGATAGTACCTGTGGAGCCTTTAATAGTATAGTGGATCAGGGTAAATATTGTCTACATAAATATAAATGAAATTTTCATTATCTAACACTCCTCTATGAAACAAACTAAACTGGTACTGCTGGTATTCTATGGGGGGTAGATGTTTTTAGGATTCCAGTAGAAGTTGGGAATAATCAGGTGTGGAAGCTGAATGTTTTGCCACCTGAAGCAGTGATCCTTCCCAGTCTGACTTGTTGGTCCTTCAGGGAGGCAGTGGGATGAAATTTACCAGCCTGCAACAGGGACTCTTACTGCTTTGCAGACAGATGAAAGTTCTCATTTTCAGTATTGTCAGGCTCCTGGGCATCTGTCTGTTTCAAAAGAAAAAAAGCTGACAGAAAAATGAACCCTATACTATGTGACTCCTACCAATTAGGTGATTTTGGAAGAGCTAAACATACTTTCAGGGATCATTAAGAGGATACCAAAATTGTATTTTGCTTCCCTTTATGAGATTGTCTTCCCAGTTACTACAGTTTTCTCCTGCCATAAAATATGGGAAAGGGGGAAAGACTGGTCTGGTGAGCAGTGGGGTGGGATGGAGAAACTGGTGCTTTAATGCCCGAGTCCAAGGGACTTGAGGCAAGTAATTTAAATATCTCTCATTTATTTTATAAATAATCATGGGCTAATATTGATTCTCTTTCCCTCTGTGTTGTCTCATACTCTGGCACAGCCTGTTCTCAGAGGCAAACTCTCAGGTGGACTAAACCACTCAGAGGGAGAGGTTTATGGGGCAATTAGGAAAGAACCAGACTTGTTTCATCATTCTTACTGTCGACCATTAGGTACTTTACCTCTTTGCTTATGGCTTTATGGATCCCTTGTGCATCCTTGAATCTAAAGCCTGTGCTTAGATATCAAACCCTTCAGTGTTCAGGGAACGGACTGGGATAAAGGGAAATGAACTTGCTCCAAAATCAGGTCCTAACACAGTGTTATCTATTTGTCAGTGTGGGTTTTGAGCCTGATGCTGAAAGGAGATGAGCATTCTCCATCCCCACTGAATTAATTATTGAAGATATGTAGGATGTTCCTTGGTTCGCAGCCAGATTCATTCTGTGCTTGGTTGTTGGATTCATGCCTAAGAGCCTAACACTCAAATTAATCTCTCTTGTAAATAATACACTGTGCATGCATTTTCTAAATGTCTGGTGGTGCAGTAAAGTGCAGCTGCATATGGGTATTTAAGCTGCCATTGTTTGTTCCTTCATCCAGTGTATTCTTTCTTAATCCTCAGTATGGAATAGTCCTTGATGCCGGATCCTCTCGGACTACAGTCTATGTCTATGAGTGGCCAGCAGAAAAAGAAAACAACACGGGAGTAGTGAGCCAAACCTTCAAGTGCAATGTGAAAGGTGAGCTCAAAGGAAAGTTCCTCAGTTGTTATTAGCCTTGCTTGTACTGCCCCTTCCCTTCCCTTCCCTTCCCATTGCTGTGGAGGCAAGACTGTCAAGACTATGTCTATATCTGTCAGCATTAGTTCTTTTCCTACTGATACAATAAGGTGCTCTAATCATTGCACCAGAGAAAGGAAATTGTAGCAAAATTTGATTTACTCTATGGCAGTGCATGATTGGTGCAGACAGAATTCAATCTAAAGAGAGACAGGACCTGCAAATGTTCAGTCCTTGTGTTTCTTTCAGAATAAAAGTATTCTGTATATTTTAAAATAGCTTGGAATAAAAAGAATTTTAGAAGAATGGGAATCTAGCTCTCGTTAGTTGTTAATTAAGCTTTTCTACACTACAGAACTAGGAAGTAGCTAATAAAATTATTGAGTAAAATAGCTAAATTGGCAGAACTGTTACTGACAGGATGTCATAATTTTATCAAATGGGTAGGTGTGGCCTCTGTGTCAGGAAGACCTGTGTTGTGCACAGCTAGAAGATGTCCCAAAGGTACCACTGGCTACCTGTCCTGCCTTTTGTCTGAGGTTTTGAATTAATTCCTCACAGACAGACAGACTAGGCTGACTTCTGATCCCACTCCAGTATGGTTAGGTGGTTGTGGATTCCTTCATAGAATCTCTTAGTCAACTTCAGTGACATCTGACTCCGCTTTCAAAGTTATGAAAATGCCACACATTTTGTAAAGACAGATGGCCAGGTGGGGGAGGGAAATCAGGTTTTTTGTTCTCTGATAATAACTGTGGTGTTCAAAGAGAATATTTTTCTTTTCTCTCAGCCATGATTTTGCAGAGTCTTGCTTCTCTCTTTGTGTCTGGAAATAGATGCTGGAGGTGTAGCCACAGAGGCCCATGAGTAACAGAGAGTAGAAGGCAATAGTTTCTTAACAGCACCAGCATTTCTATCTTCAGTGTTAAACATGTGTGGACATTCTTAGCAATTCTAGAACAAGGACAGGAAAGCAAGTGTAACATGAACAGAAGCGATGCATTGTCATGTCTCTAATGAAGAAATGTCCTTAAAAACTGCTGTAATGGTAGCCAGCCTGCCAAGGTGAGGGGTACACTCTGCTAATTCATGTCTGGACTCAGGGTCTTTGCCTTTAGGAATTCTTCTGAGAGAAACAGGCACAGAGAAACTGCATTATTCTTTGTCTTGGAAAAAACCAGCAGTGCTTTGTGAATTTGATTGAATTGGTTTAGAATTTGTTTTACCTCTGGGGAATACAAATAAATTACAAAACAGAGGAGTCCAAATTGCTGTGGACAGGGCCATATCCTTAGCCATGGTCAGCCAAGTACTCCTCATCCCTGAGTGTACCAAATCACCAGGGTACACTCTTCTAGTCTTGGATAACTCTGCATTGGAGGAGACAGAGGGCTGGTTCATGGGAGATGTCCCCAGCTAAGCTGTGGGTGACGGTGGTAAACACATCTGTCAGTGTTTCTTTAGTGACCCTTTAACCACAGTCTTAAGCATTTAAATTGGGGGATGGTTCTGGGCCATAATGGGAGGCAGATTTTCAGATTTCTGTTGAACTTGAAGGCCAAATGATCAACTCCTCTGTGAATTCTGTGGTGGTTTTATGATTTCATTTCCACCTTTATTAAGTACATCTGCCCTTGTGTGTAGGAACCAGGCCCAGATCCAGATCCTTTCTGTGTAGTGCAGTTAATCAGTCCTGGTAGAGCTGTAAGCATTGGCAAAACAGGCAGTTGTCCAGACGAAAATGGTCATTGCCTTGTGACCTGCTCTGTCTGAAAACTGGAAGATAGGAACTTGCAGCCACCAAAGGAATGTGAAGCAATGGCAGCTGCTGAGGATGTTGCTGCTCTGTTTTCCTCTGATAGCAGCTTTCCTTCCAGCTTCAGGCAGTTTGTGCTAGACTTAAGACTTTCAGAAAGTCTTATTTCAAAACCCGGGCTGTGAACATCTAATGATGACATGGTAATGTTTATGTTTAAATTCACACAGTCAGAAAAGGAGTTTTGGAGTGTGGAATCTGTAAAGGCTTACATACTTTTTCTTCTGTTTCTATCAGTGCAATGTGACTGAACATAAATGGTTTCTCATTTCAACTCAGTAAGAGCCACCTTTTGCTTAGCTTGGGACTGGGTTGTGCAAGACGTGGCTGTTACAGAGGTAGATGGAGTTCTGGCAGTTGTTCTCTGCGAGGCACTGGCTTCATGGCAGTGCCTGGATTGCTCCCTGTGCAACTTCCTCAGCTAGGGAATTTTAGTAGGGAATGTTTTATTTACACCCAAGTTGAGCCTGAACAAGTTGAGATCCTGATGGTCCTTGGAGTGCTGAGCAAGGCAGGACTTTGATGATAATTGTTCAAATAGCTATGCCTTATGCAGCATGGCGTAACTCTCATTCCTGCTCTTTGAAGACTTTGGAAATTTGGAAAGCTGTTTACTAGTTCATGCACCAGAGCAGACTTGTGCCTGTATGAAGTCAAGAACCATTTCTGTGCATCTTGAAATGCACAGGCACCACATTGTTTATTCCACAAGCACTCCTAGTTTTCAGCCGTCCTACCCTTGTTTGCAGTTATGGTGGTGGGGGGGAAAGGGGGAAATGTCTTTCTCTTAACACCTGTTTGCTAATTGGGCTAATTTGTAGTTGGCAAAGCAGGATGAAATCTATCTCCTTGTTCTTTTTTAGGCCCTGGCATATCCAGCTATGAGAGTAGCCCTGGAGCTCTTGCCAAACCTCTTGATGACTGTCTGAATAAAGTAAAGGAGAGAATACCAGTTCATCTGCATAAAAACACTTCTGTTTATCTGGGGGCTACAGCTGGCATGAGACTGCTGAGGTATGGCAGAAACTTGAACTACTCTGTATGCATACTAGCATAGCACTCTGTGAAAACAGAATGTGAAAAATGTACTGGATGCATTTTTACCCACTGGAAATTGGCCATCTCAAAGAAAATGGAGCCCAGCCAATTTAATTTAATTAACTTTTTTGATAGTGGAAGCGTGTCTGCATAAAACCCCTCTATTATGCTGTATTGAAAAGAAACTTGCTTTATTTTGGAGAAGGCAAGGGTTTGATTTTCTCTTTCACATCTGTCACAAAATACAGTGTTACGTAAACAGATAATGTTTGTGCACATCCATGGGCAGCAAAGGCAGATTGAAGCTAGACACTGCATTCTGAGTGTGGATGTGATCTGATGTGATGTGGCTTTTGCAGTGTGTCTATGGCTTTAGCCTTGGCACAAACTGGCTTTATTATATTTTTTCTGTGGCTAAACAGAGCTGGAAGAGAGATTCCAGGGCTGCTTTAACCAGAAGCTGTCATATATGTCAGTTCATTAAGAATAAAGGTGTATATAAGGAGAAAAAAACCCACCCATGAACTTGCATGATAAAGAGTGAAGTTGGTACATACTGAGGGAATTGTTTGCTGAAACGATGCTGGAACTGGCTGTTCCCTATCATAAGCTTCCCCTTTAGGGAAACAATGTCTATTTCATTTATTAGGTGATTGTAGGAGTTTTCTTGAATTGCTAGTCAGTGAACAATAAACATGAAATTGCCTTTTCAGATGCTCAGTGTCTCATGTTTTGTGAATTGCTTAGGTTGCAAAATGAATCGGCAGCCAATGAAGTCCTTGCAAGCATTCAAAACTACTTCAGAGCACAACCTTTTGAATTTAGGGGTGCGCAGATCATAACTGGGCCAGAGGAAGGGGTGTATGGATGGATAACAGCCAACTATTTAATGGGCAATTTCTTAGAGGTGTGTGGAAAAAACTGCATGATTTTCTTTTCACTGTTTCTCTCTTATAAATGAGAAGTTTGAGAGGACATACCTCTTAAAGTGTCATAGTTGCAACTTCTGTTTTCCTCTAAAGTCTCTAAGAGGGTCTTTTTGTGGCAGTAATAGAGCAAACATAAATCAAAGAATATGTTTTTATGGGAATGGGATATGGCAAAGGTAAAATTGTTGATTCACAAAAAAGAGCTCTTCTCTAAACGACATTGGGTGCCTTACCTTAAACCAAAAAGTTAGATCACTCTTAAAAGCATTGGTATGTTAAGTGTGACAGGTGTTGATTGTCTGGACAGTGGTGCCAACTAAAGATCTTTTCTTCTGCTTATTTGCTGTCCCTGCCACCCTACTGGCAAAGCACCTGCCTGGCTTAGGGGTTTCCAAATTATTTGGCAGCGTTGCTCCCTTGTCTTAAGCAGACAAGACTGTTTGAAGCACTGAAGGTGGTCAAATATGCCTTAGCTGAGCAGAAGTCATTCATACACAGCTCATTCCAAGACTGTTGAAAAGCTGCAGGCTACGAGCAGTAGGCTGTGACACCAACTGTCTTGTGCAGACCAAGTGATACCAATATAGACAAACTCATGCTGTTCTCTAACTTGGAATAGGGTCAGGCAGGAACCTTATAGCAGAGAAGGAGCCAGATGTGTTGGAAGATCCCTTTTTTAGGCACAGGTATTCAATGTGATTTCATTCAGAGTAAAAGCTGAACCAAGATGATCCGCAATCACTAATCTGCATTTGTAGTAGGAGTGTGCTGCACTCAGCATCGACAGCACTTCTGCCAGATTGTCTAACTAGGCTGAAATCAATTTCAGTCTGTACTGCTGAATATTGCTAGCTGTCCTGACTGAGTGGTTCTTATCAGATCATGGCCATTAAATAAGAAGGAATTACTTGTTGGTACTGTGAGTGATAGCTCATGGTGAATGTGTTGATGACTTACAACGTTAAGAAAACAAGTACTGGAATCACCCATTCTGTAGGAGTTTCTCTCATTGTGTGCATTTCATGCAACAAAAATGGCAACATGAACTTCAAAGTGGTGTCAGTCTTCTACCAGATGAATTTTAATAATCCCAATATCAAATTCCATATGGCAAATTCATAAAAATAGACTTCAAGAGGCTGTGAAACCACTTTAGTCTAGAGAGTTCTGTGAAGAAATATGTGTGGAATATCACTAGTAGAAGAGAGAAATTCTGACCTTTCTTGTGACAACAGTCTCAGAGTCACATTCTGTGAGGGATTGTTTATGGGAATTTTTCACTGTAGAATTTTATGGTGAGTGTATTTGCTAGCCTACAAACCCCATCGTTTCCCTCATTGTGTATACATTCATCTCATCATGCTCATTGGGTAAATATTGACATAGATAATCATAGAAAACCTCTATTTGGCACTGTGACTACGTAGATCAAATACAGAATTTGGGGAATATTTTGGGTAATAGGGAAAAATGCCATCTGAATGGATCAGACTGCAGTTTCAGTGGAGAAAATGTGCAGATTAAGGGTCCTTGTTTTTTTGACTTTGATGGAGCTTTCATCTGACTTTTTTTGCATTTTTCACTTTCTTTTCACTCTATCTGTGTGATCTCTTAGTATTCTATTCCTTTAATATTTCTTCTAGCCTTGAAACAAGCAAATCTTGATACCATTTCCATCCAGATTTGTTCAAGTTCTCATGCATATCTGAACTTCAATTCCCTGCATTCTAGGATAGACATTGCTCTGGCTAATCCCATGCTTTGGACATTGTGCTGTACTATTGAGTTGAACACTATGCTTCATTTGTTTTCCCATCTTTAAAGATCTTTTCACTCTCTGAAAGTACATCCCTCTTACATAAAAACATCTGTATGTTTTCCTCATAGTTACTTTTTTTTTTTTTTTAAAGAGTGCAGGACAAAGAAGTGGGAGGGAGGTTTCAATAAGCAAAGAGTAGAAAAGCTTGAGGGGAGAAGAAGCAGATGATATTTCTAATTTGCCTTGTTTTTAATTTTACATGTAGAAAAACCTTTGGAGGACATGGGTCCATCCTTACAGAAAAGAGACTATGGGTGCACTGGACCTTGGAGGAGCTTCCACTCAAATTTCATTTATCCCTGAGGATCCTGAGGAGCACTTCAATAGCACCTTGCAAGTGAAGTTGTATGGTTACAACTACAATGTCTACACTCACAGCTACCAGTGCTATGGGAGAGATGAAGCTGAGAAAAGGCTTTTAGCATTGCTGCTCCAGGTCTGTTTAAGACCCTTTGCTATGTTGCTCTTGCAAGCGTTCAGTAATTGAGCAGGGTCTTAGGCTCATGTTCTCTTCCCTTTGCTGGAATCTGGGGACCCCAGTAAGAGCTCAGTTGTGCTTTGTTGTGGCCAAACACACTTAGGTTTCATACAAAGGACTTCATATTTGTTAAAAATTAGTAAGAGTACTGTGCCATTTGACAAAAAGAGCTTGAAAATATTTTGCTGATCTTGCCAATGAATTCTGGAGAAAGGAGTTTCTATGAATTATAGTGATCAGCAGTGTTGTGCTGACCAGTTATGTCAGTGAACAAAAATACATGCATCTGCAGTTTAAAAATACTCCTGTAGTTCATGCCAAATTTGGTCTTTCTTGCTTTTGACTAGTATTTATTGTTTGGGGTTTCTTGTTTGTTTTCGTTTGTTTCTTTTTCCTCCCAGAAATCAAATGCCAGTGCCAATGTGGATAATCCCTGTTACCCTCAGAACTATAACACAGCATTAACGATGAAGTACTTCTTTGGCAGCCTTTGTACACAGTCTCTGAGACCAGCAAATTACCACCCAAACCAGCTTGTGAATTTCCATGGAACAGGAGACCCAGGTCTGTGCCAGGAGATGGTTTCTTTATTGTTTAACTTCACTGCTTGCAGAGACAGAGAGGACTGTCCATTTAATGGAATACATCAGCCAAAAGCCAAAGGGAATTTTGTGGTAGGTTTGCAAACACAGTGCCTTTCTTTTTGAGATTGCTTGCTTTTGATTTCTGTAGTTCTGAAAGTAACCTGTCATCCACTCCTTTTCTATAGGCTTTTTCTGGATTCTACTATACAATGAATGCTTTGAATTTATCTGGGCACTTTTCCCTAGATGACTTCAATTCAAGTATGTGGTTTTTCTGTTCACAGAGCTGGGCACAGGTAAGTGGGTTGGTTGGTTATTGGTTGGTTGGTTGGTTGTTGGTGTTGTTGTGATTTTTCTTTTCCATTTTAAACCTCTAAAAGAGGGGTATAAAAATAATATGGACGGGTTATGTGTTCAGAACCTTTCAGAAGGTCTGTATGAACCTAGCAATTGTTTTTCCACTGTGCTTCAAACCATGTAGTATTTCTGTCACCCTTAACACTTGGAATAGGTTTCAAAATTTCATTTCACAGTTCTAACCATGCTGTAGAGATGACAGGGAAACTTTAGAAACCATAACATCCTCAATCTTCAATGTGCAGTTTTGTGTTTCTTTTCATTGTGTACTACATAAGCTATGTCACTTTTAGAGTCTTTCTCTTTCTGAATTCCTGTATCTAGTTGTCTACGCCTTTACTTGGCATTTCTGAAAAATGTTACTAACTTCTAATTAGAACCCAAATATTCTCTAGTTATGAAACCCCAAAGCATTTGCTTTTTCTATAATTAACATGTTTTTTTAAAAAAAACCCTTTTGTTTCCAGCTCCCATTTATGCTGCCTAAATTTGAAGAAATATATGCTAGATCCTACTGTTTCTCAGCCAATTTCATTTATTACTTGCTTGTTCATGGTTACAACTTCAATGCAGAAACTTGGCCACAGATACATTTTCAAAAGGAGGTGAGTAATAATAATTTTCTCTTACTGTCATTTTAATCCAAAGAGGTTGAGGAGGAGACAGAAAATGCAGCAGCCTGCAAAAACAGAATGGTTGTGAACAGCCCTAGTAAATGACTGTCAAATGTTTGGCATAAGAAAAAGCCACTTTTCAAACCTCAGGAGCAATCTCAGCCTGTTTTCAGGGGTTGCAGCATTACTTGGAGATGCTACATAGATTCTTTTAAAGAGCTTTAAGCAAAGATCAAACACTTGTGTTTTAAACATTTCCCCAGTATTTTGCTCTAGGCAGTGATCTGCCTAAAACACCTCACCAGTCAAGGTCAGTTTGAGCTAACCCTGCTCAGCCAGAGAGCAGAACTCTGCTTTGCTGTCTCCTGGCAGAGCCTTGGAGGAACTGGCAAAGCAGTCTGTAGTCAGTGAGTGGTGATGAAGCAACTAGGACAGTTTTCATCCTCACCCAGCTCATCCATCTGTACCATAATCTGGCTTTCTGGAATAAGAATGCATTTTGATGGGGTATTGCCTTTCAGTTGACAGAGAGAGAAGGCTTATAATATCTGTGTAAAAGATGCATTTATTTTCCTCTCTGCTACTGCACAAAGCCTTACTCTAAAACCCTATCCCAGACTGTCTCCTAATGTCCATATAGCTTGGAAATGCTTCAGCACTTGCATGCAAAACAAACAAAAAAAAAGGTTGTAGATGTTCATGGTGTATTCTTAAATCCCCTTAGATGCAGGGGATGCTGCCAAGCTGTGAATGAGAAATCAAAAGCAATGTTTTCTGAACAGTCATATCTATTACTCATGCACTAAGGAATCAAGTAGGATTTTCTTGCCTTATTCTGGCAGACAATCACTAGCAGCTCTGAAGGAGTGTCCAAATTTTAGCTGTCCCACCAGGAAAACTGCATAGAGTTTACCTTGAGATCTTAAATCTCCACTGGGCAGGGGGATGGGTGTGGATTTTTCTTGACATTAAATATATATTGTATTGTCCCCAGCAGATAGGAGAAGCCAGAAACAGCAAAATTTTCTTGCATTTATAGGCAGGACTATAAAAATACTGAGCAAAACAAAACCCCAAAAGGCTTATTTAAAATTAATACCTTTGTTGCCTAGATCTTACACTAGGGTAATCATGAAACTCCAAAAGGAAAAACTACATTCCTTTAATTAGATCTGCCCCTACTAAAATAGTAAGGTCTAATGTTGGCTGATCAGCTAAGCTGTCCCAGAGATAACAATCTCACTATGACTGGTGGGTGGGTTTTTTGTCTATGCTAGGAGTATATATTTCCTTTTAATTAGTGAACACGAGCAATGAAAAGAACCTTGGCCTAATGCTAAGATCTGAGCGAGATCCAGAGCTAGATGATTTGCAAAAATGAGAAGTTTTAAACCTAATGATGAGAGAGACAAAGGATAACTTAATGAAAAGAGTGGAAAAATGGTAAACTCTGTTGCTCAAACTAGAAGTAGGCTAAGACAGCAAAGCAGGAGGACCATGGAGCAAATATAAACATACTCCCTTTGCCACTGTCTCACCCATTCTGAAGTAGTTTCTCATTTATGTTTATTTTTTAAATGGAGGAGCCTAGTTTTGGTTCATTTGCTGGCACAAATACGGAACAAAAGATGATAAATAGAGTTCCTGCTTTGGGGACTTTATCTTGGCTTCCTCTTTGTCCATGTTGGTGAGATTCTGTGGGGGTTTTTTGTTTGCTTGAACTCAAATGGCACCTTGGGATTTGGCTAAGGTGAGGGGCTAATTTTAGGAATTAGCATAGTAGTCATGGGGTTTTTTATTTGTTTGTTTAAAATGTGTTTCCTGCACAGAAAATTGCATAAATGGCTGTCTGCATATAGACCACACATCTGTCTACCCATGCAATACCTGTGTATCACTTCTTTAAGCCCAGTGACCAATTTTATTACCATCCTCTAGAATGACAGAAAAAGGGTATTTTAAAATGGTTCTGTATCTCCTTTGTATATTTCACTAAAGATTTCTCCTTGCTAATTTAAAGGACAGGTGCCATTAACAGCAGTTGAGGTTTTGGAGTCTATTCCCTCTGACTGAAAATTCCATGGGAAAAGGACTCTTCTGTCTTTATTTCAGGTTGGTAACAGCAGCATAGCGTGGTCACTCGGTTACATGCTAAGCCTCACAAACATGATTCCAGCAGAAGGCAAGCTGATCCAGTTACCTCTGAAACCTTCTCTATTTGCTGGGCTCCTCGTGTTCCTCACAGCTACGGCACTGCTGTGTCTCCTCTTCCTCGTCTACCTGTGTGTTGTGTCGTATCGTCGGAAGAACATCCCTCACATTGAACACGTGTTTATTCCAGAATGAATGAACTCTGCTGAAGACAAAACAAAAAATTTATAGTGCTGTTAATCAGAACTTTAGTTTGTGCCCCATTTTTCAAAAATAAAGACAGCAAAAATTACTTCTGGGCCAGAAGCATAAATAGAGAAGATGCACAAAGGAATCCGTGATATGGTGAATTGGAATGCTTTTGAAATATTTTGGTAATTGTTTCTGTAAACCTAATTTGTCCAGTGTGCGGTAGAGAAAACATGGGCAGATACGTCACTTTGCTTTATAAGGGATTACTTGCATTTTCCTGCCAGGTATGGTGGAGGTTTTTTTTTCTTTCTTTTTTGTTCATTAACTCTGTGCTAACTGGTAAGCTCAAGTTTGGATGTAGTGATGGATTTGATCACAGTGGCAGTTGTTTAAGATAAAATTAAACAAGCCAGTAGCACCTGTGGGAGGTGGGAAGATGATAGCTGTCCTTGTGTGCAGTGCTGACACTAAAAGCCCTGAAGTAATCTAATTTCTGAAACTGAAACAAGCACTGGATAATGACAAGAACTGAAAGGAAGAGCTGTGATAGAATTGTTTCTATTGCTGTTCCAAATGGATTGATCCCCACCACAAAAAAGTGTGATAAACTGTCAACACCTCTCAGGACTCTCGTGCCTGTCTTAAACAGAGCTGTATCTTTTGGTACCATGGAGAGCCCAAAATGCCTCTGGTCTGGTACATTTGCTTTGGAGGTGGAACACAATGCTTTCATACTTCAGTGACTGAATCTAAATTTAAATATCTCATAGTTGCCTCCAGAAGATACTGGAGTTTTCAGTGTCCTTTTCTAACTTTCAGAGGAATGCTTTTTGTAGGCTCTCATACTGAAACCCTGACCTCTATACCCCACATATTGTTGGTCTCAGACAGTGGCAGTCTGTACTGATTTGACATGTATGTATTATTTCAGCTGTCTGCATAGAGTCTCAGATCTGAATATTCCATTAACATGTTAAGCCCTTCTTTCAAGGCCAAGAGGAACAGGAGCCAGTCTCCAGGCCAGCAAAACACCTTTTCTCTGTGGGTTCAGGAACGTATTGCTGGAGTTGCACTCATGGCTCTAGTGCCTTGGTCAGCCTTTCCACTGTCCTTCAGCAGCACTGGGATCCACCTGGCAGATGCTTCTGTCAAACATTTTGACTCCAGAGCTTTCCTACAAGTGCTGCTGCCTTCATGCAACAAACAGCTGGCTTCCTTGAAAGCCTAGGCATTCTTCACCAAACCTCACACTCCTTTAAATCATAGGACTATCTCAGCTTCATCTATTCCCAGTACTGATTAGGGGATAGATAGCAGAACAGTGGCCAGTATTTTTACCTATAAATAATGTTTTTAATTTCAGTCTTTTGTTTCTCTATCACCTTCTTACTTATGTTTGGTTGTGGGGTTGGTGTTTCATTTTCTTTTGTGTTTTTTTCATAGGTTGACAGGTGATTTGAAGGGAGCTAAATATCTTTTTAAATGAAAAAAAGAAAAAAGTGATTTTTCAAGCAGATCAATAGGGCTTTGTTCCTTCTCTATTGATACACTGCTAAGTCTTGTCAGTCTTACTGGAGCACAATAAAGTATAAGATATTATAAGATGATGAAGAGTTCTGTGCCATCAAAGTTATATCTGATAAAGTATAAAATTACTTCAGAGTGCATGGATATTACAGAGGCTGGCATGAGATGTTTTGTGTGATGGATCTGTAATTGCAGTTATGGGTGGAAAAAAACCCAGACAGCTGGATGAGAGCATTAAAATGTTTTCTTTAGTTGCCAAATTTCTGTGGAAAATTGTATTCTGGAATATTTACTTGCCCTACAAAACACTTGTTTTGTGAGTGGCAGAGCCATTCTGATGTGGTTTTACACAAATGGAACACACTCAGTCTCTACAGAACTGGCAGCTAAAGAACAAGTAAATTTGTTCAAAAACCATTTGGACTTCCAGATGTACTGGAACAGTATCTGTTCAAAGAATCAAATTCTCCCTGTGAATCATGTGTTTTGCTTTTTAGTGGTTCCCTCTTGTCCTTATGTATATAGTCTCCCACAGTGTCACCAGGACACCCCCCTGCTCAGCCGTACCTCTCCTGGCAGTTTCAGATGGGAAAGGTGAGGGTGTTGAACTTCCAGCCAAGCAGCTCCAGTGACCACAGCCAACTCCTCCCCAAAGTGTGAGCTGGAAACAGATCAACAGGCCAGATCCCTGTCCTGCTGTCTAGAACCAGAAAGGATCTCTGGGAGAGACAGGGAAGATGACAACACTTGGGAATATGTACAAACCAGAGGTTATTTCTCTTTTTATACTCTTCAGTGCCTGCTCATGAAGATTAATAAAATTATGAAAAGTTAAGCCAAGTGTACTTTTTATTTTTAGCGTGTTTTTTCCCCCTCTACCAGTATTTTCATGCTGGTAGAAAAGCTATTGCTAATAGAGGAGTAAGAGATCTCTGAAATGCTGTTCTAGGGGGTGGAAATTTGCAAGCTGCAAAACTGATCCAGGTTCTGAAGTGGACAGGACTCATTATCTCTTGAATGCCACATTCTCAGCAAGGAAATCCTGATGGTTAAAAGCAAGCCATTATTTTTTTTTTCTTTATATATATATATATATATACACATATATATATATAAAAGCTACTTGTTCACTGATAAGGTCTCCTTTCCTGCTGATTAGGCTTGAAAGTTGTGGTAGTGTCACCCCAGCCAGCAACCAAGCCCCAGGCAGCTGCCTGCTCACTCCCCCACCACAGGATCAGGGTGAGAATGGATGGGTAAGAGCTGGAAAACTCATGAGTTAAGATGACAACAATTTAGTAGGAAAAGTAAAAACCACACACACAAATAAATAAAAACAATTAATTCATTGTTCCTCATGGGCAGGCTGCTGTTCAGCCATCTCCAGGAGAGCAGGGCTCCATCATAGGTAGTGGCGACTTGGGAACACAAACATCATCACTCCAAATGTCACCCCGCTTCCTCCTTCTCCCACCTTATAAACTTATGGTGTTGTAAAGTCTGGAATATGCCTTAGGTCAGTTTGGGTCACCTGTCCCAGCGGTGTCTCCTCTCACCCTCCCATGCACTCCCCAATTCCTTGCCAGTGTGGCAGTGCGGAGAGCAGAGGCGGCCTTGGCTCTCTGCGAGCCCTGCTCAGCAACAACAAACACATCTCCGTATTAACAACTGTGTTCAGCACAAATGCAAAACACAGCCCCACACAAGCCACTGTGAAGAAAGTTAACTCTACCAGCCGATTGCGGCACTAAATATAACTGTAACCTCTTACATCAAAGACGATTCTGACTTAAGCCAGTCTCGGGGTATTCCAGGCCCTGCAGGACAGGGCGGGCTCCTGGCGGGCACTGGAGGACCGCAGAGAGGGACAGGATAATGCAGTGCTTATGGAGGAGGGTGGGACCTGCAGGTTGTTAGAGAAGAACTGATCCTTATGGAAAAGGCCTCCTGCCGCCGGGGAGCCCGACAGGGGGATACAGGGAGAGCAAAGCACGAGCAGGATTGCGCGGGACACCACAGCGCATGCGCGCGGCGGAGCCACGGCCACGGCGCGCGTTCCCGCGGCCGCCCCGCCCCGCGCAGGCGCAGCGGCGGGGCCGAGGCGATTTCCGGGGCCCGGCGGGGCCACCCCGCCCTCTCTGCTGCCGCCGCCATCATGGTACGTGCGGCCGGGCCCCGCTCCGCCGGCCCGCCGGGCCCGCCGCGCTCCCGCCGCCTCCCGCCCGCCGCCACGGCGCTCCCGACCGCGCCTCCCTGCCCCGGCACCCGCGGCGGCGGCGGGGAGGCCGCGCCCGCCTCACCCATGCCCTCCTCACCCGCGCCCGCCTCACCCGCGCCGGGCCGCGGCCGCGCTCCGCGTGTTGTGCGGGCTCGGGCAGGGCTCGGCCCGGAGCGCGGCGGGACCGTGGCCCCTTTGCTCGAGTGTAGGGGTTTCGTGCAGTTGGAAAGCTTTCCAGGAGCTATGGGGAACTTATAGGAAAGATGGGGTAGGACTGTTCACAGGAGCATGTGGTGGCGGGGTAGGGGGAATGGCTTCAAAGCGAAAGAGTAGGTTTAGATTAGATAGTAGGAAAAAATGCTTTACTGAGGGGGTGTTGAGGCACTAGAACAGGTTGTCCAGAGAAGTTGTGGATGCCCCATCCCTGGAAGTGTTAAAGACTTGTTTGGATGGGGCTCTGAGCAGGCTGCTGAAGTGGGAGATGTCCCTGCCTGCGGCGGGGCAGTCGGGACTGGGCGATCTTTTAAGATTTCTGTCCGACCCAAACCATTCTGTGATTTTTTGGGGGAGCTCTTTTAAAGGTTCTCAGAGCCACGAATCTGAAAATGGCCTTGAGTGCGTTCTTGCCTAACTCTGTCCATTCCTGCTTGCTCTCTCAGGTGTTCAAGCGCTTTGTGGAGATCGGCAGAGTTGCCTTCATCTCCTTCGGGCCACATGCTGGCAAACTGGTGGCCATCGTGGATGTTATTGACCAAAACAGGGTAAGTCGTGAGTGCTCCACCTGTATCTCCTCCTTTCTGCCTTAACAGAAGCTTGTGTTTTCAAATGAGTAACTGATAAAGGGATAGGATCTAACAGCTATTGTATTTGAAACGTTTAGGAGCATGATTTTTCCTGCCAGCAAGTGATACATCCCCCTCTTTGCTGTGTTTCCTTGGTGTAGAAGTGGACAAGGGATGTCATTTGGAGTCTAAAGTTTATGAATGGAATGGCATTATTGTATGTGTAAAGTGAATATTTGGCCTAGGGGACTCTTCCTGTGCACATCTTAGTTTTGTGGGCCTTTTTTTTTAATTCAGTTTGATTTTATGTCAGAGGCAGGCCTTTAAAATTCTTTCTGTAAAGCTTTGGTTGTGCAGGCAAGACTTAACAATCTGCACTTTTGTCTGCATAATATGCGTTTCAATTTTGGATCCGGGTTGTCAAGATACTGTTCACACATTATTAGAAAGCACCTGTCCAAATCAAATGCAGTGGTAAACCTGCTGCAAACCCCCACCTTTGTTTCCCTTTTTCAGGCACTGGTGGATGGCCCCTGCAGTGGTGTCAGGAGGCAGGCCATGCCCTTCAAGTGCATGCAGCTGACTGACTTTGTCCTCAAGTTCCCACACAGGTGAGTTGGCATTTTTCTTGACCTCTATACAAAACACTAGTGCTGTCACTTGATGACTGATCCTTGCTAAGTCTAGAAAGTTCAAACAGTAGTGGAGTAACAGCAAAAATTTGGCAGACTGTGATATCACTAAGTTTTCATTGCCAGTGTTGGCTGATAGCTGCTGTTCAGGAGCAAAGGAAGTCTCACAGCATCTCACAGGTAGTTCTGTGGTGGATTGTGTGGAAAAAGCAAAGAAGTGCTGCTGCAGCTTTGCTTTTGCTACTGTTTAAGTCACCTTCAGGCATTAAATAGATTGACTGCCTACAGAACTACACTGGAATTGCAGGAGGCTGAACTCATTCTGTTCTTTTAGCTCAGTTAGTGTATGAATTTCTGTAATTTAGAATCAAAAGGACAATGATTCTGATGCTGAAGCAATGCTAGAAAGAGCTGCTCATTTGAGCAGTGAGGTGGATTGGGAGCAGGTCCCAGAGATCCATGATCAGTGGCACAGGGTCTGGTTGGAGGCCTGTCACTTGTGGTGTCCCCCAAGGTTCAGTACTGGGCCCAGTGTTGTTTAACTTACTCATCAGTGCTTGGATGAAGGGGCAGATTGCTCAGCAAGTTCATTGATGACACAAATTTGGGAGGAGTGGCTGATATCCCAGAGTGCTGTGCTGCCATTCAGAAGGATCTTGGGCTGGAGAGACAGCCAAAGAGGAAACTTTAGAAGTTAAACAAGGGCAGGTGCAGGGTCCTGCAGCTGGAACAATAATCCTGAGCACCTGTACAGGCTTGAGGCCACTTGCTGGAAAGCAGCTCTGCAGAGAAGAGCCTGAGGGTCCTGGAGGACAACAGGCTGTCCCTGACCCAGCAGTGTCCTTGTGGCCAAGAAGTCCAGTAGTATCCTGGGGGCATTAGGAAGAGTGCAGCCAGCAGGGTGAGGGAGGTGATCCTGCCCTGGTGAGGCCACACCTGGAGTGCTGTGTCCAGTTCTGGGCTCCTCAGGACAGGAGAGATGTGGATCTCCTGGAGCTCAGGTGACCGAGCACTGGAAGAGGTTGCCCAGAGAGGTGGTGGAGTCTCCCTTGCTGTAAATACTCCAGAACCCGCTGGACAATCCTGTGCCATGTGCTCTGGGATGGCCCTGCTTGAGCAGGGAGGTTGGACCTGGTGACCCCAGTGTGGTCCCTTCCAACCTGACCTATTCTGGGATTCTGTCAGTTCTAGCAAAGCATTTATTCAACAGAACGTTAATTAGGCCACAGAGATGTATGTGACATTGACTTGAAGTAAGGTGTCTGAAGTAACATGGTACAGTCATCTCCCCTTGAATGAAATTTGGGAGGCCAGCATCAGGGAGAACCTTTTTTTAATAAAGACTGTGAATATGATTTCGTGACTGTTCCAATGCAGCGCCCGTCAGAAGTGTGTGAGACTTGCCTGGGAGAAGGAAAATATAAATGAAAAATGGTCAGCGACAAGATGGGCAAAGAAGATTGAAGCCCGAGAAAAGGTAACAGTGTTTCACTGGATGAGGAGTACGTGTCCTGCTCCCGCTTTGTAAAATTAGGTGCAGTCTGAAGGCTGCATGTTTTCAATAGTAAGCTAGGATTAAAGATAGACAAGGCATAGGCTTTTAACTTACCAGCTTAAACTAATTGTATTTTAACAATGAATGTCGTTTTGTTCAGTTATTTCTGTAAGAGTCTCTTTCCCTGCTCCTCTGTTCCTGCATCCTGGGATGGCGCAAAGGCCTTAACTTGTGAGCTACTTCCAGAAATGCAGCTAAACCTCATTTGGAGATGATCAGTTACTTTTGGAATGCTGGGTTTTATTACCTGTATATATCAGAGTTTCATGACTGATTCCTTTCACACAGAAAGCCAAAATGACTGACTTTGATCGCTACAAGGTGATGAAAGCGAAGAAAATGGTAAGTGTTTGAGTGCTGCTTCTTTATGGGGTTAATGCTTGTAGCGTTCACTTCAGAGTCACTTTCTAACACATCCAGTGCTAGTAGCCTTACTTTCACAACTGGCTTGGGTTATGGGTGACACCATGGGTGTGAATGCCTTGAATTTTCCCTGCTTCTTTGTGTGTCACCACTTTCTCGTCTGTAATTGGTCAGACTTGAACTTGTATAATCCATCTGTGAATCCTCCCAAGTTGCAGCTGAGGAAGGAATTGCCTTGCTGATAAAATCAAATATTCTGGATGGGTTGCTGTTAATATTTCACTCTCTAATGAAAATCATTACACATGAAATATTGAGATGTCTTAGCTACCAGCCAGAATGATAATGTCCACTTGGTAGATTGGAACAGTTTTAGGTGGAATTTGACATTTCAAATATTATGCATGGTAAAGAATGATAATGAAGAGGCAGAATCTGAAAGCTTAGAATTTGAATTAAGGCACAGTATTTGAACTCATGCTCTTTTCATTCTGATAAATTTGTAAACATTTTCTTTTTTTTTAACAGAGGAACAGAATCATCAAGCATGAAATGAAGAAGCTCCAGAGGTTGGCTTCTAAAAAAGGCAAGAAGCCAGGGAAGCCAGTGAAGGCGACAAAGGGCAAAAAGCCAGAGAAGGCACCCAAGGCTAAGAAGCCCGAGAAGGCACCGGCCCCGAAGGCACAGAAGGCACAGAAATAAAATGAACTTCTCATTATGTGTAACTCTGTGTCCTTGTTCTGATTTTAAAATTACAAACATTTGATTTAAATTGTCATCATACGTTTGTTTTTATTTCTGACCAAGAGTTGCTGTCTGTCTCATTTTTTTATGTCCAGGTGTTGGATTCTAGTATTCCCCAGGAACATGCAGAAATGGTTTTGCCATGCTATGCCCATTACACTATACCCAGTGGCAGCTGAAATAATTGCATTCCCAGTTATTTGAAGTAGGTCAGATCCTGACATTTAAAAGCAGTCCATTATTGGAATTGGTTGGGAATGTACAAAGTTACTTGCACAGTCTTGAGTGTAAAATACTTGAAAAAATTACACTAATAGTTCTGTATAAATTCAGGCATATGCTGAAAGGATGTGTTCTGTTTAGAAAACAAGAATGTCAGTATTTGAAAGACTTGACAAATTGTTCAAATACTAAATTATTTTCTAAAAAACTTCCACAATTTTTTAAGTAGTGACCTGGAATACTTGGATGCTTCATATATTAGACACCATCATTGTCCTGTAAGCAGTTACAGTAATTTGTGGTGTATTAAGATGGAAATTGTTGGCATGTATTTCAGTATGTTTTCTTTTTGGAAAGTTAAAGGGTAAGGTTTTGTGTCAAGACCTGAGATTAACTCCCAATTCCTTAAACTATGCAGCATATAATTTCCACTAATCAAACCCATCAAGTATAAGGGACCTAAAAATGAGTTTGTCTGAAACACCGAACTGCTCAATTTATCTTTGCATTATAAAATAATGTTTACAAATCTCAGTGTCGGCATCCATGTAATTTCCTGTGTTTCCTCCTGTAGTTTCTTGGCAGGAGATACATTTTCTTCACATTGAATGGAGAAATCTTGTAAGTCTGAAGTATCCAGTAATTTGAAAGCAAATTACTTTTTCAGTCAAATATAAATTGGAGGAGGAAGTCTGTATTTTAAAGAATGAGGGTTGTGAGACCTTCATATTGTCATCTACATACTCAAATCTATGTTGCCAAATACACTGATAAGCAGATGTTGTTAAAAAGTTGTGCTTTAACTCTACATGGTTAGTGCTGCTTATTTCAGCCAGCATTAGGCATACCCAAGCACTTAGAAGTACACAGTGTTGTCTTGAGCTATTTATGTACTCTTGGAAATGAGTTGAAACACATGGTTGATAGGAAGGGATATAACTGCTAAAGGAAAAAAAATCAGAAATTATGCAAATTGGGACTAAGCGCCATGTTCAAGTGTCTGGAGACCTTGATTTTAAATTGGATTTTGAAGTGATAAAATCCACCTACTCTGAAACTCTTGAAAGTAGCTTCAAAGTTCTGTCAACCTGGAGGTCCTTTAAGGTGAAAGATGTGTCCCTTACTGATTTTTTTATGTACTATACTGTTAAGCTTAGTTATATAAGAGTGAGGGGAAAAGATGGTAAAAGTGCCTGTAGAGAAAATAGACGTGCCTTCGATCATAAGGAGCTCAGAAACATTTTTTTCTACACCATTTACTCATTTTTAAAGGTACTGTCTTCCCCAGAACATCTTGGCTATGACTGCAGTTTAACCAGTGTTTTTACTCCTACCACTCGGATTGTCCTGAAGAGGTTTTATATGTGGTGTATAAAACACGTGTAGAGGGTTGTGTCTGCCTTAGCACTGTGCCACAAGAGCAGGGCTTTAAAGATGTCGGCACTGATGGGGGCAGAGAGTGTCCTGTGCCTTAAAAGAAAGCTGGGCTCTGTAACACCACACCTGACAAGCAGGACTTCTGCCAAAGTACTGTATTTACTATTTGGCCAAGAGGGGAAAAGAGCAATAACAGAATATATTGGAGTTTGGTGCCTGCACTGAGCATTTTCTGCCCTGGTGTTCCATCTCAGCGGCATTTGGTGCTCCTTTCAGCAACTCATGAAACCTCTCTGAAACCTGCAGGTCTGTACTGTGGGCAGGCAGTACACCTTCCTTTTAGTCCACGGGCATTGTCCAGGCTGGTTCTTCCTTTTTGTAAAGCTATGGGGAGAACGAAAAGCTACAGGAGTGCAGTTTATTTCTGAGGGTTACCACACGATGGCAACGTTTGCTCTTCAGAAGGTTCTTCCTAAGGCCAGGCAGTTGTGCCGCCTTCCCGTGCGAGGAATGGTGCCAAACAAAAGGGATGGCACAAACACTTGAGAGCAGTGGACGTTTTTAGCCAATTCTTTATTTTGCCTTTATAGTTGACTAAGGTGTGCTTTGCTGGACTATGGATATGCTTTTTAACTTGGTGGAGCTGAGCATAAAGAAATGGGGTCTGCTGTTTAGAAAGAGCTTGAGGTGAAGTCCCCTGTGTTTGTTGTCTCACATCACTTCATGCAGAATGTGTAGTGGGCTTGCTGGGGGCAGAGCAGGACATTTACCCCAGCCTTGAGATCAGCAGGTAACTGCTGTATTTCCTAAACTGATACCAGTAGTTGGCAAACCCAGTCCTGATCTCTGTGCTGCAAAGTCTGGAAGGCATGAGCAATTCTAGGAGTAGGATTGGACTCCTTGGCGTGATCTGTAGTTAAAAGGTGTTAAATCTGCTATTACCATAGATCAGACACAGTTCTGGGCCAACTGATTTGCTGGTGATGCATATTTCTTCTTGGAAAATGCTGTATTTGCATGATTTTGGCTCTTGACTAGCATGCCTGTTACTGGGTTTGGCATCTGAATGTGTTTCAATTTTTTCATTGAGATGTAATAGACTTGAAAGAGAAATCTCTGCATTTACTGATGGACTTGTGACAAATCTGGTCTAATTTATAGCTCTATTTTATCTTGCTTCAATTATAGTGCCCCTTAAATGTTTCCAGCCCCTTAAGGTTTATCTGCTTTTCTCCTGCACACACTGATAAAGTGTCTCTGAAAGCTCCACGTGCCTGCCTTTTATCAAGATGAAGGGGTGCTAATTTCTATTCACAGCATTATTGGTATATAAGTAAGTACAGCTTGCAAGGAAGTGGTAAGTGGAGCAAATTACAGGGATGACTGTGCGGTCTACTCATTTCAGGTCGTCAGCTTTTTGTTATTTCATTCTATAATTCTGGGGGGACAGAGGGGGGCTGGGTTGGTTTGTTTGGGGATTTAATTTGGGAATTTTTTATGTTGTTTTGAGTTTGAAGTTGCATATACTATTGTCACAAGTATTGATACACTTGAGTTTGTACTGGCATTTCCTTCACTGAAGCAAAAAGATCATCTTTCACGAGTTTAGACAACCCCTGGTTGTCCTGCAGTCCTTGTCCCTGCCTTGACACAGGTTCTGTGGGTACTGGTTATGTACCCACATGCTTTTCCCTGCACAAGCTTCATTCCTGGGGGGTGTGCAACTTTCATGGTGTCCTTAAGTGGGAATGTGTCCCAACCTTCACTTTGTGTAACTGTCCCTGTATTATATTCTTGTTTTTAATAAACAATGAGTTGGTCATCTCTTCCTCACCTCCCTTTAAGTAATGATAAAACTGAGTGGGCTCCAGGCAAACTCTTCACCTTTCTGACAAACTCTCCACCTCCTCCATAAACTTTCAGACCACTATATGCATCCAAATTAGAGAAGTCTTCCACCTGCAGTCAGCTATTTGTGCTGGTCACCAACATAAAAATTATGCCATTGCCACCAGCACAGAGCCACCTCCTCCTTCCTAAAGTGCATTGAGCCAGTTCTTGTTACAGAGGAAGTACTTTTTAACATTTCCCTGGTGATCCCTGGTTGGAGGGTATTTTTCAAGATTATTTAGTTCTGGAAGTGTTCCTCACACATAGTGAGGAGAGGCCCTGACCTGCTCATCACAGCCCTCAGCAGAGCCGAGCTCTTCCCTCACATCTGTTTTGGGCTGCTGGGGGAGCCACAGGTGATGTTTCAGAGCACTGTGCCGTGATAAAGGTTTATGTGGCAGGATCTTATTAGGAAGCTCTGATGAAGATGAGAGATGCTTCAAAAAAGTCATGGTGTGCATATTTAAATAGCATGAAAGAATATTATCTTTGAGATCTGCTGGAGCTTTACCTAAGGACACAGTGGGAGAGCACAACATCTGAGTATTTTTCACAGTAACTCACCAGTCAAGACTTTTTATAGCCACTGTTTGAGCCTCCTATTTACAAAAGAAGGGGCCACTTCTAGCTGTGTTATTGCCACAGTCAGGTGCTATGTAAAAATGTTTAAAGAAGAGATGGAAAATAGGCTTGAGGGCTTTTTCCTTCTTCCTTCTTTTCCTCCCTGGAATCCTTGAATAACTTTACAGGGAGGGGTTTCTTCTTTGTTTATCTTTTATTTCTACTGCTTGTCTCATTCACATTGCACATGTGAGTCTTAGCTCATCCTGAAAGTCTCTGTGGATAATGCAAAAATAATCAAAGTTCACGGCATAATGAAATAAATTAAGTCTGACTAGCTGAAAGTGGCATCATTTTTGCTTGCTTAAAGCATTTTTCAAGGTCCAGGGAGAGGCTGACAAGCTGCTGCTATTGGTGATGCATGCAGATCCTCATCCCAGATGTGAACAGGCTTCCTCAACTCCTAGACACCTGAATGTGACCTTGGAAGGAAGGGTGTTCACACTGAACATGCCAGCTCTCTGCTGGCAGTGCAGCAGGTCTAGATGGGAGGCAGAGTTGCATTTAAATGTCAATGCAGGCAATTGTGGCACAGGACAATTATTCCAACAGGAGACTGAAAAGCATCCACATAGTCCATAGTGCAAAATAATTTCTAGCATCCTATAGAAAATTTGAGGTTGTGGTCAGAAGAACGTCCTGGTGCCATGCCACAGGATGAGAATGCTCAGGGTCACAGGCACTGCCTAACAGCCCTGGGTGGTCACTGCTCAGACAGGAAATTCAGTGTCTTCATGGTCCTTGGAAGGAGAATATGCCCAACAAGCTGGACCCTGATAATCTGACCTTTATTTCTGGCCACTCTACTCAAAACTTTCAACAGATTTGGCTCCAGGGCTATTGCTTTGTGCCATTAGCAGTTGATACGATGCCATCCCTGAGGTCAAGGACAGGATGAATTCTCCATGGGTTCAGTTCCCTCCTCTCTTCTCCTGTGCTGCTCTACTGAGAGTGACAAAGGTTCACTGCCTACTCACTCTCCTGTCTGAAAGTTTCCAGAACCTAATCCTCTAATTATTAGAAACCTTCCAATTGTCAACCTAAATTTATTCATGACCAATTTATAACCAGGAGGCTCCACTTCTTGCTTCTGTAACTGCAGGGCTGTCAGGAAAGATTCATGAGCCCATATGTTGGTCAGACCCTATTTTCAGCAGCCACAATTCAAAGCTCTCAGATTAAATACTGCCTGATTGCTCCATGTGTTAATGCATACGCTTTCCCCCATCCTGGCATCACAGTGACAGAGGACTTTCCCTAGTGCAAAGGTATGTACACAGCCAATAGAGTGTCTTTGTGGTCCCAACTCAAGCATATGCCAAGAACTCCTTCCAGGAAAAGAAACAGATTGCTTCTGTCTTGTTTTCTCTCTTTTTTGGGGGGTGGAAATGTTCCATGCATCAGTCTGTATTCATTTTCCCTTGTTTCTGTGTGATCCTGTAGGTTAGAGCTGGAGGTTTGCTGAGGAAAACAAGGTTATGCTCTAAGGAAAACAAAGTCATATGCTAGCTTGATATCCCCTGGGCTTGGGACACTGGCACACAGCCAACCCAGGAGGGCAGGCTCTGCCCTCAGGATCTGGCCTGTTCACATGCAGAGGTAGGAATTGACCTCTGGCCGGGTCTGGGAGAGCCACAGTCACACTCTGTGGGGAGGCAGAGCATGCAGCACCCATAGCTGCTAACATGAATCTCAGGCAGCAATGCTCTGTGCTCCCACCTGGCATTGTCTGTGCTCTCTTTCAGGCTTCCTGCAGCTGCCTGCAGATTTAAGCCATGCAGGGAGCTCTGGATGGTGCAGGAGAACTTGTGTCCACATTGGCCCTGTCTGTGAGGTATAAGAGCAGGCAGGGATGAGCTGAGCTACTCCCTGCAGAGCCCCACCACACCTCCTTTTCTCTCCCCAGGCGCCTCCAGAGTAAGATGAGCTTGAACAATTCCTATTCAGGAGGCCAAGGGAATCAGCCATGCAGCTCTCTGAATCCCCAATACTAAATCTTAGCCCCTCTAAGCCCAAATAACTTGTGCACTAATTTTGCAACTCTTCAGGAATTATTTTCTGTGGTGATACAGAGTTTCCAGTGACTTTTCCTGAGCACCAGGAAAACACCTGAGCACCATAAGTGTGGTAGCACTGATGCCTTAAGTTTTAGCTTTCATATTTTCCAGATTCCGTACTGCATTAGTTTGTAACTCTGAACTTCTTATAAAGTGTTAGCAACTTCTCTTCACAGTTTAGTTAAACAAAACAATCCCTTTCCAGCCTGAGAACCAATGACACCATTGCGACTTCAGGCCCAAAATGTGTAAACAACAGTGAATTGAGGAGAGCAAACTGTAAGCATGGAACTTCATAACCTGAAGCTGTAATTGGACAATTAACTCCAATATGTAAATGGACTAAAGCTTATAAAAGTGTGAAAATGTGTGACCCATTGTCCATCTTGTGTATAGCCTCAGCCAGGCTCTTGCATTGCCCAAGGTATATTCTTTGAAGGCCTTTTTAATAAATACCTACTTTATCCCTTTAATACTGTTCTAAGTAGCCTCTCAAGGCATCAGCACAAGTGGATGGCTAGGCAAAGCCTTTGTTAAGACGAAGTGAGGAGCTGTAAGTGTAAGGATTGCCAGCTAATGTGGTTTCATGGTCAGTCACACTCATCACCTTCCCGAGGAGACCATGGCATCTGTGCTGGCAGGGCACATCTGCCTTTGGGTGTCTCCAAAGCAACGGACACAGCACCATACACCCTGTTTATTTTGCAAGCAATATAATTTACAGGGACTGCTTTACATATTAAATGAGAAACTGTCTCAACAACAGATCTCAAAATGAGACATCAGTGCTAAAGCTTTTGTCTGCAGTGGGGTGGAATTGTTCTTCATCCAACAGCCTGTATTTTCAAACAGTGATCAAGTTAAGGATACACAGACACACACGCATTTATTTGCTAGTGAAGACTGCAGATGGTGCAGGATTAGTGGGATACTAAATAACAGAGATCTGAATCTCTTGATTTACATGGTGACAGTCCAAAAAAACCCCAAACCTGGTGTTTCAGAGTCATTGGAGTGCTGGGGTTTGTATCTAGAAAGGAGAAAGAGAGAGGATGAAAAGATAAGGCTTAAGAAAGGGGGATCCCTGCCTTGGGAAGGACTGAGTGAAGAGGACAGAGGAGTCTGGGTTGAAATACAGGTAGAAAGTCAGTGTTGAAGTTCAAGTTGTTACATCAGCTGCCAGGAGCAATGGAACACAGTGGGATGGAACCCTGTTGGGACACCCATGTTGTGCCACCTGGAAGGTTCACCCTCTCCCATGGACTTGGGATGCCACAACATGGCTGGACTGTCAGTGACTATTTTCTCATGGGGCTGAAGTTCAATTGTTTTCAAAAGCTGGTGGAGGGTGGAGGCTGAGACCCTTGGTGATGCAGAGTGGTTGGCTTTTCTTGCAGGAACAGGCTAGGAAAAAGTTTCTTCTCTAATAACACAGCAAATGTCTTTGACACAGAGGTGGTAAGATTTTTCTTCTAGCTGAACACAGGAGAGCTTTAAAAGTAGCCCTTAGAAATTAAAAAATGAAAAGAGAACTCTAACTCATTTGACCTCATGTTCTGTAAAAACAATACTGTGTTCTGAGAAGCGATTCAGAGTTTGTAGCATTTATCTAAAATGTTAAGTTGGAGGAATGAGTAATCACCTCTGAAGGACTTAATAACTCTTTGTCCCTTCTTCCATGTGCTTGTGCTTGAGTCATGACAACAAGGAGGATACAATAGGTATTTGTGGGAAGTATAAAGCCTGTGCACTGAGGGAACGTGTGGTTCTCCACAGATGTTATTGTTTTCTCTGGCATCTTAAACACTGCTTATAAAGGATTACTCTCCCTTCAGGATGTGACCTCTCTGCCTTTTGTCTTGAGTCAGACAAATGGTGACAAAGGCATCCCAGCAGCATTAATTTACTCTAATTACTGCATTGGGGGTGTGCAGCTTCTTCAGCATATTTATGAAAATTCAGTGCATTCCATAAATGACTTGGGTGGGCTTATTTCCATGTGAACAATGAGGAAAACCTGAGATGCACGAGTCGTTCCCACACACAGTGAACTGAAAGAAATCAGCCACATCCAGGTTTTTCCTCTGAATTAGGGATTCTGTAGGGATACTGATTGGGGAAGTGGGGCGTGGGTTCATGTCACACTTTGAAACCAGATGCAAAACTCACTTTTGCATCTTGCACGTTTCTCAGCATCTTCTGTGTCCCAGTGCCAGACCCAGTCTGAGCCCAAATATTTCTTCACTCTGCTTGATCCCTATAGCCTTAATTTCCCATCTCTTTCACACCTCCTGCAAAGAAAGGGTGAAGTGCTAGGGTTTCCTCTACAGTTCCTTAGTAAAGCACTGAGACCCATTATCAACAGATACAGGAGACAGTGGGGTGGGAAGGGAAGAGAAATTTGAAGGCTTTCTGAATAGCTTGTTTTTAATCAGTGCTTGATAGGTATGATTTATCTGGACAGGGTTTGGGTATCAGAAATTCATTCAAGCTTATAATTATCTTGGCAGATGTGAAAAGTCATATTCATAGCCCCTCAAACCCATTAGAGCCTCACACTTTTCTAAAAGGAAGAAAAAAACCCTTCAGCTTTACTTTCTGAGAGGCAGAATAACTTTCCTTGACAGCTCTTGAAATCTGTCCCCTTTCCACTGCCTGTGTTTAGTTCTCAAGGGAGAAATGAATGCAGGTCCACTGGGACAGAAAGGGAAAGAAAGAAATATTTCTGGGAAAGAAGAAGAAGAAGAAATCAGCCTATTTTCATCCCTCTGCAGCAGACATTTCTTTATGAGGACAAGCAAGTGGAAAGGCAAGTCAGTCTGTATGAAATGGAGTCAGGGTTATACTAGAAGATTTTGCTAGTGCCTACAGTCATCTGAGGGAGCACAGAGATGCTGCTGTGGGTGCAGTAGCACCCATGGCCTTCTTTGCTCTCCATTGGTTTCCTGGGGTTTTGGCCTGCTTAAAGAACCTTAGGGAAAAGTCTCAGCTTTCCTGTTTCAAAGTACTTGCTCCTGGCTAAGCTGGTGGTCAGGGGATAGCAAAGAAAAAGGAGAGAAGAAAAGCAGTTTCCACTATTCAGATAGTCACTGTTTTTCCAGAATGCAGTAGCAGAAATGCTATATATGGGATCTGGGGGCTGCAGTGGTGGGCTTAGGACTACCCAGCTCAGGTACAAGGCGGTCACAGTCCTATGGATTTGGGGAGTCCTCCTCAGGAAACTGGTTTACAATGCACTTGATTCTTTGGTCTGCTTTTAAAATCTGATTTTTGCATGGTGAATGTCATTAAAAAGCAGAGGAAGGAGGGGGAAAATAAATTTCTGAAATTTCATAATGCCAAGATTGGAGGGTTTGTTTCAAGGCCCACTAGGCTTACCTTACTGGTTTGGCCACTAAAGTCTGTCTGTTACAGGAGCCATCCAAGCCTGTTTGTGATGTCAAATTCCTCAAATGTCAGGGGTGCATTTTGAGCAGTTATTTGCAGGGAGAGGCAATCCGGGGAGACCAGCCGGAGCGCTCGGCACGTCAGTCAAGGTTCGCAGTGCCGCCGCGCTGACAGGAATCATTTTGACAGAAAATTGCATATAAATTGAATCATTTCAAAATTAAGAAAGGGAGATGAAAGCAAATGCTTCCGAAATGAGGTGCCACCGATGAGTTGTGATGCACAGGGTTCAGCCCCTGGAGCCCTGCAGATCCCTTTCCTGGCACTCACTCTGTCTTCGGACAGGCCATCTCTGTGCCAAGGCCAATAGTAGGTTATTGCTAATTACTGCGTTTTACTAATTGTATTAGAAGTATTAGGCTATTCTCTGCCCCAGGGAACTGCCCTCAAGGGAAGTGTTTCAGGATGTTCAATGCTGCAGTGTCCAGGACAGGTGGGGTCAGTAAGGTTGGTGGTGGCAGCAAGGAGGGGATGCAGAGCTTGGTTTCTGCACCTCCTCCTCATGCCCAAGGATGGCATGGAGTGGGGTGTGCTGAAGCCAAAAGTGGGCACACTGCTTTGGTGTGTAACCTTCAAACCACTTCTTTTCTTAGCTATAGTTTTGAGTAGCAGTGGAAGTAGTGGGGAGATGTACCATATTAAAATAAGATGTATTCAGTGAACCAAGAGGGCATGAAGGTCCTGGGGCACTGGGACTGGCACAAGAGCACACTGGGCAAGAGCCTGAGTTGCCATCATTGTTTACACCCAATGTGTTGCACCACCTTGTGAAATGAATGTGTAATGTGGACTGTGCATGATTAGTGAGCTAGGATGGGGCTTGGGGACACAGGAGACTTCTCCTGGTTCTGTCACCATCCTCCTGTGCTACCTTGGTCAATTAACTTGGCATAGTTTCCCTCAGCCTCATCCTCTTCTCTTTTTAGACCACCATATCTTCATTATACCTCACAAAAGCTTGTACTGTGCCTGTATCAGATTTTTAAAACTACAAATACCAGTAAAGAACAAAGCTGATCAACCTGGTTTGTTTTATGGTTTCCTAGAGGAGGTAGTTACACAGGTCAGGGATCTGGAAAGCCCCCCACTGGAGACAGAGGGTTTCCTCCTGTGCCCAAGCTGGGCTCACAGGCTGAAGCCTGTGCAGGGCTGGAGCAGTTGGCAGAGTCACCTGCCATGGTGAGGGACTTGCTTGGCCACAGCCCAAGGCTGGAAGGGGAAAGTTACATGAAACAAAAATGGCTTGCAGCCTGGCAGCTGCCAGTGTATCCTGCTTGGCCATGGAGGGCTCTTGAAACAACACTCTGCTTTCCAAAGCAAAGCCTCCAGAAGCTCTTCTCCCAGAGGCCTGAGGAAATGGCACCTGGGATGCAGCCACCCTACCCCAGGTGCTGGGTGGGGGAGCAGCACTGGGCACTGCAGGGCTCAGCATGCTGCAGTCTGCACTGCTGGGTGTGGTGAGGGTCCTCTTCCCCTGTGCCCCTCTCCTGGCTGCCTGCAGGCATTGTGTTCCCCAGAAAAACAGGTGCCTGAGCACCCTAAAAGTAGGTTTAATGCATTAATACCTTTTAGGCAGATAAGAAATCTCGTACATCTGTATCCACTCCAGGCACTGATGTGGCACAGCTTTTTGCTGGACCATTACTGAAAGGCAAATAAATGCTAAAAAGACCTACAAAGAGCATTTTCTTGGGCACTCATGAACAGACATCTGCTTTGCTTTCCTGGCTCTGGGCTGCAGCCCCTGGGGCTGTAGTGGTCCCTCTACTTGGCTGGTACTGGGGTCACTGGGAACAAATGGGCTTGGGAGGAGCATGTGTAACTTCATCTCCTTCTGGCTCAAATTGGCCCCTGGTACTGAAAAAAAAAAAAAAAAAAAAGAAAAAAAAAGAAAAAACAAGCCAGAAAAAAAGCATCAAGAAGGGCTTTTATTGTGAAAAAGAGACTTTTCAAATGCCCGTTCCCCCTTCCCAGCCTCTCCACTCCCCTCCCCACAGGGAGGTGGGTCTGGGATGAGGCAGAGTTTGAAAACTCGCAGCTGAAGTTTGAAGGGTGTCCTCCCGCCCAGGGGGAAGCGCAGGCACCCGCTGGCGTGTGGTGACAGGAGCCCTGCAGCCCCTGGAATGCAGAGCCAGGCAGCGGGGACTGTGCATAGCCCGGAGGGGACCCCTGGGTGACAGCCCCCGGCCGTGATTGATGTCCTGGGGAGAGGAAGCGGGACGATTAGTTGCTGGATTTTTTTTTTTTTTTTTTTTTTTTTTTTTTTTTTTTTTGTGATCTGTGTGGGTTCCTGGCGTCGCAGGGAAGTGCCAGAGGCGGCCGGCACCGGGCTGAGGAGGTGACCGTGTGCCGTGTCCCGCACAGGGAGTGAAGCACACGAGGAGCGCGCCAGCTGCTGCTGCTGCTGCTGCTGCTGCGAGACATGGTAGGATTTAGTTTTCTTGCTGTGCTGATGGTGGGAAGCAATGCTGGGTTTGCCCCATGGGATGAGGTCCAACGGCGTGTCCTGGGTGTCTCCATCCTGGGGGCAGCTTGTGTGGGACCCCTCGGAGGGTCAGAGCATGGTCAGGCAAGCAAGGCAGGGAACACTACAGTGCTTTTCTGTCCTTAAAAGCATTAGGGATGGAGCAAGCAGATTGTAAGAATGCCCTAGGGATGGACCGAGCAGATTGTCAGGGTGCCCCCGAAGGCAGTTCCTGGGGCTGCTGTAGTCAAAGTGCTGCTGTCAGCCAGGGGGTGATTACACTCCCTCAGCCAAAACCCACCTCTTTTAAGTGGCCAGGTGGCTTCACTGCTTCAGGCAGAACAGCCAGGGGTGCAGGCAGCAAAGTGCACATAGAGATCACGGAGAGCCGCTCTGTGCTTTCTCTTTAGTCCAGACAAAACACAGCACTTCCATCAAAAAGCCACAAAATCGGCCAGTTTGGCAAGGGAGAACTTCACGTCCCTCCCAAGAAATGTGCTTCCTCAGCATCAGAAGGTTTATCCACGTATGTAGCGTATTCCAAACCCTTAGGGTGGTGTTTCATGTCATCTAGTTTTAGTGCTCCAGTTTGGAACAGCCCTTGGCAGACCCATCTGAGCAAGTACACATCAGCTGAGCTGGGATGGGCCCCCATGCCCCATTACCTCTGTCCCACTGGGGGGAAGGGGATGTCATACCAGGGAGTTTGCACTGGGGCGGGGGGATCTGTCCCTGCTTCACCACCTCAGCCCTTGCCAAGTTTGTGTTGGGCAGGGGTTGCAAATCTGTGATGGATGAGCTGAGGAGATACCTGGTGTTGCTGCCAGAAACTGGTTTTTTTGTGTTACTGAAGCATTTTTATGTCCTCGAGAGTGTGCTGATGACTCAGAGCTTCTCTGGGGACAATGGTGCTGTGCCAGCCTTTGCTGGAGTGTGTGTTTGTGTACGTGGGACGCTAGTGTCATGCTTTACACTTTCCATCCTTCTGTTTGGATAGGCTGCTTTGGGTTTCTTAATGAACTTCAGCAGCAGGAAAAAATTACAAGACTGGGGCTCATGTTACCCATTTTGGGTTTGGAGATAACTCTTCCCTGTAAAAGGGAAAAGCAAGGCTACTCTCCCCATAGCAGCCTTTTGTCTGCAGTAACATTTTTCTGTACAAGCCTTCACTGTGAAGCCTTTCAAAGCCTGTACAGCCTGAGCCAGCTACCTGGTGTAGTCTCCCATGTGAGAGTGGGGTATTCACTTTTTGCCAGGATTTACATTTTGCCTTGGCAAGGGAAGGTCTGCTTCTGCAATTGCTTCCCCTTTGTGAGCTCTTGCATTGACTGCTTTGATTTTGCCCATAACCTGGGTTTGCTCTGGGTACCTGTAGGCAGGGCAGTAGTGATCATGAGGAATAGATCCAGGCTAGGCCCTCAGCCGATAATCTTGTTGCTTCATTTGCAACAAAACCTCTAACAAAATGCTCAAGATGATTTTTGCCTCCTTTCGAAATCACCAGGAGGATGACCCCTTGCAGGAAGGCAGAGGGATGCCAGCTGTGAGCTCCCCTGTTGGTATGGAGAGCACGCCTGCAGCGGCTCCTTGTTGGATCCGGCCGCTGCACATGCCCGACCTGCCGCAGCAGAGTGTGCTGGGGATGACTGCATCACAGAAACATCTTCTTTCTTCTGCCTTCAAAGTCTGCCAGCGAGTAGTTTCCAGTTGCTGTTGTTTGCCTAGTATGAGGCACTCTAAATACAAGGGGTTGATTACACTGTATTAATCCTCTGGCATAGATTCCAGATGCCTCAATTACCTCTTCCATTTCCAGTGCTCAGTAACTCCAGTCCACCTGCAGCTACTTGCCTTGCCCTGAAGGAAAAGCCCCTTTTCTGTGAGCCTGGCTGCAGCAGTTCTTATACCACATTTGCTTTTCTTGCTCACCCCATGGATTTTGCTAGGAGAAGAAGTGGGATGGGGGTGGCTGCCAGCAGGTTTTGCCCACGTTGGGGTCTGCAGGACACAGGCAGCACTCAGAGCCAAGTGGCAAGCAGTTTTCCTCCCCTTTTTTTCTCTTTCAGAGGTAATGGCTTAACAGGAGGAAAATAGGGTTACCTTTCTGCAGCTGAGGCCAGGCTTGGTATGAACAATTCTGTTTTGAAGAAAGCCCACAGGGCTGAAAGGCCCCGCTGTCCTCCTCCTTCTCCCTCCCCTTTGGAATCCCACGAATGCACTTTTCTGCTCTCCAGGAAGGGAAAAACCTGACAGTCAGTTCAGGGAAACCCAACTGTCTGACTTGGGCAACCTACACTGAAACTCCCACAAGGGAATCCAGTGCAACTCCTTGCCAACACCCCAAAGAGGGTTTTGTCAGCCCCCAGTGGGCACCAAGCAAGCATTCCTGTTCCCTGGTGCTGGTCCACCAGTTAGAAATGAAAACTGAAAATATGTGGATCAAAATCCCTCCTCCCCAAAATGCAGAAAAAACATGACCCCTGGTAAAATAAATAAAACTGAACCAAATGCCAAAATGTGTGAGAGTTTTAGCAGCATTCCAGGCATTCACAAGCAGGATTGGCAAACTCATCAAGAGCAGGAGGAAATAAGATATGATTTTATTGTAATGTGTTCCTCTCCATATTAAATACAGTGCAGAACATATGCAAGAGGGACACGGCTTTCTAGAACCTCTGCTCCTTGCCTCTGTTATGTACAGAGGAACTGCAGCAGCACAGCCTCTTTGGGGATGCCAAACCAGAGCTGGTGAGCAGCCCTGAGGTGCAGCAAGAGAAGCTACCAGGGTGAGGGGAGTTGTGAGGAAGGGGGTCCAGGGCTCCCAGATTCCAGTTCTTATGTCCCTGGGTTTGGAAATCCCAAAGGAGTCAGCTCTGAAGCTATAGTCTGTGGCTGGAACCTGCTGAGGAGCAGGACTGTCAGTTCCAGAATGCCACAGGAACAAAGCATATTCTTCTTCCCCAGAAGAAGCTCAGGGTTGGAGGCAGTTTGTGTGTGGGACTTGAGGGGAAGGAGTCCAGCCCACGGGCCACAGGCTGCTGCCCTCCTCCAAAGCATCCCCTGTACAACCCCTCAGAAACAAAGGCAAGACTGTTCAAAATGAGCAGGGCATGAGGCGCAGATGTTGCACAAAGGCAAGCCACATCTGTTTCACTGGGGAAGGGGCCCCCTACTTGCTGGTTCAGCAGGCAGATGGGAAAGCTGCTCTGAAAACTTACGGAACTGAGTCCAACAGGCTGGCCGGGAAACTGGGACGAGGGGAGGGGGAAAAGGGAAACCTGGCAGGAGCCTGCACGGCAGTGGTGGAGTGACGGAGCTACAGCCTCCCAAAAGTGCTGCCTTCCCTCCTTGACATCCCTGCCAGGAATTTCTAGGTTGTGCTGCTCTCATGTAAGTGTGAGGGTTATGTTAGGGGAATGAGCAGAGGGAGAGGAGGGAAGATGAGGAGGACCTCCCTTCTCCTGTGAGGACAGCAGGACAGTCGTGCATTCAGGGCTGCCCAGGTCCTCACTATGAACACGGGATGCTGTTTCAGGTCCTCAGAGATCTGGATGATTTGGGTGCAGGTCAATATCACTTTTAGTGGTGAAAAGAAAGGGAGGTGTTTGCACATGGGAATGACAGCAGACCTGTGCATCTCAGTGACGTGTCCTGAAAGACTGCCATCAATCTCTTGGGAGATGTGTCTCCAAGAAGTAGAAGATCCAGCTAAGCGCAAGAATCTGCAGTAACAGCCCTGACTGAACTTAAATAGGAGAAAGATAAGGCATCTGAAAGCTTTTAGTTTGCTTACTTTAAGCAGAAGTGTGGCATCCTGGACACTGTTTATTTTTGTGGTGCTTCATGTTGACTTCTGGGATTAAACCAGAGTGGTCCTGAGCTGCAGTGTACATAGCACCGGGATGAAAAACTCCCTGTCCATCCCACACAGAGCTGAGTATTAACTGTCTGCACACCGAGATTTACACAGTGAGTGTGAGGAGAATTACAAATCTTTCCTTTTGCTCAGTGAAAATCACATGATTTTGGGGCAAGGACAGTGTCATCACAGGACAAGCAAGTCCTTGCTGGTACCCTGCAGGGCTTTAGTCCACACCAGGTGCAGGACAAGGTGTGTGTCCCCTCTGGGTCCCCCCAAGCAGCAGCCCTGACCTTGACTGCATCAGCTGTACCCCATGGTATGGTGTCCTCCAGCCAGGTGCCAGCCATCTGTTTCCTTCAAGGTGTGTCCTCTGTCTCCTGCTCCAGGTATTCCTTCTTCAGAGATAATGAACAGGATATTTGAGGTGGTGGGAGTCTTGCTACTCTTGTAAACTACTCCTGGAGAGGGCAAGGAGTTTACAAGCCTGTGTTTCTGCTGTACTCCTTTGGCACATAACTCAGCTGAGGGCAGACAGTGCAATGGGAATAGCACTGTTAAACAGAACATTTTACAGCTATGGCTGAAGATTTTGTTCAAAATGGGCCTTTAGAAGATGGATGTGTGAGAAGGGGCTGTGCTCAGCCTATGGCTGTGCAGAGAAGAATCTCCAGGGAAAGGCACCTCCCAAAAACCAGAAACGGTCAGTCTGGGTGGGAGGTTAAGAGGAAAAAACAGGACATTTCATCCCTGGGAAGCAAAAAGCTGCAGGGGCTGATGTAGGGCCTGGAGCCAAGGATATGCCAGGTTATCACTAGAGAGAGGCTGTGGAGCTTGAAGGTTCCCAGG
The DNA here is from genome assembly GCF_965231275.1 of Zosterops lateralis. Classification (NCBI taxonomy): domain Eukaryota; kingdom Metazoa; phylum Chordata; class Aves; order Passeriformes; family Zosteropidae; genus Zosterops; species Zosterops lateralis. Next base: position 43,763,856 of record NC_139762.1, on the reverse strand, counting down.
TTTTTATAATTCACTGCCCCAAGGCCGTAGTGATAACTGGGAAGAACTGTGAAGGCAACATTTTTTGAGTTAAAGGTGGTGTGTTGGCACCATCTCTTCAATGTCAGTGCTTAGACTGAATGGTGGCAACACTGTTCCATCTGTTTATGCTGCTGCCAGAGTGCTGCCCTCTGCTAGTGCAAAGCACGCTTGTCTCCCACTTAGGTGATAAATGATCCCAGAAACTTTGCAGACTGTCCAAAATTTAGCAAAGTACAGCGTGCTTTAAGGTTTCATCCCAGGCAATTTAACTCAGTCATTTTCTGGTTTGGTTTTGGACATGTTGGTGGGGAAGATTGTGTGCCAGCTCTGAGGACTTTGCTGATTCTGCAGGGAAGGTCCCAGCACCATGTGGTGATGTGTCACATTTCCATGTCCCCAGCTTCAGCTGACCCAATGTTTGCTGTGACTCGGTTTCATAGGATTTATGGAAGCAATCCTCTTTCCCATCTTCTGAGTGCCTGGCTTGGCTGGGGCTGGAGGAGTGGGGCTGAAGGAGCACCTTGAGCAGACAGACACGGTCTACCTGCAACATCCCTGTCCTGGAACCAAGAGGGATGGTTTTCAGGATGTCTGCAGAGTGCCAAAGTAATAGTGGGGTCATGGTTCTCCCCTCTGGAAGGGCATTTTTGAGGAAAAAAACTCTTCATCTCTGGAGGGAAAAAAGCCCAGACACAAAGCTGGTGTGGGTCTGCTAGGAATTTCAGCCACTGTAATGGATCATGAGGCCAGATGAAGGGCTGTCTTATTCTTCATGCCCCATGGCAATGTGAGTGTTGGTGGAGCTGTCCCCATGTGCTGGGGAAACACAGCAGACCTGCCCTCCTGGGGAGCCGCTCTGAGCCAGAGCTACCTTTGGGACTGACAATCATCATTTAATAGCTGTCTTTAGTAAATTCCCACTCTGCCAGCCATCTATCTTCCCTGAGCAGGATAATATAGGAAGGCACTTAAGTACTTGAATGATGGGCAATGGACCCTGCCAAGCATTTCCCTCTGCTCAGACTTGCCCCAGAGTCACTCCGGGGATGGAGAGGTTTTGTCTCCTTCCATGTCCTCAGCATGATTATGGGTCTCCAGCCCACACACCATGCCCTTAACAAACCAAGAAAACTTCCTGCACAATATGAAAAAGAGAAGGCTGATCCAATCCTGGATCTGATTGACATGCCCGCTCTCCCAATCCACCAGGAGCTGCTGCAAGCACTGTGTGTGGGTGCAAGGCTCTGGAGACATTCCCAGAGGTGGGGGGCAGGCAGAGAAGGTTTCCCACTTGTTTTCCAAGCAGTCTTTGTTAAAACTGGTCACGGCAGGCTGCACCTCCTGCTGCCCAGGCGGTTTTGCGGTTCATTGGGCGGGCAGGGAGCACGGAGCTGGGAGGGTGAGCACAGCCCTGTGCGTTGCACCCCCCATGCAGAATGCACCCAGATAAATCATGAGCCTGCCTCTAACCTGCTCATCAGCATCAGCAGGTTGCCTTTGGCAAAGTCCTCTGAGCTTGAGAGTTTAGGGCAGGCAGGTGGCCAAGAGTGACATGGCCATGGCTGAGCCATCCTGGCTCCTTTGGGCACCTCTTTGGGATAGTGGGATTTACTGCTGAAGGGATCTTGCAGTGCCGGTGCAGGGGTGGGAGGACTCTTTTGAAAGCCAGAGGAAAGCAGGAATCAATCCAGTTTTCAACAGCCACGTATTTCCGTGGCATCTTTCTAGTCTCAGGGCTGTTTCTTACATTCTTGGATAATGAAGTTTGGGGTTTGTTTTTCTTTTCTTTCAAGCTCCACAAAGCCAATTTGATGGACTTTGAAAAGAAATTGAAAACAGGCTTCTCTGCTTCAAATTCTGCCAAGGTTCAAGCATCCTGGGAATACAATGTCAAGGATAACCCTCCCCCACCTCACCCCCAACTAGACTATAGAAAGTTTTATCTCCTAGCATCAAAGCTACACAGCTCTCCACTGTGCCTTCAGAGCCTGGGCTGTGCTGTGTGTCCCTCTGATGAGTGAGAATATATATTATTTACTTATTGGCATCCTGAAACAAGTATTATCTTTCTTAAGCCTTTTTATGGGTTTTGCCTGCTGGGAAAAGGACCTAATTTCTGGCAAAGACATGCTGTACTGTCAGTATGTCAGCCTGGCAAAGCAGAGCTGTACGTATGGTTTGCATTTTGGGCTGAATTGAAGCCATAGCTTAAACTGCAGCATTTTTTTACAGCATGGGCTCAGAGAAGGACTCTTTGGAAAAGTACTTACCCAGGGCTTGTAAATACAGTATTATTTCTGCAATGTTTTATCACCTAGGTTATTATTAAATCTGTAATATCCACTGCCAGAAATAACACAGAGGCTGTACTTACACATTTTTTGTTTCTTTTTGTTGTTGATGTGGCAGGGAGACCCTGAACGGTTCTGGGAAAGGGAGCCTGAACTGGCCCTTGCCCAACTTCACAGCCCAGGGTTTCAAGTTCAGGGTGGGAAAGCGATGGGGCTCTAACTTGTGATGCCCAAACCTGAGCTCACTGACAAGGAAGACAAAGTAGGTTTGGACAATAGTGATTCCTTAACCACTTGGACTGTAAACTGACTTGACATTAAAAACCCAGCAGTTGTTGGCATCCATTTGGCATACTCTGTTCTCTGGCTGTGGGTTAAAAAGTATTTTTCCTGCAGTGTTTTGAAGATTCTCCATGTGGCTCCCACATGCATTCTCCCCCCAGGATACTGGAAGTTTTGGCAGACAGGCTTTTTAGATACCCAGAGATGGTATAAGCAACCAGAGGGTTATTATCAGCTGGATAACAAAAACAATCACCCTGAAAATCCTCTGTGCTGAAGAAAAGGCTTACGGGGGTTTTTGGTCAGAGTGGGATGGGCTGTGTCTCTCCAGAAGGGTGGGACAGGGGAGGTGCTAGGAAAACATGCCCAAGAAAGCACAGATTGGGAAGGGACTTGGCTGGATGCAGATGGGAATACTGAGATTTACAGTTAGCCCTATAGTTTGGGATTGATTCTATAGATATCACTGCTGCTAATTCAGCATACTTTGAGGCCAGAGGAACAGATTGTTAGGCACTTGCAGTGATGATTTGAAATGAATGTGGGTATCAGGATACCAGGATCAGCCCTTTATATGCCACAGAGTTATTTTACTACGGTTTAACTAGGATTTAGACATTGCAATTCCCCTAAACTCTTGCTCAGGAGGTCAGACATGGATTGCAGGTGTTTGGGACAGAATGTGTGTCTGCACTCTACAGAATTTGCAGAATTTGAAATCCAGGGCGTGGAGGTTTTGAGTAGCTGAGTTTGGGTGTTGTCTGTGTCACTTGGCGTTGGCTGTGGTTCTAACAGCAATTCATTATCCCATCCAAGTGGGAGAGAGCTGGGGAGGCATCACAACCAGCCTCTTGACAGAACTCCTGCTGCACCTCAAGGTGCTTAGAAGTGCTCATACTCATGCCCTCCCCAAAAAGGCACCTAAGACAATGATTTAGCCATGTAGTTTCATGCCTGGGACAGTTAATGCCAAGCCTTGAATAACCCTGCTGGTGATCTAGGACAGGACATCCCTCTCTGAACAATCTCACCCTGGACTAGGTCCTTTCCACTCTGGGAAGAGATAAAGCAGCAGGTCCCAAAGCCTTGTACCAGACAGGCCCTGGTTCCTGGCAGAGGCTGGTGTAAACCTCTGCCAGGTTGTGCAACCCTGTCTGAAAAAAGGATTCGGCCTAGCAGATATATTTTGCTGCACTACATTGTATTTCTGGGAGAGAAGCAATTAAGTGAGAGCTATAAAGCTGAATCACTCCAAGTGCACCATCAATAGCTCTTATAAACAGCATTAAATCTGCTCAGTCCTTGAAAGGGAGGCATGGAAGGAACACCCCTATGGTTGAGGCCAGTGAGTTGGTGGCTCCTCTTACCCACCTCAACTGATATAGTGTCTTTGCAAGGGATGTGGCTCCTCACCAGGGGGCTGTCTGAAGCAGTCTCCCCAAGCTGAGGACATGAAACCTGGTAGATTTCAGGACAGGGCTGTGTAAGCTCGTAAGCTCATGCACTGGGGTCGCCTGGGCCAGCTGCTCGTGGGGCTGGAGTTGTGCTGGTGGTGGGTCCCTGTGGTCAGTGGGAGCCTGTGGTCCTAAAAGCCCTGGGGCTGGAAATGCTTTTGCTTGTCCAACTGCTTTCTGGAAGTAATTCTGGCTTCTGGCTCTCACCTCCCCAGCTTTTTAGCTCTTTTTTTCAAACTTTTCCTTTTATAAACAGTCTTTTATCCCTTCTTTGGCAATATATTGTCCTGCTGTGTCTGCCATGGATATGCTTGTGCTTCCAAAATAAATAATTGGAAAAAAATGTATCCACTTGACCATCGCCTCGACTTCCGGTGTGGGTTTGAGCTGCTTGGAAATGCCTGCTGAAAGCAGAGAAACAGTGCCAAGGTGCTTTTTGTGGCTCTGGCCTCCTGAAGTGTGTGAGGCTGCCCAGACCCAAGTGAATGAGGCACGGGTGCAGTGTGATCCAGGGACTGGATTGGCTTGGAGAGTGTCACAGTGCTGCCCCACCACTGCCCTCTACCTCAGCCTAAAGGGGAATGTCCTGTGCTTAGGGCAGCCCCAGGTGTTTAAAGAAGTTCCTTAGTGCTGGGAATCAGAATACTTTAGGTTTCACATATAGCATAGATTGTATCATGGACTCATAGACAGGTTTGGGTTGGAGTGAACCTTAAAGATATCTAATTTGAACCCACCTGTCATGGGCAAGGACACTTTCCACTAGACCAGGTTGCTCTGAATTTCATCCAATCTGGCCTTGAACACTGCACAGATGGGGCCTCCACAGCTTATCTGAGCAACCTGTTCCAATGCCTTAGCACTCTCACAGTTAAGAATTTTTTCCTAATATACAATCCAAACCTCTCTTTCAGTTTAAAGTCCTTTTCCCTTGTCCTGTTACTCCACATCCTTGTAAAAAATCCCTCTCCAGCTCTCTGGTAGGTACAGCTCCCTTTAGGCACAGGAAGGTGCTGTAAATTCTCCCAGAGCCTTCTCCAGTCTTAACAACCCCAATTCTTTCAGCCTGTCTTCACAGGGGAGGTGTTCCTGCCCTCCAGGAGTTTGCACCCTTTTTAAACATAGCCAGTCGCAGGTCTTTACTGACACTTGGAGCTGCCTTGCTTTTGCCAGATACAGCGATGGGCAGAGCTCCAGAGTCCTTGTCTCAGCAGACATTGAGATATCCAAGTTATGGGTTCAGTGTGCAACCAGAATAGGAACCAGTGAGGGTGCCCAGAGTTATGTCTGAAAAATAAAACCTCTTAGGAACTGGAAAGTGCTCACATCTAGACAGAAATTTGCTCTGGTTTGGTCTCTCTTTTTTTTTTTTTTTTCGTTTCTTGAGTCTTTAAAGCAAAATATTTGACCATGAAAAGTTCATTGCCCATAAGGTCATCCTGTACCTCAGCACTGCAGATATGGCAACCTCTGTGTGGGGAGTGAACCCTTGCTCTGGTCTGCTTCTGAAGGGACTGCAGCTAATTTCTGGCATAAATCATGGCACCAGCCATAACCCTCCTGCTGCAGTGCTGTGGAACACTCTTGCAGGGATCACACAATCAGAGAGGCTGCTCCTCTGAAGCAAACCCTACCGAGGGCTCTGCCTGCAGTAACCCTCCAGCATCATTCCACCTTTCTGTCCCCGCAGACGCAGCGACCATGGCGAAGGACGGGGATGAAGCCGCCAGCCCCAGCAGCTGTCGGGGTGCTGCTGGCCCTGGCCCTGCTGGCTCTCATCCACCTGCCCCCAGCACCGCACCGCTCCCTGCTCCTGCTGCCGGCCTCATCCCCGCCAGGGGCCTCCAGGGAGGTGGCTGTACCCCTGTCCAGAGGACAGCCCTACAGAAGAAGGGTCCTTCACCCTCACCTGCGGCAGGAGCAGGCCCCTGGCCGGAGCAGGAGGCGGCGGGGGGTGGACAGGGACGCTCCCCCATGGCTCTCTGCTGACGACCTCCAGAAGATGTGGCTGCTGTCCAGGGGTCAGGTGGTCTCCAAAACCCGTGTCCCTGCCCATGGGCAAGTCATGCGAGTGGGGCTGCGTGCCGTGGGGGATGCCAAGGGGGATGTCTCCCCAGCCAGCCCAGAAGGAGACTGCCAGGATGGGCGCTGTGGGCTCATCAAGCGCCCTGGGGACCTGTATGAGGTGCTGGCCTTCCACCTGGACAGGGTGCTGGGGCTGAACCGCAGCCTGCCCGCCGTGGCCCGGCGCTTCTCCAGCCGCCTCCTGCCCTACAGCTACACCAACGGCGCCCCGCGCCCCATCATCTGGTGGGCTCCTGACCTCCAGCACCTGGAGGATGCCAACAATGACCAGAACTCCTGTGCCCTGGGATGGCTGCAGTACCAGGAGATGCTGCAGCAACACAGACCGATGCTGGTGGCCAGGGATGCTCCCTGCTCCAGCATCCCACACAGCGAATGGAGCCGCCTGGCCCTCTTTGACTTTCTTCTCCAGGTAGGGTTGTGATGATTGAGGCCACCTGTCCCATCAGCTGTGGCACTCGGGTTCCCCTGCACCTGCAGCTGTATGGTCTGACCATGGTCTCCTTCTGAGGGTTCACATAGGCTGTGGTTTCTTGGGATGTATTTTCACTCATCAGCTGATGGGGAGCAGCAGAACTTTGTGCAAGAAGCACTTTGGCCTGAGTATGGTCCATGTTTGGGACTTGCAGGGGAACCACAGGCGGGTTGTGGTGAGTCTGTCCTCATGTGAGCGAGCTTTCTGCTGTTCATTTTGTGCTGGCAGAGGCTTGGAACATCCCTAGAGACATCCCTAGGGCACACCTAGGGATAAGCAGCATGTCTTGCATCAGCCCCATCGCATCCAACTCAGGGATGTGCTGCTGGCATTGGAAATAAGGAGCCCTGCCTTGGACAGCACCGCCTTCCTCCTCCTCAGCATTAATAGCACTTAATCTTCTGTCTGGAAAATCATACCCTGCTGCTACAAGGGATTACAACAATATCCCAGAGAGTTATCAGGTCTTGGAGGGCAGCTGTGAGGAGGCAAAAGTGATTTCTGTGGAGAAAAAGAAAGCCTGTTTAGGCACCTGGGGGCTAGTTATCAGACAGGAGAAAACTGCCTGAAAGGACAAGTATTAATACAAAAAAAAAAAAAAAAAAAAAGGAGAAGAAAGAAAAAAATCCCAAACTACTAAAATATGTTTTCCTTATTCTTGCTCTTTTTTTACAATTATGGCTGGCAGAGGTGGAGCAGTTCTGGCTGCATTTGGAAATATTTTAGCTGAAACAACCAGAGAAATGAGAAGATTAACCAGTCCCCTTCCCTTCCCCAGGCCAAAATACCACTAAATGCAGTGGAAAGGCTGAGACTGCAGGAGAAAGTATCTAGTTCTAAGGAGAGTTCCTCCTCAAGGGCTGAAGCAATGGTAAACGCAATGATAAATTCAAGGGCAATCCACAGGTTCTCCTTAATAATTCTAATGGAATCCTCCCATGCAGAATAGTGAAATAAAGGTAAAAAGGATATTACAGAAGTGGAGTAGCATCTTTCAAAAATGGCTTTAGCATCACACACCTTTGCTGGGGAAGAAGAAGTTGTGAGATTTGAGCCCTGTTGTACATTAGCATTGAAATCTTGGTAGTTTTCTTCAATTGCTCTAAAAAGTTGGCTTCTTCTATGTTGATTTATCTTGGTATTTGCCATAAGGGAACCCCCCACTACCCCTGAGTTTTTACTGAGGGCAAAATGCAGAACCTGGTAGAAAAGGAGCAGCTGCTGATGGCTTTGTCCTGCACTTTAAAGAGGGCCAAAATCAAATCAACTCTGGGACACCCAGAGGTGTCCCTGCCCTGGGACACCCTCTTCCCAGCTAGAGGGAGAGCAAGGAAACTTAGGGGAAGCCATCTCAGGCTGAATAAGAACTGGAAAAACCTATCAGATGCAAGGGGATGCCCCAGGATGGGCATAAGAGGGGCTGAAGGTGAGCTTCTGGTAGGGTTTGAGCTTAGATGGGAGGTGTGGCTCATGTATTTGTGTTCTAGCAATAATACCAAAATTCCCATGAATTAGAGCTCTTTAAGCTCTGGAAACAAGAAATTAATACCAAAAAATCAGGAGAGGGCCAGGAGAGGGAGGGCTTGTCAGCGTGTCAGGGCACTCTCAGCATCTCCACAGCCATCTGGTCCCTCTCCTGGGGCTCTGCTTGGACACCTCACACCTCTGCGGGTTTAGCACCAATCCACCTTGGTTTCACAGGTGCTTGTGGGCGGGTGAGTGGAGGGCTGAGCCTATTTAATGTCTCTGTAAGTTCTCTCAGGATGTCTTCACCTTCTGTACAGTCTGCAAAATAACATAGCAGGTGACAGAAACTGGCATGCTGAGCTCTCCAGTAGGCAGACCGAGGAGATTTGTGAAGGAAATGTGATATTTCATTCTGTTTCCATGTGTTTTGTGACAAGATGCTCAAGCACTTTTAACCAGAGTGTCTCCCAATGGAGAAATAGTGACCTGAGTGCTCCATTAAACCTCAGGAAACAGAGAGGTTTAAGGGGCTCCAGTGTGGGATTAATCCTTCTTCTCAAAGAGTTATTAATGGAAGGGCCAGGGAGATCACAATTCATGTTTCCCCTGTAGCATCTTCTCCAGTGTTTGGTCAGTCTTTGGGTTCAGACTGAACTCTCTGTCAAAGCACAGCCTGTAAGTGGTAACTTGTGCTAATTACCAGCATGAAGGGAGCCACTGTGGGTCACTTGGCTTCTGTCTTGTCACCTCTAGATCCCTTCTGGCTCACCTGAGATCTGTTCCAGCCCTCCCAGTGGCTCCAGGAGCCTCTCTGTACCCTGAGCGCTGCCTCCAGGGCTGGCGCTAGCAATGCCAAGCAAATCAGCGAGTCAGACATTTTCATGCTGCAACCAGAAAATGTATTTATTTTATATTTTATATATATTTCATATATATTCAAAGGAGCATATATATATGGGGTTTTTTTGTAAACAGGCCTGGAGATCAGGAGGAGGTGAGGTGGCTCCCCTGCAGGGTCATGTCAACACTCAGGCATGGGAGGTCTGTTGACAACCAATGAGGTCCTTGTCTGCCCCACAAATCACCCTAGAGGATGTACCAGCTGCTCCTGACAAAGCTGAGGAAGCTCCATAAATACTGAGGCTGAGTCTGACAGAGATTTATGTATTTTAGAAGTCCTTCATTCCTCCAAGGGTGTGGAAACACTGGAAGTTGTCAAGCAGCTCCAGGATTTCTGCAGGGAACTGGGATGGGAAGCAGGAGGTTTGACAGCCTGGATGACATGGAGCCTTAGCAGCACCTGCAAATGATTAAACACAAATGTAGCTAAAAGAAGTCACCATGGCCCAACTTAAATGTCAGGCATGCTCTGCATATGCACAGACTGCTTTTTCCCTTGCCAATACTTTTCCATTAATCTTTCCATTGAGAGCTGCTCAGGTTACCGTAGGGATGGATGAAAGGTTGCATATGTGACAGGAACCAGATGAAACCATCATACAGAACACCAGGACTCGGAAAAATAAATTCTTTTTGAGGTTTCAAAGTCTAGGTTTCCTTGGATGCTTTGTTGGGTTTTTTTATTCATTCATCATCGTGTGCGTCTTCCCTTCATTTCAGCTGGAAGCACAACCCTTTGTCTCTGGGCAGATTCAGAATGTGGAGGTACCAGGTATCTGAACTCTATCAGAAAAGCCTGTCACCATCACCTTTGTCGTCACCTTCTTCATGCCAAAGGGGTTTTGCATGTGTGCTTCTATTCCTCTCACTCACCAGCGTATGCAGCTTTTCCATTGCACGTCTCCTGAGGATCCTTAGATACGTTTTATTTTCCTCTGTACAAGAACAGCTCACAACAGGACTTCCCTATCCCAGGCACATGTCACTGCTAAGGTCCCCAACTGTCTCCTGCAGGTTCATGACCGTCTGGACCGCTACTGCTGTGGGTTTCAGCCTGATCCCTCTGAGCCCTGCGTGGAGGAGATGCTTCACGAGAAGTGCCGGAATCCAGCAGAGCTGGTCCTGGTCCACATCCTGGTATGTCTCCCTGCTGTCCAAGGGCTGCTCTGGGGCTAACATGAGGGTGCCTGGGAGGCACTTGCAGGGCTAAGGTGGTAGCAAAGGGAATGTAGGTCCCATGGTGATGCTGGGTCCCTGGTGGGAAGTATGCCCAGGCATGGAGGGACACAGACAATGGCATCTGCTTTCCCCCAAATACTCTCAGGTTTTCTCTATGCATTAAAAATCAGCCTAAACCCCCACGGTGGTGACTCTGCACTGAATGAACTTCTCCCTCCCATCCTGCTGGCAGGTCCGGAGGAGCGCTCCGTCCCGCCTGGTGTTCATCGACAACGCGGGCAGGCCACAGCACCCTGAGGAGAACCTCAACTTCAGGCTCCTGCAAGGCATAGGCAGGTAGGAATGTGCTCGTGCTGGGTGAGGGCTGAGCTGGCACACTGGGGATGTCCAGCAGCCCTGTGTGCGCCCACCTTCCTGCTGCTCCTGGCCTCCCTGATGGGGCATCCCTCTGAATCAGGGCCATCTCCCACCCAGAAGAGGGCAGGCAGCTAGGCTCATAAAAACATCATCTCACGTGCCCCTGCCCTGAAACTAACTCTTTATTCTGCTCTGGGTGGCTGATGGCAGGCTCCAAAGCCTATTTCCCCTCTTTAATTGGCAGCTGCACAAAAATAATGAATAATCAGGTATTTCAGCATTTCTTGCGCCATTACCCATGAGGCATTTTGGCATGCCAGAGGCCTCTTGATTTGGAATTTGTTTGGGTCTGTGTCTGATGGAGCTGTCCCGCATGCTCACCGTGGGGAGAGTTTTAAGTAGAAGGCTCCTCGTCCTGTCTTTCTCTGGGTAGATGTGCATTTCCGCTTGAAACTTGAGTGTGCTCCAGTTTGCCCTGCTGCTCCCTTGCTCTCTGCTCAGCCTTCCCTGGACAAGCCCTTTCCTCCCTGTCTCTTCTGCTCCTCTCCTGCAGCTTCCCGGCAGCAGCGGTGGCCCGGCTGCGGTCGGGCAGGTGGCAGGGCCTGCTGCTGGAGTCCCTGCGCCTGGACCAGGAGCTCTGGGAGAGCCAGGGCGGTGCTGAGGGGCTCAGACCCCTGCTCCAGACCATCGACAGGCGGGCACAAATCCTGCTCCGCCACATCCAGCAGCACAACCTGACGGTGTTTGAGGACTCGCCGCGCTGAAGTGACCTCCGGCAGTGCCTGCCCTGCACATCCCAGCAGCCATGGAGGTTCCTCCTGCCCTCGGCATGGACAGCGTGAGGCTCTGCGCTGGTGCTGGGCTCTCCACCAGGTGTTTCCCCTCGTCTTGTAGGATGATCCGGAGAAGCAGATGGAACCACAGGGAGTAGGAAAGACGGGGAGGAGATGTCTCCTTAGACAACCCACAGCTGTTTGGGAAAGCCAACAGCCATCAAGTTATGGTCTCAGCATGGGTTTGCAAAGGAAGGGCACGTCCATGAGGATTTTTGGGTGCCTTTACTCACATGCACACAAACACACACACAGCAACTATGAAAACTGGAGGCTTGGACAGTTGAACAGTTGACAGGGACCCTGGAAAGAGTTAAAGAAGCAATGGAAGAAGTCACTGACAGCCTTTCCATGGCTTATACTGGGCTTTTTGATGATGCCTTCACTATTGCCAAAAATTCTGGACAGAGAGTCAGGGGAAAGCAGGGGGGAGCTTTCTAAGTAGATTAAACAAAGACAAGAAATTAGAGGTAAGCTCTGCCTTTTCCCCTGCAGAAGAGGTGACACCTGTGCCTGGGAGTGAATGTGAGCCTCTGCCTGAAGCTGAGACTAGGCAGGACCTTGGAGTTCAGCAGCACTGGGCAGCAGCTGCCCTCACATAGCCCATGGTACCATCCCCAGTGAGAGCCACGTGCTGTGTGCCATGTGCCATGATCCATGCATGTGCCTTGGTGGGCCTGGGCTGCTGCCAATGCTCTCAATGACAGATCTGAAGATGTAAATCTCTCGTTCACTCTTTTCCTTCACTGTCAGGGAAATAAAGGCAAAAGTAAGGCTTCTGAAAAGCACTCCTGGCTGCTCTCTTGGGCATGACTACATGTAACTCTTCCCCAGGCTTGCAGAAATATGTTTTAACAAAAATGCCAGGCTATTTTAGCAGAAGGCAGTCGAGCGCAAAATGCTTTCTGAACATGCTGGCACCTCCGGCAGAGCCCATCCTGTTCCTGTCACCCCTCAGGCTCTTGCCCAGCAGCCCACCCTGATGAAGAACAGCAGCATCCCAGCTAGGCAAGTCCTCAAGTGTCAGGGTTGAGAGATAATTCAAAATCAAAATGAACAGGAGGAAAAAAGATGCAGGGATGGGCTCCATCTTTCCCTGCAGTGTGTTTCCCAGCCGAGGCATGCAGTCAGTGTTTGCCTGGACCAGTCAGTTCCTGGCCTGTGGGTTTATGATTCACCACCAGAAGGCTTTTTAAAGGCCTCCATTTCTCCAGTGTTACGGGCAGAGCATCCATGCTTCAGGCACTCCATTTGTGCCTTGGAAAAGCTCAGTGAGACTGGCATGGGTACCCAGCTGCACCATGGTGCCACTGTCCCATTGCAATAGCTTTGGAGAACTGGCCACCCATGCAGTGGGAAAAGAAAAGCTGGGTATGGATACTTTCCCTGGTCCATCCTTCTCAGCATAATGTCAGTTTGAGAGCCTGCAAGGGGATGCTTTAACACCCATGCTGATAAGCACAGGCAATTACCTTTTTTCCCCTTTTCCCTCTTGCTGAAGAGAGGATAAAGCGAGACGTGGGTGACATGAATCAACAAGCAAGCATGAGTGCTCTCAGGAAGCCTCAGCACTCAGCATCTCAGGCACAGCAGCATCCAAAGTGCCATCAGCTTGTTCCTGGAGTCCTGCCCTCCAATTAGCCAGGGAGAGCCTTTCCCCCAGCACTCTCTCCACCCTGTGAATTATCACCCCGTTTGCTGTGCCATGAGATGGATGACAGTCATGGAAACCCTGCTAAAGCCTGAATCATGGGGATTTATTACTGGGAGGTGAGCTTAGCTTGTGAGCTTGAAAGAACAAAATAACTCATCCTGGGTCCTATGAAAAGTCATACCCAGGCATGGCTGTGTAAGAGTAAAGGATACTAAATGTAACATAATTAATCCAAAAAGTATACTGGGAAAAACTATGAGGTAACAAGAGAATAAGTTATGATGTACAGCATCAATCAGAGTCTTGCTTTTTCTCATTAAAGTGAGAAATTTCATTAAAGGAGAGGTTTTCTTCCCACGTAAGCCAATTCTCAGTAAGAATCAAGAGACAGGTGGGGGCTCTGTGCAAGTGGCCCAATGTCGACATTGCTGAGCTGGACCAGCAGCTTTTGCCTTGCCTCTGGTTGCATCTGCTAGACCTTAACATTGCATAAGGTAGTGGGGTTTTTTTGCATTTCTTTGGTTGTAATGTGAGTTTGCTGGCTAAACACATGTGGGAACATCTGTAAGCAGTTATACACGTGAATAAAAATCCCTCATGATTTAACAAAGAGCCATGTGTGGATAAATGAGAGAAGCAAAAGCCAAGATCTTGCTGAGACTGATCATTAATCTTCTCTAATTAGTCCGTTTTTCCATGGGCTTGCCTATGTAGCCAGCACAGGCTCTGAGCTGTGGTCACGGCTGTTCAGAGGAATCCTGTGGACTGCTTGCGTCAGCCTTTACCATGTTGTGTTGGGTTTGGTTTGCTCCAGCTATCAATGTCGTATTTCCTATCATAAACTATGTTTTATGGTTATAACTACTATACAGTTATAAATATTCATGTGGGGCCATGCTTGACAAACTAGGTTTCATCTGAGCAGGGATGCTATTTTACCAGATTTTACTGCACATCACCAGCACTGCAGATCGTGTTGCGGTGTGGTCACAAAAAAAGATGGTCCAAGCTGGCTGCAGATGGCTTTGTCTAAGAAAGCAGTAGCAACAGCTAAGCAAAGGGAAAAAACAAAACAAAACAAAAAAACCAACCAACCAACCAAACAAAAAACAACAGTGGAGAGACAAGGGCTCCTTGACTGGGGGAATCCCTGCGGCCCCCTCCTGCTCACCCTTAGCACCTTGGAATGTGCTCCGAGAACAGCACGGAGCATGCAGCTCCACGGAGCTCCACCAGGAGGGAGCTGCTTCATTCCGCAGTGATTCCAGTGATATGATCCGTGTTTAACAGCTCTGGCTGTGCACAGCCTTCCAGCTGGCAGAAAATAGGACTAGGGATTGGAAGGCAGGAGCCAGAGTGGACACAGGACACTAAGTAGTCTTTTCTGCAGCCCCATATGGACCTCGCAGGGCAGCCCCAACACTCACTGCACCCACCCAGTGGCCAGGGGTGACACCAGTGGGGTGGCACTCAGGCATAACATGATGACCCACCTTTGTGCTCCCTTCCCCTTAGGAGTGGGTTGTCACAGATGCCCCTCAGAGACCCCACAGGGTGCTCTGCAAAACCCACCCAAGCATCCCCATGCAGCACAGGGGAAGCGTGGGCTGACTGCTGCCTGAAAGGCAAGAGCTAGCAAGTAAATCCAAATTCATTGTTAAATCTCTGGATATAAAAATAATCTGGCTTTTAGAAAGCAATTTATTAATGCTTTCAGTACTTACTTAAATATTTATGCGAAAAAGGGGAAAAAAGTCTGCTCTGACATAGGACTATTGTTGTAGCAATGGTCTTTGAGATTAATGGAAGTAAATTAGCCTGATGTTTTATTTACATCCAGAAAAGCAATAGATAAACTCTCCTTGTGATGGATTTTCTTCATTAGCTGGGCGAACGCCTAAGGTACAGCTCTTGACATTGTTTCTTCCATGCAGTTAGACAAACAGTTTATCAAAAGAGTATAAAATTGTCAGGAAAAGAAGCAGATTAATGGCCAGTAAAGTGAAGATCATTGAATTTATGATATAAGTAGCAGTATCAGTGGAGCTCAAGAAATGGCTTATTAGATAACCACCATGTACACACACAAGGAAGTGCTTGAGCCCCCCCGGATCTGCTGCATTGTTGGCGGCTGGTTCTCAAATCCCAGTGGAGTGGTCACACTGAAGCATCACCTCCCTTCTCCTTCCCTCCAAACCCCTTCAGGTCTGTGTTTATTATGTAACTCATTTGAGCTTGTGAACATGTGATTTCCTCCCAATTAAAAACCCCTAAGACTTCAGAGAGAGTAACCTTGTCTTCCTGTCTGTGCTGCTGTAACCATTTCTGCAACCTGTTTTGTCAATTTCGGCTGCTTTAACACTAGGAGTAATCATGCCAATATCAACAACAATAATGTACAGGTCTTATGATTCTTTGTAAAAAATCCCCCAGCATTAGCAGCTTATGGATCCCATATGGCTCTTGCAGCAATTATCTCTGGAAGGATAATTACCTGCCAGATAAGGCAAATGGAAGAAAGGAGACGGGGAACCTGGGAGAAACTAAACATTCCTGGGGATGGCACAGGGGCCATGTTTGTGGGTTCCCGAGGTCTCTGCCCTGCCAGACATGGGCCCAGGTTTTCAAGCTTCAGAAAAGGGATTTTGTGTACAAGGACAACTAAAACCCATGAATTTAACTGGTGCCATGAATCTTGGTGTCCGAGTGCTGTCTCCAGCAGGTGGCATTGGCTTGACAGGCTGTCCTTTCCCAGAGCTTGCCAAGAGCGTCTTAAAAGTTTCATCTCTGAACTGGTAGATTTCAAGCTGCTAAAGCATCATTAAGTCCCTAATTCTTTTGCAGCCTAATCCGCCCAGCTGTACTTTATATCTCTTCACCAGCACCACCTTCCTCCCTCCCTATTACTCTCTTTCTAACAAAAATCTAGATTTATGGGAGCAGAGAATTGCTCCATGCTGGGAGCAAGACAGAGCAAGTGGCTGCTTGAAGAACAAAATGCCACAGCACCCAGGGCTCCTCCCACCCTAGTGTGGACCCAAATGTGGACCCAGGTGCAACAGCACCCACAGGATTTTTGGACTGAAGATCTCAAATGGCAGTCAAGTTCAGGAGTTCTTCCCTAGAGCTGTTTTGGATAGCTGTTGCTTTGGTAGGATTGTCTCTGTTCCAGAGAACTCATAAAGTTCAGGACATTTTGAACAGGCCCAGCAGCTGTCCCTGGGATAGATTTTAAAAAGATGCATCTCTTAGAGCTACATGCATCCAACCTGCAGATATCACAAATCCAGCCATGCTCTGGGGCTTTGAAATCCAGTTTGTATGAAATGTGTGTCCAGTTTGCACAAATGAATTTTGTAAGCAAGGCAAGCCAAAGATGGGAACAGCCTCTCCCAAACAGGAGTAGTTTTCTACCCCCAGACTATCACCATGTGGTCCTTGGGAATTTCCCTGGGTTTTTGCTTCACTCCTGACTGAAGGACCTGCCTTGCTCTCCTCCTCTTCTGAGCTGAGCCAGTTTTTATTCCCCTGGGCCACACCCACCATCACTAATCCAAGAGATGATGTGGGTGCAAAGGGATTTCTTGCATCTGGCACCTTGGGGGCCCTCCTGGGACCCCCTGCTGCCAGCCACAGGCAGGGTGCTGCTTGTGCCCCCATGCAAGGAGTGGTGAGGCAGTGCATGTCCCTCCAACTTTTGACTGGGTCTTAGGCTTGGATACCACATGAGCTTTTTTCCCCTCCTCAGTCCCTGTTCAAGTTCCAGGTTAGGCAATCAGACTCACCATTTTACTTCCTTTTGGGATGGGAGGATGTAGTTGGTGGTAGAAGGGAGACTCATTTGCCAGGAGAGGTGAGGAGAGGCAAGGACTGAGACATCAGCACTTTTCTTTCAATCTGTGAGATGTCTTGCCAATGCCAGGAACTAATATGTCAGTCTGCAGAGGTATTAACACCGCAAATGGGCTGCCTGGCCTTTCCCCAGCTGTCTGGAGGATGCAGCTTGTGGTGATGCCTTCAGGAAGCACCTGAAAGGGGTGGGTGAACATTTTTTCCCACTAGGTTCTCAGTGCTGGGAAAGCAAACAGAAATTCTCCAGGGACAGTGGTTCAATCCTGTCTCCAGTCAAGCCAGATGAATATGGTGGTATTCATCTTCATTGATGTTTCAAACCAGGTACAGGGAAGAGCCCAAGGAAAACCTGAGCCCTGACTCTGCATAGAAATGGAACAGGATGTGCCCATGCAGGGGTATTTCCCTGGCAAGAGGTGAGCATGACTCCATGGTGCTGCTGGCCAGGCTCTGTGCTTGAGCAGGTATGGTACCACCTCTTCCAGTCCTGCTTTTGAGTGAGTTTTGCTCCCTTGGATTTAATGTTTGGCTGTATCTAAGCAGGGATGGAGTTTTTATTGAGGATGGGGTGAGTGGATAGAGTGGCGCAGGCTACACTGTAAATGTTGCTGTATTTTTGCATGTGTTTGGTTTTAATTGCCCATTCTGGGCATTTGGGAAAGCTTGGAGTAAGCAGAGCATGTTACATCCCAGGGCTCTTTATGTACATAAACACTTGGAGGTTTATTGCCTTGACCTTCCCTGAAACAAGTTCTTGGCTCCTCTGAGTTAAATCTTGGGGAAAAAAACAGGATCTAATAAGCTGAGCTGCAGATTTGGGCTTCTAGGAAGCATGTCTAGGTGCCAAGAAGATACCAGGAGGCTGAGATTTGCCACAATTGGGACAAATCTTTTTTAATGGCTTTTGTTCAGTTCACTGGGGTCTGCCAGCTCTGCTCCTTGCCAACAGTAAATAGTCTGAGAGCAGGGAATTGGTGATTATATTAAATTTAAGGCAATTCAAGATGGTTTTACTTGATTTGGAGTGTGGGAGAGAGGTGGCACAACATCTATGCACAGAATGGACAGGTTAGGTCAGACACTTCCTGCTCTATTATCTGAGCATGAAACATGGCATCACATGGAAAGAGCCACAATTAGGTGCTCAGGAAGAGCCCATCCTACCCATTTGAGTTGAAGTTGTAAACTAAGAGAGCAGAGATCAAAGGCTTCTACCCAAGGCCAGAGCAATTTGTTGAGGAGCTTAACTGGAGGGTAGCACTCAGTGCCCATGTGGGGGCATCATGTCAGCTGCAGCCTCTTCCTTGCCTTTATTTTTACTCCTCTTCCAGAAATGGGAAACAACCAAAGTGTGGGAGATATCTCTACTTCTGCTGGGCATGTCCTTTTCAAGCCTGATCACAGTTCAAGAGGTGGGGGGAAAAAAGCTCCAAAAAGGCACAGACATGGTTCTGTGGTGACAGCCCCTGGGTGGACTATGTGGCTTCACATCCTGGGGCTCCACTCCACTCCACTCTCTCCAGTGCAAAGAGAAAATCTGCTCAGCCCTTTCCTGCCTCTCCCACCTGGTGATGCTTTTGCACTTACCCTTCTAAAAAAACTCATCTTCCTGGGGCATTTTGATTGCTTTAGGTAGACCTGCCCTTTTTATGCCTGCAGCATTATCCCTTCCCTGCCCATGCCTGCTGGAGCTGCCTCTTCCATGCTCCACAAAGCAGCCAGGCACTGTCTTCTGTTTTAATTGTTTTTGCCCATAGCTTGCCCTCACATTAGCTTTAGGGGATGGGGGGCAGGGGAAGGGCTTGGAAATAGGGAACTGAGAGGCAGGGGAAAGAGGGTAAGCAGGTACCTGCTGGCTTGGTGGATTCAAGCCCTGGCATGGTGGGAGCAGATGTGTCAGTGCAGGCACCTGCATGGATATGGGCAATAATTTCTCTGTCTTTGCAGAGCTACAGCCTTGAAGTTTGCCTCTTTTATTCTGTAGGGACCACTGACTGCAGAAAACAGATGCCATCTGTCCACCGTGCCTTGTAAATCAGATTTTAATCATCTCAGGGAGAGGTCTGTCTCCAGCTGAGTGCTGCAAACCAGGTCTGCAGGAGTTACTCTGCAAAATTTACATTTCTGAGATAGGTTAGTGATTAGGGCCCCAGCTTCATACCAGGGAGGCTGAAATCCAATTTCTCCCCCTCTCACAGATTTCCTGGCTGATGGTGGAAAATAGCTTAGGCCATGCCTGAATTGATCAGGTAAGTGCAGATCTGTTTCTCACCTTCCAGCTGACCTCCTTCCCCAGCATGCTCACTCTGCAGCATATCTGCATCCAGCCTGGGCAGAGAGGCTCCCAAAATGAAGGACACCACTGAGTCAGGATCAAGAGAGGCACCTCTAAGATGCAGTTTTGCTCCATGAAAACTGAAGCCACAGATTGCAGAGATGCTGGTGTTGGAGTTCTGTCTCCTCCAGTGCTGCCAGTGCCTGATTCACTGCAGCTACAGGCTTGCCTGGTGGATAAGAAATTTGTTCCAAGAGCTGCTGCAATAGGTTGCAGTGGGCAGCCAGGGAGAGAGCCAGGGGGGGAAATGGCACAAGATCTGACTGTCTGGTCTTGTACAGCCCTTACACAGGTCTGTAAGGCAAATGGTGTATTCTTACAACAATAATAATGTGCTGCTGAGGATGGCCACAAGCACAGGTGAATTGTCCTTGTCCCTTTTTTCAAATCATTATATATTGCAAAATCATTGCAAGTATTACAGGGAGGCTGCAAAGCAACCTCTTTGTGAGTTAAGAATCAATAATTTATTTTCTTCTTCCTTATATGAAAACAATACCATAAAATCATCTTGGTTTATTAAAAAGGCAATACCCTCCAAGCACAAATGGCGAAGCTGATCACAGCCTGTCTGTGGGGTGATACAGCTCTTTTATCCACAGCCCCTGTGGACTTATTTTTCAAAAAAGAGCTTAGCAAAGCCTCTAAAAACATGGTTATTTGTCAGTTGGCATTGCCAAATTTTGACCTCCATCAGAGGAACTTGCAGGGGCAGAGCAGATGAAGCCTAGCATTACCTGCTGGAAGCTTTGAAACAAATCTCCTCTCCTTCTCCTCCATCCTCAGAAAGGAGATTTGCCAGTCAGAATGGCTCCTCACAGCTGTCCCAGGTCACTCACCTCTGCCATTTTACACAAAAGAAGTGCATCCTCCCAGACTGCATATCTTCACATCACAAGAGGGTGGTTACAGCAGTCATATCCTGGGACAAGTCAAGTCCTGTCAGCTCATCAAAACCCAAATCTAATGATTATAATGATCATACCATTAATATTTTGAATGGGATGCCATTAGAGTTTAAGCTCTTGCAAGGGTACAGGAGAAGAAAGGGGCCTGCTGTCAACATCTTCTGACACACTGCAGAAGAAAACCTGCATCCTTGGTTCACACGAGTTGGGGCAGCCATCATTCATTCTGCACAAAGTCTTTTTCCCCCACGTCTGCAGTGCAGTGGAGATTGCAGCTGGGCCACACAGTCATGAACTGGATGGGGTGAGAGCACAAAGGCAGCATGGCTTGTGTGGAAACCATTTAATGGGGACTCAGTAAAGGAAATGTCTCCTTGTCCCCCACCTTCCTGCCCCTTACACACCCTCAGGGAGTGCCTCTGTACCATATCTCCATGGAGGTGCTTAGGCTGGAGCTCTCTTAAAATTTGGGTAGGGCTCATGAGGCTGGTATGAGGTGTCTGATGAGGAAATTTTAGAACTAAGGGCATAAAAGCTTATTTTTAAAAATGGGCTAATAAGGGGTAGTTTGGTACCCAGCTAATGGGCAGAGCCCAGACTCCACTGCATAAGCCCCCCCACAGTGCTGGGATTCATTTTAATCAGCACTTAGACAGGAAGAGAAAATATTCCCCATCTTTTTTCCTTAAAGATTAAATCATTCATTCAACCAACACCCTAATGAGGCACCAACAGACGTGTAATGAATAAATATTTTAAAAACAGTTAACTTAAACATTAAAAAACACCCTCATCACTGTTCTGTAGGTAGTGTTTGGGGAACTAGGCTGGGGTGGGGAGAAGATGGAACAGCCCCTTTCCAGAAAAGCAAGGGAGACTGCAGATTAAACCAATTCTTGAGCTGGTTTCTAATGAGGCTGCTGCAGCTTTTCCATGTGAATCAAAGAAATGAAAATCCTTGGGTGAAACAAATATTTCCATTCAAATCCTGTTGTCTTGCTATTCCCTAATCTTCTCTCCAAATCCTTATTGCTGACCCAGATGCTCAGCCCAGTCTCAGTTATGAGGATGCTGGGACTGGAGGGGTCACCCCTATTTCCAGGTGAGGCTGTGTTGTCTGGAGGCTGTTGGAACCATCACCTTACTAGAGCCCAGGGAGCCCTCACCAAGGCTGGCTTTGTCTTATATCCCTCCAAGAGATCCTTCACTCGTGGTCCCTCTCACAAGCACCATGATTTCTCCTTTCTTTCTTCCTCTGCAAAGGAAGAGAATTTAAAGATTAAATCCTGCTGAGAAATTAAAAAAACATAGGTCCCTTGAGACACAAAGTACAGCTAAACCAAACTGCATGAGCAGAGAAACAGCTTTTCTACATGTTGTGGAAGTTTGGCAGGTAGGAAAATATTTCTCAGCGGAACACTCTCCCTCTGGTTTGGATTAATAGCTGGGGTCCAACTTCACTACTCCCATAAAAAATAATCTTAAACCGTAACTAGCCCAAGAGAAGAAGTATCTGCTGGATGTCTTTTCAATGCCATAATTTTTCCTCTGTAAAACATTCCTCTTTTAAAAGCTCTCTGGCTCTTCACAGGTTATTTTTCTTGGATTTTATAGAGATGTCGGTACCAAACACATGCAGACAACTAAGCTTCCAGGTAGCAACATAAGATACACGTGACAAAAAGTGCAAGGCAAGATGTTTCCTGCAAAACAATGTTTAATTTACTACTTGTGAATTATCCATGAGGAGACCCAGACATATATATATATATATATATATTTTTACATATTCAGCTATTAGTCAACATTATTTGACACTCTGCAAGACCCCACCACCAGTGCCCACAGCTCCTCTGCAACCATCTCTGTCACAGACCTCTCCTGCCCAAGGGGATGGAGGTTTACATGGTTGTTTCCCATGGTTTAGGAATCTTCTCCGGCTCCAGAGAGGATCCTGTGCTGAGATTAAGTTGCCATTGTGTTGGAGCACTGGGGGAAGTTATTCAAGAAGAACTCAATGTGTTGCTTGTACTTCTCTTAAACTAATAAACAATAGATGTTCTCTTCAAAGGTAAAGGAACAGCTAATTAAACACTCAAAAGCTCTTTTAACCCCAATAAAATCCTAGTCAGATGCCAAAGAAATCCTTAAACCCAAGTATTGAACTCAATGTTGAAATGTCACTCCTCCAGACAAACATGAGTTGAGTATGTCCATTTCTGCAGTGTGCCTGGGAAGAGCCACAGTTTGGAGGCCTTAACCTTTCACTTTTGCCATCAGGTGGAACAAAATATTTCACCTAAAACCTGGTAGTCATAAATAATTTGAATGCCTGCAGAGAAGTCCTCGAGTAGTTCTCAGGTGCAGGCGTGGAATGAGTTTGGATAGACTTTTATCTCCATTTTAGCAAAACAGAGTAAAATGTTCTACTCCGCAAGTTTTTTTACAGTCCTCTCAAATGAAACCCTTAATCAGGTGTCTTTTTTTATTCATTGCACTGTTTCTGAAGATGGGAGGAAGAAAGTAAATGTGGAGAATAAAGAACATAAGTGTCTGCACTGAGATAACCTTCTTGCATGGCAGAGGTCCTCTGTCTGGGTAGAGAGCTTGAAACACCTCAAGGAGGAAACAATTCTGATAAATGATGGGGAGCAAGGCCAACACACCCACAAGTTCTCCACAGTCCTTTGACTTGGCCAGGAAACAGTGGAAGAGGACAGGGAAACTGCCACCAAATGCAGAGAGGCTTTAATCCCACTTTTGCAAAGAGTCCAAGAGTAAATTCTGAAGTGGGAGGTGACGCACCAGTCCCATCCAGACCTGGCAAAGCCTGGCCTTGCACCACTGGTGCAAGCCCACTTAGTCCTTTCCCTGGCTTGCTGCTACTCTGCTGGCACCAGGGGAATGGCTGATGAGAGCTGGCAGGAGCCTGGGCACGTGTTGGAAAGCCAGAGAGAAACAGGAAACATGTGGCATTAATTACGATGGCTTGGGACCAGCTGGAACTGTCAAACTGAGTTAACTGAGGAGAAAATGGCCCACAGCTCAGAGACAAGGAGACCTGGGGGGCTTGGCAGGGGCCACCAGATGAAAACCACCACTATGTGCCAACCCCCTGCTCTTTCCCAGTCTTGGCCCTGGAGCATCACCCTGGTGTCACCACGGATGCAGCTTGGATAATGGGAAAACAGGATGAGCCCGCTGTCAGCATTATTTTTGTTTTGAAGCCCTGCCATCACATGTGGGATCTCACTCTGGCAGAGTTTGAGCTGCCTTCTTAGCTGAACTGGGAAATTATTTACCCCGAGCCACACCTCCAAGTGAACAATGGCAACTTGGTCTTGGGGATGCCTGGTCTCAAGCAACTAAATCAAGCTCAGTGAAGCAGTTCCAAGCTTCATGACTTGGTGTGCTGTAGGACCACGGCTTCCAGTAGGCAGGATGTTGAGAGAAATGCTGTACATCAAGGTCTGAAATATCTGGAGCTCTTGCCAGCTGGAGAGCTGGGCTGGGGTAGCAGCAGGTGCACATCAGGTGGGCATAGAGGTACCAGTGTGGTTATTTAAATGCTTTAAATGAAAATGGACAAAACCTATTAAAATGTATTACACTGGGTTATGCTTCTTGTTGCCTCTGCTTCAAGCTGTAGATTTGCAATTAGTTGGCATTTATGGATAGTTTTACATTTTTAAAGTGTTTCAAAACACTTCAGCCTAAAAACATGCATTTCCAATCTGTTTAGATTTCATGGAAAGAAACAGAGGTTCCCCTATGAGCCAGGCAGCTTCAGAGTTAAACAATAAACAGATCCCTTTTACAGTCACTGTCAGATTTCCCCTCCTGCTGTGCATCCATGCAAAGGGAAGTAGGATCCCAAGGCAGTGCGGGTGGCTGGAACCCCCCACTACAGCAGAGCCCCAGCAAAGGTGTCTGTGCCTGCAGCACTGCACACATGTTTCATAGAGCTCCACATTGGTCTCTTTCTTGGGAAGCAATGACATTCAAGGGTCTGATTTTTGTTTATTCCACTGCAACTCGTGTGGTTGTTTAAATAACAGCAAAGAGTATGGAAAAAACTATCAGACTAGAACAGGGATAAAAAGGGAAAAGCTCCACACAGCTACAGCTGGATGCACTGACTGCACCTGGCTGTGTTCAGGCATGTTTGCTTGCTCCTGAAGTTGTTGATCACCTAATGGTGATCTGATTTTCCTACAGATTATGTGAGATTGGCTGTAAGACACTCTAATTCCAGAAAGGGTTTCCAGATAAATGGCTTGTCTGGCCTTGAGTAGCACAAACCAAGGTGCACTACTGCTCCACATGGGTCATTTTGTGGGTCTCTTTTCCCCCTGAAATGTTACTGTTTTGAAACAGAACTGAGAAAGCAGAGCCAAAATCCTTGCCTAGAACTGTGCAGCTTACTTGTGTGTGATGCTCTTGTAGGTGGCCCTCACCTGAGCTACTGGTGAGGACGCATCAAACTGGCCACCAATATGCTCTTGCTTTTTATGGGATAAGGATTAACTCAGCAGGAGCAGGGTAAGGGCAGCGGTGCTCACCCTGGGACAAACCACATCAGCAGCTGTGTCCATCACAGCCTGGGGTTACATACCTGCCACCCTTCCCCACAGCACTGCTGTGGTAAGTGTACTCTGCTGGTCAGAGATTTCCCAAACCTCGCCTGTAAGAAATACGGGTTTTTTTTCTGAGAATGCTCAAATTAGGTACTTGCTCAGAAAGGTGATGACACCTAGAAGGGAAATGTGCAATATAGAGAATGAAGCTAATTGCTCTTTGGTAGTTTTCTTTCTGCCTATCAGCTTTACAGCACAGTTTTGAGAGAAAAAGGCTGCCCTGAGACTTCCACTGAAAATTCTGCACTGCAGACAGGCACTATCAGGTCAGCCCCACCAATTTCCCATCCCTTCCTCTAGCCTGGAAAAAGGAAAATGGTATAAATAAACCACTGTTTAATCAGAACCGCCCTCCCCAGACCCTAATGAGTTGTTGAAAATTGTTTCAAAACCAGTTTTGAGTGGAAAGATAGCTCTGGAATTTAGGTATTTCATCAAAAATTCTTCCCAATAGAGTTTGGTTCTTTTGTTTTGCTTGGTTTGGTTTTATTTGTTCGGGGTTTTTTTGTGGAGGAAGGAAAAGTTGTCAGAGAAACGAAATGTTTCTCACAGGAGCAGCTGGGACATGTGACTGGTGTTTGACCCTTTGGAGCTGCAGCAGCAATGTCTCTTTGTCACCTTTCTCCAAGGACACAGCATCTTCCAGGGATCAGCATTAACCAGAGGATGTCCTACAGAGTCACCTCCTGCCCAAAATCTAGCAAGTGAGAGGTGGGAAAAGAACAAGAATCCAAAGCATCTGAAGCCCTCTCTCCCAGACACCTGAATCCCCTTAAGCAAAGGCATTAAGAAATTCTTCCCCTTAAGCAAAAGACATTTCAAATTGCTCCTCTGAAGCACCATCACCATCCTGAGAATTTGGAGGAAGAAGAAAGGAAAGAGATTTTTCACAGCTGTCTGGCTCTGAAACTGAAAAGTATTCATGTGTGGAGGAAACCACCTTTCTCTGTCAGAAGGAAATTAAAAAAAAATTCATTACATATGGAGGGCAGCACTCATCTTCCATTGTCCTGCAGAAGCGCTGCTGTCAGGGGCTTCCTGGCCACAGCTGGAGATACAGGTATCTTCTCATGGAGCTCTTCCCCTGCTCCTCTCTGCCTAAAGTCCAGCTCAAATTTTTCATCTTCTAATGGCAAAACAGAAGATAGAATCTGGAGAAGAGCAAACAAAAAGGACAAACTAATAGAGAATGATATAAATCTTGAAACAGAGGAGCAGGATTGGGATGAGGACTTGTACAAACAGCATGGGTGAAATCACCCCAAAGCAGGAGATCCATTGGAGCCCACACAGCATCTGCTGCTCCATCACCTATTCATGGATAGCAACAGGGACCTGGCAGGTTTTTGCCAGGCAGACTGAAGAAGCAGGAGGAATTGACTCATCACAGAAACATCACACCACTAAGAACATCCACAGGATAATACTGCTGGAAACCCACAGCGGGAAAACAACATCGCTGCTGGGGATGGAGTGCCTGCAGACTGTCCCACCTCCATCCACCTTAGCCACAGGCTGGCTGGCTATTGCTAGAGTCCAGGATAATATTAAAGCAAGGAGGGCCAAAGGAGCAGGGAGTCTCCAGGGCATGAAACAGAGATGTTACCCTGAGTGGATCTCTCAGTGAGTGCTACATTATGCATACAGGGACACGGCTAACCCAGAAGGTAAATCAGGCAATTGGAGCGAGCTGTTTGAATACACACCCAACCAAGGGAAACTCAATTAAATTTTAAAGGCAAGACATTTGGAAGTGGCAGGACTAAGCGGCATTTAAAGGTGGCAATCGCTGCCAAGTTATTTCGAGCAAACAGGAGGCTATTCCATGCATCTGTTTGAATGTGCCAGCAATTAATTTAGTAATCAGCATGTTCTGAAGGGATGACTTGAGAAGGTGACAAGCAGGGCTAGGCCCTCGATCAGTGTAAATTCACCACGGCTCTCTATGTTGCAGCCAGCCCTATGCTAGCAGAGGGTTTGGCTGAAAGCCCCTCGGGAGGGACATGCTGGGGGAGGTGACTTCACTTACATAAGGACGGTGATGTGCCTCACACACGTGCAGATGGTGATGCTTCTCATACCACCCACAGCACAGATGGACTGTCAGTCATCACATTGAAAGCCATTCCAAGAGTATGCCTACCCCAAGTCCAGCAGGGAAAAATTAAGTGCTCTTTTATCCACTAAACCTATGCTGCCTTACACCAGCATAGACACCAGAAGCAAAAATATTATAGAAATAAGTCTATTTATACAGCTCAGCAGAAGAAATACAGGAACAAAGATGCTGAAGTCACTATTTTGTTCAATGCAAATTAAATGATAGTGTGCTTATAGAGTTCCTTTCACCCAGAGAGCAACAACATTCCTGCTGTGGACTTGGATCAGCTCCTGCCCTGAGGAGGCTAAAGGCTCATATCAGGGCCCTTGCCAGTCCACCTGCAGTAAATGGGCCTCTGCCTCAGAGCCATCTGCACCAACAGCCTACAGGGTGTTGAAATGAATAATGTCCTGTCTTCACTTAATCTGGGTCCTGTGAGGTGTTGGTGTCTTGGGACAAGGGGCATCCACAAATCCCAGAGTGCTGGATATGCAAAGAAAGCCCTAAGAGATGGAGGCAAAAAAAGTGGCTTGAAATACAAGAAAGAATAAAAATTTTAAAAATCAATATAATGAATAATCCTGTCACACATTTACCTTGAGTAATGTATTTAGCTCTTAGAGATTGAGGTGATAAAGCCAAAAAGGGTACTTAACAAAGGCTCCCGAGTTACTGCTCTTAAGAGTTGTAATTTCCTTAAGAAAAGGATCTGTCAAAAAAGAATCAGGAGAGGGAAGAGGAAGAAGACAGAAACATCTCTATTTGAACCCTGCAGACCCAAGTATTTTGATTAACTATCTCCAGTCACCTTCTGGAGCTGTAAGACCCACCCTGGGTTACCAGCCTGGGCTGCAATTAGCCCATCACTGCCTGCCTCTACCACCCATGGAGGTATTAGCATCAACCTGCAGCTCCTGCTCCAACACCTCCATTCAGTTCCTCTTCATCCTCACACATGTCAGTAAGAGTCCTCCCACAACCACTGGCTGGTCCTTGCTCTTGGGTATTTAGAAGGAGATGTGAAATTGCAGCCAGAGGAAATCCTCCTGGCTGATCAATCTCTGCAAGCGCGGACAAGCTCAGCAG
This sequence comes from Zosterops lateralis, assembly GCF_965231275.1. Lineage (NCBI taxonomy): Eukaryota > Metazoa > Chordata > Aves > Passeriformes > Zosteropidae > Zosterops > Zosterops lateralis. The sequence continues at coordinate 43,735,939 of NC_139762.1, read as the reverse complement.
CAGTGAGTTCAAGACCAGCACCCTGCACTGCCCCAAAAGGGTTCTGGATTTAATCCCAGCTACTTCTCTTCTTCCAGGACAGCGTGGACAGATAGCACCAGAGAGTGTAATGTATTTCCTTTGGGAACAGAAACAAATGATGCAGTGATAGAACTTCCAAGTCTCTTGCACAAAGCAACTTGTCAAAAGGAGCCCCATAAGCTCATCCAATGAAAACGCTCTCCTAGAAACAGACTAATCCAGCTCCAGTGCCTGCCTTCCTGCACACGTGAGAGATGCAGCCTCAGCCCCTGTGCACAGAGTCTGCATTCACTATAGGACAGAACTTTAAATGATGCCAGGCAAACATTCCTTCTGATCCATCAAGAAGTGGCACTGACAGAGAGAAGCAAGGGAAACAAAGAGCCCACGGGACAGGGGAGGTCTGGGGCTGAGAAATGGAATGGGCCTGCAAAGCACTGATGGCAAAGTTATTAAAAGAAAGAAAATTTACTATGGAAAGATGCCAGCACTCCAGAGCAGTTCTTGAGGTAGTATAAATCAGCAGAAAATTACTGTGCCCAATTTGTGACAACTACAGGCTGCACCAGGAGCTCTCACTGTTGTGTGCTCTGGCAGAGGAGAAATTCAGGTATAGCAGCGAGGTGCCAGCATAGACACTTTACACTGGACAGGTGTTGGAGACAAATGGCAACATCACCAGCACAGCTTCAGTGTTCAGCTATCTCAGAATCTGAAAAGGAAAAAAGCCTTCTTTTTTTCCACCTCATAAAGTACTCATAGCACTGATGAGGAAGACAGAACCTGAATGCACATTTTTGGAAAGCACATTTGATTATCTTCTGGAAAAAACTACTCTCTCTCTGAACACGAGAGACTGCTTCACACCAGAGTTAAGAGCACAGAAATCCACATATATGATACTTCATTGCTCTGTAGCCAATTTTGTTGATTAGTCATTAGGATATACAAGAAAATAGTTAATGTGCTGTAACCAATCTGCAAATGTTATAAAATCTGCAATCATATGGAACTAATTTTAAGTGAAATGGGATGATCTAAAAATTACAGGCAAAGGACTACTACAAAAGGCATGGAGAAAAGCAGGCAGGAAGGCAACAAGCAGATCAATATCCTGCTGAGGATGAACAATGGTTAAGCGAACACAGGCGGTTCACACACTCAAAGAAAATTATTTTTAAGAACTGATACAAAATGAATGCTGACTAAATTTCAGATGTCTGAAGATACATTCACTACCAAATAGGACACCAACAATAGCACCTTTGCAACAGCCAGCAGGATGGCCACTGGCCACAGGGCTACCTTCAGCTTGAATGGATGTGGGGCTGCAGGACTGCTGCAAACCCTTCTGTGAGCAGGAGCTCATCAGACAGTGAGTTCCTGGGGAGCCACAGGTCCTGGAGGCTCCCCTGAAGTGCTTGCTTTCACTGTCATCTTTGAGGAAGCTTTTCTCACCTCAACTCTGACATATATGGCCTGGAATATGCAGCAGCTACATGGAGACTGTGGGGCACAGTTCGAATACTCACTTCAGCAAGAAGCCCATTTTGTCATAAGAAAATAACAATAGGAATGTTCCTGTGCCCCTTTAAAATATCAAGGCAAAAACCATTAGTTGGCAAGGTTACAATTGCAAAGCAAATGCAGACTTTGGGACTAATGTTCTGTTTCTTCCCCTCCTTTAAATCATAAATACGTTTGAAAACAAAGCAAGACATAATGAAAATGAATATACAGAAGCAGCACTCGCCTGAAGGTCCAATGTTGTGCTGTGGTGTTTTGCTCATTTTTCAATCCTTCTGTTTCTTGTCCAAATTTGTACAGCCATTTGTACTCCCCCTCTCCTTAGAACTTGTATTTATAATCCTGCCATGAGATGCTCATCTATCAGCCCAGAAAGCAAGACATTTATCCTACTCTTCAAATATCCATCCAGACCCTGGGAGGAAGGTGTGGACTGGGAGGGAGAGGAAAAGAAAGCACTTTTCATTTTGCTTCAACACTGGTTATAAACTACAGAGGATGCTAATATCTATGAGGGAAACCTCTCTCACTCCTGCCCCTTTCCTTCTCCCCATGAGCTGCACTTGTGACTCAGAGCCATTTTTCAAAGACAGTGCCATTTAGGGTCTCCAGCTAAAGCAGATCTGAGCAGGATCAGGTCCAAAGTAGTCAGGGCGTTACCCTGGCAATGAAGCCAGATCTGATCTTAGGGAAAATGAATTTAAGTCTAGACTAAACTACTCCCTCCACTGGAGTAACAGAGGTGTGAGTGTCATCAGCCTGATCCCTGCCACATGCTCTGGACAGCCCAATGCCCTGGAACACCCACCTGTTTCCTGCCTGACTCTGCTTCCTTCCACCAGCATCCAGGAAAGCTTCCCTTTGCCACCACCTGCCTATTCCCTAGCAAAACATGTACCTGTTAGTAGCTATTATCAACAGATTATTCTGATCAAACACCAAAAAAAGGATTTTCTTGAGCAGATTGCTGTAAATGCAATCTCTTCCCCATCAGCTCTCCCAAATCACCCCACTCCTTTCTCACACATTTGCACGTAACTCACAAAATGAAAACTCCTAAAACACAGTAAATTATTTTATCCACTCCATCCCTTCTACCTCTTATCTGTTACTACAACCTTTTGCAATAGGGGTGCAGTAAAATCTGATTTTAAACATGAAGCTGTAGTCTGTAGTCATTCTCTTCAGTCAAAATATAAAGATAAGAAGCTACAGATGCACATTTTATGACAGCAATGGACAAATCTATCACAGTAATGCTTTTGACAAATAATAAAATGCAGAAAAGTCTTGAGGAGATTTACAGCAGTTTAATGAAGGCTCTCATACAAAATCTTGAACTTAAAGTTACAGTCAAGAGTTACTGAAAAATATAACTTACAATGAAAAAGCTGATGAGAATTGCCGACTTAGCCATGGAATTAACTGCGCTTTAATGTTGTGCTTAAATAGCCACCACACAATAGAAACAAATTTAAATCACGACCAAGGTACACACAATTCACTTCCATTCTGTTTTCAATTACATGTATTCAGCAAGTAACCTCTGGAAGTTACTCTGACGAATCCAGAGGTTTTTCTTTTTTTTTTTTTTTTTTTTTTTTTTTTTCCAAACACTCACTGGAAATAAATACAATTGAAAGGATACATGTGGAATGCAATAAAATGGACACTTAGGCACTGGTACAGTCTAGTCTTCTTCAGCCCTCTACAAACTACAAGACGAGAAGTTTTAAACCACAGATGGAGTGGAGAGCAGGTTAGAGCTGTACAGGTAGTGCAGCAGGTTATGTACTACACAAGAGCACATCTGCAAAAGGTCCCAGGAGATTCTTGTTGAAGATGCAGCGTATCCACACCAGGTATATCGTGAAGGGCTTAATGTTTTCTGAGAAGGTGTGATTCTGATGAGACAATATATAAGGCATGTAAGTGTTTTCCCCTTGCTCTTGTATCCACACTTCGTATTTTACTTCTCTGACCTTGAGATACCTCAAATTCCAGGGGATCTGCCAGGACACAGCAAGTTTAGCTTCACTCGTGCCCTGGACAGAGGCCTGACACTTGGCATCCCTCACTTTGCCAGGGTAGAGGCTACCAGACCACTTCTGCTTCTTGGGTCCGGGCTTAGACTTCACAGTCTGCCTAATCACTTGTATGAGAGATGGGATGTTCACCTTTGTGTCCTGGTAGGCACGGAACAGCCACTCTGGGTTGCGGCAGCAGAGGTGCCGCGGCACCTCCGTGCTCTTAATGATGCGCTCCTGCTCAGCTTTGTCCAGATGAGCAATCCCACCCTGATCCCAAGGTCTGTCCGGGTAGGTGACGGTGTCTTCCCTGTCCGTGTTCTGCCAGGCAATGTACTGCAGGTCCATGCCAGGAAGGGTTGCCAGGGTTTTGTAAGGGGTGTAGTGCTCGGGGTTGATAGCATATGGGAAGAGCTCCACCACGGTGGCCCCTCTTGGCAGGAAGAGCGACATGACTAATTGGGCCCCGTGCATGCTGACCAGCATGGACGCATTGCTGATCAACCGGACGATGTCAGAAAATGAATGCTCCTCCAGAGAGACGGAAATGGTTTTCATCTGAAACTCCTGAGCAAGAGCCAGGATTAGTTCTGCCTCATTTAGGATAAGTCTGTTGATTGTCCGACTGAACACTATGATGTACTCCTCATTGGAGCTTTCCTCCAAGCTGATGTTCAGTTTCTGCATCATGAATTTGGTGAACTGCCTGATCTCATTACCAGAAACCAAGATGTTAGCCTTTGGCCCCTGTGGCTGGACAAATCCGTACTGGTACCAGGTGGTGATTTTGGATAGTCCCACATAGGACTTGGTGAAGCAGAGGAGCCTGCCCAGGGTTTTAAGCTCCTCCCTGAGGAGCGGCTGCTTGTTACTCAGTAACTTGTAGAGGTCAAAGTGAACACCTTCACTCCACCCTTCCATGAAGAAGAGTCGTGCCTCCAGATCTAAGTCAGAGAACTGCTGCATGGTGTAATAGATGGGGAGGAGGTCATCATGAAAGACGTGCATCAGGTTATCTGGGTTGAACCTGTTGGCAATCAGCGCCACATCAGGCACGAAGACCGGCTTTGGCATAAATTTCAGTGCAGCAGCTGGCAGCTCCACAAAGTTGAAGTACTGGGTGTTGTGATCTTCCACAGAGGAAAGGTCGAGCAGAGCCGGCTGGAACCTCCGGGAGCCGAGGTTGGGCAGCATGACGGAGGAGTTGCTGTGAAAGTAGACAAACTCCTCAGCCTCGGTAGAGTAGCAGAGGGACTCAAAGCGGCAGATGCGGTCGGTGTGCATCCTGCCAGTGCACACCATCTTGGTACCGTTCTCCACCAGGGCCTGCAGAGCTGCGTGGTAGTCAATCTGAGCCTCAGAAAGTTCCTGAGCCTGGCGCATGAGGACCAGCTCCTCCTCCACCGTGGCGGCATGATCGCACAGTCTGATGTATTTCCACAGCACGGCAGCGAGGATGGACACGAGCAGGGCATTGAACACGGCTGCTATGTTCATTCTGTAGTTAGATCCTAGCAGGATGACAGGTGGGGAATGCAATGGAGAGGGAACACATCATTAACACTCTTTGACATGGTGAGGGCAAAGACCTGTGGAAAATAAAACAAGAGAGGAACCATTTAAACATCAGGTTTACAGCTCCACCATAAATCGTATTTTATGGACTACTCAAGAGAGTTTAGGCCTCTTTTGGTAATTTTTCCCTCTTCCAGGGAACGAGGGGGAAGAAGAAAAAAGTGCTGAAGCTCTCCCCAAAACTGTAAAAAAATATAAAGCAAACAGAACTGGGAGCTGCTCTACAGGAAGGCTCCTCTCTCATTTTCATTTCTGTGCTTTGGAAGAAGAAAATATGAAAGAGTTTAAGGATGAGCTCTATGAAGATCTGTTAGAAAGAAAAGTGTGTTCTCTGGGACTCTGGATCACTCTGCTCTTTGCAGACCACTCCCACGGTGTGAGGAAATAGAGCACTGCAGTCATTGGGCCACCTGCAGAGGACTCCACCGAGTTCCTCCTCCCCCTCGGTATGGCTGAGTGCACTCAGCCGTGCCCTCACCTTCACTGTGCAGGTAGCAATAGCTCGAGAAGTATTGCCAGGACAGATTTCGCTACACTCCAGTGTGCAATGTGAACTAGTGAGCATCACATTCAATTTCATTTTATCCAGGGGTGGGGGAAGGACTTGCAGGTCTGTGGACTGCCCTGAGGGAGAATCCTGAGTCACTAGGGTGTTGCTCTGGCTGCAATCCAGGATCAAAGGCTAGGAACCACCATCCTGTTCCTAAAGAAATACTGACATGGGAAAGAGGAGAGCTCTGCTCTTTATGAGAGGAACTGATGTGCTATTAAAGCAATCAAACCTTAATTTAGTGAAGAGTCTGGCTTGCACAGCACAGCTAGCCATTTTACAAATGATAACCTAATGCATTTGAAGGGTTTCACTATTGGCATTTTCCCATCCCAACCTGAGAACCTTTTCTGTGCTACTCCAAAGCCTTCCTGATTCTTTTTCTGTTAGAGCCTGTGACTGTTTTCCTTCTGTGCAGAAACACTACTAGCTTGTATCAGAGTATTGATTATAACTTCAACTGTGAACTTCAATTGAGGTATTGATTCACCTACAGAATTTATGGGCTTCAATTTTCATTATGCATCAAGATTCACTGCTAGTCAGGCTGTAAATAATTGCACCCGTGACTCATGGGGAACTTTAGGAAGGGAAATTTCTGATTAGTATTTACCCCACTAGATTGTTTCTAGCTGCCATTTTTAAAGGTAGCAATTTTAAATTTCCTTTAGTGCAAGTTTGCCATGGAGGAGAAAAAATGCACATGTTCTGACATCCCAAGCAGCCTTTAGAGACACTTTTTAATCAAGAGACATTTCTTATATGGCAATGTGGAGGAAGTTCGCCAGGTATATTTGGGACCAAAGCAAACATCTCTATTGCCAAAGGAGTTCCTTTGAAATGAGCTACTGCAACTTAAAAGCTTGATCCTGCAACTTGGAATTGAATGGAGAATCATTCATGGAATTCAATGAAATCAGAAGGGATTCCTACACCTCATGAGATCCCAACAGCCTGGGAGATCTGTCTTAGGAGGAACTGAAGGTACGTAGGAGTTTGAATAATGCCAAAGAAATGAGTGCTAGCCGTAAGCCACACAAACTCAAGAGATGAGCCCTGGGGACCTGAGCAGCAAATTCATTTCAATTTCTAGCTACTCAAACAAAACAGAAATGAAGTCCACCTCCTTTGGCAAGTGGTCTGAAAAACTGCTTCATTTAGAAACTCCCTAAAAGCAAAGCAAGCAAATTAAAAATGTGTTGCTTTGATTTCAACCATGGGAAAAAAGGGACCTAGAGTGGTCATCTGATTATCAGGGCAGGATCAACTCTCCGCAAACCACGCCCCAAAGATGCTTCTCTCTCATTCTTAGTACTCATTCATCTCTTCAGCCAGTCTCTATCAAGAGAGGCATGAAGGAACATGATATACTCTTTTCTAACACTTAGTCTTTGTTTCCACCACAGCAATTTTAACTGGGTCTTGTCCCAGGTGCCACAGATATCATGCACAGAAAAAATGATGGCTGTCACATCACATCTCAATCTGACCTCTGCTGTCAACAGGGGATGACTGCTGCTCCTCATGGCTGTGCAAACTCTCAACCATGGCTATTCCATGGACAGCCTGGAATGGAAACCCACTGGGGACAGAAGTATATCACTCAGGTTCTGCTAATGCAATCAAACCAGTTTTCAGGAAGAGAAAGTTTTGATGGGGACAAATCCTGAATTGTTTTATTGGTACTGACTTTCAAAGCTTTATTTTACTTCTTCACTGTTTTTGAAAAATGTCTAATGATATCATCCAATTCTGTACATAACCTCTCCACTACAAACTTATCATCTTATGAGCATGGCTTTAAGTGACTTCAACAGCATCATCAAGGAAAGGATCAAGCCCCTGCAGCCATGTGCAAAGCCTGATAATCAGTACATGGAGGAGACCTTTAACAAGCAAATCCTCTGCTGCAAGCACACACTTAAAGGAAGGCCAGTCCGCAGGCATTGTGAAAGTTCACTTCTGTGGGTCAGAAGAACAAAGCACCTACAAGTTCAATGGAGTCAAAACAACTTGGCAGAGGAGGGAAAACCACAAGGCTTCTTTATTATTCCATTATGGCAAGGCGAGTGTGTATGTGTGGGTGTTTCAAAGGCATAAGAAGCCCACAGTCCATAAAAACACCACTGATATCACCTGCATTTCATGGGCATTTTGGTGGTGGAGAACTCTGCCAACCATTAAAAACCCCTTGAGCCAGAACAGGCCTCCTTGAAACAGCCTGTTCAAATGTTCCATCCCTGATGTGTTCTCTCCCCTCCAGCCGCAAGGGAAGGGCATAAGAGGCACTTCAGAGATGCAGCCAATGTTCACAGGTTAGCAATTCTCATTTCAGACTCTGCTACAGCCATACCTGCTAAATGGCTAGGAATGAACAACTCAGCTTTTTAGTAAAAATCATCTGCAAGGCCCTCTTCTACCTCGTCTCTCATTGCAGCTCTTTCACTTCCCTGCACTTAGCTGAAGTGAGTGTATGTGCTTTAGCCAACCAGGTGTCAGGAATATGTTAAATGTTAGCAATGCTAAAGTAATCCGTCTTCATTTCTGTTCCTCACTGCCAGTTCCTAAATCCTGGTTCATGCTGCTTGGGAGAAAGCTGCTTTTGATGGAAGTGAACATCGGGATGTGGATAGGAAGGGGTGTTGCAGGCAGAAATGAAAGGAGAATTTCACAGGTACTCAGAGAACTGTCTTAATTTTTTGCCTGTTTTCCCACATTTTATCATCCACCTTTTTTTCAATCTGACACTTTCAGTGAAAACAGACCTTCAGGAACTATAGTTTTTGGTCCCTCAGGGAACGATAAAGTATAAATAGTAACAATCCTACTGTTTGCTTTTACATACCCAAGAGAGGCTGCATTGAGGGAGTAAAGGCAAACAATCACTCTCCATGTCCCCTGGTTCCTCAGTTCCCCAAGCTGAGATCAGTCATTAAGTGCTGTCAGCAGCAGCAGACCCAGGATAAGAAACTTTCCCACAAGGCAGAGGGTAACACTGAAACAGGTGAAAGCATTTAGTTTTCTACCCGAAGAGAGCTGCTTCACAATAAAAGAAACTTTCATTACTAAGTCTCCCTCATAAAGTGGGTCTAGAGCTGCCACTCCCACAGCGTCATCAGAGAACACCCTAAGAACTGAAAGGCACTTGCAGAAGTGGCAGGCCAGACACACTGCTACTTTTTTTAAGAGCAGAGTGCTCTGTCCTGATTCTTTCTGCATAGAGGGCAGCCTCTAGGCCAGTCAACCCCGAAGGTGCCCATAGACTCCCTCCTCCCCATCTCCACCACGTTCATCCACTCTCTTGCTTCCTAGTGACACTGGAATAACCAGGGCTCTGCTCCACATGAGTAATATGCCCCAGTTACCAAGGAAATCGATTGGACTGAGATTTTTTCACTCTCTGCTTTGAAATGCTAAAGCACCATCAGCCACGACAACTGATAGACCAGAGCCAAGCCAGAAGAGACATGCATGTAAAAGCTCACAGAGCTTCTTGCTGCCAAGATGGGCAAGAGGGCAATGATGTCCCATGGGAGGAGATGGGATGTGCCCTTGAGGACTCCTGAGAGGAGTGGACTGCAGCAGGTGTGAGAGAGGGAGGTAGAAGAGGCAGATTTCCCTGGCAGTGATGCTGACAGGGCAGGGGGCAGCATACTTAGAGCCAGACATAGGGAGCTGAACAAAAACACAGGTGTGGGGGCAGCTCAAGACTGTGCAGTGGAATTAAGAGCATATCCTGAGGCTTGCAGCTCAGCCACAATGGATGCCGCTCCAGCAGCTAAGAGCCTGTGGGAGGCACTCTATTTTTGGTCAGCTCATCTTTACTCTTTTTCTAAGAGTTCACAGGCATGAAGAGCTTACCCCATTTTCTTCCTCCACCCCCACTCACTTAGCAAAAGCATCACAGTTTCATTCTCACAGCCCAGCTACTTCTCCTCTAACTAGCACTGGCTGCTGGTGAGCAGGTAAAGTCTTCAGGAATATTCATTTGGTGTGTTCAGCAGGCACTTCTGGCAGAGCCCTCCAGTGTCTTGCTGTGTCAAAACTCATGCAAGTTTTGACTTAGCAGCACCTTCTGCCTGTTAGCTACAGGTTATCTGATGTATTAAACATCCTCAGGAAGTGGCAAGGACACAGGAAGCATAGATGGAGACACTGTTCTCCATCTCCTGTTAACATGCCTAGGAGATCAGAGTGGGTGGGATGAGAGAGGAATTTCCACTAATAGGCAGTTGGCATAAAGAACTGTTTGGATTCATTTAGGAGACGAGTTCTGTTGTTCTTTTTTTAATTGTGAAGCTACAGTAGGATGAATCACTAAAGCTATTAATATGATGGACAATGTTCCAAATCTCCTCTTCATTTTAAAAATTGCAATCTAGGTAAGAAATAGGGAAAAAAGCTACAAAATCCACATTAAAAAAATCCCAACTACAAAAAACCAAACATACACTACTAAGACCCCCAAAGGGAAAAAAACAAGAGCTTGTTTAGGGAGAATAAGAGTGAACAGGGTGACCAGCATGCCTAAAGAGGGGTCACTTATTCCTGCAGGTATTAACAAAATGAGAAGTGCTGCTTTTGTCTATTTAGGCCTTGATGAACTTTGTTACCAACGGCCCAAACATTTTCCAGGCCAATGTTCAGCTTACCATAGCTACAGCAGGCTAAAAAGCCTCATAAAATGGAAAACCAAAAAGCATGAAGGAGACCCATTTCCAGAGAGCATCACCACTCTGTGCACAGAGGGAAATGCCTCTTCATGGAGGCCAAGTCGGCTCTGACCCAGCTGGTCAGCTCCTGTGCACAGCCTGCCAGTGGTGGCAGGGTGTCCAAACAGAACCATCTCCACAATTCCCAGAAACAACCCAACTGGAAGAGGACTGGGGCTGCCCTTGCCATAGGACAGCAAAGGAGTTAGAGCAGAGCTGCATGGGCAGGAAATGGGCTTCCTGTTCCGGTAACACAGTGGGAGGGGTAGGAGCAGATATTCCCTCCTCAAGGACATTTTCCCCATCAGCAGTCTCTACCCCTGGATCCATCTCTTGCCAGGCTTTCCAGGACCAGTACAGGAAAAGAAAAGCATGCAAACATGGCATTTTGCACTCCCCCTGCAAAATGTCTTCTTTCTCCTATCCCTGATGCAAGAGGCTTAGCTAAGGATTCAGTGTATATAACACATGCAGTTTTAAATACCTACTTCATTCATCCTTAAAGCAGAAGTTGCTAGAAGGCAACTTTCCCAGTTGGAAGGAGGGGGAGTTGGGATTCAGCAGCCAAGAATTTGCTTATATTCTCATCTCTGTTACAGATTCCCACAGAACTACAAGCAAGTCAATCCCCACAGCCCAAAAAGCTGTTATCATCTTATTCACTCTATTTATTTAATGAGATACATATATCTTTCACAGTACATAGCACATTAAAGAAAGGATGGTACACTGAATGATTGATATACTGGAACATTTTCTTTGTAAAAAGCAGCCAACTGTAGAAGTGCTGACTTTTTAAACAGGAAAAGAGCAGATTCTTGTAGAGGGAGTAAGCCCAGCAGTTAAAGATAAAAATATCATTACTGAAGCCTGATACAAAGAGGGGACCTAAAAAACAAGAATATCTTGACTATTTAGTCTCAAGAAGAATTTTAAAAATAGAGCTTTATTTTAAAAAAAGCAACCAAAATATAACAATGTATTTTTAAATCCCCCGTCTTATGAAAACCTTATAGATAGTTGTAATGAAAATTACGTCCATCTTCAGTTTTTATGGTTCAGCATAAGTGAGGAATAGAAAGCAAAACTGTAAATCTTTCTATACAAGACTCCAACCAAGGAAACTGAGGCTCTGGGCAATCATCCCTACCTTCCATATGAACAGGAGAAGACTGGTGGCTGTAGGACACCTCCCATCTGCACTTATTGATAGAAAACCTAAGTTTTCTTACATTTAATTTCAGAGTCTGTGAGAGCTGGGACAGGAAGAGATCCAACCTGACTTTCACATTGACTAGCAGCCATTGATTTAATATTTCTTGATACTCTTGTCTTGATGTACAAAATAACAGGTTAAAAAAATTCCAACACTAAGCAGTCAATGCATAGAAGCAGGCCATAAAGCTGAGATAAAAGTATAAATCTAAAAAGAATACTTCTTGGGCTTTTAAGATCTGCATTTTCAAGTTTTCTATCCATAATGGAGTATGAAATCCTTTCCCCAAACGAACTCTCCAGAAAATTCCCCTAAAAAGATGCATTTCTGACAAACAAGCTTGAGGAGAGAGATGTAAGAAAAACAAGCTAAAAAGGTGAAGAAAAAAAAAAAAAAAAAGGTATTTCTCTCAGCCTTCAAGTCTTGTTCACCTTCTGAGAGTCCCAAGCCTAAACATGGAAATCCAAGTTACTCAAAATAACCATGGCTAGACAGAGGGGAAAGCTTATCAGGCAGAGTTCATTCCAGCTGATCTTTGTTCATCCGAGTATCCCATTGAAACCTATCTGGTTACATTGTCATTAAGAACCCTGTCACACAAGTAAAAAAAAACCCTCTGGTTTTGCCTGGTCTCTTGCTTTTAGTCTGTAAACAAGATACTTTCATAAGAAAAAAAATGTCAAGAGAGCAGCAGGTTTATCTTACTTCAGTGGTCTGCCTAAAGCAAAGACGGACTGGGGGCGGCTGAAGGGAAAATTTACTAATGCTGCAAAACTGAATTTAAAAGAATATGATGCGAAATCCCAAAGTACTGAACAAGATGATCTTCAGCTACCCCAACTGTGCCTCTGGGCTTTAGCTGCCATTTGTTATTCTCTGTATTTTATCTATCCTTTCTTTCTGTGTTCTCCAGTGGGCAGAGTACCTGTGTTATTCGGGTACTGGGACTGCTCAGCAGCATTTACAGCCCGAGCTCTCCCCGCTGTCCACCAGCATGGTGTCCAGGACCATTCCTGCGCCTGCAAATCCTAACCAAGAGCCAAAATTGTTTGGAGCACAGCACAGCCAATAAGAACAGTGAAAATCCCTCCTTGGTTAGCACAAGCTACACATTAGCATGTTTTTAGGGAAAAAAAAAAAAAAAAAGTAATCCCATAGCAGCACGTGTCTGGCAAGAAATACATTTCTGCAAACCTACAGAATTTAGTCCTTATTAGAGATGTTTTCCCCATGAGACTTTAGTTTAAAAATGATAAAGCAAATCACAAGTCAAACAAAGAGGGAGTACAAAGATGTGGGATTACAAATGGACTGCTGACTCCCTTCCCACATGTGCACACACACAGAGGAGGGATTCAGTGTGAACTTGCATGGAAGGGGGGAGCGAGGAGATATCATCAAAAACATGCCAACCTCCCCCCTCTCCTCAGTACACTGCAACCAGGACTGCCAACAAAACTGAATTCAGAGCCGTATGTGATCAGCACAGCAAACACAGCACAGTTACAATGACACCCGGCAAAGAAATGCAGTAATTCAGAGCATCTGCAACCTTTTTAGTCTTGGAAGTACTATCACTGGTAGATCAGTGTTTCAGCACATGCACGCATACCTGGTGTTGCTAAATAACAGGAAATGCTATCCGGTGCCTCTCTTTCACAGGAGAAAGAAAAAAGAAGACACCTTAAAGCTATGCTTTGCAGGGGAACGAGCACTCTCCAGTCCTCTTCTTTCCTCACCACCACAAAGAAAAAAGCAAAAATCCCATCTAAAAGCTCTCGGCACCGTAACCCGTGCACCATCTGCAGCCTGAGCTACCTTTTTTCCCCAGGTCTGAGCATGCTCTGTCTGCCGGCAGTGTCCTATCGCTCCAGCTGGCTCACCTCAATTTGTTAGCCTCCCAGAGGTCAGCCTTGCATGCAGGATGATTTGCTGCAGTATTCCTGCAAATCCCCGACGGGCGGCCACACTGAAACAAACACCACCGTGCTGTTTCACGGAGCTGAGCGTGTCTTGGGAGACAGGCGGCAAACTGCTTTGGGGAGGGGGACACACACACGGCAGAAATCCTGCTTTTGAGGATCATTAACGCCACTGCTACTCCAGACACTTCACACAAAAGAAGAAAACAATAGGAGAGAAAGGGAAAAAAATGCCCCTTGCTTGAGGACGTGAAAGCCTTTCGTCATGCTTTCTAATAATTCCCTTGGCACTGGGAAAGCAATTTCCCAGCTGTGATGGTCAGCAAACGGCTTAGAATTCAACAAGGCTGTGATTGCCCTCCTTCAGAGATCCAGGGAACAGTATTTTCACACTAAAGTTATGTTTTATGGTGGAAACAAGTAATTCCTAAACACAAAGGCACAGAAATTATCCAGGAGTTTAAGAGAGAATCTCGTGCTGCACACAAGCTCACACAGGAGGTGAGTGCCTTACACCAACCTTCACAGCAGAGCTTGAACCTGTGGAGACTAAGCAGCTTCATGAAGATGGCAAACCAGATAGAACTGACTGGGAACACTTCCAGTTCTTATCCCACAGTGGGATCTGCATGCATATCATAGCCCTCCAAAAGGGTCATGGGACAAAGTCACATCTCTAAACACAGGAGTGAAATCCCAGTCCTGCAGGGACACCCCTGCAGGCAGATCACAAGCAAACATATGAGGCTCTGCAAGGGTGTTGATTGTATATTTGCAGGACATATCTTGAATATCTTGAAAAGGGTGAGGATTTTCCCTCTGAGACCTAACAGGTAAAATAAAGAAGGATGAAAAAGTAGAAAAGTTCTCTAACACCTCCTCCCACATGCTCAGGTGGACTCTGAACTACAGCATGAGCCTATGCCTATCCTGAGAGGATCTCAGAGAGACACTGGTCAGTCACATCTGCCTGGGGGAAATAAATAATAAAAAAGAGCAAAGAGAAGCGAGCCCACCCAGTGCCCTCAGCCTGTCCTATTGGGACTAAGGAAATCCAGAGTCACCCTTCCCCTTTTCAAGACTATCTCATTGTCCTGTTGCCCCTCTGAATACAAGGCTGTTACCTTGTGTGGAACAGGTCTGATATTTTTCCTCTAAATTCTGAAACTCTAGGAGTGGAGTTAGATTTGGAGCTGACCTCACTTGAGAAAACACATCTTGCCTTTGTGTTTTCCACACTTCAGAAAGCTCCACAGCATGACCTACCTCCCACTGATGCTAACAGGAGCCTTTCCACTGACCCCACAGATCTTAGTTAGTGACTTTATCAGCAGGACCCCAGATAACCCAGACACACCATGTTGGTCTCTTTCTCTTAGACCAGCTTTTATTTTACTGTAAGAAAAATAATTCTGGAAAAAAATTTCTTCTGGAGAAGAAATGACAACATATACAGACTGGTCTTCTATTTATGAATAAGCATCTTCTCTACCCCTGGAATGAGTTATATTAAAGGATTTCTTAGGAACAAGCTTCACAGTGCATAGAGTTAGAGAGTTTAACCCCAGTCCTGGAGAGGGTCCTGGTTGTCAATCTGCCACACCAGAAAGTACAAAAGTACATCATTAAGGGGTGGGGGAGGAACCATAATCAAATAATTCCAGCAACTGTGAAATAATAACTGTCCATTACTACTGCACCATAAGGCACTAAGTGTGGTAGTCCCAAGCTCTTCACAGCCAGCACCTACTACCAGCTGGTAAGGTTTGAATAGGAGGTCTTAGCTCAGAACTAAGAATTTGATGAATATTTAATACCCCTCAGAAAGTTGCAGCCTTCAAAAAACAGTCCACATTTTAGAAACCCTAAAAAGCAGTACAGCACTAACAAAACTCATTAAGCTACCAAGGAAGTCTGAATAGATCCCTCTTGTTTTAGGGCTTACAAAGAGCAGGTAAATCATTATTTACTGAATCTTTGCAGTGCACATATATGTTGCAGGGGTGCCTGCATCAGTCTGAGTCACAGCATTTATTATTTATAGTCCCAGAAGGACTCTCTATAAGAAATTGTTCTTCTTGCAGTGCTTTTGAACCAGAAGTGCATTTCAGTTTGAGAGCACAAAAAAAAAAAAATTATGCCTGAACTAACAAAAAAAGTCTTTGTACTGATAAATACAAAAAGGACACAAAGGAAGCATTTGGTTTCTGGACACCGAGACTGGGACTTCACACAGAGAAGATGACTTTTTGATTCTGTAGAAGCTAAAATTAAAACTCATGCCAAAAGGACCAGGACTTCAGCCAAATATTGGAAATTCCTAAGCAAGAATATTCTTTGATAGAATAAAAGGTATTTTTCTGAAGAATATCTCAGGGGCCACTTTGCTCGAATGCCTCAAGAATGACATGCTCCCAGGCTTAAGAGATGTAAGATGCAAGTTTTACATAAATATTAGATTTAAAAAGGTTTAGTATGATCAAACATATTTTACACACACACTCTTAGGTTACGTCTTGACATCAACTCGACAAATTCATAGGTATTTATTCTCCTCTTCAGATATGTGCAGAGTTTATACATACAAAACATATACTTGCCTGCCATCTGAATTTGTCATATGCTAAACTACTTAGTCTGATAAATCCCTCCATCCCTACTAGGAACCACCCTAGCAGCATTGGCCTGCTCCTGCAGCTGTGTGCAGTGTGTGTGGACAAGTCACCTGCCCGTTCCCAAGGCAGGAGATGGCTTTGGTAGCTGTTCTGATTCAATTCAGGTGTCACTTGTGCTCTTTCCAGTTCCCATTTTGCCATCAGTAATGACAGGTCAGCAGGGTGACAGAGATAAATCAATTCCCTCTCCTACAGCTTTGCCAACTGCGCACCTGCAACTGTAATTAGTGCCAATGTGTCTGCAAGGGAATCTGAGATAATTCAGGCTCGTAAGAGCAGTTTGGTAAGTCAATGATGTTCAGCAAGACTGACATGAGAAACCAAGGGTAGGTAACACATTGCCTGTGAGATCCCACTCACCCTGGTGCTTCCCAAAGTTGCCATTTGTTAACTGTTTTTGCACAGGCAGCAGGAAGATCATCTGCCCTCTCTCAATATTAAGCCACAACCTCACCTGAAGAAACATATCTCCCATTTTACAGACAAGAAGACTGAACCTGTCAATGGGATTTGGGTGGGATGCACCACACCAGTATCCATTAATATGGGAGTAGCTTCCTGCCAAAAATCTACCAAGAATCAAAACCTCTTGTGTATTCCAAGGTTGTATTCATGGGCTTCAGGGCTCAAGACAGAAGCTGGGGCCTCCAAGACCACAGGTGACAGAGTCGACATGGTAAAGGACAGAAAGGAATAAGTTACCAGCTCAGTCACTGTTGCTCTCAAAGATCTGCTGGAGGAATAGCCACAAGCCTGACATGCTCTGCTCCCCACACACCTTCCTCCCATCTTTTATTCCCACCACACTTGCTGTGCAGAAGGTCCAGGGGCTTCCTGCATGCCTGGGAAACCCCTCCTGGACCCACAATTTAGCCTCAAGTTGGAGGTCTGTCAGAATGACTTGTCCTGGGAATTTTGGAGGAAAAGGAAGAGAACCTCTTTTCCTGTCTGTTGAGACAAACAGTGTAGTCACAACCAGCAAGGATCACAGATGTCTTAGGAAATTAAGATGCTAATATCACAGCAAAACACAGCCATTGAAAGGAAAAACACCCCTGAGTGTGAACATCATAGGGGTGCCAAGGTATGGAAGAGACATAATAGAAATACAAAACTTGCTTTTCAGGAACTGACAGGCTCTTAGACAGATCTATAGGGGTGAACAGATAACAACTGTGTGGAAGTATCCAAAGGATAGGGCTCAAGATGTCCAAGAATTTGACTGCCTTCGCTGGATTATGCAACTGGTCTGCAAGCGGGCTGTTCCAGAACTGATGAGAACATCTCAGTCCACAAGCAGAATTACAGGAGGGCTTCAAGGATCAAAGTCCAGGACTTGGATGGTCTTTATGGGTGCCTTCCAACTCAGAATATTCTATGATAGGACTGTTGCCTAAAGCTGCCTTTGTTTTTACCTTCCACTTTTTTATGTTCAGAGACTTTGTGCTTTCTTAAAAACCTTGAGAATCCAAACCTACAAACCAAAGTCCTAGTACTTCATGGAAAGAACTCCACAAGGAAGCAGTAACAGCATCTACAGTCTTGATCAAAACAGCAGTTTCGATCCAAGCTGGAGCATGTGCTTCAATTAGCCAGTCTCTGACAAGTGCCTGGAAGTAGCTAGAACAGCAGCATGACAGGAAAATAGTTCAGAGCCAAGCTAAAAGAGAATCTAAATCAAATCAGGGGAAATAAAAAGGTTTACTGCCATTTTGAGTCCCATAATTGCAAACTGATTGTTTTGCCTCCAACGCCCCCTTCAGCCACACTTGTACAACACATCCCCACATTTTAAAGGATGCAGCCAGCATCCAACCCAACCCTGTTCCTAGGACAGCAGTGTAATATTAACAACAGACAGGAGTGCAGTATCACAGGATACCCTCCCTGCAGTGTAACCTTTTAGACTAATGCTAAAGGAGAACAAAACATCCATGTTCTGGGTGGGGAGCACATCCCAGGGGTGCTGACAGACACATGAAATTTCAGAGCAGAGCATTAGGTCTCACACATCATAAAATAACTTACACAGGAGGTTAAAAAAAAAAAAAGAAAAAAAAGAAAGAAGATGTTTCCTGACAGCATAAGCCATAGGACTGAAGAAGGACTGAAGAATATCTGCTGGCCAATTAAACAAAAATCCTAACAACTGGATTTTGATTAGTACTTAAAAATCTCAGTCTAATGTTCCCCATGGAAAAGATGAATTCTTACCTCCTCCCTCATCTGATTACAGTATCATCAGAAGGCCCAGAAGAGAAGTAGTAACACACGGCTGCTGGCCAGGCATTTACTGTTGCTCTGAGGGCTACTGCTGCTACTGACAGGAGGGAGAAGAAAGCAAATGAATCATCTTTCTCAGCTTCAACATGAACCACTGCACACAATAGGGAAAGTGTGATGAATACACTGAATTAATTGTAAAAGCCCATTTCAACTCCTCCAGGTGTCATATGCAACCATTTACAGTTCAATACCTAAGAAGAGCTTCTGCATGCCCTCAGCAGCTTGAAAATTCATGGAAAGACTATCGAATCTAGGCATATTTATCACAGCCACAGCAGCAAGAGGAAGAAGTCCAAGCCTGGTCTGATGGGAAATTTTTGTATTAGACTTGCTGTTGTATTTATCTGAATAGTAATAAAAACCAAGGTGGTTAATTTTGCCCCATTTTACCCTACCAATAAATCAATGTACCATTTCTCTACAAGCCCTCCTTGTGACCCACTTGTGTGGAGGTTTTAACACCCCCATAAATAGACAATATGACATTCAATACACACAAGAAGGTGAAAGTTTCAGAGAAAAAGCAGGAAGTATCTGTTGAAAGAGGAACATCTGCAAAACTACTGACACAGTTGTTATTCACTTGTGGCCCTTCGATTATGGGAGATTCCTTACCCAACCCTGCCACAGCAGCTCATTTCTGTTCCCTTCCTTCCTACCAGCAAGATCTGCTGCCTCTGTTCCACCAAATGCTGAGTCAAGCCTTTGGCAATGAGAATCCCTTCAAATAACTGAAGTGTAACCTGACTGTCACTGAGAGAAGAGCAGCATCAGCCCCATGAACCAACTGCTGTTTAAGACAGCTCCAGTTAAAAACATCTGCCCTCATTCATTTTCTACAGCTCTGGATCCACGTGCTGGTATTTGCAATGCCAAGAATAGAGTGGTCTTTCAGCAACTTACAGAGTATTTCAAGACATCAAGGGCTCTCCAGACAGCTTCCTATATCAGGATGTGCTTTTCCATCTCTAGGCTCCTGCTGGCATTGATGCAGCCGTTCCCCAGAGAAGCCACCTAACACAGGGAGGGTTGGAGCAGGGCTGAACCCTCTCACTAGCCAAGCAATCCCAAGGTAAGTGCTGTCACACCCAACAACCTCAAAGAGGAAGGTCCTGTGATCTTGAACACAAGACTAAAATATACGTATGTATTGGCCATAGGCAGCGAATCCTATCCCAAGTCTGGAGAGGTCAGAGATAGAGAACATTTACAACCTTCCTGCCTTGGCTCATCCTGCTTGACCCCTTCTGTGGCAGAAGGATGTGCTTATAATCTAACCTGGAGGCTGGCAGGAACGATCTGCTGAGGTAGCCAACCCTTCTTTCCAGGCAGAGGGATTAAAGCTACAGCACAAAAAGCTTCTCTTGCAACTATGAAGACCCAAATCTGCACTTGTGTTACTGCAGCAAGCGTGTGAAACATGGAAGTCAGGGACTAAGGACTGACTGGAAAACAACCATCTTGCTGAGCGACTTAGAGCAAAATAACCACCTTTTCTTTACCATCGAGGTGATGAACCGAACAAAAGCCCAAAATATACTGAAATAAACCCCCTCTTCTCTCATTTAATATATTTAAGACTTAAAATTAAGCATGTATGCAAGAGTCCTGTGTTCCAGTGGGACAATACATGCACATAAATCAAGCAAGGACTAGAGAACTTTGTGTATAATAGCTTGCCTTGTGACCTTTGTGCTAAGTATATATATATTTATATATAATACATATGTATGGCTATTGTAAAATTCATATAAAAGATTAAAATTAAAACAGAGACTACACATTAAAAGATGATTAATCAGTGATTTTAGAAATCCTAAGAAATTAATTTCAATGAGTTGCTACCTTCCCAGCTTTAGCTTTATACTTTGACACAATGATAATAGAGTCAGAAGCCAAGATACTGCAAAGTCATATATAAATGTGTGTGGAACTGTCCCAAGCAACCTTACAGGAGAAGGGAAGGTGAGAGCAACTCCAGTCTTCATTTTCTATTAACTTTCAGGTCTCTACATGAACATGAGTAACAACCTAAGTAGTAAAGAACAAACAGCCAGAAGCAAGGAGCAGAGGTAAGAACAAATCATTAAAAAGTGATAAGCACCAAGGGCCCTAACTTAGCTAAAGGCAGTAAAAATGCAGACACAGAGAAAACCACATCATGCCTCCTCAAAATGAATCTGGTCATATAGTTTTAGTGCTGACTAAGTGACTGCCTCAGTGGAACACCACAGTGTCTCCCAGAAAGGATAGTATTTCATCTGCGTGCTTAGAGGTCTGATAACCTATTTTCCCAGGTGTCTCTCCCTTCTTCTAAGAGAATATTACACAGAAAATTAATCTTTGTGAACCTTTTTATTTTTCACCGCTCCTCCTCTTCCCTCCCGCCACTCCTCCTATCCATTGTGAAAGGTAAGCAGGAATATATTGAAATTAAAATTGAAATAAATGACAACAGCAGAAGCAGCCTGAGTCTGGTTTGGCTCACAAAACTGAGTTTATGATATGGTTGAGTCAGTGCAAAAAAACAGGTCATGAAAGTGCTGTCACACACCTTTCTGGAGAGAGCTTTTTGTCCACATAGCTACAGATGAAAGCCTCATCTGCTCAGGGAAACTAATTTTCCAGTGCAAAGGGATTTCAATTCTCAATCCACCACCATCCCACTCAATTTACATTACATGTGGCCAGCTGGGAGAGGGGAAAACAACAGCAAAGTAAGACACAAAACAATTCACAACTCACTCATTTGCAATGCATCAAAGGCTTACCAGTGAGTGTTCTGTGTGATGGACTGTGGTCATTCCCTAACTACATCTGCTTGCCAGAAGCACATGCAAAACCTCATCACATTCAGGGAATCATGGACAATACACAGTGCATTCCTCTTCTGTGGGGGGAGTGCAGTCCCTACACACAAAATCGGAAGAGTTTTTTTTCCCTGGGACAGAAGAAGGGACAGAGGCAGTTGATTTCAACTCCTTCAAGGCATTTCCAAGGTATGTTACATAGACTGTGCTTAAGTATTTCATTGGTCAAAATGTGATTCAAAAGTCACAAACAGCTTAAAACTACACAAGTCTCTGAGCTTAAGGTCTAAACTCTCAGTTGAAACCCACTCTTGGAACAAAACATTCACATTAGTACACCAGTGAAGAGAACTGAACTGCCAAGAGTAAGTGTTATTCAGCGAAGAGTTTGCAAAATTGAGCCCTAAAACATAATGGGCAAAATTTTAGCACCAAAAGACATTAAAAGCTCATAGCATGGCTTTGAGAAGAATGTTGCAGAAACATCCCAAACTCAAAACAGTTTAGAAGCTCTGAGAAGGGAGAGCAATGGTTACTTTTCAGTATTAGCCATAAGACTTCACAAGAGGAATTTTTAAAAAACTATATGGTTTACTATCAGAGAATATAACTTGATGAATAAGAAAGATCTGTGTGCAAGCCCACTTTATACAAGGGGTACATAGAGCATAACCAAGAAACCCATCAAAATTTCTTGATGTCATTAAAGCATGGTCCTAATACACAGCTTTAAGCTGAAGAAAGAGATGGTTCTCTGAAATAGAAGTAGCCTACGCCAAATTTACACAAGGACTTCCAGTCAAGGACTCAAATCCCCTAATTCAGCTGCTCTTTGCTTCTTGAGCAACAAAGAAGCCAGTAGATCAAACTCTAGAGACATCTTTCCCTGCTAATGCAAGATAACAGTTTAAAACAGAGATTGTATCTCACCCACTGTCTCTCGAGGGCAGAAATACATGTGTAATCAAATTGCTAAGGTAAAACAGTAAAAAGATGGAAAGGCAATTAACACCATATACAAAGAAATCTTTGCACTGAAAACACATGATCTGTTTTCACTGAGAATAACATTTTCTCAGCTGAACTTTGGCAAGTAAGCGGTGTGGTACAAAACCCACTTCTTCATAAATACGAGAAACCCCTTCTGTTATCAAATAAACTCTTATTCCTCTCATCTTTAGCCCCAAGCTCCATATCTGCCACCTCCACACAAGAACCAAGAAATCCTTATTTAACATCAAAATGCCCCTCAGCCCATTTTTATGCACACGTGGCTTTCAGAACATCTAGCAGCTGAAGAAGGGGCTCCTGGATCCAATTGAGCAGAGAAGTCCAGCTGCCAGCGAAGACCTAGATCTCTGTTGTGGTTTTATAAGGCAGAGTCAAAGGCCAGAGGAGAAAAGAACACCTGCATGTGTGTTTTGAAAGGAAAAGGTGAAACATTTTACAATGGAAAAGGGAAACATCAGTTGGTTTGGATGAGAGAATTGTGCAGCACAGCCTCTCACACGTATGACAAAGCAAGCTTTGCAGCACAGGATGGGCAAAAGGCAATGAAAGCTGGAGGCAGGATGGGAAAAGTTTGTGAAACTTTTCAGTTGACACTGGAAAAAACTTGAAGAGACAAAGGGGCAAATTACTGCACTCTTTGCTTACATGGCAGCTGTAAGGAAAACTTCCAAGTTAACTCCAAATAGCCAACTATACTTGAACTCAGGTGTGCCTCTTCTCAAAACTAAACAAAACAACCCAAAAGAATAAAGAAGACCTAGGACTAAAATAAAGGGAAGGAAGAGAAGAAACAAGTAGGAGGGGAATAGAGAACAAAAGGGACACACCTGGACAAAGGATGTACAACAGAAGAATGTGCAACCTTCAAAGACAACTTTAGAAGAGAAAAAAAAAAATTGACAGGAAAATTATCTTTGTGATCTATATTTATCAATAAAACACCAAGAAATTTCCAGTCATGAGCTTGAGACCTCATTGTACTGTATGAAGTAAATAAAATCTCTTAAAACACAGGAGAAGAATGTGAGAATTTCAGTGCCAGCTGCAATGCTACTGGATCAGCTGGTGGTAATTCAGTGAAACCGATGCTATAAAATCAGTGCATCAGGAAAACTCAGCCTCCATCTCTCTTTTAGAGTCTCAAGGATGCAAGAGGTATGACAACTAATTCAGTACCAAAAAACCCAAATAAAAACATTTCCATCTGTACACAAAATGATACATCACCTCCTAGTTAGAAAACTAGCTCAAATCCATGAGAAAAGAAATAGATGACTTCACACTATCAGAAATATGTGGACAGCAACCAGAGCAGAGAATACACTGCATTCTCAGAAAGCACACATAACATCAAATACAAAGAAGCAAGAAACATGGCATGAAAATGAACTACAGGAAAGAAAATAGAGGTAAAAAGAGTACTTCCACTAAAGGACAACCAGAAAAAGAACCAGATAGAGAAAGCATCAGAGAATCATAGAATATGGTGAGTTGGAAGGGATCCATCAGGATCAAGTCCAACTCCTGGTCCCATGTAGAACAACTCAAGAATCAACATATACTCCCAATGCTTCTTGAACTCTGTCAGGCTTGGTGCTGTGACTACTTCCCTGCAGAGCCTCTTCCAGTGTTCAGCCACCATTTGGGTGAAAACCTTTTCCTGATATCCAAATTATCTCTGAATCAGTTTCATTCCTCCAGGAGAACAGACCAAGTGACCTCAGCCACTCCTCACCAGGCTTCCTCTCCAGACCCTTCACCATCCTTGTTGCCCTCCTTTAGACACCTTCTAAACAGTTTAATGTTTTCTTTACACTGTGGCTCCCAAACTGCCCCCAGCACTCGAGGTGAGGCCACTCCAGTGCAGAGCAGAGGGGACAATCCCATCCCTGGCCCGGCTGGCGATGCTGTCCCTGATGCCCCTCAGGACATGCTTGGCCCTCCTGGCTGAGTTGTGAATTATTGAAAACTTCTGCATATTTCCCTGTTTTCTAGGAAGGAAAAGTTGTGCACTCCCATGTAACATCTACAGTCTCTTCCAGTGCTTCCACCTTCTAGGCTGAGGTGCTGCAGTGCTGCATGACCTGCTACCAACACGGCTCTCTGCTCATGGTTAGCAGACACAGGCAGAGTGTTAAAAATTGAGAAGTGGAGAGATGCACTCTAAGGTATCAAACAATCAGGGTTTACATCTACGTCAGTTCACACTGTTGAGTCAAGGACAGTAACACAGAACAGCTAAACCTGCACTACTCTCAGACCACTCTTCAAGGCGACAGGAAAAGGCCCATTTTCTTATCCCACTTCAAGCCACTCAAACAAGTCAAACCTCCTTTCACAGAATGAGCTTTGCTTACCCCACACAGCCTGGTGCCAGGAATATACACCCAATGGAAGCAATGCTTCTGCTTCGCTTTAAGGATGTGCCTGACTCCTGGCCGGATCAGCACTTTCAAACACACATCCTTGTGGGCCAAGGATTTGCATTCTTACACATCTTTAAACTTTCCAGAACATGTCATTTATCATTCTGACTGTGATAAGGGATGGCAACACCCTGCTCATTTATCTTGCTCTCAATACACTGCAGAAAACAAAAATATAGATTTTTTTACAACAAGGCGGAGGACACTGATATCACTCTCCCTCTCTGTTAATTTAACTATAGCATAACATCAGGTTTAAATCAGAATAAGGAAGAAAAGACTTGAAGAAAAGAAAAAAGGGGGGGGAGGGAAGCAATATTTACTGCAAAAGAAAGAAACAAAAAAATCTGTTTACAGATCACATCTGAGAAGAACATCTCTATTAAATGTGATTTCAGAAGAACTGACAGGGATAAATCTGTGTGCAGCTCCAGGTATTTCAGCCTAAATGTGGAAAATACACATTATTCTGAGTTTATGAAGGGCTTAGTTTCATCAGTACTATTTATACACACTTTCATGGTTCATTTTAGACATATTGCAAGATTTTAAACCAACAGACTTGAGTGGTCATTGATTTTAAAAGACAACAGCTCCCTATTTTTTAATGTGTTTCTGAATTATATATGGGCTGTGTAATCCTTCAGACAAAGGAACTCTGATAAATTACATTCTGCCTCTAGCCAGGTGCTTCAAGTAATCTCCACCCTCCCACCTCTTCATCGCATGAAGTAAAGATGAAGACTGCACAACGTCAGTCACGCTGCAGACCCATTCAGATGCTGCCTCTACCTGAAATAACACAATCCACGTGTTGAGATCCTCATCAGTCTCCATTATCAAGGCAAAATGTTTGCTGCAGTGGGCTCAGGCAGGTCCTGAGAGGGTGACTGGCACACATCCTCCACAGCCAGCATTATGCCAGACTGCATCTAGCTCCTCTCATAAGTTTCTCCTGATGGCATTGCTCCCCCTCCTAACTGACTTTCTCTTTTATGCCTGGCTAAGTGATTTTGGCTGCACCTGTGGTCTGCAATCATTTCACAAACAGCACAGTGTGCTCCGTGACCCGGCTGCCCCTGAGCCACATGCCTGCAGGAATGCTGCCTAGAGCATTAAGCCCGTTGTATGTGCTCGAGTGCACACACCCCATTTTGGACCTGCTTCATTACCCTTTTCTCAGCAAGCTTGCACAGAGTTAATTTAATGCATTTAAGGACTGAAGACTAGCTTTGTCACTCTGCATTGCTATCAAACATGTTACAAGCAGAGGATTTGGCCATATTCCATCTATGGGGTTTCCTTCAAAGTCCACTTCTTCTGAAAATAGCTGAGCTGATGCTTGAGCAGTACAAGAACAGTGCTCCATCCAACACAGACCACCACCACAGAGAGCTGCTGCATCTTTACACTGACCCTTGCACACCCAATCCCTCCCCCATGACAGCACATGAGTGGGATGACTTCCAAGTCTCCTTATCTGATACTCTAAAAGGATGGCACAAGACTGGAGTACACAACAGCCATCCCTTTATTCAGGTTCTACTGGCCTGGTCAGCTTAATACAACATCTCTCTCTACTGCTACAGACAGGCACTCACAGTGCCCAGACCAGAAAGTCTGGGCTCACAGGAGTAACTAGAGGCAAGTAAATGCTTCCCAGCTTCTTCCTCAGCAAGAGCCCCCTGAGCCTGGGGACTGTCATCTTAATATTCAAATTCCCACGGAAGAAAGCTTTTTCCTTTTCAAGGGTGACTTCCAGCTTCAACAACATTTAGGCAGGATGCAATGAGCAGGAGGCTTGGTGTAACCAGGACAGCTTTGAGAGAGAATGGAGGGGAGTCTTTGTGTAGAGCTACACCTGGACATGCATTTACAGTGCAATCCCACCTCTGTCTACAAACAGGCTTCCTCCCAACTCATTCAGAAATACCTGTACTATGCTTTCTACTAGTACTATATAAACTAAAACCTTTTAAAGTTCAAACACAAATCATTTATTTTCTGATCTAGCCAACTGAAAAATGATGAATGACAACAAGTTGTAAAATTTATCTTGTCACCAGCCTGTAATTGCTACTATTGGAGCTTCAAATTGCGGCAGAAAAAAAAATGAAGAACAAAATGGAAGTGCTTATGGTTTGTTTGGATTCTGGTTTACAAAGCAGAGCATTATCTTTGTCAGCGTGTGAGGAAATGCAATTGCACTATGGACCTCTACATCAAAACCCATGTACTTCAATTAATTATTTGAGTATTATACCAGCAAGAAAAGAACTACTGTAGTTATTTTGGAGTTGCTTATTATGTTTATGCATATGTTCTGTCTGCAAAGGTTAATATGAATTTGTCAAAAATCTAAGTTCATTTTACTACAGAATTATCATCATATTAGGATTTAGGATTAACACAATGAGATAGTATGATTATTAGGATACCTAATGGTATCTTAACAAATACAAAAATATTTTGAGATTTTTATAAAGAGGAATTGGATAAGGACTGAGGAGTAAAGGATAAAGAAAAGACTGCAATTTAAGTAGGTGTGAGATTGTCTACAGATGGAGATTTAAGGAAAGAGAAAGACTAAGCAGCCCAATGTCAAAGAAAAAAAAATCAACAACAAAACTACAGGCAGACTTCCAAGACCTTCCAAGTAAAATTAAAGTATTTTAGGAGCAGTTGGTTTAAAGTTCACTCATTCACCTTTCTTCACAAAAAAAGTCACCATAAATACCAGAAATAAAAGCCCACCAATCAAAAGCAAGCAAAGTTACATTTTTAAACCTAGCTCTGCCCCTCTGTTTTTCCCCCCAGGCTTCCAATTTCCCATCTCAGGGCTGTCAGTAGCTGTCAGCAGATCATATAAGAAATTCATCTGAACATACAACATAACTTGACAGGCAATACATCAGAAAACCTAGATATGACAACAGCAAATTCCACCAGATGGTCCTGGATCATATCAATCTATTAAAAAAATTCTGACAGAAAAGAAGTCCTAACCACACATAAGCAGAGCTTCCGAGGAATGGAAAAAAAAAAATCTGGTATATTCAGTGTTTCACCCTTTGTCCTAACCATGGCAGAAAAGGAGATACACAACAGCTCCAGCTTGTCCTCAACAGTTTGTCCTGTCATTAATATCTATATGCATACTTCATCCTCCTCCCCAAAGAAAAGACTTCTAAATAAAGATGCCTCTCCATCAGAGGCAGTATGTACCACTAACAATGCTGCTTTTCAATTGAGAAAATTCTGTCAATGACTCTGGAGCCCGGTCTTGCTCCAGCACCAGCCTGGTCTCCAGCAATTCCAAAACCATGTGGTTAGCCCTGGGAGTAGCTGCAAACTCGAAGCACATTCAAGACTGCCTGTTTACCACCCTTCCCATCTCCCTGTTGCTCTGGCAGGCAGCAGATTCTGTTTGGGTTCAGGCTGCCTACAAACCTCATCAGCCTCTGCAACCTCATCAACTCTTTTAGGAGAGACCTTGGATTGCCTTGTCCACTGTCAGTCATGCAGGTCAAACACTGACTGTACAGACCTACCCTCAATCCAGGTAAAATTGCCTTTGATACATGTGAAGTACAAATCCCATTCCAGGAGGCACGACCTGCTCCAGCCTCAGGCCCACAAGAAACAGTGCTGTGCTAGGTCAGGGACACTGTGCCACCCTCTGAGAGGTGAGCACAGGCCCACAGCAGAAAACACCAGGTTCAGAAGCAGCTCTTTAGCTATTTCACTGACGCCGTCACTGTTCTTCAGGTCAGCACCACCGGCCTGGCCACAGCAGCAGCTCAGCTGTGACAAAAGTGACAGGCCTATGAAATGTAAATCAAACTGGAGCAGGCTGTCACTGCTCAAGTGAGACCCTCAGGGACACAATTCCTTGCTCCAGTTCTGTCCTGCCTTCTACAGCTGTGTGCAGATATATCTTTTGCTCTGTGAGAAGTAGTTGTGTGTAACTGCAAAAAAATACGTGTCCTTGTCCTGCCAATTACCTACACTTGGAAGAAAAAGGTATTTAGTCAAATATATTTTTAATTGGTAAAGCAAACAGACATGAATCTGAATGCACAAAGGGAAGGAAGACAGTGAAGGATGTAGTGTTATTTTATCATTGTTTAATAGGACAGGAGAGTGCTCCAAGTCCTTTGGAAATCTGACAGTTGCTTTGAATACAAAGGTGTGATTGTGGTAGAAAGCAGATCTACTCCCCATCAGTGCACAAGCTGCACTCCACAGCTCAGAGCTGAGGAAATCTCTCTTCAGGCCAGTTTCCACCAAGAAACCAGACTGATCCTTTAACCAAGGAGGAGTTCTGTATATCACATATACCTTTTTTCCTTCCCCTAAAGACAGCTCATTCCATTATAGACTCTCCTCTGGTGTTAATCCAAGTGCACCCGTTTCCTGAGTGAGAAACACCCGTGTGTGGGATTACTCCAGTGCGCTGTTTATTGTCTCCATCCAATCCATTTTACAATTGTCACCTTTAGCACAGAGGGAAAGTTACTTTTCCATCATAGGCCTGAGAACAAAAGGCTTATGAAAAAGCCAATTCTCCCCTCCTCCTCGAACTTCTACAAGGAATATATGATTTTTCACCGTGCCTTTGTCATTTTGACATAAAAGAAAAAGTCAGTGACATTTTCAAGTTTGTTGTTGTGCACCAGTGGGGTTTCAAATACTGCAAAAGAACATAATTACATTTATAGGTACTTTTGACTGGAACTTAAATGTTGCAACAGCTATAATGGTCTCTCAGAGATAAGAAAAATAAGCATTTAGCTCAAAATATATGTTCTGATTAAAGTGAAAATGGACACCACCTTTTTACTGGAGCACCTTTTGGCATCTAAAAGTTTTTTCTGTAAACAGTAGACTATGATTTTTCAAACCATCAACTTCCTATAGAGAGAAAAACACACATCTTACTATTTAATCATTCTAAGCTGAAATACTGTAAAAGAGAAGGCATAACATGTATTTAATAAAATTGATAGAAAGTCACTTCTTCCCATTCTGATATTTAATTATATCTCATTAGAAAAGCAAAAAATAGTGTAAATCAAAGTCCATGAATCAGCTGTTTACTTTATTTATTTATAGGCATTTATATAGCGCTCATCACCATAGCAACCAGAAACCTTTTTTTCTTCTTGTTCAAAGGAAAAGTTGTAATTTCAAAATGTGATCCTTTGACGTCACAGTGCAAATAGGTACTTAGGTTCTGTGCTGTGAACACTTTGGGCAGCTGCCTGAAGTACATGAACCAATTCAAAGGTGTGATGAAAGAGAAAGAAACAGAGAAAGGAAAAATTAAAGGAAAGGAACCATGAAACAAATGAGAAAAAGGCAAACAGTAAAAGGCTTTCCTATGAAAATCCACAGTGCAGCGTGTCCCACAATAAGCCATGATCGCCCCAGTATCTTTTACCTGTAATAACAAATGACTGGTTCATGGAGAACAGTCCAATTCACAAAGACCAATCAACAAGTTCCAAATTTATGCTGAGGGCACTGGTGAATATTCTTAAGCAAGGATTTCTAAAAAGATAGTAGCTTAAAAATGAGGCTGCAGAGGGCTGTCTCCCTTTTGAGAGCAGAGAAGTCAGGAGTCTCACTTTGACTACTACCCTTTTCTGATCCCCCAGCAATCAGGCATTACCAAATTCCCAGAGAATTAATAGACCTTTTTAAAAGTACCATCTGCTCACAAAACATCAAAGAAATGTGTAAATTAGAACACTACTCCTGCATACACCATTATAGAATGAATTACTAGGTATGTCCTGCAAGTGCAGTTTCCTCATGATACTGCTGGGAACCTCTTTTCAGACCCCCAAAAGAAACTGAAATTGGTTTTACACTATTTCATCTGGTTCCTTCCCACCATTGTATAGATGACACACATACATGAACAGTATTGTATTTCAGATTCTTTTTAAAGCTAATGAATCACTAATTGGGACAGAATGGGGAAAAAAAGGTATCTTTGGCCTGTTGTCATTTTGTTATATAAGAGACATTATCATGAAGATTTCCTCGAGACACTGGTATGTGAAATTATTATCTTCAAATCTGTATTTGCTCGACCCTAACTTCCTCATGAGCCAATACTGTCCACAGCAGTTAAGTAAGGTGTGTTCAGTTGGTCCTAAACTAAACACATAAATCTTTACTTAAGACTGGTGGTTATTTTGTAGTCTTTTTTTTATACTGTATTCTAAATAGGGCAGAAGCTGCATGTATGACAGCAGGAAAAGTGACAAGTTCCTTATCTGGAAAAGAACCAGCAGGCACT
Organism: Zosterops lateralis; assembly: GCF_965231275.1. Classification (NCBI taxonomy): domain Eukaryota; kingdom Metazoa; phylum Chordata; class Aves; order Passeriformes; family Zosteropidae; genus Zosterops; species Zosterops lateralis. The sequence goes on along the minus strand of NC_139762.1, from coordinate 43,704,871 downwards.
GTTATCAGAGCAGACCAGCTCTTTTAAAGTGGATTGATGAAGCTATTTTTAAAAACACCTAATAACATCACAGAGGAGACTCTGATCTCTGCAAAGGTGAGCCGCACAGCTCGATACTCCTGGGAGGCAGCTAATGAAACTGAAGCTCGTCAGACACAGACTGCGTCCGGTAATTGGCTTTGAACGCCCGCAGCTGAGCCTCCCCCGTGCCGAGCCCGATGCCGGGCACTGTCCGGCTGTGAGCAGCCCTCTCTCCCCTGCCCGCGCCACCAGGCACAACCTGCGTACTTGGAAGGCAAAGAAAGAAACCTGCCTTCTTCCAGCCCCTCACACCTACCAGCTGGCTTCCAGGACAAGGAGAGATGCTTGTGTAGGGAAGGTGGCAAAGTGGTGCTGGAGTAGGTGGAGTGCTGATGGAGAAGAAGGGAACACGTTCTACCACAGAAAGTGAAGGAAAGGTGGGGAAGGAAAGGAGAAGGAAGAGGGTCCCATGTCATGCCTTCATCCGGAACAGCTGAACCACCAGCAAATGCTAACCCTCAGTCAGTGCTCTGTGCCAATGGTGCCAAGTCCCTTAGGGACAGCCACTGCCTTCTTCAGGAAGGCAGCCAGCAAAACAGGGAAGCATCTCTCATCTTCCCCAAAACTCCCCTGACCCTTCCTAGCCCACTCTTCCCTGACCTTTGTGGAGCCACAGACCCACCCCACCTCTCAATTGTAAACACTGAATTCTGCAACCACCCTGGAACACACCTAAGAAAATACTGTCCCACAGTGTGAGAAGACTCTTTGTCCTCTTGAAGGAATTTTATCTGCATAGCTGAGGACCTCTGATCTGGTTCTGGCTCTGTGATTTAATGCTCTTCTTTGCGCCACCTTCTTTTTCATGATTCTTCCTGCCTCCCACTACTTCCTAGAAAAATCCACTCCTTCACAGCCTAGATACACTCTGACTGGAAAAGCCATTTTAAATAGAAAGCAGTTTCTTCTGCTGACAAAAGTCATCTATGGCTATGATCATTTGATAGTTTTATTCGTGGAAGATCTCTAAGTCTAATGTGTGTTTTAAATCTCCTAAAGACCTTGCTATGTTAGAGCACAGACCAAATACATTAAAAAGTCTGGGGAGCAGCAGCTGAATGTGGGCTGATATAACAGGGAACCATTTAAACCCACAGAATTCATGGAACATTTTAAAGCAACATTTTTTAAGAGAAAGGGGGTGAGAAAAAGGGGAATGAGAATATTCAATTTCCAGATGATTGAAGCAAACCTCAGTAAGTTCACAATGAGATGCAACTCAGGAGACTGGAAATTTAACTGGAAAGATATTTCCATATAGTCAATCCATTTTGCACATTGCTTAAAAAAAGTGTGGGCTCTAAGTAATTAGTCCCAAAACATGACCCCAGGCACCTAGAGTGCATGTTCATGGCACACTTCACAAGTGTTGGAAGCTGAAATCCAGCTCTGATGACAGCAAATTAAAACACAAATGTGAGACTCCGAGTAAAGCTGCCGCCTTGCAATCATAAACCGTTCAAAATGCACTCTGGCAGAAAAGCAGGCTGCAAGGCAGCTTTCCCGTATCTAGTTCACGCATTTGGTATCTACCACGGTTTTGAAAATGACATTGCAAAATAAACACCCTGTCATGTGTTTAGCTGATGTGTTTAGCATAAGTCAGATTTGTTTCAGGGAGAACGTCCTTGCGGAGAATAAGAGCTCTTCTGGTTCCCAGCTAAGTCAAGGCTTCAGCTAACAAGCCAATCAATCAGTTCAAGCGTTTTGAGATTGCTCTTAAAAGGAGCCGTTTCTGTTTTATTACTAAAGTCAGCAGTCACCGTTTAAAAGACAGCATTTGTCAATAGTTACCCAACTATGGCACTGGTGTGAAAACACTGATACGTTTCCTTGGCTTGAGCAGTTGTTCAGATACAGCCCCTATTCTCATCACCAGAGAAGTGTGTGCCTCTCCTATTTATTTATTTCTCCAAACATGGAGCCTTTATCTTCACAGCCTACTTGAACACTGGGTTAATTGAGGGGGGCTGGAAGGAAGCAGGGGGACCCAGCAGAGAGCGGTGAGCCCACCCTGGGAACGTGCCTGTGCAATAATGCACCCAGAGCTGACACAGGCGAGAGAAACTTTCCCACCTGCTTAGTCAGCACGCGGTAATTAAAAAGGCGCAGGGTGCGATAAACCCGGCATCCCTATCCTTCGGGGCCAAACTCGCGAATTCATTACTGAGCTTTCAGAGCCGAAGACAGGTGTCGGGGGGCTCGGGGGGTGGTGTCCCAAGGCACTCAGCCATCAAGGAAAACTGTCAGGAGAACATAATTACATCTTTACCTGCCCCAGTAGGCTTTGAACTGCGGCGCCTTTGACCTCTGGGGAGGTTATCGGAGTTGTAATGGAGCAGCAGGAGCGGGCACCGCTCCCCTCCCCGCGGCCGCTGGGCCCGGGCCGCCCTCGCTGCCCTGCCCGGCCCTGCAGAAGAGCCCACGGTGCCAGCCCCGCCCCGGGGGTTCCCCCGCCCGTCCGCCTCCCCGCCCTGGGGTCACCGCCGGCCCGCGAGGGGCACGGCCCCGCTTCCCCATCACCCGCTTTCCCTTCGGGAAGGAGGCGGCAGTCACCGCGACCCCGCACGAACCGCCCCCCTGCGAGAGCCCGGGCCGGCCCCCGCCCCGCGGCCGCCCCGCACCGCCTCACCTGCCGCCCGCGGCAGCGACCGCCCCTCGGCCCGGCCCGGCCCGGCCCCGCCGCCCCCTGCTCACCGTGTCCCCGCCCGGCGGCGGGAACGGGGCGGCGGCCGCGCATGCGCGGTGTGGGAGAGGGGCCTTGTGGAGGCTGCAGTTCGGGGGCCCTCAGGTCGGGCGTCCTCAGGTCGGGCGTTCTCACGCCGCGTCCAGCGCACAGCCCGGCCCTGCTCTTGTCCCCGCATTCAGCGCACACCCTGCCCCCGGCCCTGTTCGGGGTGTTCGCGCACACCCTGCCCCAAGTGCCAGCTCCCACCCCTGCTCCCACCGCAGCCCGGCGTGTTCCCCACCCGGCTCTCTTCCCAGGCTGCCCAGCCTCCTCGGCTGATGGGTTTCCTGCAGCCCTCTGCTCTTCCCAGCCGTCTGCGTTGCCCACCTGCAGCTCCTTGTCTTTCTCCCAAATCTCCTCCATTCTCCATACAATCATAGAATCATAGTGTCATCAGTGCTGGGAGAGGCCTTTCGGATCATCCAGTCCAAGTGTCCACCCAGCCCTACCGCTGTAACCCCTAAAACACCCAGCACCAGGTCCAAGTGTCTCTTGAGCCTCCAGAGATGGTGACTTCAACACTCCCCTGGGCCACCTGTTCCCATGCCTGACCACCCTAACCGTGAAAAATTTGTTTCTAATAGCTTACAGGAATCTTTCCCTGTCCCAGTAAAGGCCATTTCCTTTAGTCCTCTCATGCTAGGCATGGCAAAAGAGACCTGCCCCCGCCTCACTGCAACCTCCTTCAGGTGATTGTGGAGGGCAGTGAAGTCTCCCCCGAGACTCCTATTCTGCTGTACCTCCCACCACCTCCCCACACTGTCCTACCCCTGTCCCTCTGGGGCCCTTTCTCACTCCCCCTGCCCGACAGGCTTCTTCCTTGCTGCCCACACTCCTTGCCCTCTTCCAGTCAGGAAGAGGTGCTAAAGCAGAGGGCAGCCGTCCTTATGATGAGTACACGGCTCCAAATCCGCCAGGAAAACCTGGCACATCACAGGCACCTGCATCCTTAGTGCGGGAAGGTTCTTTCCCAGCAGGAAAATTGTGACAGTGGTGGCAGGTGACTTTCACATGGTGGTGAAACGTAGCAAATACTGTGATCAGGTTTCACCAGAGCAACCCAGAGACCATTACAGCTTGAATAAACCACCGAGAACATGCTGAGCCTGCAACTAGGTAGAATCGCCTGAGCAGGTGGACACGTCTGTGTACAGCACCTCTGCTCCCAGCCTCTCCCAAAGTCAATGGGGCTTTTGTCATTCACTTCACCGAGGCTTTTGTTTCTCATGGGAGCTTCCCATTTCCAAGCCCATACAGAGCTCTCACTCAATGGGAAGGACAGATAGAGGTTTGGTAGCATCTTTCACATTAGCTGGTGTTTGTATGCATAGTTAAATGCTCCCAGAGTGACAGGACTGCTAAACATGCATGCTGGAATTTAATATAAAAGTTTAACCGTTGAAAAGTTTGCTCCTGAAAAGCTGATAATCATTTGGGGGAAATCAAATCTAAAGGCTTAGTGCTCCTTCCTCCGGCCTCTCTTTTCTGCCTAACAGATTTTGCAGCAAATAATCTGAAGAATTAACTTGTGTTTAAAGAGATCAAACAGTAACTGAGGGTTTTCAGGAATGCTTGTTGCTACTTAAAGTTTAATTTCATTACGGTCTCTATGAATTCTGGTGTTGAGTTCCCATGGACTGACAAGACAAATGTCAAGTTTCTGAGATTTGTTTTTCAGTTTTTTCAAAACTGTTAGACTAATGAAATCCATTGCAAGAAATCCCACCTACTCTGTTTCTCATTAAGTTTCTGAATTATAGTCCAGTGGAGAGACTTCAGAATGTTGGACCCACATCCCTTTAACTAGAGCAGCAGTGCCAAATAATCATTATCATCACAATTTTCATTATTTCATTGGAATTTTCACTGGAATAAAAAGTCACTATTTCAACAATATTTAGAGAGATCTATTAATCTTCCCAAAACATTTATGAGTAGAAATCTTGACTAAGATTTCACAAATACCTGGTTGCATATTCATGTAAGTGTCACCTGCGGCGCTACTTTTCCTCCTTGTTATGAAATATTTAATGAACCAGTCAAAAGCCAGACACTCCAGTAATTTGAATCAAGTGGCCAGTCACGTATCGCAGACAATGAATGGCCAAAGACACAGACATAATCATTCTAGAAAAAAAGAACACCCATAAGCTGAAATGTGTTTCTATGAAATATTCATAGGCTTGTGGTGATTTATTGTCATGTCTGCTTCAGAATAACCTGCAATGGGAAAAATAGCATAATCTGATAAACTTTTCATGCAAACCAGTTCATTTCTTATTCCTGGAGTAAGAAGTTTGTAGTCCCACATCTGTTTAAGCACATCATCTATACAGGGTAGGGATGTGTTTTCCTTAATGGAAGGTTTTACAGGGGATACCTGTTGGAAGCAGTGTGAATGTGCTAATGGCAGAGACAGTCCCTTCAGGTGCCCAGGCATAGGTGCCTAGTGCAATTTTGGACAGTTTAGGTTGCCCAAGACATCTGCACAAGGCTGGTAGGTACAGCATGGGACCTAGAAGAAGACACTGCATGGTCTGAACTTGAGCTTCAACGTAGTGTCTCTCCGTTATATTGCCCAAATCACTTCTGATGTGACCATTCAGGGAATAAATCAGCTTTTACAGGCACAGGCAGAGGATAGGCTCACAGCTGGGAACTAGAACTGTTGAGCCACTCTTTACAGTTCAATAGACAGAGCTGTATCTCGAACCTGAAACAAACTTTGGAATATTTCTAACTCATACATCTTCTCTTCACATCACCTTCTACACTTGGGCTATAGCTCTCTCTGTATGTGCAGCCTCTTTGAATGAGAAAATACCAGAGGGTTGGGCCCTGGAACCTGACTCCACCCAGCAGAGTCACTGATGTTTCTACTCATGAACATCAACACATGGGACTGCAGCACTTCAAGCCTTGCTCAGCTGAAGTCAACTAGATCCACTGGCTTCTTTCTTGTGTGTCTCTGTGTGAAGCTGCCTCAGCTTTTTTGGCCATTTACCCAATGCCTCTGCTCTCCCTTGCTTTTCCCTACCTCTGTGTGCTGCAGAAAGTGTGGGCACTTGTGCTCTTATCCTTTCCACAGCAGGACAGAGAGAAGGATCTACACAAGCAGTTGGTAGGATCTTGCTGGGGTTTAGCCACTCAGATTTTTTAAATGTCAGCTTTGTGAAATGCATTTGGTGGGGGTAGTGGGACACACAATCCCAAAGGATGTGGCAGTGTGCCTGTGGTATAATCACAGCTCAGCAGAGCCTGCGGGCCAACTAGCCAGTATGAAAAACTGGATGAGCACCAGTGATTCCAGTCTTGTAAGAGGTAATAAGCAATATCCGTGGAGTGTGCTGCTGCCTAATCATCCTGGCAAGGAAAACCATTTCAGCCAAAAACATCAGTGAAGCCATTTGGGACTGAAGGCACCATGGAACTCTCTGCACATCCGCTCAGCATATGCAAAAGAGCTGAATGAGGGACTTTGAAAGTGCTATGTGCCTCAAACCTCTCTTACAAATTCATGTAATTCACTAAAGAAATTATACATATTCATGTCATTTTACCTCAGGACTATGAATTTGTTTGGAGGGGATAAATGATTTCTTGCCTCCAAAGAGCAAGATTTCATTAAACTATCTCTCTTTTGGAAAAAGCAAGCAGTGACCCCAATCTCTGTAGTACCTGGCAGCCAGTAATAGCTGTATCACGATCAGTATCTGCCCTCTAGTAGCAATTTTTCACACACTGATGTCAAACACATGCAGGAGTAAAAAAAAAAAGAAATAAATCTGCTGCTGAGCAATGCTGCCACTGAAATGACTTGTGCCTGTGAGGTGGTGAGGACACTGGGTGTTCTGAAAGCACAGCTCTGATCCCAGTGTTTCACTCTTTAAGCCCAAGGGCTGGGTAATTCCTAGTGTTGCCAAAGAAGGTTAAGGCTTTGTTTATCTTGTTTCAGGTAAAATGAGGTGAAATGAGCACCTGTGCTGTTAAGCAGGTAAGCACACATGACTATTCTATACAAAGAATGATCAAAAAAACACTTCTAAGAATGACACTTTAAGTTACCCACTAGTTCCATGGTGATACTAAGAGAACAAGAAGACTTCCCAGTCCCACAAGCAGGGCACCAACCCCTGCTTCTGCTGCTAGCAGTTGGATCCCACTTAGCACAGAAGTGAGCAGCATGTGGCAATCCACACTAGCATGACAGCAAAGCAACGGAGAGAGTAGCTCTTTCCTAGCTCCTCCTGGAGTGCTGACAGCTTCTGCTTGGTTTTTGGAGTGGTCTGCTTAGTTTGGAATGCAGGACAGTTAGATAAGCAAACGCCTGATTTATTTAGCCATTCGCTTATTTAACAACATGATACAGGCAAGCTATTAAGCAATAAGAATTTTTTCATTATAATAGGACATCCATTCATATATGAACCTGAAATAGATGTTTCTGCTAAATGTAGAAAAACACTTGCACTAATCTAAATTCAACTAAATATAAATCTCCAAAATACAAAAAAGGAATAGATGGGTACTAGTGGCAATGAATAAAAAAGACAGGAAAATTGAGAAATCCAATGACAGTCGGCATCAACAGATGTGCCAAAAGCTCCCTTGTATGACAAAATGACTGTCTTATGAAATATTAGCAACTATCCAAAACTGGGAAAGTGTGAAAATCTTGTTGCTGTATAAATTATCTAAGACACTCCTGCCAATTATAGACTTGCTGTGAGGAAGAGAGATATTGGTAATCATGACAGTGACTGTGTTCGAGTGTCATGTGAATATTCTTGGGCAATTATTCAAATCAATCATTTCTTGTCTGTGTAGGAAAGATTAATCACTCTTTGTACTTCGTGTCACTCAGTGACTGAATTGATGGTGCTCTGCTGTATGTGGTGTTCTGTAGTCTGCCTGTTTAAGGTGACAGCACTGTCACATATTTAACTGCTGAGGTGAAGAGCTGTCCAGCAGAAAGCAGGAGAGCATGGGCCCAGAATCCATGAGAAACATTACACAGGTTGTAGGAGTCCAGCTCCCTTCTGCACAGAGCAGTGTCCCATCCAGAGGCATTTTTGGAAGTGGCAGTAGCAATGCTGTCTGTTGCCACTGTGGCAGGGCATAAGAGGGTCTAGATGCAGTAGGAATGCCATCCTTTTAATCACTCTTTTTCCACACAGGAGGTTTATGAGACCTGCTAGCCATGTCTTGTCATTACAAATCCTCCAACTTCAGTGCCCAGCACCCCTATTTGTTTGGAATGACTCCCATATTTGATGATGTTCTTGCCTCTTGCTTTCCCAGCCCTGTGTGCTCTGACCTACCCTCTCACTCCTGCTGTTCTGCATAAAGAGGGCCTCCTACCACCACAACTTCTTTCATCCTCCCACCCTTCCAGGCAGGAATTCCTGTGTCCTGCTTCCTCGAGAATTACTGTTGGTAAGAGACATGACTGAAAATGTACAATGTCTCTGTGTGTTCAGCAAACTGTGACAACATAAATTTTGATCTTTGACTTGGCTTGAAATATCTGGTCTTACCTTCCTTTGTTTATATCATGAGGTATAATATATCAATTCACTTTTTTGTTTTTAATTAATATGCCCCATCTATTCCTTCTGCCTCTTACTGTAAACTATGCATGTATAAAAGCTAATTCCAGCCCAATCTCACAAGGGGATGCATTAAAGCTGCAGATCTGCCTTTGCAAAGCCTTAAGCACCTGATTTTGTAAATTAAATAAAATACCATTTACGTGTTACTGCTAAAAGTGCTCAGCATCAGCTGGGTTTCAGTACCACAGGGCTTCCCTGCTTCTGTTTGAGAAAAAAACTAACACCAGCAAAAGGTAACTTGAAATGGAATTTGTTCTTTAATAAAATAACAAAACAAAGGCTTCACGGAGGAGTAGTTTCCTTTTTTCTACATGTAAGTGTTTGTAACAAAATGAAAGAGCGTTTAACTCTTCAGGCTGGTGATAACAAATAAAGATGTGGTTCACCTCGACTTTCACACGCTCTGTCTCTCTTTTCAAAGAGCTTCTTTCCTTTATTCATGAGCTCTTTGGGGACAGGATTTTTACCAGTTCTTTCTGCCAACTTGTGGTTAGCAGAATATTTGCTTTCCATTTTTTTTGAAGCGTGTGTTGTGGCTCCCAAGTATCCATCTGTAACTCTCTGAAAAATATCCGGTAGCTTGCGGCTAGAATATATTTTGGGATGCCTAGTTTGTCACTGGTTAGCTCAGATGCTGAAGTTTAAACTGACACCTGAAATTCACTGAGATGAGCAGTCTTTTGGAGACCCTCTCTTCAGCCATCTCTTCCAGGTCACCCCGCTGAAATACTGAGAGATTATTGACATTGGTACTGAGCCATCACACAGGAGAGAATTTTTGTTTTTGTTTTTGTTTTTTGCTTTAAGACTGCTTATGCCACAGATGATCCTCACTCCCTCGATCCCTTCTGCACCTCTAATGAGCCAATGCCCTTCATTCACATGAAGTTTTGGCCGTGCATATCCTATTTTTTGGAAGTGATTTTACAGAAAAGGAATCACTTTTATGTGTTACACCTCAATAGCGAAAGTAGAAGACGTAGAAGATAACTATCCCTGCTTCACTTGATGGTTGAACAGTCCAGCCTCTTGCTCTTTGTATCTGCTTTTTGTAAGATGTGAGCTGCCCCAGTGTAGCCTAGCCTAACTTTAGTCACCTTCATTTAATGACACACGGATATGAAACAAGGAGGCACTATACCTCCTCCCAAGACTGCAGCTTGAGAGCTGTGTCCATCCTGCAAAACAATGGGAAACATCAAGCCTAATGCTAAGAAATCCCAGTCTTCCTTTGGGACAATTATTTCCATTTTCAGCAATTTGTTTGTTTTTGCATGCATGCACAACCATTCGTGTTCCAAATCTGAGTTACAATGATTCCTCTGCTCCATAAACCCCACTGCCCACTACCTGGGGAAATAGTGGTCGTTCCATCTTTCTCCCACATGCAGAGGAGTTTGGACTAGCTGGCTCTTGCCTGAAAGGGTTCAGATCTTTGTTCTTAGTGAGAGCAAACGCGCTCTTTATCTCTTCTTCTGAGAGCCAGATTGTGACAGAGAATGGAAACTGGTTGTCCTGCTTTTCAGAATGATCCTCTTCCAGGCCAGTCAGAAGGCAATGCCAACTACCAATCCTTGTGTGGCATTGTTTTCAAGTGGGAATGTTTGGTCCCAGTGAACTTTCCCACAACTTAACTAGAACCTTGCCTTCCTTGACAGCAGCCCTAGGTACCACAGAAGTGAATTGGGAGAGCCAGGCCAGGTAATAAAGCTGGCTCCCTTGTTGGAGTGTGTCCGCCCCAGGAAGTATGTTCCTATGAGCTCAATTTTTAACTAGCACAGCAAAATAAATGAAAACAAGGCAAAGAATAATGCTCCACTTCTCTGGGAACACAGGGCCTCAAGGATGTAACATGAATTCAGCGTGTCTGTTTGCTGGATAATTCTTATATAGGATGGAAAAGAACTCTCCAGGGTGACAGCAACACAGGTAATGTTTTTTTCCCCTTGCATTGGCCTGCCCTGCCTTGCCTCTTTTTTATTTGCTTTTCCTTTTTTTTTTTTTTTTTTTTTTTTTTTTTTTTTTTTTTTTTTTTTTTTTTCTTGTAGTGGAAAACATATAACATCTGCCTGTGTATCTGAGCAGGGAGTTTGGCTCCTTCCGTTCTTGTCATAGCAAGACAGAGCATCTCTCAGACAGGATCATTTTCCTACTCTTTCAAAGCACCACTGCCTGTGAGCATGCCCAAGCTCTCCCCTCACGCACTTTGTGCTGACAGAAAAATCATCTCCATCTGAAGCTGCTCCATCCCCCTGCAGCTACAGCCCCCTGTGAGCTGAGGCTGCCTTCCCCCTGCTCCCTCACTTACAGATGACACATCCCATCTCATTTATATTATTAAAATGATTTCCACGGGGTCACCTTCTGCTTCATGCCTGAAATGATATAGAAAATTAAGCTCTTCCTCCTGTGCTGCTTGGATTTAAATTGTAGATTTTAAATCTGTCCTCACTTCTCGATCCTTTAATTTTCCACAGGCAGCACCACTGCAGCAGCAGCTCCTAGTGACTGCATTAGATGTTGGAAAAAAAAAAAAAAAAATCACAGGCATCAACTCATATGATGTTCTGATGAGTGAGGTGGATAATAACAAACATGCAGTACTCCAGTCACCCACTGGGTCTCTTTCCATTTTCTTCACAGAAAACCTAAACAACCCACTGTGTGGAGTATGAAGAAGGTCATATCAAAAGAATATCTGCACATTAGTGTAGTGATTAGCTTGTAGAGTAGCACCCAGTGGTGCAAGGGCTTTTATCTTCCTTTCCACACACAAAAATGATGTGTCACATGAAGAAGTGCTTACACTTAAGTCAGACCTGATGTCTGTTGTGACTTCTCAAGCATTTCATCAAAAATATTTCCTTGCAGGTGAGTTTGGCAAAAGACATTGGGCTGTTTAAGGGAAAGTGCTGGACTGTTTTAGGAACTGTAATTGCAATTGCTGTGTTTCACAGGCAAAAATGCTGCCAGGAATGAGTAATTCTTGGTATGGGATGCAGAAAATACAGTAAATATGCAAACCAATACTTTGGAAATTGTGCCTTTCACTTAAACTTGATTTAAATGTGTGAATTCTTTGCAGCTTTCTGGTATTTCCTAGTCTTTACCATTGTCTTTCTTTATTACAGGTCTGAAAGAAGCTGCTGCCATATGGAGAGCTGGAGCAGCCAAGAGTTATATTCACCAGCAATGCACTATTCAAAGCATTTAGAAGCTGCCAGTCCTCATGGTCCCAGACCAAAGCAGACCTTTGTGGCAGCACTATTAAGTTTTCTTCTTCTTTTTCCAAGTCAGATTGTGTTGGCACTTTCTTCTGAAGAACATTGAGTCAGATGGTCTGAAGAGTTACTCCTGATGGCAATTCCTGTGCAACTGCACCACCAGCTACATTCAGTTTAGGGAACAGAATGTAATTCTGTTCTCTGCATTTTTTCACAGATCTAGTAGGTCTCACCTGAGTGCTGGAGCAGGGTGGAAGAAAGGAGGAGCTTTTGCTCACTCTTTTGGCAAATGACTGAGCTCTTTCACAGAGAAGGCTACACAATGCAAATTAATCCAACTCTTTCAGAGTGGCTAGTGACTAAATACACAACTGTTTAAAGAAGCACCAGGCTATCTGTTCAGCCTTCCTTCTATCCAGAGCATACTTCAGCATATCCTTCTATCCAGAGCATACTTCAGAATGTGGTTGGGGAGTTAGATGGGTCAGAAATGTGGGAAAGATGAAAGCTATTGGATTAGCATTTTTGTCCTAGGGCTGTAATAGAAATCTTTAGTAAGCAAAGCCCAGGCGTGAAAATCACATTGTAGCTTGAAGATGAAGTCCAATTTTGAGCTGAAATTCACTCCCTTTAGTGGTCTCAAGGCCACAGTATGCACAGAGACTCTGTAAGTCTTATTTTCAGGGTATTAGCAGCACATAGATCCCTCTACTGGTTCCTCTGTATGTGAATGAGTTGGATCCAGAGCAGAGCACAAGCTCATGTCAGAGCACTGCCATAGGTCATGTTTGAAGACAACCTTACCAGTTCCAAAATCAAAGATTAAAAAGAAAATCTGACTGGAGGAGGGCTGACACATTCTGAAAATTTAGAGGTGAAAGGGATCTGAAGTCATTTAATAAACTGTTATAAAAGTAAAATTGCAAAATACCACTGTTCTGCATGGAAACCTCAAGGCATGTTCCCAACTTTGAATCTAACTTGTAGACTGTATTTCTCTTCTGTTTCCTTTTACAAGACATAGTGATATTCTGCCTCATAAAGAAGGTTCATGAAAACCCCTTTAGCTGTAAACATCTGATTCTGCCAATGGGACTCATATGGACAGATTTATGCTGCAGAACATTTCTTCAAATAGGTAGTAGCAGATGTAATGTGTGACTATGATAGTTATAGTCCAAGCCTTTCAACTGTGGCTTTGGTTCTAGGATCACTAATTCCTATAGGATTATCCACCCAAGTGGTCTTAGTTTTCTAGTCACCACACAATCTGCTCAAGGATAGTCTTCATGCAGAATAAAGAATGGAATAAGGAACCACAAGCTCTGAGACCAGGGAGCCTCAGACAATAATGCCCCCTACTGATATTTGAACAGTTCCTGAGGAAAGAGATATCTCAAAGAGCTGGCAATGGGAGCAAGGCTGATAAAAGCAGCGAGAACCTGTGTCAGGAGCACAGACAGGCACCTCGAGGCTCTAGACAATTAAATTCATAGCACGGAGGAAAGTAACTGCTCAGAAAAAAAATCACATTTTGAGAAAAGGCTGGTTTGAAGATCTTGTATTTTAGGGTGAAGGAATCTCAGTAGCTAAAAGTTAAAATTGGGCATTTCAGCTGCCACAGAAGCCCATGGACTGTCTCATCCAGGTCAAGGGAGCTGTGAGCATGGGCTGCTTGGGGGCTGCAGGAGCACCATGAGCACAGCTCACACCAAGACATTTGCAGACCCACATCATGGTTGATATTACATACGGACCATGATTACCTCACTTGAAAGGAAAGTGAGATGAGATGGTGGTGACATGACTAAAGGTGTAAGCATGTATGGTTGGGAAATTACTTCCTTTCTAATTAGGGTTTCTGTAATGCCTGAGCCCTCTTACCAGCCCAGCAGTTTTAATCATTTACAGCCAAATGCTGACAGCAATTTCATTGTCTATGAACCACTACTTGTAACAGCTTTACTGAAATTTGGTGTTTGAAACGTGGGTTGCTCTGTGTTATGTTCCATTATTGTATATAGAGCAGGTGTTTCCAGTGCTTCCAAGGAAAAACATTTTATATTTTATACTGAGTATCCATAGCCTAGGAGTTACAAATGTGTATTTTTAAAATTAAAATAAAGCTCAGATATTTGAGAAAAAACTGCTGCTTCCTTGTCTTCCCAGGAACAAAGACAGCCATTCTGTTACATCCACTGAGAGCCAGTTGGCTCAGAAGAGCACTCCTGTAAATTTCCTGTGAGGTGCAGTCGACTCTGTGGCTCAGTGGAAGTTGCTGTACTTCCATCCACACACCTTCAGCAAGCTTTAAATCATCCTACGAGCCACATCTATGCAAAAAAACCCCACAAGGATGAAAATGTAATTTGCTTGTCACACATATATCCATGGTCTAGGAGGGAAGAGAAGCTTCTTCTGCCACAGAAAAGCTATTTGCTCCCTGGTGATCAGGGTGAGGAATTTCAGTCAAAATAGTCCTGTGGACTGGGAGCCTCAGGGCAAGAGACAGGACCTGGCTCTGATGATACCCTTAGGTGAGTTACTTCCTACTATAAACACAGCCCGTGTTTCCAAACAGCTTCTTCCTGCCTATAGACTTGCTTAGAGAGTGAGGGTAACTTCCTGCTAAGTTTGCTGTGGCAGCCTGTCAGCATCAGACAAGCAAGACTGCTTTTGCAGAAATAGCAAGACACCTTAAGAAATCCGAAAAGTGAGGTTGGATTTTACTATTACCACTACCCAAAACCCACTGTGTATCAGTGTGCCTTTGGGAATACATTCAGACAGCAAAATCCAGTTTCCATATTGTGCGCAGTAAACACTGTGAAGTTAAAACCCTTGGTGGCTTCTTCAGCTTTTATCACTGGATTTATGTCAGCAAAATAGCATGGAAAGTGTATTCAAGTGGTTATTATGCACCACTCTGATCAGGCCACATGAAGTTGTATCTGGCACCTTGTATGCAAAGGAAATCTGCTTTTGATGGAAACTAATGCATGGTTAATTTGCTACATTAGCATGTGACAATTAGTACGCAGGGCTTATGATGTATTACAACTACATCTTAGTATGCATGCATGCAAATAGACACATAATACATCAGTGTGTTAAATGCAGGCATCTCTAGAACAGAAGGTGATACAAACAAATCTAAGCAGAAGTTTTGGACACAAAATGAGAGCTGCATAATAAGTGCCTCAATTTACAGTCCAATAACATATTATATATTCCTCCGCACATCCTGAACAGTGTGCATATATTAAAATCTCTAATCTGTCTACCTTTGTATTCGTGAATATATTAGGACTTTCTGTGGTTCTTTCTTTTTAAATTGCACAATCCAGGGTCATTTAAATAGTTACAGCTGGAAGATGAGCATTGTGGCTGTGTCAGAGCAGGACATCTCATCACTCTCAGTTTTGTGCATCTGTAACCATGGTGACTTTGTGGCTGCAGCTTTCCCCAGACTTGGTGTAACCTGGGGTGGATAAAGGCATGCTTCCCGTCTGGTGTGGATGTCACGTACAGCATCTCTTAGGATACATTTTTAATTACTATGTTCTCTTAATTACTCCTTCTGATTTCCCTGGTGAATTGCCTTTCTTGAGTTTCAGTGACTCATTGTGAAACCAAGTGATATCTTTGCTGTCTTCAGTCAGGAAAATTCATCCCAGACCTCTGCACCTTCTCAAGGACAGCACTTGTCTGAAAAGCAATGCAGCCTGGTGCTTTGTGCTTGTGGCTGCTCACCAAAGACAGTGTTTTACAAGTGCAGATATCCTTCCTTTGGCTGCTGGCCTTGCCAAACCACACTGGAGAGTGTGGCCATCCTGCCCAAAGTGGCCTTTGAGGGCAGCCTTGCTTTGGCTGCAGGCTGTCTGAGCTCAGGGTTGGCTCCACCACATCTCCTCTAAGGGAGGTGCAAGGAATGCATGGTGGTGATCCCAGCAGAAGTGCAAAAGTGAGACACATGATGGGGTATAAGGACAAGGGAGGCTCTCATCACCCCCTTGGCAATTTGGTCCCCACCACTGTCAGGCTATCAGGCATTCTGAAGACAAAACTCATAGGCCTGTGGGACATGGTGGCATAGAAAAGATACCTTGGTGTTCAGGGGGGGAAGCTGTGGGGTGCCCAGCACATAAATCCCACTTACTGGGAGGTACAGGCGGCAGTCTGTAAGTCTGCAGTGTGTAAATCTCACCAGCTCCTGCTGAGAGAGGGCTTAGCTGGGCAGTGTCCCCTGTCACCACAATCTTTTTAGATTGCTCTGCTACAGCACAGTGTATGGGGACCAAACAACTCTGGATTTGGCCTTTGATTTGACAAGGTACATAGCTAAGAGCTGTGATTTATCCCTTTTGAGCAATCACTTCTCCTGGTGTGTTAAATGCACCCCTGGGCAGAGGTCCAGGCAGCACAAGCCCTGTGCCCTGGGCAGGCAACACAGACCATACAGACATTTTATAGCCACACAGCATGGGACTGGGCAGCTGGGGAGGGGCAGTGCCAGACTCTAGGGGTGTTCTTCTCCCAGTATACCCGGGGGGCTTGTCTTCAACTTGGCCTTCATGAACTGGGAAGTCACCTTACACCATAGATTAATCAGCATTTAACAGAGCATCCATGTATTCTTCCACTTAAAGTGCACTAAACACAAGCAGTAACTGCACTATTTCTTTTTTCCCACCTGAGCAGTAGCAGATCTTCTTTTCATGAAGTCATCCTTAGCTGAGCCATCTCTGTAAATAGCTGAGCCGTTGAGGTGCATTATTTATCACCGTCAGATGTTGAACGCACGAAACCGAGCAGCGGGCGGCAATCGGATCACCTTCCCCCCAGATGGGATGAGGGGGATTTATGGTCAAAAGCTGTGCCATGGAAAGAACACACAGTACTTGTTAATTAAGGACAAGCAGTTGAAGACCAGTACTGCTGCATTTCTGACAGAGGGCAGCATTGAGTTTTTTATCATATAAAATGAAACCCCAACAAAACACTTCTTGGCTCTCCAGTGATTGCGCAGTTCAGAAAGAAGAAAAGCTTATCGCATTTAAAAAAAATCCTGTGCTATCAACAGGCTTTTAACTAAAATTTCCTTTTAAAGCTGGCTATTTTTGGGACTGTTTTGGCAGAGGGAGGGCAGGGTTGGGATTGTTTGCTCACAGCTTCATGGAAAATGCTGCTTTCTGGTCTGCCCCTTGCTGGGCCTTTGCTGCTTCTCCTCTACCCAAGACCATGAAAGTCACCAGAACTAGATACTACCTGGGCAGCCTTATAAGGGAAACATGTCCTGTTCCTCTGTTTTGGGGGCCTGTGGAAAGGAAGGATCTAGGGGTGCTCAGAAATCATCTGGGTAGCCACCAGCTCCTGCTGCAGACAGCAGTTTTGTGAACCAGCTTTGGACTTGAATCCCTTTCTCACTAAAATCCTCTGTTCCCTCCTGAGTTTTAATAAGACCAGAGATGTGTGAGGGCATCCCCACAGCTGCAACAGGAGGGAATGCTGATGAATGGCACCCTGGGCAAAGGGCTGGACTCAGGAAGTTTTAAAGGGAGGATTTAGCTGGTGCAGTGTTTACAGACACTGTCTCTAACTCTCTGTTTTCTGTTAGAAAAGCATCCTTTTTTTTTTTTTCCCTGCCAGCAAGGAATCGATTAATTTAATTCCTGAGCAATGTAATTTATAATTAGAAACAGTCCCTGATGTGGGAATTTACAGCAAAGCCTGTATTTAACTTTCTAGTGTTCCCAGCCTGTTGCATCTCTGGGCTCTGGCTGCACCTCCATTTGTAATTGGAAGGAGGCAACTCCTATATGAAATTGCTAGAAGAGTGGGTGCACCATGAACTTGAGCAGACAATTGGAAGCTTGCCCACTTATGAGACATTTTCCAGTAAATGTGGATGTTTCCCAAAAACAGTGGGTGTGAATGTGTGTGTGTTATCTGCTGCAATTCCGCCTCCCTGTAGGCATCTTCATTATAAGTTTGGGAGAGAACTGCTGCATATTCCATCTTTGCCCTGTCTAATTGATATTCATTCATTCTCTAGTGGGCTTAATGTTGCTGTCTGCACAGGGGAAAAATTAAAATAACAAGACAAGGAAATAATAGAAGAAGGAGGTGATTCTTTTTTAAACCTTCCTTGTGAGTGAAGACAAGGAATCATCCGTCCCGAGCCTTTGTTCTGGGAGCCCTCGGCACAGCAGTTGTCAGAGCAGGTTGCAGGAACAAGGTATTCAAATGCCTCAGAATACATCTATAAATCATGTCACCACTTTTCTCTGCAGGAGCCAAAGAGTAGGAGGGAAGAGAGATGAGAACATGGAACAGATCAAACAAGCAACCTTCGGAGGAGACATCAGCCCCACCATGATCCTTGGCGTGATATGAGCATCTTGGAGGGTTCCTGTAGGTAGTTTTATTTGTCTAAAATAGGATGGACCCTAACCAAATATTTATGTGCCTCTCCAGTGGCTTTCAAAATATTTAAAGTTCTTGGCTCACGTGGACTGAAAGTCTTCAAAGGAGCACAAGTCCTCTTGACTTGCAAGATGATATGAACACCTATGTCACATGTCTGCTTTTAGAAATACTTCTTGCAAGGCAGGCTGATGGATATTGTCCAGCTGTCCCAGCAGGCAGAAGTTGTGCAGCTGCTCCAGGGCAAAGGATATTTGGACAATGAAAGGGAAATGGGGACATTCCTGCTTCACCCAGCCCTGATTGCTTTAGGAAGGATGCAAATGTCTCTACAGCTTTACCTGGAGGTCAAACACGACCTGATCAGGCCAGGGTCTGTAAAGGGAAGCTCAGCTAAGTTGTCATGTCTCACAAGCTGCCTATGAGGGTCTTGGGGCCACTCAGTGCTCCTCTGCCATAGGCTGAGGCCAGGTATGGGGTCACTCCCCAGCCCTGGTACCCCTCATGCCACACAACCAGACAGTGGCACTGCTGACTGTCTGTGGAGCTGGGGCCAGCCACCATGGGGGGAGAGGCTGCTGTGCCCCCCTTCTGACTCCTTGGGCCCAGTGTCCCCTTCCATCCCCTGCATATTGCCAGTGACTGTCTTTCTGCTGCAATCTCTGCCAGATCTCACTCCATGTCTGGTCATTGCTTGTAGCCTGAGGTGTGTCACTGGCTGCCACTGCTGTCCCTTTGATCACTGCCCACCCCAAGAGGACCTTGAGCAATTGTGTGCTCAGAGCAGCATAGCGTTTTGGCTGTAGCTGCCAATAGTTTGCCTACTTTGTAAGGGATCTTTGGGTGAAATCCTTGCAGGTCTGCTGTTGTCACCTATGGATAGCAGTATTTGTAGGGAGGTTCATGACAGGATTTATGGGTCCAGTTTTATGGGCTTTTAGATGCTGTGCTTCATTTGTGCCTTTATCTCCCCTGTCTGCCTCTCTATAAATGCATGTCTGGGATGTGGAGCGAAAAGCTGAAGCTCACATTAGCCACACCATCTCCTTATGTGCCTTAACTACTCCAGCTCAAGACTAACTTAGGGCAGCTTAAATTTGACCTTGCTTATATTTGCGCCCAGAAGGAGAGCAGATAACTCACTTTTATCCTGTGAGCTGTGCAGGAATGGAGAGATCAGAGGCACCAAGAGTTTGACCAAGTATAGAACTGTCCATGGCACTACCATGCTGCTGTCTGTCAGATGCCCGGGGACTGAGCTTTGCAGAGACCAAGCCCCGCAACTCTGTTTATCTTCTGTGCAAATCCAGAATACTATTTGTTATCTTTACCTTAACCTACCAAATTTTAAACTTTGGGTGGAAAGAAACCTTCTAAAGGTGGCAAATGCTTGCAGTTTTGTTGCCAGAACCCTTTAATGACCTGCAGCATTCCAGAGGTAGGTCATGTTTACTACATCAAATGCTAGTGAGCAACAACAATACAATTTCACAGAATAAAACACATGATGCTGCCTTTTGAGCTTGTGTTCTAGATTAAGCATCTTTTAAGCCCCAAAACAAACAAAAATTATGCTTTGCTATTTCACATCTCACCTCAGGATGACTGAAGCATTTATTGAGTGCTCCTAACATACTGTGTAGTTGTAGTAGCAAGCAAAGCAAACTGGGCCACAGAAGAGCTGTAATGTCATAGGAAAGCAAAACAGCACCATTGAGCAGATGATTTCAGGTCTGGAAGAACAACCCTCAAAATTCACACTTGGATAATGTGGAGGCTGTGCACAGTCCAGTCCAGTGACAGGGCCAAGGGCAGGGTACAAACCTTTAGCAGATGGCAAATCACCATTTTGTATATGAGCTATCTCCACACTGAGATAGGGAAGGCCTTGAAGGTTCCTCCCCTGGCCAGCCCAGGCACGTGGCTGTGTGTTTCATCCTGCCTGGCATTCAAGTGGTGGCTGCCAGCAGGAAAATGCATAAGGGCATTAAGCCAACTTCCTGAGAACATGCCACTGCTTCATCCTGCAGTCAACAACAGCGATCCCTTTCAGTGCAACAAACCCAGCTTTGCTTCTGCAGGCCCCTCACATGCTCTGGGGTGCAGGGCTTTGCCTCTGCAACCTGCTGGAAGGGGTGTGCTAGCATAACTGGGAGATACTGAGACACAGGATGGCTTAAGGCAGTGGAAACGATGGGAAAGAAGAAAGAAAATAAATCTTCTGAGGGAAACATCTGTTCTCTTTACCGTTAGTTACAAGTGGTACCTTTTTAATTATTGAGATGCTGGAGCTGGCAGAGGTTGTGAATTGACTTGGTAATTATTTAGAAGAGCCTCAATTGCTGGCAAGGATTCCCATGTAGTCATTTTCTAACTAGATGGAGGGAGAAATAAACTCTTCAAGTATTTATTATTATTACAGCCTGTCAATTATGAAGATTTATTCATTCCTGGTAAGCTACCTCAAGACTTGGCTTTATCACTTCACTGCTGCTGCCACAACACTATTATATATGTGAAAATGTGAAGGTGAGGCATGCTTTTTGAAGTTAGACACAATTCATCTTCCTGAGTTTTGACAGCTCCCCACCATGTACAAGATAACACTGTCTAACACACCGACCATGGCATTACAGCGTGCTTTTCTCAGGTTTGATTCAGCACAGCTTCTTAGCTCACACATTGAAACATCTTTAAGTGAGTTGAAAGTGCAATGAGACCCAGTTTTAGTGTTTTCCACAGCTATCCAGAGTGCTGTATAAAACACCCAGGTCCACTGGGCTCATGTAGCAGTGATGTCATATTTAAACCCATTAAAATTGGGATTTTGCTTGGTAAATTCCCCATCTTTCAGGTCAGTCAGGTTCTGAATTTAGGACAGGTTGACCAAGGTCTTTAGGAAATGTGGGGATGTTGGTGTTTTGTTCTGTGTAGCTCATTTAAGCCTGTTCATGGATGCAATAGAGACTCAGCACAAAGCTATTGTTTTCTAGTCCAAGAAGGAAGTAGCTTATGATGCCATTTCCCTCAGGATTCATGTCCTTTCCTTTCCCATCCCTTTCCTTTTCCCTTTCCCTTTCCCTTTCCCTTTCCCTTTCCCTTTCCCTTTCCCTTTCCCCTTCTCTTTCTCCCTCCTTTTATTTTTTTGTTTTGTTTTGTTTTGTTTTTGTTTTGTTTTGTTTTTAAGAAAGTGACAGCCTTTTATGGTTTTGTAGAGTGAGGGGCAGATTTATTGGGGCAGAATTAAAGAGAAAAGAGCATGGGAGCCCACCCCCCTCCGTCCCATTCAGACCTCAGTTGGAGAGGCTCTGCCTCAGGAAAACCTTCCCCATCTCTTCCTTCCCCCTTCCCTGTGTGCCTGCACAGCTGCCTGTCACACTGCTTGCACTGCCCCGCAGGGTGCACACTCTCTGGCTGGTAGGTGACTCCAAAATTTGCTTTCACAGGCTTTATTTTGGGAGCCATCTGAAAGACACGGACTGTCTGTGAGGATTTGAAGCCCTGCTGCCTTGTGTGCTGTAGCCAGGACACAGAGGGTGCCCAGCAGTGAGCCTCGAATGGGTAGGACCCCTCCAGTCCCACCCCAAATCGAGAGTCAAGGTCCTGGGCAGGGAACTTGCCACAAAAATGCTCTTTGCAGTCTCATCCCAAGCA
Source organism: Zosterops lateralis (assembly GCF_965231275.1). NCBI lineage: Eukaryota > Metazoa > Chordata > Aves > Passeriformes > Zosteropidae > Zosterops > Zosterops lateralis. The sequence continues at coordinate 43,683,146 of NC_139762.1, read as the reverse complement.
ACTGTGACAATTTGGGGCCATCTGCAGATTTGCCACCTCACTGCTCACCTCTTTTCCAGATCATTAAGACATGCATTAAACACCACCGGCCTTCAGAATGGATTTGCAAGTCACTCCTACAGCTAGCTGGAAAAACAATCCCAACTCCTTGTTTTCGGCCTCCGTCTCTGTGCTGTGCTTTCCCTTGCATGATGGGGCGATTTCCCAGTCACGGTTATGCAAGGTGTGTTAGTCAGGATCCCTCACATCCTGTGCAGAATCAAGGCTGGAATTTCTACGTGACCCTTTGGGGAGGAGCAGGTGCTGCTGCTGTGCTTGCCAGCTGCCCAGGTGTGCTGCAACGTCTTTCTGCCTGTGTCAAGGTTGTGCCATACAACGCTTCCAGAGCATGGGAGAGGCATTTGGTGAAGTTTCTTCAATTGCTGCTGGTCTGCTCTGAGGCTTCTTGCAGGAAGCTGTGCTGCACCTGCCACCTGGGATAGGCAGAACCTGGAAAGAAACAGCAAAACCAGAGTCACTGCCAGGACAGGCAATTAGTTTTATTTATACAAATATGCCTCCCCACTGTAGTTTTTGCTTCCCTGGCCCATGTTCATTTTTCTTCCCCCTCTCTTCTCAGAACGTTGTGGGGCCATGAGTTTCCCAGCCTTTTCCTCTGGCTGGTCACCAGCCCTGCTGCTGGGTCAGCACAAGCTCCGTGCCCTCATGCAGCAGCTCCAGCGCTGCTGTGCAATTGCAGAGGCAGATGTGCCCTGGGGATCTGCACTCTGTGCCCCGTGCTTCTCCCTGCCTGCCAGTTTGGGGAGCTGCTCCTGAGCTTGCTGTGAGGGACAGGCAGCTCATTAAACTGCTTGCTGTGCTCTGCAGCATTCCCACTCGGCAAGGTCATCACTGCCACCTCGAGCCATTCCTCCCATCTGAGGGAGAGGTGGAGAGGAACCTGTTGGGAAACCTTCCTGTGTGCTGAACCATGCTTGCTGAAAATACACCATGGGATACAGCCCTGAGGAGGCAAAACAGCCTGGAGACAGCCTCAGATTACATCATCCCGCTCCTCCAGCCATTTCAAAGAGAGGCATGCAACCCCAGCCAGATGATTTGTACCTTAACACAGGGATGGATGGATGGATGGATGGATGGATGGATGGATGGATGGATGGATGGATGGATGGATGGCAGGCAAACCACATTCTTTGCTGCCTTCCCTGGTTGCCAGTGCAGAGACCTGGCAGCCTCATGCTTGGCTGGGGCATCATCCCAGATCTCAGCCATGAGCCTGGACATGGGCAAAGCACAGTCCTTTCTTCCCAGCATCCAGCCACTCAGAGGAGCCAGCATTAGGGGGGACAGGTGGCAAAAAACCCATCACCAGCTGTGGGATCTCTTGGAGTGGTAGGGAGTGCAGAGCCCTGGCTGCAGGTCTCTACCAGAGGGGGGGATGTTTGCAGCCCAGGGGTGTCAAGGTTCAGAGAACTCTCTAGCCCAGCTGGGCTGTATTTTTTTTGGATGCACCAAATGGAAAATATTACCTTGTAGACAAAACAGATGCTGTGAGGAGGAGCACGGGGCGGGATGCCCACTGCAGGAGCTGGGGCTGGAGCAGCAAGCTCCCCACATGGCCAAGCTATGCCAGCTATGGGCTGCTAGGGAGCAATGCTGGCACCATCCTCAACCATCCCCTGCTGGGAATAGTTTTCGTTACTGCAAGTCACCTGGGCACACTCCATGGAAAAGTTTAAAGGTGAAAAGTCCTCTTTGCCTTCCCACTGCTGCTGGGGATGTCAGGGAAGGGTTCAGTGTTCATCTGCCTGTGCCTCCAGAGATAATGGGCAGGTGGCCAGCAGTTGGCCTCCTGGTCTAAAAATGGTTCTCTTTTATAACAAACATCCCACTTGTCTTTGGGAGGTAGTAACCACGAAGCAGGGGGTCTAACACACAAGCAGGATAGGGCTCATCTCCCCATGTGATAAATATAGAGCTGGAACTTGCATCACGCTGGACATGACAACCTAGAGCAGCCCCACAGACACGCATAGGGGAAAATCCCAGCTCTGGGCATGCACCTCAGGTCAATTTCCCATAGAGCTCTTTGTCTCCTACTTTAAATAAACTCAGATTTCATGAATTCAGAGCCTGTTTTTCTGTACCATCTGCTAGTGGGCCAGCATAACTGAGAGTACCTGGAGTCAGCTCTCCTGCCACCTGCTCCTGCTGGGTTTTCCTCCTCTAGCAAAGCTTTAACCTTTGGTTTGCAGCCTGCTTAAATGTGGTTCATTATTAATTGGCTGGAAAAGCAGGGCCACTGCAATGGACTTCTGGAGCTCCTCCTTCCTGCCCGTCTCCTTGCATGACCCAGCCTGGCCAAGCAGGACAGGCAGAGCAAGCCTCTGAGCTTAGCAAGGGAGGGTTGCAAAGCAGGGCCACACTGCATGGCATCCCACAGCTCCTCTGTCCAATGTCCGCTGCAAATCCCCATCTGGATGCCAGAACTGATGGAGGGTCCTCAGGAGGAGGTGCTGATTTAGCCTTGTTTCTACCTTGCAGGGTGGCACAGCCTTCGTAATGCCCTGGTTTTACCAAGCTAGGCTCTGTCTTGCTCCCTTGCTGACCCATCCATGTTCAGGCCAGAAGACACCATCACCATAATCTGATTTTATCTTCTCACACCTCAGCTGTAAATCTTCAGCCAGTGATTTCTGCACTGAGATCACAAGCACTGCCAGGGGTAGCACCTGGCTTTTCAGAGGTCCAGACCTGATTCAAAGACTTTGAACATCATTACAAAATTCTTTGGAATCTCTTCAAAAGGCTATAAATACACTCTGTGTCTTGCTCAGACAGGAAACACAGCTTTCTATGCACCCATCTTGACACAGGGCACAGTACACTCCAGCCCCCATGAGATGCTCCACACCTCCAACACAGCACTAGTGTGGAGCATAAAGAAAACAGCAATCCCCCTCACCAGAAGATGAGACCCAGATGCTTCCATTCTGGTCCTTTTGGGAAGGGGAAATCATAACCCAGCTGGTGGGGCTGCCAGGCAGGTATTTGCAGTACAGTTCTCCAAGGCTCTCTCTCCAAACCTGGACCTGCCAAGTCCCCACCATGTGGAGTTGCTTGCACAGCCAAGAGCCCTCCTGCTGGTGCCACAGCCCTGCTGGGGGACCAGGGGCTGGGGCAAACCCTCCACAGCTCTCCAGGAAGTGCTGGCCATCCAAAACAAACTTAAAACCCAAGCTTTCCAGCTGACCTTCTTTTTTGTAGTCCTGGAGAGAACTTTTTGGCACAAAAAAACAATCCCAAAGACCTAAAAATAACCCTGGCCTTCTTCAACGGGGCAGTTGTATTTTGAGGTATGTAGAATATTATTGAACACTGAGACCTCCTGCTAAAACTGTGGAGCAGATGAAAGCCCCTTAACTCCTTTTTTCTTGTCACCTGAACTGACCTTCAGGCCCGGGAGTTCTTTTATTCCAGCACATTCCAGGACTCAGGAAGTGGCCTCGTGCTTCACGTCCTGCTTGATTGGGACAAGGACATGCATTTGTCATTGGTGTTCTCTGCTCCTTCTGCGTCAGAGAGCTCTGCTTTGTTTCTCTTCCCAAGACTAGCCAGGGAATACACAAGCAATGTCTAAACAAGCAATGGACACATTATTTTATTGAAATGATAAAAACAATAAAGGACTCCTTTGTTTTATAAACCTGAAGGTTCTGGCTTAGGCCCTCTGACAGCATCCCTTCAGCACAAAGCAAACCTAGAAGAAACATGACAATGAGATATATTAGCAGCTTGAACACTCTGCTCAGTTTAAAGGTATGTGTTATTGCAGGTCTGAAATGTTATTCCTGTTGGATATACAAAACCTCGCTCTTCTTAGAGATTTACTTCACTCTTCTCAAGCTTGTCTCCAACATTAGGGTTTTGTGCTTTGTCTCCAGAGTCCAGAGCTCACTCATCTCACCAGGGCTGATATTGCCATGCTCTGCTCAGCTGAGTGTGCCCAATGTTTTTGCCAGTTGCCTGCTGCTACTCCAACCCTGTTGCAAATGCCCATTTCAGGAAGAGAAACCTTCTGGCCCGGGCTGCAGCAATAAGAAAAGGCTGTTCTGAACTGCAGGAATGAATAACCGTCCCTTCTTTTATGCTAGTAACTTTAAAAGGCATTAAAATAGAAGGCTTTCAGGGCAGAAAAATCCCCATCACCAGGCTACAGATGCTACAGAAGGTGGTTTCATTATGAGCAAAGGATGTCTGGAAACAGATATTCCTTTTAACAAATACTCCAGTCACTGTCTTGAAAAAAATCAGGTCTGTCACCTGCTCTGCTCACCTGTGAATGTGCATTGCCTCCAAATTCAGAGTTTCTTAGATCATTATATTCTCTACAATGGGGTTGCTGCCTGCAGAGAGCTGAAGATCCCTGACCCCTGCACACACACACACACACACCACACACACACACATTCATGTCAACAGCTATCTTTATGGCCACAAAATCTCATGAAAACAGATGGTGCTATAGTTAAACTATGATAAACAGAGTGATTTACATACACAGGCAACTCCAGGTCTCATTAAGAATAAATTAAGTAAAGAGACCCAAGATGCAAGCAGCTCACCAACTCCAGCTCCAGGCACTCCCAGCATTGTTGATGCCTGAGTCTGGGATGATGCTGCAGTCCCAGGTAATGCTGAAGCCTGGGAACTCCAGATTTGCATTTCATAGCTAATTTGAGATAGAGTATGCACCAGAGCTTCAGAGTGAGCCCATCTCAAGCAGAAACCAAAGGAAAAGATGCTTTACTCAGATTTTAAATTTGAAGCTGAATCCCATGGTGCAGGTGTTCCTCCCTTCAAAGCTGGAGCCCAGCACCTCTTGGTGTGCTTCAAGCACAGCTGCCTTGCCAGCAGCCCCCAAGCCTCCCATGTTCTCAATGAAGTTGGTAAGGACAAATCTGTCCCCTTTCACCTCCCATTTGGCCATGGCCTCCAAGCAGGACTAGCACAATTATCCAGAATGGGTTGGCCAGTGATGAGCCCAGCATTCCCAGCCCCCTCCCAGGAGAGGTTCCAAGGGGTCCGAGTCAAAGACAGGTGTTACAGCAGGGATGGTGTGACCATACAGGAGCACACCCCAGCCCACCTCCCCTGCAGACTGGGGAGGGAGGAATAAGCATCCTTTGGGCCTCCTCTGCTTACTGGGAGTGTGCATGGCCCCTCCAGCAGCTCCCAATTCCCTCTGGCTCTGCCAGCCTGGACATAGAGCCAACAGCTGGAGCAGAGAGCCAAGCCCTGGGCGAGGGCTACGCAGCGCAGCACCTTTACCTTTCCAGAGAGATTTTGAAAAGGTGGGCTCAGCCAGCCCTTGGCCATACACAGCTGCTGTACCTGGAAAGATATAGTGTACAGCCCAGAGATTGACTGGTCTGTCTCTGCTCCACAGGGCTCCCCGAGGGCTTGCCAAGGCAGCGTGCCTCTCCTCGTGACCCCTTATGTGTCCTGCGGGACTTGTTTTGTGAGAAAGAGGGGGAGGAAGGATGAAAATCCAAGATGAAGCACAACTAAAGCCACTGGGAACCTGATGAGCCAGCCGGTCCCCAGGCAAGCACCCTCAGGGACCTCCCCCAGGGAGCAGGCTCCAGGGTTTGCTCTTGCAGCAAATTTTCTGGGTAGCCTCTTCCCAGGCAGTACAGCCTGCTTTGCCTTGCCTTTCCTAATGCTTTAATTTTCAGGATTTTCACCTGTGTGGTTTAGTTTTTGTTCACAGTGTGTTCCCATATGGTTTAATTTGCACCTCTAAAATTAAAACAAGATTCCTTGCTGTTAGGGGGCAGCAGGTCTGAACACCAAGCCACAAATTTTTCTATTTTTCTGTCCCAATGAGCTAAGTCATCTCAGGGTTCCTTGTAGCCCTGGTACTCTTTAGCCCAGAGCTACAGGAATGGGGAGCTGTGGCAATGCCAGAAAATTTTCATGAAAGATTTTTTATGTGCCATCAAGCTGCACAATTAAATGGCATTGAAAGGTGCCAGATGAGGAACTTGGAAATGTGAATTTAATTTGGTGTGTGATTGGAGTTTTTAAAAATCCACTATTAATCGCTGCTCATGATATTCACAAGGAGCAAAATATTTCTCTGCAAAACTGAGGCTACTGTACTCCTGAAGTGGGAAGAAGGGGGAGAGCAGGTCAGGAACCCTGTGACAAATGTGTGCAGGATGTTCTGGAATATGGAATATCATTAAAAGGCTGGAGCATCCATGTGCAGCATGGGTGGAGACACACTCAGAGCTCCCTAAAGCGTCGGGCTCGTAGCTCAGGGGAAACCCTCCCCATTGGGCTCTGGGTCCCTTCAGCTCCTGCCCTTCCGGCCGAGGTGACTCACACGGCAAGAATGTCAACACAGCACATCAGGCTGCAAGGAGAGAAAGCAGCCATCCTGGGCAGCCAGCCACTGCCAGCCCCTGCCCAGGAGCTGGAGGAGATGTCTGGGGAGGGCATGAGGAAAGCACAAGCGTGCAGTGAATCTGTCCCACAGAAATTCCATCCAGTGGCTCATGGACATCACGTGCTTGAGATGACATCCTTGAGTTTAGCGGCCCTTTAAGGTATTTTAGTTACTTAAATTTGTGTAGCTGCTTTCTGACCCTTGACAAAGCTCCCAGCACCGGCACCATCCTGTGACGACAACCTCAAATGGCAGTGAAGTCCTCCCACTTCTTTTAAACATGCTGCCTAATAAATTTACATTATGATTTCAAGCCTGGTGAGAAGGAATGAAAGTTTCTTTCTGTTTCCCTTTTTTTCATGGACCTCCTGCATGCTCACCCTTGCCCTGCAGCCATCTCACTTCCAGTCTCTCCAGCCCATCCTCCCTATTTCTGTCTGCCTTTTTTCCCCCTAGCAGTGCAGCATGTTGATCTACCTGAGGCATCTCACAATGAATCAACGGAGGTACAGGTAGAAGAGCCACATCATTGGGATGATCTGTCTGGGGTCATCTTGTCATGCACAGTGTTGTGTTTTACATGGAAAATTTCACCATTGTCCCCTGGATGCTGCTGGACATGGCTGGGAGTACACTGTCAGCTCCAGACTGTTTAAGTTCAGCTCCTGGCATGACAGAATGATGGCGGGGATCACTTGGTCCATCTTGGAAAGTAGCACAAGTGAAGAATAGGCAGCATGACTGCCTCAATTTCTCAGTCTTTGCTCCAAGTACCCAGAAAGCAAACACACAGCCCACACTAGAGGGAGGCTCAGAAACAACCACTGAGGAAATGTCTTACTTCACATCCTGAGCAAAGAATGCCTCTCTCAGGCAGATAAAACAGGCTGGAGGGGGTGGATGCATCTCTTCCCTCTCAGGAGGAGCAGAGAGAGAACTCTCCTGCTGGGCCACCATTTCCCCTTTTGCCTTGCTGTTCCTGAGCTCATGAGCATCTTACAATTTTCTTTAATTACTGCCTTTCAGAAGCTGCCCACCCTGACCTCTGCTTGAGTGAGAAATGATATTTTACCATCATTAAACCAGGCAGGCTGGCAATATCCCATATGTTTTCATATCTGCCCGGCTTTAAATGTGGACCAGCCTGTGAGGTGCTTGAGGACCAAACCCATTCACAATCTATCCAATATCCCTCTGTGTCTGCCAATGTTAGGGACCAACCTTGTTCAGTTTTCTCTGCTGCAGGTTGTGTTCCAGTCCTGACAATGTCCTGCCTCTCATGATTTCATGCTCTTTCTGGCTGTTCACTTGATGGGGAGCTGAACAAACCAGTACAAAAGGAGGCTATTGGCAAAATTTGCACTGACATTTGCTGGCATTATTCTTGTTTTCTGGCAACTTGAATGTGGAATGTGTCTGATATTTATCAGAGAAAAAAAATGTCACGTCCTTTCTCTTCCTCCTGATACATATTAAAAAAATAGAAAGGCAGGCTGGAAGCTTTTAAAGGCCTATGTTCTTCCACCAAAGACAGTCACAGATGCCTAAATGCTTAAGCACAGATGCACAGCATGCACCTCTAGGAGATTACCCTTCAGGAGATCCTTCCTCACGCTGGATTACTTCTAAATGATGCAACGTGATTCTAGTCCTTGCAGCCTCACCCTTGATGTTCTGGGAATTGCCTGGCCATGTTTGTACCACTATGGGCTTCTCACACCCTCAAAGTCTCCCATGGGAAAATGACAGGAGTGAAGGGCTGCATGTTCCTCTGTCCTTGGTCACTCCTCTCTGCTGATGTTCTCCTGTAATGAAAAATATCACATCAGCAACACCTTCTTGGGTGGAAAAAGCCAGCCTGAACACTTGCCACTCTTTGTCTGTTGGGTGTTTTTTTCCCCTTTTTAGCTCAATTTGTGTCCTGTTGCAAGGCACTTTGGTGGAAAGGCCCATTTACAGGACCAGTGTGAACCACAGCCATGGTTTCTGTGCTTGCAGATGTGTGACTGTACAGCTGTGAGCCTGCCTGCTTTCATGTGTAAATATGCATGTATGCCAATATGTGAGCTGATCAGAGTATTGCCTCGGTGTATTTATCATTTATTATAATGCATGGCATTAAAAAAGATAGCACAGTAGATGTAATATGTAATGCAAATCTCATATGCAAATAATTTACTTAGTGTCACAGCAAGAGCAACAGAAGACAAGGAATCCAATTCTCAGCAGGTCTGTGGGGTTTACATTATATCCTCACTCCATTTGCTGGGATGGCACGAGGAAAATAGCTGTCAGTAATACTTTGTGTGGCAGCAGATGCAACGTGCAGAACTGTGAGCAGGCTGATGCAGTACCTTTTATTACCCAGATTAAGGATGGCAGGCAATTTACTTGCTAAAGGCCAACAGCAAATAATCTTTTCCCTGTGAAATGAATTTAGGCAGCTTGAGGTGGGGCCAGAAAGCAATTAAGTATATTATTAAAGCAGGGCAAGAGATTGTAATCATACATATGTATATTATGTACTTACATATAGAGAAAGGCAAATAAGTCTGCAGCCACCTTTGGAACCAATATATTCAAGTTTGAAATGCAATAAGGCTGGAAATTAAGTGCTTATCTTCCTCTGTTAATGTGTAATCTTCCCCTTTAATCAGCTGCATTAATTATTCCATCACACTGAGTTTTTACATTTCTGAAAAGCAGAAAAGTTAATTCTGTTGTGGTTCATGGCTTTTGAGAATTACCTGGGGCAGAGCACAGCAGGGATGAAGACAGGCTGGCTGCTGGCTGCGTCCCTCCCCTTGCAGGCACCCTGCTAACAGGGTCCTCACCTCCTGCCGCAGGCTGAGCCCTCCTGCCCGCTGGGGCAGCGATTCCCGCAGCATCTGGTGGCAGAGGGATACTCTGCTCTGGATGTTGTCTGTCGTCAAGGAGACAAAGTACCTAGATTATCAGGCCGAGCGATAATATGATCGACGTTCAGTGAAATACATGCAGCTTTCAAGAAAAAGTAATCAGAAATCTTCCACGGTAAGACAGGGATTTTGCCTCCCTTACTTAAGAGGTCTCGTTTATCCAGTACAAACAGAAAACAGAGTTTGCTTTTGGCTGTAACGAAGATGCAGACTGAGACGTGCTACTTACACACAGAATGTTAATAAATACACGAAGGGAGGATATTTTCCTCTATCATAAGAACAACAGGCACAAAAAAAAAAAAAGCCTGATTAACTACGTGCCATTCATAACATCTGATTGCAAAAGGTGATCCCTGCTTGCTGAGGACGTGGCAGTCACGGGCACAAACCACAAGCTGAGCAAAAGGTCATCAGGACTTGGGGCAGGGGGTACCACATCTGGTCCAGGGTGCCCCCCAAAAGTCTCCCAACTCCACTTTCACAAGGGTAGAGTGAGCATGTCACCCTTTGACTAAGGAGGGTAAAACAGAAATCCCCATGCATTATTCTTCCTTGTGGAATAGCTGATATCTGGAGGCAGATGTTGCCTGTTGAGATCTCTTCACTGCTCTGAGACGTTGGCACCTCCACTGAGCCCATATTGCTGCTGCCGTCGCAGGCAATGTGGCAGGGCTGAGCCTCCACTGCCAGACTTAGATGTATAAACTGCTGCAGCTCTAATTAAAATCTGTATTTCTTTATTCTGGGGCTGTAAAAAAATGGTGTTATAAAGTGAGGTCAACATCAGAAAACCAAGTCACTCTCTTTACTCACTTCCCCTTCAGACAGATTGATGCTTCCCTACACTGAGCACACACCCCATGTACTGATTTTGATAAAATTACAATTTTCTTTGTTTAAGCAAAGTGTGCTGATATTATTAAAACATTCCAGATCCATCGTGTTATGAAAACCTTTCAGTTAACCCAAAAGTCAGTTGAAAGTGAATTTTAATTTCAGGGCATATTTTAAAATTTGTCATTTACTTTGGGATTAGGAGTGGATTTTGGAATAAAATAAGGAAACTGCAGGAACAGAAATTATCCTGGTAATTTTTATATTGACTGACACAACTCTCACATTAACTGCTTCAGGGTTTTATTGCAGGACAGGGTTAAATTCAAACTAATGAAGTGAGGCCAATATACAGGCCAAATAATGCAACAGCTGGCACAGTGCTCTAAGAACTAAAGGAGGTCACTAAAAACGATGCCAGCTCACAGTGGTTTATATAAAATGTACTTTGTCAAACTAACTGGCCGCTTTTGATGAGATGATAAATTTTGCTGAAAGCAATAAAATGCCTTGGACTTGGTACTCCATGACATTGGCTTAGAAACTAGGATGGCATGAAATCAATGTGTCAATATTAAATGAAATTAAGCAACTACAAGCTGCTTAATGTCCACATCATAAAGTAAATTGTAAATAAGAATCACCTTGTGTGGATTGTGTGCAGGGCACTTTGGGGATCATGTATTTTATGTCCTTTACAGATCTTAATTTTGGTTACTACTTAGGAGAAAACTTAACCACCACTGATGGTGCTTGTGACCTTGGGGGATAACAGCAATACCAAAGAAAGGATAGCAGAGGCCAGCATCACCTGCACCTGAGCAAAAAACACTCAGCTGAGCAGAGCCAAACATAAACCCATAAATCTGAGGGCCAAAAGATGTTGATGGGGCAGGTGACCCATGTCCACATCCAGCTTGTGAGGTGAACTAGTCCAGTAAGGGCCTTACTGCAATTTAATATCCTAGAAGATCCTGGCAGAGTCTCACAGGTATATGCATCAGCTAGCCTTGACCACCTCAACATTTGGATGCCTCCTGAGTTCCTCTTCCTGTTTGTTGACTTGCCTGTTACTCTGTTAAGGGCTCCTCACAGTTGCTATGCTCTCTTTAATCCTGGTTTTAAGGCACTGCACTCCCTACAGAGGTAGAACTGCAATTATATTCCACCTCGACTCATGGCCTTCCAGCAGGCTGCCTGCATTCAGGCTGTCCCTTGGGGACAAGGGACACTGTCCATTGCTTGGCTCATCCCTGGGGGCCTCTGGGCTGCTGCTGACCTGAGATCTCTGGAGGACTTGCTTACAGGCTCAAAACATCCTTCTTTCAAATATGACAAATAAATCTTTGCCTTAAGAGCCTCACATTTTGTGCCATCTTTTATGTCCTCTCAGGATGTTATATGCCACATAAAACATGAGAGGTCAATTAAAGTGAAAAACTAATTAGCCCATATTTACACTGAGGGATGCAAATAAATTGTTATTCAGGCATGCTTTTTAAATGTTGGCTAATATTCTAGCAGAATCCTCAGGTTATAGAGATCACAGAAGATGCTTAATTTACAACGAGCACCCAAATATACACTGCGGTAACACCGACACCAGATGAAAGATGACCCTAATACCACCTGCAAATCTGCACTCAAGGCATTGCTACAGGGACTCTTACAGCTGCTGCCTCTCACAGGGGAAACAAAGAGCTGTGGACCCTTCCTCATAAGCCCACCTGTCGCAGGCACGACATGAAAGAACAACACTTACTATTAGGTGTAGAAGTGAGCAGAGAAAGAGGAAGTTTATTATGATTTGGGGTTTAAATAAGATTTGGAATTTGATCAAGGATTGGGAGATGAGAGGAACACCCCTTTGACCCCAGTGATCAAACCAGTAGTCCATCACAGAGAGGAACGCAAAAACAATCTACTTTTGTTTATGTTAAATGTGTGAGAAACTCCAGTAGAATTATGTAAACAAGATCAGAAGGCCGAAATCAGGGCAACACTCACCAGCTCTGGTCCCACAGGCTACAAGGTGCTAACATATGCTGCAACCAAAATATACCCCCAATATCCTGAAGGGAACCAATTGCCAGCACAGAGGAAGGATATTTAATCTGTTGTCCAGTAAAGGCTGAGTGCCTGCTGCTTCTCTCTGTTTGCTGCTTTTATTGGGATCTCTGCTATGCTCAGCTCCTACCTTCATGAAACTTGCAGGAATTTAATATCTTCGCGCCTTTCTTTCCCCTGTCAAAATTGTCAGAGGGCAGCCAATTCCCGGGGAATAGCAGGGAATGCAAAGGGAGCAAGCAAGGGATGGCATAGCTGTATTTCCTTACGAAGTAGGCTAAAAATAACAGTGACCTTTACGAGCTCTATTTTTCCATGGTTTGGAGCAGAGTTGTGAAATTTGGCAGGTGCAAGAGACCTTTGGGGTGTGCCTTCTGCTGTTCCTGTGAAAATCTTCTCAAATTTGGGCTAGGTATAAGCCTTTGGAAAACAAGACCATATGTTAAGAATACGGTTCAGAGGCATGTAAGAACTTAAGCAATTCAGAGGAATTCCCCTATAATTTCACCCTCCCCTGGTCTCATGCTACTTTCCTACTCAGTGCCCCTGCCTGGCTCTGGGGTCTCCACCTGGATATCCCCAGGACCCAGTATGAATACTGGAGTGGAAAGCAGGGGCACAGCTTTGTCAGAACTCCCTATTCTCACCCTGCTAACAAACACAGGTTAAAAGGATGCTCAGAGCAACCATGTGAAGGGACAAGGATGTGGAGCAGATGGTGGATCAAGGTGGTCCTGAGTCACCACATGCTGCAAAAGGCAGAGCCAGTGGACAGCCTCCCAAACCCATTCCTTCTTGGAGAAGGAGGATTTGCCTTGAATGTACTTTCAGACAAAAGCTGTGTATAAGCTGCATGCATTAATCTCTGGCATGCATGTATGTGAGTAAAATAATCCCAGTTACGTGGTGTTGTCATGCACACAGCCACGTGGAGGGAAGGTCTCAATCTGAGATCTGACTGTGCAGCCACAACGAGGAAGAGAATGTTTGGCTTCATAATAGATTAGTCATTTGCTTGTAATTTAAATAAGCCTCTGAGAAATTATTGTCTTGACACTGTTTTCTGGCTGGACTGGTAAGAGTGGCTTCGAGCCGTGTCCGTGGAATATCTGCCTCACTGAACCAGAGGGGTGAGCAGTGACAGAAGGTGTTTTGATGAGTCTGAGTGAAGGATGCTTCCACAGACAGCAAACAAGTGCTTTTTTTACTCCTAGTTTACACAAGCTTGCTTTAGGGGAAGGCGATTTTGAAGCAGAGCGTGAGCTTTGAGGTCCTTCATCCCTACAGGCTCCAGCCTGTTTTTCCACTGGCACTGCATGGCCCTGCTCTGACCTGCACAGGCCACACTGGGAGCTGGGATGAGGCAGATCAGTGCATGGAAAAAGAGTCACCAAGTGACCAAGTGTAGCCAGGGAGATCAATTCATCTGGAGCAGATTGATATGGGCACACCTGATCCCTAAGGGACCCAGGAAAGCTTGTCACAGCCACAAACACCAGGAGTGACTATGGAGGTTGCAGGTGGCAGGCACACACTGATGGAGGGAAGATTAATGAGGTATTGAATGAGAATTGGGATTGCTTGGGCAGAAAAGAATGAAATTGAACTGGAAGGTAGGGGAGAGACAAGATGGGAAAATGGAAAATACTATATTCAGTAGTGGCTATCAAATAGAATTTCTATCCTATGCACCCACCATGGCAAGAATCCCATAGAAAAAATAGATTTTGATTAACATGCACTCAATTGCATTAGTAATTAAAGTCTGTGTATTGTAGGGACTGTTCAATTAAAATTGCACTACCTGTGTCCTTTTTAACAGCTCCTAATTTCTGAGGGGCTGACTTTGTGATGTTGCTCTGCCAATGCTGTTTTCTTGACCAAATTCTAATCCTTCAAAAGCAGTGCTGTGCCTGCCAGGTGATACCCATTGGAAATCTCTACACATAAACCAGTACAGCAATCACAAAGGTGTAGGGAGAGCTGGAGCAAGTATCTAAAGGAGGCACTGGCAAAAGGGGTGTCTGTCCTTGTGCAATGCCTCCACTGCATTCCCCATGCCGCTGTCCTGAAAATACCCACTTGTGGGCAAATTCTGCAAGAGTCTGGAGTGACTCCAGGGAGGGATGTCATGAGCCACATGTTTTGCCAGCATTACTGGCAGTGAGTTTAGGACCTGCCCTTGGACATTGACTGGTCAAGCTTGGGAGTACCATGGCATGGGGAAACAAGAGGGTTGTGACACCCTCGGCCCACTGCTGATGCCACCTGAGCCGATCTGTCAGAGCCACTGTTAGCAGGATCAGAGCTGACCAGCCTTAGTAACACTTAGTGAGCAGAGGAAGACTTTGCTTTTGAGATTAAGGCTGGCCTTGTGGTGCAGGCAGGTGCCTGCAGTTGGATGTTTGAGCCCTGGCTGTAGTGTTAGCATGGGACAAGCCTGACAGATCTCATAGTGGCTCTCTTCATCACATGGTGTGTCCTGGTGCTGTGGTCCTGCTGAGCTGATGGCTCAGGCTGAGGACCCCATGCAGAGCCCCATGGGGACAACCCCTCAGCTCCCTGAGGGCCCTGGGCTGAGGCTTCCCCAGCTCACTGCATCAACTTATGGCACTGTCATGCATCAGACACCCATCTCTCCATGCCCCATTTCAGATTGCAACTGTATCCTAGAAAAAGGGCTGTTTCATAAACCACTCTCCATCCTATTTGTGATAATCCAAAGCCCTTTTCCTCTTGTTCATGGCTGTGTAACAGCCCTAGTGGCAAATGCATCAGCTGCTTATTCAGGAGAGAAATCCTGGCAAGGGTGAATGCAAATTTACGTAAGCCAAATGGCACACAAGTTTTCCGGAGAGCACTGGCAGAGCCCCACTGATTTTTGGAAATATTCTTTTAATAGCTGATGGACAGGTTCATTAGGTACCTATTTTTAACAAGATGAAATAGATTCTGAATAACTGAAGTGACCAACATGTCAGTCCTGAACAGACAAAACTTGGATGCAGTCGCTGGGGATTTTTCCCATGTCAAAATGTGGCAAAGGCTGCAATAATTGACTTCTGTGATGCTGAGGACCCCCAGTTAGACACTTTGTTTTCTTCCTGGTGATGAGTGAGAAATTGCCTACTGATCACAAAAAATACAAAACAACCACATTTTCCCCAGACTTTTCTTAGCTAAACTCCCTTATTAGCTACCCTCAATTTGAAGAAAAATTAAATTGGGAAGTTGCTCAGACGAGAGTCCTGTTGCCACCTTGGCACAGTTCACCTCTCTTTTTTTGAGAAAATTCTGTGACTATTTCATGGTTGATTGTCAGCAAAATTTACCTGGGCAGGTGTTAACACTGAAGACAATATATTTTGTATGTATATATATATATATGGAATTGATTTTGGTTAGAAGTCCAATGAATTTTTAAGAAGATGGCAAACTGGGCAGTATAACAAGAGGAAAAACCAAGCAGATAAAACTCTAATCTTGTTATATAGGTTATGTCTACTGGAGGCTACCTGTGTCTCTGGGTCTGCAATGTCCCCTTGGATTCAGAATGGCAGGGGCAGAACCACCAAAGTCTGGTGCTCTGAAGCCAAGGGCTTATAGTCTTATGGTAGACACAGTTTTAGATGCTTTCCATATTACTGCGAGTATGAACTGGGCCAAGCAGATCTGGGGAGATGCCACATTGGTTTTGCTGGGTCTTCAGTGAAAATAAGGTTAGATTGTCAATCGCCATCCCCTCTGACCACGTGCTGTGCCAAAAAAACCTTTTCTGATGTCTAATGATTTACAGCCCAAAAGAGCAGGCTAGTATTTTAACAGATGCAGACTTGCCTCCTTTACCAATCCCCTTTCAGGAAGGGTTCATTGGAAGGTTAATAGGATGCTGAGAAGACAGACTGATTAAAATTAAATTAATCCAAATTAAATTAGAGGAAAGACAAGTAACCTAGTCAGTTCATAAGAATTCATAGGGAAAGTATTAAAAAGAAGCAGTTCAGACTGTAGGGAAACAAAGGATCTGGACCCAAGAGTGTTCTTGCCTAGGCATCATCCAGATGGATTAGGTTGAGCAGTTCACATGGCTCGTAAGACCAGTCTCGGGAGCAGCCAGGAACACGCTGTGCTTGCTCATCAGCCCTGCAGCACACCCAGCTGGCTCTGGGACAGCCTGCAGACTTCCCAGGGGACAGTGTGGCTGAGAGTACCTGGTGGTGGGACCTGCCACACACCCATGCAGGAGGTCACAGGCTCTGCCCTGCAGCGTCCTGTCCTGAGAGCTGGGAGCACAGAACGCAGGAAGGGGAAGCATCTGTTCTGGGAGCCAGCAGGGATTACTGTGCTCCTTGCCTTCATCCATGCTGCCCCAGCAGTGGGACTGCTTCCACACATAGCACCCATGGCACAGGAGGTTTGCAAGGTCTGCAATGACACCCAAGCACTTTTGAGAAAGCACTTAGCACAGGGAAGGGTGCTTTAAAGAAACAGTAATGACAAGTGAGCTACATTCATCTCTAATGCTATTAAAGCTATTTCATAAAACAACAAATCTCTCCACAGATATGTCTAGGTTATCCACTCCCCCAACATGTCCTCCAGAAGTTCAGCTGGTTATCTGCTTTCACATGCAACAACGCAAGCTTCTTCTTCCCATCATGTGAGGTTAGAAGAGAAACTGCTTCAGAAACAAAGTCACAAAATATTCACTATCCTAAAGAGCACAGAGCCACGGTTATCCTGCAGTTCAATATGTAACACCCCTAATATAACACGTGCCTAATTTTCTTTTAATTTCAAAGTATGTGTATAGCGTTTGTCTTTGGATTTTTTGCTTTTTTTGTTCCCACTCTATGAACTTAGAGAGGAACTTTAAACTCCATAGTGTGCAATATCTCCTTCTAAGGAGGCAATAATCTCATCACAAGATGAAACCATATATATGTAAATGTACATTGATACATAAAAACTGAAATAAGACATTAACATCTACATTTTGATGCACTAATTTGGGCCTAGTTATGTTGACACAGATGGAGTGAATTACTGGAGGAGAAAAAGCACATCTGTTAAATGTTATTGTTTAATTAAGCCATTAGCAACTGAAAGACAAGGGCCTTTAAATTATAGTATTTTATATTTATCCCAGCCTGTGGTAGTCGTATGGCTCCCTTAGCACTTGGAGTGTGCTGTAATAGTTAATGCAATCAGCATAACAACCTCTCTGTGAAAGGGACCAAGTAGGGTCCCTCTCTCTGCCTTGCAGCTGGGGAGGTGAGCTGTTTGGCATAGGAAATTCAGACAAAGCACCATGGTCTGAGGTTAACACTGTGACACTGACCTGCTTTGTTAACCTGCGTGGTGGAGCCTCACAGGGACATCTAAGGAAATCTTCATCTGGGGATGAGCATCCCTGAAGTCTCTGGTCATTGCTCAGTGAGAGCTTTGCACCCTGGCATTCATGTACACCCAGTTGTGGAGTTTAGGACACACAAAATTTTCTACCTGAGTGCCAAGCTCTGTGTGCACAGCCAAATAAATTGGCAATAATCCTTTATTACAGCCACAGGCTCTCTCTGGAAATCTTATTCTCCGTTCAATTTTACAGGGAATAAATTTCCTTGCTGGAAGGAAATTTCTTCCTGAGAGAGGGAAGAAAATATCTCTGCGAGACATTTTACCAATGGACATAGAGGGGAAGAAGTCTCATCCTGTGTTCCAAAAAGCCTTCAAATTCATCTGGGGGGGGCGGGGGGGGAGGTCCATCACTGCTCCAAAGATGAAGCAGGGTCAGCCATGAGAACGTGTCCTGCAGACTGTCCCACTGAACACCTGCCCCCTTATTTAAGTCACATTTACTGTGGAAATAGAATTTTACAGAGGTCTAGAGAGTTTAGCGATGTTAAGCATCCAGAAGCAGTGCAAAACCAGACATCTATAAAGAACAAAGACAACCTTTTAGCAGTTTTAGGGTGGAAGAGGTGAATACCAGCAACCTTGTCTTTGCCCAGGCACTGAGGCTTCCTAGGTTCTGTTGCCCAGCAATGTCTGGCAGCTGTCAAGATGGGCAAGCAACAGGGTCATAAGCAGTGCCCATAAATTGTTTATTTAATTTTTCTGTGCCATTTACACCATCACTGCCAGCCAAGTGACATGTGATAAATAGAAGTAAGAAATGCTTTCAGCTTTAAAAGTAGAAGTGTTTTTCACTTCAGCTGCTGCAGGAGGAAGGCCTGAGTCTGCTCTCACTTGTGCTGGCATAAAACAAAATTATCTACACACAAATAAATGAAATCTATCAAAAACTGCACAAGTGGCAGTAGATCTGACCTCTTTTCTTTTAAACTTTTTCCTTCTCAATTCTATACGAACATTTTCTATATTCGATGTAGTAATCTTTTAGAGCTGACCCCTGCCCCCTAGATCAGAGCTGATGCTGTTCAGGAACTAACATGGATACAGCTCAGAGTGGAAAATCAGCCTTGGTGAAGGCCCATGCAATATGGGAAGCAATCCTTGGGCCAGCACAGAGCAGTGTAAAGTGCCACCACAAAGGGCCAGCATTTGCTTTTCCTACAGTAGAAAATATTAAAACACAGCACAGTCACTGGCATCAGGGAGGGTGCTCAGAGGGCCCTCCAAGAAGAAACACTGAGGGACTCCTGATGGTTCCCCATTCAGCTGTCCTTGTCCAGAGCCATTGACTTTGGCCAGGCATGATCAAGCCTCTGTGGGACCTGAGGAGGTTGGCAGAACACATGGAAACTTCCTGAGGGATGTGCCAGGGAAAGGGGACAGCATATTCCTCCTAATGAAAGCAGTGGCTCAAAGACAACAAATCCCTTCTCCCGGGGATCTGGATCCCAGTCCTCTGCTGTCGGAGGTGGCAATTTGAAAACTAACCAGAAGCCTTGCTGCTATCCCAGAGCACCGCATTAAATAATTGAAAAATGAATAATTAAATTAAAAGAGGATTATTTCCCACAGGCAGGCAGAAAATTGCTGCCTGCAGGACAAAGGATGATGGCAACACTTCATTTTCTGCAGTTCTCAGCAGTCAGGAGTGAGATGATGTGAATAACATCCACAGTGGGCAGGAAGAGCCCCCCTGAGTCACATTGGGGTTTTGGCTCACAGTTTATCCCTAAATTGTCTATCACCAAGTGCAAGATTAGTGATTTCTAAAGAACAAGGAAGCAAGTCAGGAAATACAAGACATTCCCTTTTCCAAGAATGTCACCCTTGGGGTGTGGGGGCATCTATTTACGTAGAGGTACCTGAGGGATTTGCACAGATCAGTCCCATTGACTCACAGTGAGGTGCTACACATATTTGTAGGATATATTCCTATGTTTAGTCATCTACATTTATTTTATTGCTGGATCTGAGGAGACGTGCATGTATGCTTTGTTCTAGCACTTTGTAAGAACCATATAATGGCACTATTATATTTTTCCCTAAGATGTATATATCTATTTGAACAGACGACGCATTGTAAGAGTCTGTATTTCTCATGAACTATAATTAAACATGAACAACTCTCCACACAGGATAACAATACTGTAATATACTTGCTCTCCTCACAAAAATTTAAACAAGTCGACATGCTGAGTGAATAATGATCCTACATTTATGCAGAATTATTTTCTCTGAGTAGCTACAAGACCTTGGCACACTGATACCCTGACTGTATGAGGCACTACAGCAGGGTCTGAACCTGACCTGAGAGAAGTAAGTTGTCCTCTTCAACCCATCCACCTTCCCAGCACCTCAAGCTCTCCTCACCCAGCCACTACATTCCTTCATTGTCCCACTTCATTCTCTGTGCCTATTGCATCTGGAAGCCCTGTTTTTATCCTGTGTGTAAGGTTCCTTCACACAGCCCTCCTAAACCCCTCCCTTAAACTCATATTTGTCCAGTGAAGCAATTTCTTCACTCACCACATCAGCGTTGGCTATAAAAGGTCAGGGTATTTTTCCAAGAGCTGTGACATTTTCCTTAAGCCTATCTTCTTGTCTCTATCTGTCCAGAAACTTTATAGTCCCCGACACGGTGGTCATAGCTGCGACTGAGCTGTCATAAACCAGATGGCTGTGATTGTGCCGTGGGATTCAGAAACGCACGTGCAGCATCAGGAGGGGTAAGGCTTTAACCCTGCTAGTTGCCCTTCCTCCCTCCACTAGCATGTCCATAGTCATCATCACATCACCTGTATATCTGGAAACTGTGACCCAGTGCGGGAGGCCCAGGGTTTCAACAGCAGATTTCTCATTCTCCACCCCCTGTGCCAAAGCAGATGGGCAGAGGAAGCTCAGCAAGTAAACAGCATGCTTGACACTGTGGAGCAGTGCTGCAGCAGAACAATTTCTGAATGCCAGCCCAGGGCCCCAGTCCCAAAACCAGCCCCTTCCTTCCTCTAAAGAAAGAATGTCTGCAGGCTGCATTGTAAGAGAAGACATCTTTTGTGAGAGGTGGCTTTTGAACATGGGGAGCAATGAACCCATGCTGGAGCCCAGAGCCAGTGAGGCCAGAGCAGAGGAGAGCCAGGGGTGAGGGCCTGTCTGGCCATGCAGACAGAGCTATTGTCCCCCTCTCACAAAGGTCCAGCAAACCAAGGCCAGCTCTCAGCACTGAAGGGATGAGGAGCAGCAGAGCAGCTTCTCCCTCCCTGTCAAACCATGAATAGCAGCGCAGTGGAGGCTGGTGGAGGGGATATTTCAGTACATGCCTTTTCATTAAAACACCCTTGCGTTTGGTAAATGAATGTCCAGTCCCTTCAGAAATGGCTTTGTGGTGACACATTCCAGAACCAGTCATCACTGATCCAAGATTAACATTTATACACACAGGAGTTGAAAGCTGGTATTCACACAGTACCCAGCACCAACACTCCTCTCTGCTGATGCAGCCATTTCCTTATCTCAGCTTGTCTAATAGCCACAAGAATAAAGTTGGTGATGTTCCCTTCTGTCCTGAAGCCCTCCCAGCTAAACCAGTGGAAAACATCTTTGTCCTGCTCAGCTCTAGTCCCAGCTCCCTCGACCACTGCAGCAGGGCCTAAAACCGCCAGAGGGATGCTCTAATCCCAGCCATCTGGCAGGGGTCCCTGGGGGGCAGTCCTCCAGCTCCAGACTGTCAGCGTGCTGCCAGATAAGTGCTCCCTGCTGCTGGAACAACTCCCAGCCAGCCGGCCGCCTCCAGCCTCCATCCTCTCCTTCCCACAAGCGCAGAAGAAAGAGCTGGTTTGGGGATGGGGGAGGAAGGAGTTGAGCTTGGACCCTCCAGAGAGGCATTCATTTTCTCTTGCTCATGAGGAGACACTAAAATACAGTTTTTGTGAAAGCGTGTTGGCCCCTGTGATTTAATGCCAGCACTGGCTCTTTGCGTCTTCAAAGCTCTTTACCATTGGCTGGCTGTGGTCTCTTCTCAGGAGCCACCAGGCAGCTGTGCTGGGACTAGTGGCACCCTGCAGAGCCTGTCCCCCTCCCAAATGACTCAGGCCCCACAAAGGTACCTTTGCAAGGCAGGCAGAGTCAATGTTATTCCCTCTGACAGATGGGAAAAATGAGAGGAGGTGCAATGGCAAGACTCGCCCAGGGCCTTCCTGCTAACCTGTGCTGTGAATGCCTGAATTACTCAGCCCTGCACTCCAGCCAGTCAGCTCAAACTGCCTCTGGTTCTCTCTGCTGCAAACCACTGACAAAAGCGTCAGTGCATCAGTTCTGGGTCAAGCCAAGGCCCCGCCTACCCCTGTATCCCATCTCTGATGAAGGGCTTGGGTGGGCACTGACAAAAAGGCTATGCCAAGGAGACTGGTACAGAGAATCTCCCTCCCAGCATGCCTTGAAAAATGAGTGATGCCTTTCCATCCCCATCACCTCTCATAATGATTAAAGCATTGAATCATGCTTTTGGCTTACAGAGCTTGCATTGTGCGGGTCTGTTTGAATTGAAGAAAAGAAATGCTTTGATGATCTTAATCAGAACTTGCCTTTAAACACACGTTTCCTTCCCCGCCACGGCAGGAGCAAACACAACACTCTGCTATGCAGGAGCTCACGTCCAAAACATGCTTCCAGCCCCAGAGGTCACTAGAAATGGAGGAAAAAATGTAATCCTGTTCTCAAGTTGTTAGCCAGACCAAACAAAAGATTTCTTTCCAATCCGAAGAGAAAGAAGGTTTCTAGAAGACAGTGGGGAGTCAGTAGGAGATGAGTGCATTTCAGCCTGGTTCCAAAGTACTTGAAGTAGAGAGGAGGTTTTTGGTGGGGTCCAGATGAGGTCCTTGGGAAGCCCATCAACAGCATGACTGGGCTGATCCAAGGATCTAAACCACGTCATAAGAGTACACAGCAACACTTCAGGCAGGAGCTAAAGAAGAGAGTTATTCACCATGTGCTTTTGATCCTCCCTGTTACCTTGTGAAGATGTTCTATATATTTTGCATCAGAGGTAAAATTTACCCAAGGAATGTAATAAACAGCATTGCCTTGAAGACAGCGCACAAACTTTACATTACTGGCAGATTAAAAAGTCATCTGCTCCCTAGCGATTTCCTCCTGCACGTACCAAAGAAGTCCAAGTGTGGATAAATTTAACACAGATGATTCTCATTTTTTGCTTCTGGAAAATGTTGCCCTGGCAGATCATGGAGTCAAGCTATGCATCTGTCACTCCCTCCAGTCAAGTCCTTGGGAATCTATATTTATAGTCCTAGGCTTTGTACAGTTAGTGTCCATGCCAAAGCCTGCTGCAGTCAATGGAAATCTTGGGGGAAAAAAGCCTTAGAAATGTTTTATAAAAGCACAGTTTTGACATTAATATGTTAAAATGTTAGAATATGTAAAGAATTTTCAAAAATATTTTTTTAACGTTTCAAAGAAAAACCTATCCAGGCAGTAGATTCTGAAATGAACCATGGATGTGTGCTGTGAAAAATGCTCAGGGCAGTGAGATTACCTGAGCACAGCCTCTTGCCTGCCATGCACAGCACCTTGTGCTCCTCTGGCACTTCAGCCTCTGAACTGGGTCAGAGGGAGTTTTGCATAACTGACTCAGGTGAACTCCAATTCCACTTTAGTCTCTCTTTCTGTTAAATAAATGCCATTCTACAACTTCATTATTTGTTGCTACAAATCACTGAGGGATCATCAGGTGTTTTCATCAATAAAAGCAGGGAGATTTTTCTCACTTTTAAAGTTTGCTGAGAAACAACAGTGTCTCCTGCAAGATGTTTTTGGATGGGCACCATCTTCCTCTGGGACTCCACTGCAAAATACTGGTGCTTTTTGTGTGTGTGACTGCATCAGTGTCAATATATTTTCTGTCTTGGTCTCTTTCAACTTTTGCCAGGTTTTACAACCCCCTTGAAATCTGGTCTACAAGAGTCTAGAATGTCTGATCTGTAGGTCAGAGATACAGGAGGGGACACACAAACATGAAGGAGACACACATACAGAGCAACACCTGGCCCGAAAACTTCAGGGCGATAAATGGATGAGCAAAAAATATGCATCACAACTTTAAAATCCTGTAGCCACAGAAGTAAGTAACAAGGAGTCCTATGAGCAACTCCAAACCAACAGCATTTCCAGCTTAGGTAACCAAGCCACAAAGTAAAATAAAATGCTGACCAGGAGCATTTGTACACAGTACAAACACCATAAGACTTCTCCTTGGCTTCTCAAGTTTGAAAAAGGCTTAACCTTGCTGAGCCTTGCATAGCTGGCAGAGGCCTCTCAGCTGAAAGGATCCAGCAAGCCTGAAGCCAGTTTGGGCATCTCTTGGCAACAGAGCATGATCAAGCCAAACATATTCCAGTGATCCCATATTCACATGTATTTTAGTGTCATCTACAGCAAATCCATGACTGACAATATATAAAAGAAGACATTGATACAGTTGCCCATGGCTTCCCCATTGCAGCATCTGTACCACCACATTTCCCATGCAGATGTCCCAGTTTCAATATTTAGGCACTTCTTTGCTGAAAGAGCAAAGTCAGAGGCAATCCAGGCCCCACTCCTTCCTCCATGCTGCCCACATGGCTGTTGTTTGATTTAGCTTATCTACTGCCAGAGCATATCTTGGATGTGACGGACAGCATCCTTAGGGAAGACTAAGCTCAGCTGTAAAAATACTTATGGCCCAGAATGTCCTTCTGCACATTGTTAATGCTCACCATAGAGTTGTTTGGATTCTCCAAATCTTGCTTGAGGAACTGCTATGTGCAAAAGGCAGTGGGAAAAAAGGCCCCCAAGCATTGCCCAGTCATTGCTGTCAGGTGGTTATCTCTGTACAGTACAATTTTCATGGTGCTGCACAGCTAAGGACAGAAGGGCTTACAAGGTTCAAAATTAGGGGCTCCTTTGCCCAGGACATCCATAAAACTTCACCTAGGGAGTGTTCTCACCACACATGTGGCCAGTCCATTCTGCCCAAAACTGTGAAATAGGTAGAACAATTTACTCTTACTCTGCATATTCTGCTTTTTACAGCAAGAAGCTTCATCCACAATATGGGAATCCCAGGCATAATTTCCTCTCCTAAGAGAGTAGGAATATATGTGTCCTAGATACATGTTGTGACTACCAAATATCCTGGGGAGGTGCTCCATGCCCAAAATAAAACAGGGACACTTGACAAGAAAAAAGATTTGGTGGGGAAACAGAAGCTGTCAAGGGAAATTCTGCTGCTGTAACAGCAGTGAAGAGGAAGAGGCTGTAGGACAACAGAGGCCATTGAGCAAGGTCACTACTAACTTCAGCAGTTTGGAACAGGGTCCAAATTCTTAGCTTCCCATTTCACCTGAATGCTGGATTTTTAGAAATTTCCATATAAACTTCATGTAACTTCTCTTCCTCTTCATGAGATTGATGCTCCTTTTATGTGCTCCTTTTACGTGCTCCTTTTACATGCCATGCTGCCATGAGAGCTATTTAATGTCTTTCACAGTGTCTGATGATAGCGAGTGGCTTTTTCATGCCTTGCGCAATTATCCTGCTACGTGCTCGGGAAATGCGTGTCCCAGGACTCCAGGAATGTCTGTTTCCAGGATGTACCTGTTGGTTTTGTAACATGCAAATATCTCTTAGCTGGTTTTGTAACTTGATGAAGTTATGAGCCAGTGAAATTAGAGAGCGAATGGCTTTGCGCTACAGAAACTCAAAGCAGAGCTCCAGCATGTGTAAATCAGTGTAGCTCCTCTGAGTCAGATGGAGCTGGGTCAATTTATTCTAGATGAGGAGCTCTTGTAAATGGGGACATAACCCCCAAATGGCCTGTAATAAGACACCATCCTTCTTTTTCTCTCTTCAAGTGTGCTAGCACTGCATCCTTGCAGATGATTGCATGTTATGCCACGTGCTGGCCCTTCACATACAGCAGCGGGCACTGATGTTCATCATCATAAGCATTGCATGAGGTGAGAGGGAAAAAAGACACAGCAAGAACTTGGCACCATTTTAGTCTCATCTGAGCCTTGCTTTGGATACCAGGAGTGTTGCACAGGCTCTGCCTGCCCGCTTCATGTGGGCACAAACAGCAGCCTTTGATTCCCGGGTGGCACTGGTTCCTGCCCTTTGCTGTGGCTTTAAGACACAAAGGGCATTGTAAGTGCCTGGCTGCAGTTCTTAAGAATACCAGCACTTTGGGCTTTTGGAGCAGCTGCACCCTTATCCCCGGCATCTGAAAACCACTTGTATTATTAAAGTGGCAGATTTCAGAACTGGCATTTCCCTACAACCACAGGTATTTTAAAAATTTAGCAAAACAAAATGGCACGCTGGGATGGTTCTTACGGGTCCTGCATAGCACTTAGGCAGGAGACAAACAAATACCAGAGTTGGCTCTATGCAAGATGAGCCCTGAATGTGATTCTTCCTCTGTCTCTGGCAGGATACAGCCACTGTGCTAACAAAAACATGAAAACTTTTCCAGAAACATTGCTCTTGAAACTTTTCATGGTCTTGTACACAAAATGCTGCAAGACTCATAACCTATTTAAGGTTGGTGATACAGAGTGAGAAATAGTTGTCCCCAGGAAGCAGCTGGCTGATGAAAGTTCCACTGGTGTGAATAACCAGCACAATTACAGGGAAAGGCAGCTGTCTTGAACAAACTGTTAATGGGACACTGAGCCTTTAACTGCTAGATCAAAGTCCAAATGTCTCCCAGAGCAGCACTGACTCACGTTATTTGATGTCCTATGGGAAACGTGCTGGTAAGGCTCATTCCAGCTCCTTAACTCATCAGAAGCATTGAAACTGAAGGAGTCGAAGCCTCCAACAAACTGGGACACTTCTGTTGGTCCTACCAGAATTGTATCTACTACACCTTTGGAAACCTGACCTTACTTGTCTCTCCCACAAGGGCCACCACTGCCACTCACACAGACTGTCTCAATTTTTGGCCAAGAAAGAAACAGCATGAAAACGAAAATCCCATTTTAGCACTCATGTCAATTATTTATTCATGAATGCTGATTTATTCATCAAGATGTCTGCCTTCAGCTGTGATTTAACAGCTTTGCTAAACATGGGTTTCATTTAAGTAACAAGGAACTTCACTTTGGTCCTTCATCTATCTAATAAGGGCCAGCAGGGGTCCTTATTTAATAAGGACTGCAAATGGACCAATCTGAATTCCGGCTTTAATAGACAAAATTAATAGCAAAGATTAATTTCCTCCACTGCAGGAATGAGCATTAGGATGAGCATTATGAGGAAGTCAAACTAAATGATTGTAATTTCTAAGCCTTAATATCTATTTAGGTAGTCATTTTGCAATAACAAACAATTAGATCAATGCAAAAGACAGATAATGAATAGGAAAAGTAAGTGTTCTGTGGACCTTCCTGGACCATAAATGTCTATCACCTGGTTGCATGAGACTGTGTGGAACCAGAGTCAAAGAGCCCAATTGGCTCTCCCAGTTCTATATTTTTACTGAATATAAAGTAATTAATTTATTTTTCAGAGAAGATAAATTACAGGCATCCCCAATTTAGGAAAAAAAAACAACCCAAAACCTTTCTACAGTTACCCGACCATGAATCACCAGGACTTTACACGGAGTGATAGCTACACTCTACATGAAGGCTCTCTGTAATGCTGGATATGGTACAGCAGGTCTGAATTGTGATATGAATTCTTAGTCTAAGCAAATTCACTCAGTAAAATGTGAAGTTCCAACACGGCGCTGCTCTTGCACACTTGATCAGGCTCAGGAAGGATATTTGATACAAATGGTATAGACAGCAGTCACTGTACCTAGGAAGTTGATCAAGACCCAATAGGAAACAAAAAGCAGTAAGGTAATCTGATTTTGATCAAGTCACCATGAGCCTGAGCTTTGGTAAAAGCACAGCTTTAGCCCATGGTAATTACAACTCTCTAGGTAATGTTCTGCTTCTCGACTGCAGTGTTCTATGAACTGAGTGTAGCTCAGATCAGAAGCAAGACTGTGTCCATGCCACATCTTACTAACACTGCTGAGCTGAAGGACAAAATGACCATCCCCAGCTCTGACACAGCCTCCCTGCATCCATGGCATCCATGGTTCCCTCCCATCTCCTGGTATGGTGTTGCCAAGCTCCCCCACTAAAGGGAAAAGACTAATCAGTTTAAATGGTCCCCAAGAGGTTATGAAGTGCCCAGAGAACCAACTGAGCATGAAGAATAGCTGAGTAGAGAGGATGTGGGGGGCAACAAGAAACCATAGTGACCTCCTAAGCCAGCCAAAAGAAGATATGCACCCACAACCTAGCTTGTCAAAAACCTGTAGCTCTGTCACACAGAAATATGTGAAAATACCCAAAGCCACATACTGCTCTACTTTCTCCCCTCTGGAGGTTGTTTATTAACAAATATTTCTACAAGCCTGGGGGAATGACACTGGAATGAAACAAACTACGCACTGGCAGTGAATATGCACCATGGTTTGCTATATGCTTGCCTGACTTTTTAAGTGCCAATGTTTTTCTTCTTAATTTTTTTTCTTTAAAGCCTGGCATACTACCATGACAGCTTTACAGTGAGACTCTAGTCCAACGTGCTGACATCAACTAACAAGGCATAGCAACAACCCAGCCCTTTCACATACTTTATGAGTACAATGTGTTAGTGTTAAGCAATATTTGAAGAAATACTAGGAAAATAGTTCCCAGGAAGACTTGGATTCTGACTTCATGCACGCAAAGAAATATATGACAGAAATGATAATTCCTAATGGCCTTGCTGGTGGCCCACCTAGTCAGGGAGCAGTTGTAGGACTCAAGTGTAAGCAACAGCCTTTGAAAGACCATTCTTGTTCCTTTCAGTTAATTTGCTCTACTTTTATGCTGGCAAGTGTTGTTTGGTCACACTAAGCAGCATAATAGGGCAAGAGGTTTGCTTATTTTGCATCTAGTGAAGATAAAGAGGTAAAAAAAAGAAAAGCCCTGCTAATAATAACAACTTGTATTACAAAGGGCTGAGGTGTACAGTATGCTCTTCTAGAGCCACACTAAAGCCCAAAAGCATGGCATGTTGACACTATCAAAAGTCTGCATGTTTCACAAAGAAAACAACACCTAATCTCAAAAAAATGGACAGATGAAAGGTTCAGCAAAATCTCTACAGACATACAGTCCACCACTACTTTAAAATGTTCAGGTCTTATGCAATTCACTCAGCCTCCCCCACTCCCCTTTGCCTTATTGAGGGATGGAAATGTTCTGCTGGCTTGTGTGCTGCAGCAGCTGCTCCTCTTGACATTTCTGCTGCAGGCTGGGATACAGACCCTGAGAGCTAGTTCTAATGAAATAGCTAATATAACCCTTCCTCTCATTTCCCAATATTTCATGTGAATCAGAAATTCTAATTTAGGCAATCATTTATCTGAGAAGTCATCTTAAGTTAGTGGAGATTCAAAAATAGTTTGAAACAGCAACAACAAAACGAAAGGTGCTTGGGTGCTTAATTTTCTTCCAACAATTTCTGTTGCTTATTAGAAGAAAGTAGATGCTATTTCTACCAGGTATCCTGCAAGGAAATTCAATCTATTAGTTATCAGCTCCTACTCTTTACATGGGTGCTCAGGTAAATAGAATAAGATACAGAAAGCTAATAATAGAATCATAGACTATCCTGAGTGGTAAAGGACCCATAAAAATCATTGAGTCCAACCGATGGCCCTGCACAGGACATGCCAAGAGTCACCATGTGCCTGTCCAAATGCTTCTTGAGCTCTGTCAGGCTTGACCTGTGACCTGCTCACCTCTTGTGACCACTTCTGTGGGGGGGAGCCTGTTCCAGTGCCCAACCACCCTCTGGGTGAAAAGCTTTTTTTTAATATTCCACCTAAACCTCCCCTGACACATCTTCATGCCACTGGTCATGACAGAGAAGAGATCAATGTCTCCCACTCCTCTTCCCCTCACAAGGAAATTGTAACTGCAATGAAGTCTCCCCTCAGTCTCCTCCAGGCTGAACTAAGGGCTCTCATCCACTTTTCATATGTCTTCTCTAGGTCCTTCACCATCTTTGTAGCTCTACTTTGGACACTTTGTAATAGCTTTATTTCTTTTTTTATATTGTAGTGCCCAAAACTCACACACAATATTCGAGGTGAGGCCACACCACTGCAGAGCAGAGCAGGACAATCACCTTCCTCAACCAGCTAAATTCTAGTGCTGAGAATATGTGAACATGACACAATAAGAGAGCATGATTTTGACCCACAGGGTGCATTTGTAGCTCCGAAAGTACAAGGGAGAAGGTGTCTTTACAGAAATTATTGATGATGTACTCCGTGACAGAACATCCAAGATGCAATTCATGATAAAGGGGCTTTGTCTTGGCAGGTCGTTTCTCCAATGGACCTGCAGGTGCTGCTCATTAGGTGTGTTTCAACCACCACCAGTGATCACTGAAGACTCTGTAAAGAAAGCTTCCATTCGTTCCCATCACACTGCAAATACACAGCCCATGCAAAAGATCCAGTGAGACTGCTGGCTAACAAAATCATCAGCATCACACTGAGCAAATTTGACAAAATAAGAAGAAAAGCTAGTGTCAGTCAATGAGACCTGGGAGCAGAGATATCTATCTCGAATTACTCTTTCTGTGCTTCTGCCCATTACCTGAAGAAATGTGGGACATCTGGGAAGCAGGAATTGTAAATGCAGTCAGTTACCCTCTCAGCTGTGACAGATTTAGTTTGAGTTCTGCTTGTATTGCTCAATAATTTCTTTAGGGAAAGGTGTATCGCAGGAACAATTAATTGAAAAAATGGTAATTAATTGACATATACACCCCATCTCAGCAGTAAAAAATGCTTGTTCCTGGCACTGGAAAGAGACAAGAGTCTCCTCATCCCAAGTCACTTTACAGCTCCATTAATCACCTTCGTTTGTTCCAATGGAGAATGTGCTTACTGCAAATACTTTGTCTCATGTCTGCATACATTTCCATGCCCTGACTCCTGCATAGCCTCCAGGAAACTCCTCAGTGCAGGCAAATTTCTGCACGCAGTTCACAGAGGCACTCAACCATGCTGCTTGGCCAGCTCCATCAATATCATCATGCAGCATACTGATACCACTTTTTATGCATGTATGTTTTTCAGATTCCAGGAATGGCTTTACCATCATAAACCAACCAAACAGAGTATGTAATTTAGAATATTTCTCAACAAATGCCACGCTGGTGGAAGCTTATTGCTGGATTGCCATGGACCTGTTTCCAAGGTTACATTTCTATGGGCCTGTTTCTGTATGCTGATGTCTTGTACCCACATACCAAAACAGG
Organism: Zosterops lateralis; assembly: GCF_965231275.1. Classification (NCBI taxonomy): domain Eukaryota; kingdom Metazoa; phylum Chordata; class Aves; order Passeriformes; family Zosteropidae; genus Zosterops; species Zosterops lateralis. The sequence continues at coordinate 43,652,081 of NC_139762.1, read as the reverse complement.
GTCTAGGAACATATGCATGCACTGGACATGCACTGTGTTACTCTAATTCAGGAGTCCCAGCAGTGAATTCCCTCTGGGAATCCCCCAAACAGAAGTGAGGTACAGCCTGTTGATCATACAGCCCCCCTCCAAACACTCTCTCTGTCAGCTTCCTCTCTGAAACCTGAACTTCCCTCAAGATCTAGTATTGATTCCTCAGACTCAGCCCAGAGATTATAAATATCTCCAATCTCCCACGTTCCAGTTAGCATTTTGTGAGAAAACCTGAGGAAATTCAGCAACACAGCTAGCTTTTACACAGCATCCTAAAACAGCTCATTAAAAACAAACAAACAGGAGAGCTCCCCAAACCCCAAGCCCTTTCTGAAATGCAGCTTCCCTCCATCTAATCGTGTCCCACTTCAGAAGTCCCTGTGGCAAGAAAGGCAGACAGGCAGCTCAAGGGGTACCTTCATGCTTTAGCTTTCTCCTACATCTCCTTCAGACTCCACCCAGGAGACCTTTTAAACTCTCTTTTATCACCTCTTTTACATTGCCGAGTTGCTGGCAAGTTGCCAGTGCTCCTGGAAAAAAGGGTACTAGTTTGTATTCAGAGATAATGTAGTCAATGGAACAAAACCCATTATGCCATCCAGCAGCAATCCAAAAAATCTTCACATTTGGGAGTATCAGGAGACACCGCAGCTGTAAAACCCTGCAGTGTATGCATAAGTGCTTGCCTGTCATCTCAGATTTTAGGGATCAGCCTCCAAGTAGATACACAATTTCCTGTCCTTATTCCTGATCAGCAATCACTAATGAAATTTCTTTTGAATTTTTGCCAAGAGTAAAACAATAGGCTGCTTGAGAACTTCAGCTTGAGGTGTGAGTTACTGTGCTTCCTCTGCTTAGCCAAATCCTGTGAGAGGGCTGGGGGAGTACAATCAGAATTCAGGGTATGTGCTGAAAAGAAAGATGCACACCTTTTTCCTCAATCCCAATATACTTTATTATCTTACTGGGGAGGATGAAGCTATGGAGATACTACTGCAACTATCAGCTGAAGCTAAGAGATCAGTTCTGACAGCAGCACAGAGTATGTCATGAGCTTATGAATGCACCAACCCTGAAGTCACTATCTCACCTTAAAAATTTTCTTGTTCTCTTTAAATGTCAGGTTTCACTCTGCTGGACACCAGCAATTATATAATCACAGAAAACAGTCAGAATTTGGGCTGGAAAATGTGTGGTATGAAGGTGCATCTGGAACATTAGGAAAAGGTTCTTCACCCAGAGTGGGATCTGTCATTGGGACGAGCTTCCCAGGGCACCAAGCCTGCCAGAATTCAGGGAGTGTCAGAACAATTGTCTTGGTTTGGAAAGACAGATGTCTGCCAGGGAAGCTGGAGCTTCCCTTGGAATGGAGAATGCAAACTCCCTCCCTCTAAATTATTATAATTTTGCAATTAAGGAGCTTTCAGACAAAGATATGGGAAGGAATAACAGTTCTTTACTAGGATTATTCAAAAATACAAATGTAGTAGTACAAAAAAAAACAAGCAAAAAAAAAAAATCTTAGAAACACTGACAGAGTCAGAATACAACCTGACACCCTGTTGGTCAGGGTGTTGGGAGCAGTCCAAAATAAATCCTCCTGGAGTGACAGATGTGGTTCTGTTGGAGGAGAGACGATCTTGTAGAAGGGTGTAGTTTTCTCTGAAGGTCCAGTGGTAGTGAAATGGGTCTGGTCGTCCTCTGGGAAATCCAGTGGAAAACAGGCTGTCCTGCAGTTCTGAATTGCAGGTTTTATCCAGGTAGAAATGCTTGGCTCCTCCCACTGTATGGAGCATCCCACAATGAAATGATGTAATATTATCAGTCCTGCAGTGAGCCTTAATGGCCCATTAACAGTAGATATCCCCTGGAGGGAGGATGGTTGTGGAAGAGGCAAGGAACACTGCTCCACCTGGTTTTAACATCTGTCCCATTAAGAGAAGGTACCTGCCCCCTCCCCCTCCCAGAGTTATGAGGAATGGGTTATACAAGAGATAAAGAAAAACACCTCCCCAAACAGTTTGAACAGATGGCAAATAGAATACACACGTTTGGTTACATATTGCAACCCAAGACAACGATGCTCTCAGTCATACAGTTTAGATTTAGGTAGTACTATGAGGAACAGGGAGATGGACTCCATGATCCTTGTGGATCCCATCCAACTTGAGATATTCTCTGATTCTATGATTCTGTATCGAACAATCAATAAACAGGGTCTCCCCAGCAGTTTCAGAAGTAGGAGAAACTTCAAAAATGGCAAGAGGGTAAAAGAAGTAATGAAACATAACATAAAACATAACATCTGTATCTCTAATATTAGCATTGCTTTTTGTCAGACTTGCCACAAAAATGAAGGCATGAAGGAAAACAGGTAGCTAACATATAAGTAAAATCTTCTAAATTGAGAAAGATGGGTTTTTTTGAGAAACAGAAAATAAAGATGTTTTGTGCTTTGAGAATCCTGGAAGATGATACTATTATATAAACCAACTGCAGACTGTGAATATAATTTATTAAATTGTTTCAGTAAACATGTTTGCCCATCCTCTCTTAACTCTAGCTGTAAAGGATTTTTTTTTTTTTTTAATGCAATCAACACATATTTCATTGTCCTCATATGCTAGCAGAATGCCTCTCCGTTTTAGGACTAATTTCCCATAGTTAGACCAAAAGTCTGAATTTGCAACTGTCTGAAGTGACTGTCTGTTTTTGACACATACCTCTTTCATAGTCAGCTGGTGCAAACCAGTCATGGAAATCTGAAATTCATCGTAGAACAAGATATTGTGCACTGTGGGGAATGTTCCGTGACTAACAAGGGATAATTTTTAAAATCTGATTTTATTTTCAAAATGAAGTGGCTTTTGACTTCTTCTTTTAGATTTGGGAATGAGCACTGTATTGGAGTGTGTATCTCCTGTGTGTACCGCTTGAAACTGCAGAGATACAACAGCTCCCCTGTGGAGATCAAAACCAAAGGTCAGTTTGCCTAATGTTGGGATATGGGCCAGGCCTTCTCTATGCTTTTCTCTCTCTCCCAATATCACTCTTGTATCAGTGCCAGGAATTAGGATATTCATCTTCTCTAGGTAAACATCAGTTTATAAAATGGGGAATATAATTGCACAGAAGCAGCTATGATACTCCTTGGGATTAGTGAATACCTCCTAACTGAGCTTCAGTGAAAGCGGCAGTTCTGGCATTATTTTTATTCACCTTGTGGAAAATTATTGGAGCATATTTCATATAATTAGGATCAAGAATGGATTTGGCATCACTTCCAGCAAATGCCCCTGAACACTAATCTAGTTTATTTGGCACCACTGATGAAGCTTCTCTTGTGGGGAATACAATGACAACAATTAACCTGGCAATACAGAACAGAAATGGGAAGCGAGAAATTGTCTTGTCTTTTATCCACATACAGGATGAAGTGTGGCCTCATTCAGCAACAAAGCAGTGCCTTGAATTTATTTTATTTTGGTTTCTTTATTGTTTTTTTTAATCCCATCTTGAGATGCCCTGGGGAATCTTCTACTTTTTTCCCCAACTATCTGAAAAATCTACATTTTTCATGCTGTTCAAGAGAATCCCAACAAACAGACCAATTGAAAGTGTTTGTAGCTCAATGCATTGGATTGAATTGGGTATTGTTGAATGTCTAAAAGACTCTTTCTCTTTCTAGAATTAGACCAATATTGACTTTCAACAGCTGCCAATTCAGAGTAAGAAATCAATAGCAGGATTTGGGCAAGGTCTTTAGGTTACTGCATCAGGATGTACTTTTTTTAACTTTTTTATTTTTTATTTTTATTTTTTTAAATAATTGCATACAATCCATACATACTCCAGTTTTTAGTAAGTTCTGTTTGTTCCCTCCCAGTGAGTGTTCTGGACAACTCAAAAAAACCCCCCTTTTTTATCCACTTATTATGAATTCAGCACTGACAATACATTTTAAGATTTCCAGGTCAGGTAAAATGACAATTCATCCATCCATAGCTTTCTTTTCCTTTGATCTAGTCCTCAGGCTAGAGGCCACAGTGAGGCTTGGGAAAACTAGCTCTCCAAAGTTTCTTTTCGGGGAGAATGTTTGGAAGAAGAGACTTTCACTAGAAGCAGGACAAAGAGATTAGGTATTAACCTGGGATCTTAAATACAGCAAAACTTGAGAGACTTAGGGAGATTTACAGACACAGGGAAACAAGACAAGAAAGAGGAAGAGTACAGTGATTGGGTTTAGCTGCTGAGCCAGCTGAGGAAGGGATGAGAAGAACTCTGAGGGCAGGAGCGAGAGAGAAGGATCTTGTGTACTCAGGGAACCTTAGACTTAACCCCAAAGAGCACCATAAAGCAGTGACAAAATTTAAAGAAGGAAATATATAGAGTTGCTTATTGGCATTATGCAGGATTATAGAGCAGTATATTTCTTTTGCCAGATATAAGACCTAAGAACACAATAAATTTTTTTCCCAAACTCATATTCTGCCATGGCAGTAGGAAACACCACCCAGGCAAGCATGCTCATTTTATTTAGGAATACTCAGAAAACCTGCCTGTTTCCTCTCTCCCTGGTGGCTGAAAAGGTGAGGTGAGAACCCTTGAACCCTCTGGGGCTCAGGGTGGGAGCCTGCTTAAGCTACTGAACAGCACAAGGAGGGCAACTGTAGGGCTGGGACACGTGATTTCTACACAAAGTCCCAATTCTTTTACTGGAAAGACAGAGAGAGACTATGTGTGAGAGATGGAGGAACAGTCAAGTGTTGTAACGTACTTCTGTGTAAAGCACCTGAGGAACCTCCTGTAAGCTCAGTGTAATTGGGCCCAGGTGTAAAACCCTGGTGAGAGCCATAGTAGTGTTTATGGCAAGCAGCTGGGGATCATGGGACTGTATTTCAGTCATATTTTAAAAAATCTTTACAAACACAACAGATTTGGAGAATGCTGTCAGGTCTAGCCCCATCCTTTCTGAAATCCTTGAAAAACAGAGGAGACTCACAGCCTGTCCTAATCATTAACACCCCCCTCCCCACAGCCCCCAAACAGCCTCAAGCAAATGCCAAAACTGAGAGCTCCTCACAGAAAGTGTCCTTCCATTATCCTGAACTGCAATCTGTGCTCTTCTTTCAGAGCAGAGAGGGGATGGAGTAAATCCTGTGCAAGCTGTTCACATCAAAACCAGCAGATGATCTTGTAAAATCGCTGCTCCTGGTAAAATACCTTGTTTAGTAAGAGAACAGCTGCATACCGCTCCTGGATTGATGTAGATGTAGCCCAAAGCTGAGAGAGTTGCAGCAATTTAGCTGTGAAGCAACAAGTAACTGACTTGCAATAGGCAAGGTCTAGTATGGGTAAAAAACACACTGTAACAACATCCCTGCCAGACAAAAATGAGAAACTTCCTAGAAAATGCTGATTTGTGATGTGCAAGAGGAACCCAGCTAGAGCCTCCATGTGCAAACCAAGAAACAGCAGGCACACATGTTCCATGAGGAGTGGAAATGACTATTTTTCCTAAGCAAATAACTCACTTTTGCCAGGTGTAATTTTTGCCAAGCCATTTCATCATGAATTCGGTCCTCCAGCAACAATCTATGAGGTTTTCAGCACCTCACCAGCCTTGCTGTCAGGTGAGCCAGAGAAAAGGGACCGGTTTATTGCCAACACAGCTGAACTACCATGGCCTATTTTCCCTATTCTGTTCCTCACAAAAAAATAATTTACAAAGCAGAGATGAGCAAAGGGTAGGACAAATAACACTGTACACAGGGGATAATTTCCTTGCTCTGGAAATGCCTGGTGTGTAAGGAGTGGCAAATCTCTCAGAGAGCTGCCACCATCAGGGGACTGAGCAGTACCCTGCAGCTGTGGCCAGTCCCTGTCCCATGATGTGTGTGTCCCCTGGTTTTATTCATGCTGCTGCTCTTGGAAAGTGGTGCACGCTATAATGCTGCCCCAGATCTTACCCTGTTCTCAAGATATTCTGGCTCACTTTTCAGCAGTTTTTGTTAAAAATTTTATTTTTATGCACACATAGCATTGCATTCCATTTTTAAATGTAGAGGCTTTTAAATCCATCCTTAACTCAAAAGTCTTGGATACCCACCCTCTGGCACCTCATTTTAAAATCTCTGGCCTGAATGTTTTGTGTCGTCTCTTGTACCAGACATTGCACAGGTCCCCAAACAGTGACAGATAATGAACGAATTGTATATGCTTCAATACCAAGTTTCATTAATAGAAAATGGAATGTTATCTTTAACCATGAATTTTCTTCTCTCCTCTTCTAAAAATCTGTGTAAAAACAATTAGCACAGCTTAAATGTGTACTGTATATTTTCACAGGGTTTGGACACAAATCTATTTACCTCACACTACGCCAGAATTAGTAAAATAGCAATGTTCCCTGTCAGCACAAAGAGAAGTGAAAGATAATAAATCACTGACTTGTAAACTGCATCCAAGAATCAATAAAATGTAAATGGCTACAACACAGAAGGTAGAAATACATTAAATATGAATGATAAGAAAGAGTAATAAGACTGGAAAACGATAAGGCTGTTTATTTCTTTGCATGAGACAGAAACGATGGAGAATCTTTCTGGACTGGTAAAAGGAGAGAAGTTTTTTTCAAACAAAATGGTATCTGACCATGTAACTCTGTCCACTACCCCTCTAATGGAGATAGAATATATCACACAAGTGTCAACAAACTTTTGCAAACTTTACACATCACTGATTACAAATGAAAATGTAATGCTGCCTACACATGTTCTAGCCCTTATCTCTCCTCTAGGGGAAAGCATTGAATCCTCAGCCTGCCATGGAAAATGTAGCATTCAGACATCTGTGACCAATATGTATAAAGAAGAAAAGATAAGGTGCATATCAAGCCTACATCTGTGACAGGGGTCTCAGAGTCTCTAGAGATGGATGAATGAGTGCATATGAAGACTGACTGAAAATGTTTTAATTAAACCTTTGCTTTCCCCAGAAGTATTTGCTCTCTATGGAGTATTTTCTGTTTTGAAAGAAAAGCTCACTGAACGGATTTTGGCCAATATCCTCAATATCCAGTGCTTACACACACACACTCTTCTTTTAAGAAATAAATAGCCTGCTCTTGAGCAAAGGTACTTTGTATACTTTAAAGACTCCCTGGAGAAAGTTCAGCTTGCTTGCCTACTGGGCAAGGTAAGAGGTAAGCTGTTAATGGTTGTTGGATGACACTAGATATATGGGCTCTGAGACGGATTTGGATCTTTGAAGAATAACTGGTTCTGAACAATAGGAGATAAATAAATCAGAACAAAGCCACAGGTGGATGCTTGGATGAGCAGTGGCCTGCCAGTCAGAGCCGGTCATTAGCCCATACTGGCAGTGTAGGTGAGATGAATAATGTAGAGATTCAACTTCAAACTTCCAGGCAAGTCTCTTGAGTTTTACAGCTAGAAGTATAACAGCTTTGTATGGCCAGCAATTCATTTTACTGCTTTAGAAATTTAAGAATAAAAAAATGCAAATGCACCTTTCATGTGTTGATTACTTAGGGATGTACAAAACCATGAACAGTGGCAGTAATGAAATGTCTCCTGGGTGCTTTTGAACACCATAGGAGGACACAAGCGAGGTTCCCTAGGAAACCAGAGATGCACTCCAAAGCATGTGCAAGTTTGGCCAGCTGACAGTCACCCACTTGTGTTCTGAACATCCCTGCTAGAAGGTATGTGATTCAACTCCGAGTGTAGTTGGAAGGACTAATTGTGGAAAGCCTAGAGGAGGTCGGGATAGATTTATTCCTGGTTGCATAAATATTCGGATCTCTAAAAGAAAGAAAATGCTGATTGCTAGCTATCCAAAATGAGGGGGAGAGAAGGGTGAATAACACCTTCAATTAATCTAAATATTGATCTTAGTCCCAGACTCTGCTGGCCTAAATTCCACCTAAATCCTTGTGCCTACTGTTTTCTATTGGCTGGGAACCCAAAGACTTCAGAGTAATTATTCCAGAGATGTGAGTAAGGCTTAGAGCCCAGAGCTACCAGTGCTCAATACTAAGTACTCAGATTTCTGTGGAATCTAGTTCTGGCAAAACTGGGCACTGAGATTCAACGTACCTCCAAGGTGCTTATGAGGAATAACCCAATGCTTGACCTTGCCTCTTCCAACCTCTAGACAAAACAGCAATTTTAGCATCTCTTGGGAAATACAGTATTAGCACCTCTCCTAAGCTTTGCTCTCTTTCTGCATCCCAGCACCTCCAACCCCTTACTGGGTTTGCTCAGAAGAGAGTGAAGGCCATACGTACAGGTGACCCACAGGGGGAATGTGAAGAGAAGAGAAAAAGCAAAAAAACTTTTGCTCTCCTTGGCCAGATGATACCTAATGCTTTGCAGATCCTTCATCTCTTACTACTAGAAGACCCTTTTACAAGGGCAGAACAGCGGAACTCCTCACACTACTATGGAAGACATGACATGACTGGATTTCTTTCCAGTTGCATTTCTCTGACTCCCTTAGAAAAAGCCCCTGTATCTACCAAAGACTGGAAAGCAGTCACAGAGATTTCAAAATCAGTGAGTACTTCCCAATGATCTGTAGATCAAATACCCTTAATATCAAATATTTGAGGATGGGGATGTTTGGAGAGGAAAGAACCACACAAGAACATTCATGGATTGAAGCTTTCCATGGATTGAAGAAGCACTGTTGTTCCTGAGCTCCCCTCCCCTGGTGTGAGATAGAGCAGACAGGTGTGGCTGTAACTCCAGCACAAGTAATAAATACATTTAGCTGCTAGATTAGCATAATTGCTTGCCTAGTCAGCTAGCATGCAAAGTACACAAACAAGTATCATAACAGTTTTATTACATGTACATGCTTGCATTTCCTTGAGACGTGATAAAACAAAGAGATCAGTAATTTCAGAACAAGCAGACGAAAAACCTAAAAATTGCAAGGAGTAATTTAAAAAAAATGTTATGAAAATTGCGTCTTTAATAAATCTTCTTCAAGCTCTGCTCCAATTATATTTTATCAATGTGAAAGCTATGAGGATAAAATGTATTACTGGTCACAAAAACTTACATTTAGGTAGTTTTTTGTTCCATTATGAAATATGTTTTGTTTTGTTCCATTATGAAATATACTTCACTGCAGTCATCTATACTTTTCAGTCTGAAAGGTGTGATTCCATCTGGAAACATTTTGTATGGGTGATTGCTTGAGAAATATCCCCACCCTTTTCTTCGCTCAAACAACAGATAAGGAATGTGCCTCTTATTTCTCAAGTAGAATATTTAGTTCTTGCTGATAATATTGCACACTGCCTTTTGAAGAACTTGAATATCAGTGACTTATAACTGTTCTAAATACATTTCTAACAACCCACTAAAATTTCACAAGTATTATATGAGCTAGCTAACAAGTTTGTTAGTCAAAACAAATAAGCTAAAACATCTTTGGGGTTACACCAAGATGCACTCATCTGTTAAACAAAGTAAAATCAGCTGTTGGAGTTTGTTCCTTTTATAAATGGCCCATTGTGTGTGTTTCAGGGAACAGTGGGAGCAGTGAACAAGACATGAATGAAGCAGTCTGTCAAATCCTCCGTTTGATTTATAATAATGGGGTTGCATTGACATGAGAATAAAATACAGCAAAGCATATGTTCACTATGAGTAATACAGACTCATTTATATATTACAGGAGTAATAAATAAATAGTCTTGATCATTTTCTAAAATAGTCCTACAATGAATGTGGTTATAATGCCATGGGACAAATTCTGCTACACAGGCAGTGATCAAACAGACAGAAGAAATATTAACCCTGGGGTTTTTTCTCCTTAGGTTTCCAGCACTTAGGCTGGTGGAGGGAGTTGAAACAGTACACATTTTCCTGTTGTGGGTCTAAAGAAAAACTAATCCTGGTCTTCCTCTGGAACAAATAACAAGAACAACAGTGGCTTCATGACATAACTTGCTCAGTTTCAGTCCTCAGAGAATCTGGTCCCTTAAATTCTCAATTGGATATTGGCAGGAAAGGGCTGGTAGGACTTCAAGAAAACGTTGACACAGTTTCAGAGATGTCAGCAACAAATCCAACTCAGCTATAAAACAGTTACTGTGGGAACCCAGAGAAACACATGCACTTATCTTGAAGACTGGCAACAGTTCCACATGAACGTTCTAATTAGGAATCATGACATCCTATTTCTTCTTTTAATACCCTAGTTGTAAATGGACAACAAATGTTATTTACCAGCGATTGAGCAAGAGAAAGTCATTGTTTAAACATGTAAATGGAATTTAAAGTTCTGCATTTAATTATGTTTGGGGTTGCTTTTCATTTGGAGCCAAACCTGGAGATTCTTTAAAAATGTGGCTCCAATATTGTTTCGTTTTTGTAAAATGGGAAGAATGTTAATGAACATACCCAAGCTGCCTTTAACAGGATGAAAATTGTCTAAAACACAGAAAATCTCCTAGTTGTTCAAATAATGATGCACTGTATGAGCATGGTTATTTTGTGTTGTGGTTCTAACCACTATATTATGTGACAGCTCTTACAAACCAGAAGTTTCTATAGTCTCATTCCTATTCCTTTTATTTCCTTTTTTTTTTTTTTTTCAGTGAAAATGGCTCTTTACTTATCTCTTCCAGAGACCTCAATTTGTGCACCTATTCAGTGTCAGAAGCAAAGTCATTATAAGAAAACTGCTTTTGTTTTTTTCCATTTCCAGCCCAAATTGAGAAGTTCTAAACGTTTGCCAGAAACTTTTAAAATCAGAAATCTGATAAATTAAACACACAGCATACTTCTCAGACCACCTAGAGAAAAGGAAGACTACGAAGAGATAGGAAGACTGAGCAAAAGTAAAAAAAAAAAAAAAACAAACAAACAAAAAAAAAAAACCAAAAAAAAAAACCACCAGAAGGAAAATAGAAGGACTGCTTACTGAGCTCTAAGGCATAGGCCAAAGTGAAGGTGAGGTGTAGGTGGATACAATTTCTGCAGCACTGGTATCAAAGCCCAGGCCAAGGCTGCAGCTGTGAATTCTTGGGAATGTAGAGCTTCTTTCTGCTAAACCTGGAAAGCTGCTCTGTCCTCAGTCTTCATTCCAGGGTGTGAGTTTAACCACACAACTTTAACCATTGGCCTTTACTGCACTGGCAGAGGTCATATTGATTACATTTATCAAGTGCTGAGAGCAGATGTGTAAGTATTAAGTATGGCATTCATCAGAATTAAAAAAAAAAAAAAAAAGCAAACAAAACCCCCTAACCCCAAACACCTTGTTGATGTGAATTTTTGTAATGTTTCATTTCAAAACAAAAATGTTGTACTTATGAAAATGACAATACTATCCTTTTAGATGAACATCAGTTATTCCAAAGAAACACATTTTGCCATGTAAAACATGATTACTGCTGTTCCATGAGTACAATTGTCCTCAAAGGTGCAATTCTCAAGCTTTCCTTCCAAGAAACTGGTTATTTTTAAATCCATGACATTACATGGTTGTACAGGTCTTCAGCTACCAGTCTCCACATTACATCTTGTTATCTCCTACAGTGCACTGCATGCAATTAAGTTTAAATCAGGGGTATGTACTACTAAGGACCCTTCCGTAGGTAATGTGTGTTTGAACATAGCTTAAAGTAAGCAACAATTATAATAGTGCAAAAAGCTTTTAAATATTTGCTTTTTAGGACATGATGGTCCTGTTTCATCCATTAAAGAGGCAGGGTGGAATATAGGTCATATCCTAGCCATTAGCACTTACGCTTCAGTAGCAAACAACTGGGGTTAAGTAATCTGTCACATGATCAGAATTCTAATTTTGATTTTAATGCAATAATTGTGTGCTTTTTCCCTGTAGCAGTGCACATATGGCTGATTTTCTACACTTCAGGGTATTCAAGCCCCATACTTTATAGAGAGTTTAAAATAATTCTTTCTGCCATTCATACCTCTCTTTCTTCCTCCCAGGTCTGTGCTGCTTTCTTTATTATTCTACCCTGGCAAGGTGATTGGGGGTTTTGGGAATCCAGTTCAGACAAAGTCTTTCCCAGCCAGCATGACACCTGCACAAGGAAACCTGGCACTTTGCCCCACACAAAGGCCTCCCAACCTTTTCCAGAACAGAGAATGACAGGGAGTACTCCTGAGTTAGGCTCCTGACTACTATAAAGAAACAAGTTGGCACTAAGGGATTTTTTTTCTACAACTGACTCACTTTTTCCTATCCTGGTTCTTCTAGAAGAGTTACTAAGAATCCCTAAATATCTTGGGCCCAGCCCAAAACCATTAAGTGAAAAAGAATGCAAGGCACCAGAGTTGGAACCACTCCTAACTTTACTATGTTTAATTAGTTTATCACTTAAAACACTAATGGCATGTCCACAGACTTGGTGCCTCAGCCTTTCCTTCCAGACTGACACATTTTTATCCTTTCAGACTAAGGCATTATTAGTCCATGTCATACCTTACTTCATTCATCATTTCTGTGCCTGATGTTTTTTTTATGTCCCGTTTCTTTCTGAGTGAAGCAGGAGCTTTTGTACTGTGTCATAAACTCACCAGAACGAGATGTGGGACAAAGGTATCATAGGAAGGGCAAAGTTTCTGCACGACTTCTGTGCTAATCAGGACCCAGAGAGAGGCTGCATGCTCAATCTCAGCCGGATATTTTTGTCCTCCTTGCCTGGCTAAGTCAGCTTGGGCCACATCCCAGTTTTCTGCCAGTCCAAGGGTTCCCTGTATCACTGTCCCTGCTATTTGTGTCACCAGGTAGGATTAGTTGCTTTGACTAAAAAGCAAATGAGGAGTTAGGGGACACAAAATGTGCTTCCTTCACAGCAGGCAGCAACTCTAATTGTCCTTAGCACCAGTTGGAAATACTACTCTCCACCCGTTGCAGGAAGCACACACCTTCTTTCTCTGCAGCACTGGAGTACCCATGGCCTTGCTTTGTTTCCTCCTCTGTAGTTCAGGCTATGGTGGGTGTTTGTGCCGCTCTTCCTTCCTAGGAGAAGGAGGGAGAGACCTTTTGAAAAGGCCTGCAGCAGCACTGTAGAGCAACTGTGTGGTAGTGGAAAAGCACAGTATTCCAGATGCGGTCTGAGTGCCAAATAGAGGATGGCAATTGCTTCCCCCCTCTCCTGGCTGTGCTCCTGCTGACAGGGTGCTGTTAGCCTTCATCATTGGCTCGGGCTTTATCCCAGCTGTCCCCCAGGACCCCAGGCCCTACTCCGCAGAGCCGTACCTTGCAAAGAATTAGTCTGTCCCAGATACTGTTTGTCCTGGTTGAATTTCATGAGGTTCTTGTCATACCATTCCTTCAGCCTGAGTCCCTCTGAGTGGCAGCTTCTACCCTTGACCATATTGGCTCTCCTACTAATTTGCTGTCATCCACAAACCTGATGAAAGGGCACTGTGTCACCTCCTCTAGGCATTCCTACAGACATTAAACAGGTCAGGTCCCAGGATAGATCCCTACACCACTCCACTACTTACTGGCCTCCAGAGAGAGTACAGTCCTTTAAGGGCAGGCCCCTGAGTCCTATCATCCAGTTTTTTACCCATGTGGTTCATCTATTTAGCCCACAATGTGTTAATAAGAATATAAGACAGTAAACAGACTCGAAAGCATTGCAAAAGTCAAGGTAAATAATATCCTCTGCTCTTCCTCATCTACAAATCCAGTCATTTTACTATAGAAGGCAATCAGGTTGGTGAGGCACACTGGCTGCTCCTGATCACCTCCTCCTTCCTGTGCTCAGAAAAGTGTTCCAAGAGGACGTGGATTTTCACATGGACTGCAGTGAGACTGGTCAGCTAACAGTTTCCCTTTGGGCTGTTTTTCAAGAGTCATTGGAAGATACTTTGATGGTTGTGGAGGCTCCGGTCTCCACCATATTTCAAAGCTAAAAGTGCAGTATTGCAGTGAAACCAGACAGCTCCCTCAACAGCTTGGATACAGCTCTGTTGATCCCATGAATGTTTATGGGTCAAATTCTCCATGTAATCCCTGACTTGATCCTCACCTGTTTCTGGTTCTCCTCCATCAATTCTCAGCACAGAGAACCTTGATGTGAAACCTTGATGATATGCCTGAGGCAACACTGGCTCTGGATGCCAGACCTCATCTGTTTCCATTGCCAGATCATTTGCCCCATTCAGGAAAAAGACCACATTTCCTGTTTTCAGTCTTTTACTCTTGGAGTTGTAGCAGAAGCTCTTCTTGTTGCCCTTGGGATCATCTGCAAATCTTAAGTACAGCTTTGACCTCAGAAAAGATTTGATTTCTTTGGATATTTCCAGCAGTTTCTGCATTAGCCCAGAAACCTGAGTTACCTCCCCTGATCATGGAAATGTACGGATCTGAATGTCCTCCATAAGCTGCAGTATAAATTGTACTCTTCTATATCTGTCCAAAGGCAGCTGCTTTGTTCTGCTTTGTCAGGGAAACTGTTAATAATTTAATAATGAAAGGGAACTAATGAGGCCTATGGATTTGAGCCTCATGCTCCGATTATCCAGTGTCTAATGAAGTGTGGATTTTGACTGAAGCTTTTTCCACCCTGAGGGGAAAAAGCCACTCTCATCCATGCGGATTCTCCTGTGACTAATGAAGGGTGAGCTCACACTGCAGCTTTTGCTGTACAGGGAGTACAGGTAAGGTTACTGTTCACTGCATAGGCCTAGTTTCATGACGCTTATGAAAACATATAATTCTGGAAATATCCATCCCTTTAATTCAGATTTGACCAGTGGGTTTGGGAATTACTAGGGAGAATGGACATACTCACAAAGGCTGGTCCAAAGTCAGTATTTAAGCCTCAAGCAGTTTGAAACATCCCAACATTTTCTTGCACTATTTTGCATTTCAAACACGTCTCATTGGAAAGGTGCAAAATAATTTACACTAAGTATTAGCCTAATTTTCGAAACAGGTGAACTGCAATGATTCATCTTTTAAAGGACCTATCCCTTCTCAAATCCTGTAGACTAACAACTTCACATGTGTTTATACACTCCAGACTTTTGACAGATGGCTTATACTTTTTGTATCTTATCTAAAACAAGGTTATTTCTAATGTCAGCCAGTAGGTATTCTGTAAAAACCAATATTATCTACCATTTTCTTCCTGTAGTAGATTATGCTTGGATTTAGCAAGGAGGAATGTCATCTGGTCTGCTTTGGATGCCTGTATGCCATGAGCAATCCCTCAAACAGATGCACGAGGCTGTTGCTGTCACCTTCCCTAAACAAATACATTCAGGCCAATGACTGACAGGTGAGGTGCGTTTCACTGTGGCATAGCTATCACATATTACCTGTCCTGTTTTATAACTGACGTGGGGACTGAGGCACGGCACTTTTATTGCTGGGTAAACCAGGCGAGGCCAACCAAAAGCAGCAGCACAGGGCCGACCTCCTCCAGCAACCTCACTGCAGCTTGTGTGATTTTACAGGCATGTAGCTATCACATTCATTAGGTTTTCACTGTAAAAAAAACCCTCACAAAATCAAAACAAGGCCCTGTGCCACTGAAGACAAAGCCCAGTGTAAGTGGCTGTATATGTGACAGGAGATTTACATTACCTTGTCGGGGGAATGGTATTGGTCTCACCTCAGAAGTATGTGATCTAGTGTAAACAAGCGACAAAGCTACCTGAAAACAGGCAATTCCATCCCACTACAGACTGTCAGACTCCTTCCAGTTCCTGTTGTCTCCACTTAAGTGCAGCATGTTTTCTTGACCCTCTTCTTGGTCTCACACACACTCATCTACAAAGACTCATCCCATTGAGTAAAAGAGCTGTCGTATTGCACAAGTGACCCGAAGTACTGTATCTCAAAATAGCTGTATTGCAGGTGAGATTTTTCTTTTTTTTCCCCTGCAAATGTATCCTTTTCCACCCACCTCTTCTCCCACATAAGCAAACATACGGAAAAGTTGAGTACATCTGAGCACAATATCCTGTGTGGCACTGCAATAGATGATAATGTGATTTCTAGCTGATATAAAAAAGTCCCTTATGTCAAAATATTTTGCAAAGGAAGACTTAGTGGCACTGAACTAAATCATCATTTGGTCTTTCTGAGATGTGCCTTCTTCAACATGCCAATGAAAACCAACTGGAAATATGTAATTATTATTAACTAGAGAGGTGGAATTTAAGTTTTACAACACAATAAGCATGAGGCATCACCTGATCACAGCAGGCTCAGAAATCCAAGTGGTGCGTATCACACACTTGTGCAAACTCAAACTTGAGAAACCAGTGATAATCAGGCAGGCATAGGTGATGGGCTGGTTATTGCAATCTCCTGCATCAAATCCATCTTGTAAATTCAGCAATCAGTTGTGTTTTATGGGTGCCTGAATAGTGTAAGACTGGAGAATCAAGCCTGATTGGAGTGGAGAATTTAGACCATGGAGTGGTCTAAATTATGACCAAATCATGAAATTCTCATTTTTAGGAGGCAGTGATCAGACTGAACATATCCTGAAATCTTAATTTTTTTTTTACTTTATTTCTCTTTCAAAACCTTAAAATGCAAAAGTATGATGTCCTTTTTATGACATATGATCACACTATTTCAGTTTAGTCATTCCCTGAACTGTATTTTTTGGCATAGTGTATTCACAAAGATTGGTTTCAAGCTAAGAAATTCCAGGTTAATTCAATAACCTCTGCTGTACATAAGCTATTAACAAAAGAAAGATATGTAAATTTTGTCAAAGCATGGGGAAAAAATGAAAATCGCAATCATTCTCTTAAAATTAGGCTTAGCTGTATAGTGAGGTTTTGTATTCTCTCTCCATATATCTTGAGTGGCCATTTCTATTTGGAAAAAAAAAAATAAATAAAATCCCGGCCCTTTACAAAGTGCCGATTTCAATTCTTTGAATTCCCTGGCTATTCAAAGATTGTCCTTCCTTGATCTTCAGAGGAAATTCTTGCATTATTTCTGATGCTCCAAGAAACCGCTTCGCTCATCCCATCTTGGCACCAACTTATCCCGAACTTTCTGCAGCGCAGCCACTCGGGGTGTTGGCCTGGCCTTCACTGCCCGAGTGACTGGTGCGTGTGCAGGGACACTGCTCTGCCAGGTGTGTGGTACAGGGAAACCCTGAACCCCCTGCCAGGCCCGTTCTTCGGCCTGTTTTCTCCTACTAGCTTCAGTGCCATCCTTTCCTTTCAACTTTCCCTGTTTCTAGATGACTCCTCCATCCATCGTGCTCCCAGCCTTCCCAGCACGGGGGAATCCGGCAGCAGCGTGCCTGGCTGCCCTCACACCATCGCTGCCCAGGGCACAAGGGGCACCAGCGCCTGCCCGGGGAGGTGGTGGAGTCACCGTCCCTGGAGGGGTTTGAGGGAAGTGTTTGCACTCAGTGCCGGGGTCTGGTTAACACAGCGGTGTTCGGCCACGGGTTGGACTCGATGATCTCAGAAGTCTTTTTCAATCTAATTGATTCTGTGCTCGCTATACTCTCATTTACACGCTGTTATTTCTACCCAGGGATCACAGGCGAGTCCCTCTCACGACTTTAAGCGGCTCTCCAGCGCACCGTCCCCGCCAGAGGGGCAGGGGCCGCCAACTCGCCCCACGCAGGCGGCGGGCGCGCGGGCTTCTGCACCCTCAGACCTTCAGCGCTTCGCCCTCCGCTCTTATTTTTCCCATGCCTAAGGCGAATGCTCAGGACCTTGACGAAACCAAAGCCCAGAGCGGACCGAGACGGGCGGTCCCGCCACCCTCTCCTCTCCTCTCTTCTCTCCGCTCCGCTCCCCTCAGGCGCCCCGTCCCCTGCCCGCCTCCCCCGCCCGCCATTGGCCCCCGCCGTGACTGCGCTTGGCGCGCGGCCTCCCCTCCTCTCCCGGCCGAGCGGCGCAGGCGCGGCTGCGCGCGGGTGTGCGTTGGCCCCGCCCCGCCCCTGGCGGCCCCGCGCGAGCCGCGGCCGTTGTTGTCAGTCGCGGTTCGGAGGCGCAGCGGGAGCGGCCGCGGCCCCGGGTCCTGTCCCAGCGCGGCGCGGGCGAGGGGCGCGACCCGCCGCAGCCCCGCCGAGCCTCCCCGCTGGGCCCTTGGACCCTCTCCGCCTCCTGCTCTGTCCCTTCTTCCCTCCCCGCAGAGCTCCCCGTCCCCTCCGCCGCTCCCGAGGGCAGTCGCAGCGGGCGCTGCCCATGCAGGGGGCGGCGCGGGGCGCGGCGCCCCGAGGAGACGCCGCCGCTGCGGGCAGTAAGTTGCCGGCGGGGTTGGGCCGCGTTCGGCTCGGGTTGGGCCGGTGGGGTGTGGTGGGTTCCTTCCTCCCCCTCCCTGCGCCTTCCCGTTCCTCCCGGAGCCGGCCGAGCCCAATGGCGGCCTCGGCCCGGGGGAGGAGGCGGTGAGGGGACGTTTCCCGGCCGCCGGCGAAGGTCGGGGTGTCGGTGCCGGCGGGGCGGGAGCGGAGGGCTCGGGGAAGGGAGGGGAGAAGCGGTTGTTTCTGCGGGCACGGCGGGCTCCCGGGATGCGGGTGTTCCTGCGGGATCGGCGGGGGTCCGGAATGCGGGTGTTGTGCGGGGACGATGGCTCCCCGGACGCGGCTGTTCCTGGGGGACGGCGGGTCCCGGGATGCGGCTGTTCCTGCCGGAGCCTGCCCTGCCCCGCGACACGGCCCCGGGTGACCGCGGTGACACCGGCCCGCGCCTGTGACCGGAGTGACACCGGCCCCGCCACTCCCCGCTGCCCGCGCCGGCCCCGCCGCCTGCGTTCTAGAGCTGGGAAGGAAAAAAAAAAACATAAACAAGCGAGGCGAGAGCCCCGCGGTCCGGCCGCGGGTGCGTTTTAGGGGAATGACGGTGCATCTCGCCCCTCGGAATCCGGTGCGGAGCCAACAGGTTTGCCTTCGTCTCCTTGTGCCCAGGGCCGAGCGTGCCCCTCCTGACAGAGGCTGGAAGTATCCCTCCTTCTTTGTCAGTACGTGCCTTGCTGCTGTCAGTGCACTTACTACACTGAATCACTGCCTAGAGATTACTGTAGAAATCGGTAGAATAACTAGCAAGGTCCTGCATTGAGCTCTTTGTGCTTATTGTCAGGTGAGTTTTGGCGCCCAGGTGCTTATATTAATGGAAGATGACTTTTAAAGATAGTTGATGTGCAGTCTTGGTAATAGTTGAAGGGCAGTATGTGTGGTTGGTTTTGTTTGGTTTGATTTTTTTTTTTTTTTTAAAGTAAGTAGACTGAGTAAAGTGTTGGAGAACATCCACTAGGGCAAAACCCCTTATATTGGCCAGAGGATGGTTGGTGACAAAAGTGACCCATTTTCAGATTGGATATTTTTATTGGTAAGAGATGCTAATATACCTGTGAAGAAGAAACCTTTATGTGGGATACATGCTTTGGCTTTTTGCTTATTCATAGATTGTTTCCTATTGGTCATCTCACTTCCAAGAGCTCATTATGAGTAGGTGAGGGCAAAGCAGTGGTTTCTTTGGTGGTACCATTACAGTTACTGGAGCAGCTGAAGCGTATTCTATGATTTTCAGCCATCTAGCATGAATGAAGTGCATGCAAATATGCTTACGCCTGCCCTCTGTAGTGCAGTCACTACTTAGTCATATCTGCTGCTTTTCTGGAGTTGTTTATTATGGATATATTTAGATCCTCAGGCTCTGGGGAAGGACCAGTTTAGCGAATCTCTGCAAAGTGAAATCTGTATAGAAGCGTTTACTAGCAAATGTTTATTGTGTTAGAAGTAAGCATTTATTTCAAGGCATGCACCATTAGGAATTGGGTTAAGGAGTGGTGGGGTTTGTTTGGGAGATATTCACAGAAAGTGGGAAATTGGCTTTTTTTTTTTTTTTTTTTTTTGTACTATTGCTGATCCTTAGAAGGAATCTGAAACAAATAAGAACTAACAATCATTTGCAAACAATGCAATCCAATTTTACCTTGTGAAACATGTCGAAATGTTCGCTTAGACTAATATGCTCCTTTTACTTCTAGTGCATACAATATCCAGATTAGAGGACTTAATAACAAAAACTAAGGAGGACAAAGTCCATTCTTGTCTCTTATTTTTCCTGAATATCCTAAATGACCAGAAAAGTGATAGAATGATGACATGTTGTTTTCAAGTGATTGGAGAGAGGAAGCTAACTTGACCAGGTAGGCAAGGTAGCATCTAAGACAGCACATTCATCTGTCTCTTTTAAGAGAATCTTTATGATCCACACCTGAGGCTTTCATGAAAAACAGGGAAAAGGGAGAATTGCATCTTAAGTGTACTTACTGTGTTGTGGGTTTTGTTTTCATTTTACACAATTGAGAAGCAAGAAAGTACAGTTTGAGAGCTGGACACTCTACAGGTTACTGCTGTTCTTGAATCATCCTGCTATGAGAACTGATATTGCCATGTGGTGTGGGTGGTTGCACTGTAATATAATCTGCTTTCTGATTATTTTAAAGAAATAGCATGTTAAGGGTGTGCATGCTAATATGCTACTGCAGATATTCTTTTACTTGCAGTAGTCATCTTGTGCACTGTTCTGACCACCCTGGTCTCTTCTAACAGCCTTCAAATTATACTTGAATAATTCTTTTGCAGTCTGCACCTTTGCTGTATTATCATCCTTTCTGTCCCACTGGCAACTGTAATGCCAAAGTAGCATCTTTGGCTTCCTTGGCCTGCCTTGCTTTCAAGGGCACAGTATCCTGGTGCAGCTAGGTTTTTTCCTCACAATGTGTCTCTTGTGAAATAATGCACTTCCTTTTTTGGATTCTCAGAGTTTCACTGAAATGCTGTAGCTGTAAAACTTATTGGTGAACCTATGTCCATTCCTACTTAATTAGTGTTTTCTGATTGTGTCTTAAAATAAGAAACCAATGAAACATGGTTCAGATCAGGGATATAGGGCTGAGCTGCAGTTTGTGATGGATATGGTAATATTAAATTGCATAAGCTCTTAACTTTAGTAGCCTGTGAGGTTCTGCCCATCTTGTATGTCACATTATTTTCAAGCACTTAACTGAAATGCTACAGCTGCTGTAATAATGTAAAGTACCTGTTGTTTTAATACACATAACAGTATTATGTAAGAGCTTAAGAGGATTTGAAAAAAAGTATATTCCCTTACAATTCTAGGATAACTCACCCTGGCAGAGTTCTAGTACTCATAAGTTGATTGAGTCACCAATGTTAAGAACTTAATGAGAAATAATTATACTTGCAAAATATAAAACAGAGCATGTTCACTTTCTGAAATGCTGAATCCCTCTGTTATAGTGATCTTCTACAACAGTGATGGGACAGAAATGTTGCACTATATTTGACAGCCTGTTTTATTTTCTTTCTTTATGTATCATTGTGGGTTTTGTGCAGCAGTCTCCGATCTAGTTACTGACTGGACTTCACTTAAAGGATGATAGCCTAGACTTTTGTAATCTTAGTTCATGTTAAAGTGTGACAAATTTCAGGTGCCTAGCTGTTCCTGACTAATTTAGGATGCTATAAATGAGAATAAAGTATTGAAACTGAGTAACTGTAGGTTGTAGTCAATCTGTACATCAAGATTTAAGCAGTTTGTATCCTAGGTGGAGAACATCAGTCTCATAGTGGCAACTTAAGTCAATTCAGTACTTGAATTTTATGTTACCAGATGTATTGTTAAACAAATGAAACTATCTGATATTTGACCTTGAAGATATTAAGAAATCTAATAGAAATTATTATTGTTTGTAGTAGGTACTAAGAGTATTTGCATCCGAATCCTTGTGTTTGAGATGGCACGTGATGCTTTCACCTCCCTTGATACAGAAAAGAAGTCATGTTTGTGGTTCTGAATTTACACAACAAGGATGTAGGTGTTAAAACAGTGCTAACATTGAAATGTTTTGTCCCGCTGAAGTGTTCATTGATTAATGGCAGAATGTTTAGAGCTCCTGTTAATGGTCTTGGCTTTGCTGCCTGGCATGACAAAATTATGTGGTAAATTATTTGAAAAAGGTGAAACAATTCCGAGAGTTGATGAACATGGAGTAGACAAAGCAGCTTTTCTAAAAGAGTTTAGTTTAGTGCAGAAATCTGAGTTATCTGCTTTCTGCAAAGTTCCTGCAATAAGCTTCCTTAAGTAAGATGTAAAGATATGTCCTGTCTAAAAGATGGTGATACCATCGTGAATCACCCGATAGGCAAAATATTTCTGCATCAGTTTCACGTTCCTAGTTATTTTGGGGGAAGAAAAAAAAGGAAAACATTATGAGATTTAAAATACAAAAAAATCTTCAAAAATCTACTTTAATGCTGTTTATCAAGCTTGGAAAAGTATAATTTTGGGATAGGGAGTCCAGCTACCATGAGTTATCTCTGTTCCTTATACAGTTGTTGACTGAAATACTAGATCTTCCTTCACTGGTTAAATGTATGAATATCTGTAACTAAGATATCCATGCTAATTTTCTGTAGTTGAGAAAAAAAAATTCTGTTAGTGCAAATTCTGATGCAAAACATGAGAATTTCAGTTGAAACTAATTTTTCTCTATATGATGACATCACAGGATCTGAACAAAGTTTTATAACTGATTTACAGATACAGGAACTACTAGCAGATATCACAAAACTTGGAGCAAGTCCTTTTAAACGATGTTATCACACACTACTATACAGAAGGTAATTTATAAGATATGGCTATTCAGGAAGATCTGGTATTTTTCTGTACAATAATACTTCAGGTGCAGCTTCAGAGCTCAAGTGCTGAAGCCTCTCCTATGTGAACAGGGTAGTGCCTCTCTTGCTTTTTTTCCTTTAAAAATGAAAGGCCACAAAATGTTGGCCTTGGAGAGAGGGCATAAGAAAAAAACAGATACAACTTGAGATTAGTTGCTTTTGGAGCTGTGGGTGGTGTGAGGACTTTAAAACAGTGTAAAGCTATTGCTGAGTTCCTAAATCCATAGGGCAGCTTGTATTTGTCTTGTGAAATACCTCCTCTTAGAAATGGAAAGTACCTTCTGAACTGCAGCAAATTATCAGCAAGGTTGTGAAAGTACTTTGGGCTTTTAGCATATTTCACAATTGGAACCAGTGCCAGTAACTATCAGTGATGGCTTTGTCAGTGGATCATGGTTCCATCAGTCTTGGTGCATCTGTCCTCTTAATAGCTTTGGTGTCTAGTCTGTAATCATAGTCTTTGTTACTGCTGCTGTCTTACTATTGTTTTGCACATCAGTGTAGTCTGTATTTTTTCTCATTCACCTTTTTGGAAAGAAAAAGGAAATAGACATTCTTGACTTTTAAAGTAGAGGCCTTGAAGGACCAGTTCAGATCTGGTGGCTTCTTCAAGTTGTCTGTATTGAGAGTGATTCTCGCACAGTTACTAGCTATCAAGTGGAGTTTCTACAACACAGTTAGCGAATTTTAGTTTCTACAACACAGTTATAAAATTTTAGTTTCCTCTTTGCTAGTGTTCTGCAGACCACTCACCAAAGCTTAGCTGTGTGAAAGAGGAAAGCTTAAATTGTCTATGCATGATGTGACTGCAGTAATACTCAAGAAAATAGATGGTAGACAGCAATCTGTAGGTCTGAAAGTTTGGGAATTCCTTATCTAAGAAATAAATATGTTCTTTAGTTGATGATATCCTGAATCGTGCATTGTATCTTTTACATTTTCTTTTTTTCATGTATGGGATCTGCCTCAAAGTGTCTTGCTCTCAGAAGTCAGGTCATGAAGGCTCTCATCATTTTCTGTTATGAAATGCTGTCGGTAACTTTTTTCTTCTCAAATCTATGATAGCACTACCCTTCCCATCCTCCAACATTTTGTTGGTCCAGGAGCAATGTTTTACCAAGTTTATTGACCTGCCAAATATTTCTGCTGCCGACTGTTCACAGAATAATGGACCTTAGAACTGAAGAATTCTTGTTGGCATTTTGCTTTTACTTAAATTCTAAGAAGAGTTAAGGCTACACATCAGCAGTTCTAATGCTTGCAGTACATTCTAAAATAATGAAACACTAACATTTCATTATGGATTCCCCAAATGTTTACAATGGCCAAACTTCGTCAGCAATTGGCACCTCTTATATCTTTTGAGAGCAAAATTTTATAGACTGTTTAAAACTAAGGAGTACAGTTTAAAAATTCAGGTTAATTCTTCTTTTTATGTTTGTAACACAACATTACTTGGTAACTCTTCATCATGATCTTCATCATTTTATGGGTAGCCAGTGCGGAATAGTTGAGAGTTTTGCTGATGTATCTTGACATTTCAGTAACGCAGTATGGGCTGGATACAGACACTGAGGCCTAATAGGAAAATGAAAGAAGAGCAGGTACACCTTGAAAAAAAAATCTCCTGTTTTATCATGGAACTCACTGGGAACAGGAGAGTTTATAGGATTTGTCATCAGGGAAAGGGAAGATATGTGCCTGTGCTGTGGTGCAATCACATAAATTGGGAAATAAAGCTTTTGGAGCCATTGCGTATATAAGGGCTGAGTTGTAACACAACTGCCTCTATGAATTGTATCTGCCTCTGCCCGTGAAAATGTTGCATGTACGAAATGTTTGGCCATAGGGCAGGTGTAGATTGCCAGGGTTTCTTTGGGTACCTTTCAATGGTAGTTTTGAAGGCTTAGGCCATGGGAGGGTGGAGGAGGAAGGGCTCTGCTGGATCATGACACCTGTGTGTGCAAACGGAAGAAGAATACGCTTTCCTGGAATCCTGACTCCCATATTGAGTCTTGAATATTTTGGGTACTAGGAGCTTAAGAAGTTTGAAATATGCTGAAGTTAAGTAATGATAGGTTTTCAGGCATGTGATATGCATTGAGTGTGTGTGTTCTTCACATGTCACTCTTGCCATGCCTTTTACTGGCTTCTAGTGTGTTGGTGCTCCCTTATACCTAAAGAAAGGTGCTAAAAAACCCTCTGGAGGAAAGCAGATTGGCACATTATGAAATGTCAGTAACAGTAACAGTGCAAGTAGTAGCTCATATGGTAACAAGATACACTGTTTCTAAAGGTTCATGGGTTGGCCTGTAAAGATACCTTATATTAGGATGGCAGATAAAAATTGGGAGAAAATATTGGAAGTTTGTTTACTTGCAGTTTGTTTACTGAGTTATTATGTTCTTCAGTTTGCTCTCAGATTCTGATGATTTGTACAAATTCTTTTCAGAGTGGAAAAAAAATGCTTCTTAATCTTCATATTCTGTTTATGTCAAATTTTGGGTTTAGTGTTTCTAGGAACACTAGCAACATAAGTCTTACTCTCAACATACAATTATGTAGTAAATAAATAATTGGTATAGATGCTGTTACTTACCCGAGAGAAAAGAGCAAAATGAGAAGCAGGGTAAAACTTCTTTAATCTATCTGGTAGATGTGTATAATGTGTTCATCCACTCAACTGTTCATTCTAAAGTCCTGTTACAGAAAATGAAAGCATGTGCTTTCAAGAAATGATTCATTTGATCTGTTTGGCTATCTGCTTTAGGGTGCAATTTGTTTTATCACAGATTCTTATCTGTGTTGACTCAATCTCCATTTATCGTGAAGGGAGACAGGGATGGTTTGCTGTCTGTGGAAGGACAGTCCCAGTGAAGATTACTTCAGCTTTTATGTCTGTTAGACTGATAATGCAGGGAAGTCTTAGCAGTGATAGTTTTTCAGCATTTTGTTTAAATGGGACCTTGAAGCTTCATTTTCTAAAGTAAGCTAATGCACACATCAGGCAAGATGAACTAGGCTGGTCTTACACACAGTGTATAATCTAATGAAACTTTTTGAATACGGTGAATTGCTGAAAGAAAAGCTAGTGTCTCTGAAACATACTGCTTTTTCTAAACAGATCTATTCATCCATCTTTTAAAGATGGTTGAATCACAGTACTGTTGTTAAGCTTCTCAATGGGATGCATGTGATATTACAAAACAGCTCCTGCAGATCTCCATTAGGGGCTGTTGGCAGTGTTATGTGGGATAGGTATATGAGCTTCTGTGGAAAGGATCTGTTCTGAATTTATTTACTGGTAAATGTCTGCATTGCATAAAATGAGTATTGGGGGCGTAGCTGAGTTCTGGTATAATTAAGGAAAAATGCATTTTTAGAACCATAATTAGCCACATGGATTAAACGCTGCTAATGGTTACTTAACTCACCAACTGCAAAAACTAAACTCTAATGCTGAAAAATGAACTTATCGAGGATTTAACATAATGTAAATGAAAAGACAGGTAAATATTTTCTGTTATGTAACTGTCTCTTAATTGCTTTTTCTCAGGCTGTTATTTGGCTTGCTGCTAATGTGTGGCTGGTGGAAATTTTGCTTGTTGTCTGCTTTAGTCTGTAGTTCCTTCATTTGGTGAAAATAATCAAGAGGTCACATTGTGAACTAGATCACCAAAATGATCCATCATTAAAAGTAATCCTGTTTTGGAGGGTCATGGCAAAACTAGAGGTTTGTGTCATTTCATCCATAGTCAGCCCCAACAGTTTTTCTGTTGTAACTGAGGAGACAACAACAAAGGGTCTCAAAGAGGCTCCAGCTTGAAGGTTATGAAAATGTGCTTTAAGTGGATCCTTAAATACTGTCAAAATTCTACTTTCTTACTCTTGAGAGAAACTGAGAAAAAGAAACTGCTCTGAAATGTATTGGTATGGCAACTGCCCTCCTTTAGATAGCATATTTAAATTGTAACCAAGGCTTGTATCTATATACACGATGACATTTTTGCATCCACTTCCTACTACTGAACAATTCTAAATTTTGGTATGTTCAAACCATGTGTTGCATCTGAGATCCCTGTATTTAGCTGTGGGAGCTTCATCTATGCAGATTTATTCTAAAACCACAGAGTTAAGGGTTAGTTGGTCTGTTATTGTGGAGACTTTAAGTTAAACTGTTAATGAATCTGCATTAATTTTCTTACAACTAATAGGGCTGCAACATTAAGAAAGGTAGTTTATCTTCCATTTCTGTAAGCTCTTATCCTATTGATTACTCTCTGATATATTTCTCCATGGCTTGAGCATAACTGGTTTTTGCTGAGGTTCTGTTGACAGGTTGATGTTTATGTGTACAGTGTGATTTAGAGTTAAATCACTTGTTGAGTTTGTACAACGACGGTTAAGAATGTGCCAAGTGAACAGAGTAATGAGCATAAATCTTTCCATACTGAGTGTTGCAGTTAAATTCGGAGAAGTTGTCTTTAATTTGTGTGCTCCAGTTTTCCTTTAATTTCTCTAATCCAGAAGCAGTTGGGAGTCAGATCAGGATGCTGTGGAGACAGCAGTACTATAAAGCATGTTTGTGTGGGGGTTTTGTTGTTGTTGTTGGGTTTTTAAAAAATGCTGGCACCCCTTTCAGGAGTGAGACACAACCATATGGGGCACAGCTGATAATTATATCCCCTCTTGCTTCATACAGGCCAAGATTAGGTGGTTTATGTGTGTACATGGACTGTTTTTCATTAGTCTTCGTTTTGGGATTAGGTCAGTATGATGGAACATTATACAACTGTAAAGTAAAGCATTGCTTGAAAACGTTGTCAGTGTGGAGTACTAGTGAAAAACTCTCAAATTGGACTGAGAAAGTAGAATAGAACAAACCAGAAAATGAGTAGAGAAGAGTGAGAGGAACGCTAAAGCCTGTGAAATAACCTCTGCAAAAGGATTGATAGACTAGGATTAGAACAAAATTGAGCTGGAGCTAGGAAGGGAGGAAACTAATTCTGTGAGTTGCTTGAGGCAAGGTAAATGGAGTATGATAGTTCTTCTTTTGGAACAGACGGTGAATAAGAAGATGAACAAATTATCAGGAGATTAAAAACAAACAAGAGGAAGTGGTTCTTCTCACAGCACTTAGTTAAGCAATTCAGCTCTGCTGCAGTATGTTTTCTTGATGCTAAAAATTCACATGCTTTATTAAAGCACTGCCCAGTTTCACAGGGAGGGGTGGGGTGGAATCCATCAAGTGGTGTTAAATACAAACCCACTGCTCTCAGATGTAAAGAAGCTTTTGAATCTCTGAAAGATCAGGAGAGTTCTATTGTTTATTGTTGTATTTGCCATTGTACTGCGCTGTTCCCTATGCATTCTGTAATAGTTTCTACCAGGTAGGAGAGTGTTTGGCATGGGCATTTATTTTAATGTAGCATGCTTTAATTCAGTTTTGTGCCTCTTTGAATAAGGATGGCATGGTGTTACATGGGAATGGTAGGGGAAACTGTAAGTTAAGCAGTATGGGAAGTGTTGGGAAGCAGATATGCCAACCATCTTCTAGTGGAGTGGTTTTTGAAAGAACATGTGAAGCAAAGTGCTTAGTAGCAGAATGAAAGGGTGCATACAGCAACACAAAACCCAGTGAAGTTGTTGAAGCTTGATGACTATCTTTAAAGAAACACAAAACCCCAAACCTCAACGTTTATATTGTTTGTTATTATATTAATGCTTGTTGTACTTAACCCTGTTCCTTGTCTAGGTTATGAAGCTTTGGAAGCTAATTGATTTCATTCAAATTTTACAGGGGTGGAGGTCTCAAACTGATTTCTACGGGTTGTGTGGAAGCAGACAGCTGGATAGCAGAGGTTGTACCATGGCTCCAACTGAGAGAAGCAGTAAGGTGAGCTTGTTAAACATCACAGAATCCTCATAGGACCCCCCAACCTTGTAATTGAATTCATATGAAACCAGGTTCATTAGTTCCACTGTTGGTGAAATAACTTGTTTAGCAGGGAGTGTTTTTAATCTAATGTTTACATTTCAATTTGAGAATAACTAATGTAAGGGGCAGTTTGTTTGCCAACTTCCATTTCAAAGTTTTTCTTTTTGAAGTTCAGTTTTCAAACTGAAAATATATTCTAAAGAGCTGTGTTTTCTGTATTTTAGAGTTGGCAATGAGCCATCTAATTTTCATATTTCTAACTACTTTGCACTCAAAGTTGGAGAAATGGTTAGCTTTTTGATAGCTACAGTTTTTTATTTAAACCTCAGTCTAAGTTAACAATGCAGGAAAAGGTTCTGGGAGGTTTTGTATGTGGAAAACAAATGACAATGAGATGTAAGATCTTCAAAACCAGTTTTGAATATGAATGTTTTATAAGTTGGGTCTTGTTTGCTTAAATGCCAAATACCTGGTAAACAGGACCTCGGTACACAAAAGCTGAACTCTTGAATCTTCTCTGCTTCTTTCCCACTCTCCTTCCCCTTCTCCTCACTCATTCCTAGGCCTGATGAATGTATGCAGCCTACCTCCAAACTTTTTATCACCAGTTTGTATAACTTCAATCAAAATATTTAACAAGATATTTTATTTAACACTAAGTATATCCAACCCGAATGTTTCATTTCAGCCTTTAAAACTTTGTTCACTTGCTGTAATTACAGCATTGATTGATAATGCTCAAGCTAATTAGAGTAACAAAATTAAGTATTGTATGTCACTCTGAGCTTTGTTAAACAGAAAGCTGTTAAAAAGGAGGAGGTAAAAATACGAAGTCAGGCCATCAGAACTTTGTATTAGGGCTGTTTCATGCACAGTATGAAGGGATGTGCCAAAAAAGAGATGTATTAAGTTCCTCTTGATGATATTCTGTGCTGCCCAGCTGTTTTATAGTGTATCTGGAAAAGTTGCGGATTTTGCCAATTTTAACAGTCCTTATAACACTGATTTCTTCCAATGCTGCTTAAAAGGTTTCTGACTCAAGACAATGAAGGCCACTGAATTTGGGACAAATTTTCATAATTGCAGTGTTGAAACTCACTTTCTTCAAGCATACTGATAAATGTGATGTCAGAAATCTGCAAGTTAGCACATCCAGCATGTTAAGGCTTTATTAAACCCATTGCAAAAATTCCTGAAGATTATTTCATAAATGATCTGTAGTAATTGCTAATGTAACTTGGCGTAATTACAAGATAATAATTTTGCTTACTTTTATACAAGTATATAATCTTGTCTCTTTATTTTTAGGTGTGCTTGGCAGTGATTATGGACTATTTATTTGCATCAGATACTCTTATATGAAAATACCACGTTTCCAAGGAGCTTAAATATTATTTCATCTTCTGAAACAGAATGGCAGGCTTCAAACGAGGATATGATGGAAAAATTGCAGGATTGTATGACTTGGATAAAACTTTGGGCAGAGGCCATTTTGCTGTGGTCAAACTCGCTCGGCATGTCTTTACAGGTGAAAAAGTAGCAGTAAAAGTCATTGACAAGACCAAACTGGACACTCTGGCCACTGGACATCTTTTTCAGGAAGTCAGGTGCATGAAATTAGTGCAGCATCCCAACATAGTGCGGCTGTACGAGGTGATTGACACCCAGACAAAGCTTTATCTCATCCTAGAGCTAGGGGATGGCGGAGATATGTTTGATTACATCATGAAACATGAAGAAGGTCTCAATGAGGATCTGGCAAAAAAATACTTTGCTCAAATAGTTCATGCTATATCCTACTGCCATAAACTGCATGTAGTTCATAGAGACTTAAAACCAGAGAATGTGGTTTTCTTTGAAAAACAAGGACTTGTGAAATTGACTGATTTTGGCTTCAGTAACAAATTTCAGCCTGGAAAGAAGCTCACCACAAGCTGTGGATCTCTTGCCTATTCTGCTCCTGAAATTTTACTTGGGGATGAATATGATGCACCAGCAGTGGGTATGTATGTCTGCTTTGAATTCAACTGGAAATCTATAAATGTAAATACCATGATCTTGTATGTCTGTTTTCTGTTTCAAGATAATGCCGTATGTGGAAGGCAGCTGATTGGCAGGAAATAATATAACCTAGATGAGCTGAGGATGAGTTAGTGCTGGAGCAGCTCTGTTTGAAGGAGATACTCAAACATTCTCAAAAATGCTTAAAAGTTCTTTTTGTATGAAATGATGCAATTGTATACATTTTAATTATTTTAAAATTAATAATAATGTGGATGCAATGGGTATATTTGTAAATGCTTTTTTGGAGAGAACCCATCTTTTTGGAAAAGTAGCCTGTTTTAAATTTATTTTTAACATGACCCCACGCTCCCTTGCACCTAACCACCAGTGATTTTCTTTGCTCCATTTAGCCATGTAAGAATAGCATTTTGAGCCCAGGCTGCTTACATGTTCTGCTGCAAGGTGGTGGGAAGGCATGTGCACCAGGTACTAACTCAGCTATCAAAGGAGAGACAGGGACTCAAGTTAAAGCTTCAACTCCCTCCATCCCATCTCTGCCCTTTTATTTTCTGAGAACCAAAAGTAGCTGATGAGTTCCCAGGTGCTCCTGATAGTGTAAAAGGTAAAAGAAATAGTAATGTGTAAATGAGTCTTCATGTTTCTAGCTGCAAAGTGGAGTGTGCAGGGTGGACTGCTACGTGTAATTCTCTTACTGTCTCTCTTAGGTCTACTGCTTATTGCAGCAGAAGTAATTTAGAGTCTTTTTAGAATAGCTGTAAACACTCATGGGGTCGCTGAATATTGTCCTGTAGTCGTACAGATTGCTTAAATCTGTTAGTTGAGGTACAACTCACTTCCCCAACAGGTGTAGGTACATATAATTGCAAATAATGCTTCAAAAATAGCTTCTGGTAGTCAACATGCCTCCTGTTCTTGTTTGCTCTGATAATTTTCATGGGTGTTAATGGCACCCATTAGGACTCTGTACATGGTTGTGTGTTTTGTTATGTTTTGTAGCAGCGACTGTAGTGATGGTTTAAATTAAGACAGAATTGTCCAGGTTTTTGTTAATTTACCTGGAGTAAACAATCAACTAATTTTGTATGCTGACAGGCACACTGTTGAACTATAATTCTTGCATTATTTTAAAATATAAATATTTTTAGCTATTAGGTATTGTGTTCTTTGCCTAACCATTTGAGTAACACTTTGTGGCTTCTAACTTTGAATAGGTATTGTACTCTGGGTTTTCCGGACTTGAAAGTACTTTCCCAAGTGTGCTATAATCAGGAATTTTGGATCTGTTATTTCTGGGTTTGCAAATCCATGTTGATGCTACAGTGATACTTCACAAAATGATTTCTATTTAGAGTCAAATGTTTTAGATGAGTTGGTTCTGGTTTTATTAGTGGGAAGTGTTCTGAGTGGCTGAGTTCTGCTGTGTTCTGCTATGTCTCTTTATTTTGAGAATTTCCTGAAGCACGAGTGTAACTGATAGCAGTGGCCTTCAAAACTAGATGGAAAAGTGCATTCTGTACAATGCCTTATGTGAATTATTTCCTGAAAAATGGAATAGCAGCCAAATTTTGGAGGATGAGCAAAGAATTAGGTTTCAGTATTGCTGCCCAGATGAAGATACTTGGGAAAAAGGAGGTGTGTGGAGATAAATGGGGGTGGAGGAATTAGGAGCATTATGACCAGATGGTCCAAATTCAATTATGTAGTTGACAAAGCACGCTTTGGACCTCTTAATGATAAATGTAATAATGTTTGTTAGAGAACTTTGTAAACAATTAGAGAGGTAAACTTCTGAATAGTACTGAAAAAAATTTGAATGGATTTGTAGAGGGGGATGGCTGGGTAATATGGAATGGATTCATGTGAACAGTAGAAAAATTAGCAAACAATTAAATTCTTTTAACTAGTGTCTAAGGATTCCAGTTATCTTCTATTTCTGAGTATATTAAAATATATGTCAGTGGTTAGTTTTTGCTTACTTATTCCCCACTGTGCTATCTCAGCTACTGGATACTTAAAACTTCTATCCCAGGTGAGCAGTTGCAATGCTTGTATCCTAACATTTTAGTGGCATATTTTTCATCACTTTGTAATGCACTACAAAATCTCTCTGAAGTACTGTCAGTTACCAGAATAAAAGTACCAAAATTTACTATAAGATGATGACCTTGAGGACTGGATTTTCCTTTTCTAACTATGGGTAAAAAGGTACGATACACTATAAAAGTTTTCTGAATATGGTTTATGTATTTTAAATACAAAGATTGTGGGGGGGAAATATAGGTCCTTCTTTAAAGCCTTTCCCCCAAACGAAATCTTAAATGTACGCTTAGGAAATCTATCAATAAAAGTGTAATTATGTAACTGAGGAATCAGCTTCTGCAAACCTTTCTTAAACTTGAAAGGTAATTTTTTATGCTAGGATGAAGTTGTACTTGTGGATGAGGTTGCACTTCTGGACTGGGAGTATGTATAAATTCAGAAGTAGAAATTTTCAAGAAAGAAATTTCCTCAGTTACATTGTGATGCGAGTAATGTGCAAGGTGTGTATATATAGCTTGAAATAGTGGTGGAGTGCTGTGAACTCCTTCAGCTGTCAGCTGAATGGGGCTATTAATATTGCAATAATAGTGACTGACAATGGCAAAGATTCTTCCACCAGTTAGGATGAAATTACATTATAGTTGAACCAATCCAAAAACTTGTTCCTTAGTAAAAAGGAGGTCATGCTTTCCCCAGTGCAATGAGGTGGTCATGCCCCATTGTGAGCATCTGACCACTTGAAATCCAACTCAGTTTGCTAAAATGACAAATTGAAATGGATTCCCCTGCTTACACTCTGTGCATGTTAAAGTACCTTTGCATTCATTGTGTTTTTAAAACCCCATGCCTGGTTTAATTTATGCAAAATTGTTGCAAAAATTATTGAAAGAAAAATTGATCTGGGTATATGATGGGATTTTTTGGCCGAAGAGTTTGCCAGAAACGCAGCTTTTTGGATCTGTTATGAACAATATTAGAATGAGTATATAAGAGAAGATAATTTACATTTTCTTTCAACAAACAACTAAAATATTTAGGGCAAGTCTTTATTTAAAGTTACATGCTTAATAAAGAGAATAGAAAAGCTTGCTTTATTAAAACAACTGTTTCAGCTGGTTGAGGGATTAATCTGCCCTTTGTGATGTCACTTGAAAGTTTGCATACTTGAAAAGAGCCTAGTTAATTTAGGTCTCTCATTTCCTTTTGTGTTTAAAGCTGTAGTTATAATGATGCAAGAGGAATATTGGGCAATGATCATATGTTCCCAGGGCCTTTCAAAAAGCTGAGTGAGTTAGATAATGAGAAGTTCTGTTGCTTGTCATTTCTTATGGTTTTTCATACTTAATTAAAATTTGTTCCAGTCAGAGGAAAGTGAGAGGACTATTGTTGGACATAAGGTTCATTTCCTAAATCAAATGGACATGCTACTTTAGATCAGAGTTCTGTCCAGAGCAGTGCCGTGATACCATGAGCTTCATCAGTATTTGAAATTTGATAACTACAGATGAGAAAGAACAGTGTGCTTCTGGTAGTACTCTTCCTTTTGCTCTACCAGCATCAACAGAAATTAGATCATTACATAAATAGAAATTGCCTCTTTCCTAGGTGATAAAATTCAGTTGGAGTTTTTCAGATTAGTTGAATCTTTCAGAGGAGGGCAGGTTCTATTTTAACTGCCTGGCATCTCTACAAAATGTGAAGTGCTGTGTAGGCTACAGTAATGCTGGAAGACATAGACACTTATGATAGGTTCATATTATTGTAGTTGGGTATTTTGCAAATGCATGGAAACATTTGCAGAGTAAATTCATTCTTCTGGGGATGAAAAATGGGCGAATTCAGATTGTAGCATTGAGATTTTGTATATTTAGCACAGTTGAGCACTAGCCTTTAGAGAAGTACTGTAATACACAAATAACATTGTAGTTACCATCACAGTTGCTTAGCATTGCAGTCTGTCATCACAGCAACACAAAGAGAATGGTGGCAAGATGTTCCTCATAAAAGATATGACTAACAAGAATATTGTGGTTACTGTAGCTCCATGCTACTCAACTGGCACTTTGTAGTCCAAATCCAACTTGCTGCTGCCCTGGAAGTTGCAGATAACTTCTGCTGCTTTAGTAGTTAGATACAGGCTTGCACAACTCAGACCTAGATACCTTCTGTCCATATGGAGAAACGACATATTCATTACCTAGTCATATGTTTTTGATTACAGAAGGAAACAGAGGCTTTGTTATACATACACTCTGCTTTCCTAAGATGATGGTACACTGCCTTTAGATCCACTTTGTGTCTGTTGGATTGAACCCAAATTCTTTTATTTTCTTTTTGCATCAAGCATTTGCAAGGGCTCTTTACTTGAATACAGTGTTGCTGGAGTGTGCTTAGTGTTTCAAAGCTCCAGCCGTGTTCACAGGGTGCTTGAGCATAGCCAGCTGGCCCTGATGACCCTGTCTGGCCTGTGTGGAGCTAATTTGGATGTTCCTGGGTGTGTATAACACTTTATTCTCAAACTGAATGACTAATGTAAACCTGTGCCCAATGGCTATGTACAGTAACCTTTTGCACTAAAAAAATACTGAATATAAGATTTCACTGACTGGCATTAAAAAAAAACCCAGGTTGTAAGATACTTGCAGACCATATACAATATTGAATAATTGAGCATACCTGGCAGCATTTTGGAGTTTTATTATGCTCAAAATCAGATTATAGCTAAATTCTCAGAAATGTGAAGCATTTCTCTGCTTGTTTTGAAATTTTGCCTTTCTATTGTATTGCAGCACTTCAGACCATTTATACTTAGATACATTATGCAATGAGCGTGAAGCTGGAAGGGTGCAGAAAACTAAAAGTGTGATGCTTATCTGCTTTCCAGCATAAGGTGTGCCTCCCCTTCTGTTTTGCTTCCCTCAGTGCAGAGCTGCCCCTTCTCCTGTGCTGCACTCTGCTGCATGGCTGGCCATTGGATGAACTGACTTTTATCAGCTAACTTGACAGAAAACTGTTAGAAAGCCAAAAACTGACAGAAAACCTGCTCTCTGCAGGCTTAACTTCTGCCAGGTTAGCAGAAAGAGGTGGTGCACAGGAAGTGAAGGGAATATGGAGCTTGGAGTAGGGCTCTGGGGGAGAGTGGTAGGACCTGTCTCTGGAGTTAGCAAGTTTAGGTAATATCAGCTCTGCCTGGCTCACTTACCTTCTGTGTAAGACAAACTCCTGTGACTGAAATTCATCATCATTACCAGTGTATTTTTAGGAGAATTGTACACTCTACTTCTTGGCTTCAAATGTGTTTTGAAACAAAACAGAAGGAATTGATGTGAGTACCAGGTGTATTTCTGTGCAGCTGTCTTGTCTAGTGTACTGGTGTTAATAGCCATGCTTTTCTGCCTTCACCTTGCTGTGCTGTTTATCTCATGCTGCTGAAAAAACTGAGTCAAATTTGAAAAATTATCAGAAATTAAGTTTTTATACTTTTTAGAAGGGGCAAATAGAAAGAATTGGTAGTAGAACACTTAGAAACTTTGATGATAACAAAGAGTTTATGTTCTGTGGCAAACTGTATACAAATAGTAAAGTTTATTTTAATGAAATGGGAATTCAGTTTTCATGCACTATGCTATCCTTTGGTTATTTTTTCCCCCTCAATCTAATTACTGTACTGACAAGAAACTACTTTTAATGCATAAAATTAAGGGGATGTTACGTTGCAAGTATTGCAGCCTTGTATTTGGAAGTGAGGCTTTGATGTGATGGGGCTGCAGGGGACTGTGGGAATCTGTGATCCTGATAACTTCTCAGTAAATCTGACCAAGGCAAAATTTATGAAGTATAATTTACATTCTTTTCTGCATTACTTTATGCAGAAGTTTTCATGCGTTCACCAGTAAACTGCTGGGTGAAGCAAAGAATAATTTATCCAAGCGAAACTACAGAGAAGAAGCTGTCAAGACTTCAGTTACTGCCGTATCAGCTAAACTGTAATTTAAGTATAGGGATGTAGTCATGTTGTTGTGTTCATGGGAGAACTGTTTTCACAGTATTTCAAGCTGCTGTTGTGGAGCAAGGTTTCTTTATGATGAATACATT
This sequence comes from Zosterops lateralis, assembly GCF_965231275.1. NCBI lineage: Eukaryota > Metazoa > Chordata > Aves > Passeriformes > Zosteropidae > Zosterops > Zosterops lateralis. The sequence goes on along the minus strand of NC_139762.1, from coordinate 43,615,230 downwards.
TCCACAGCCAGGAACCTTAATTTCATCTATCTTTCAAACAAGTACTCAGATTAATTATTTCCAGCCCATGGCTGACTAATTTGGCAACTCAGATCTGGTGGGACCAAAATCAAGGATGTACTACCTAGTTATAAACCAGATGCCCAAGTTTTGCATTCATGTGTAAAGCTGCATTCAGATATTAATTTTTGTAAATAAAGTACAAATTATGCATTATACAGCTAAAATGTGTAGGAAAAGATAGTCTATCTGAAAACATGAAGAATTTTTAAGATACCGGGGCAAATTATCTTTATGTACCAAAAAAAGAACAGTCATTGCAGTGAAACATGTACAATAGCTTTGATATGTCCAATGATTTTGAGAATATTTTTTATAAAGAAGAAAACTTGCTTTTATATTTAATTGATTAATGTTGAGTTTTATCCTGGCTAATTATTTTCTGGAGTAGTAGTATTGGAATTCATGCAGAAAATGTTAGTTTAGGTTTTTTAATATAGATTAAGTAACTTTTTGTGGCTAAACAGTAGGTATCAAATGAGATAGGCTGGTTTACTCCATATCATCAGTTCTGCATTTAAAAATATATTCTGTTTTGGAATAAAGGCAGTGGCGCATGTTTAGTAGGACCTTTCAATCATGTTTTCTCTTAAAATACCCTTACTGAAATTTGAGATGCATTGGTTACTAAAAAAGAGAAATTAACATCTCTTCATATTTTAGTGGTTTTACTCAACCAGCAAAATCCATGCTATTGACTTCAGGGAAAAATCATGAAATCATAGAATGGTTTGAGTTGGAAGGAACCTTAAAGACCATGCATTCCCAAGCCTCTGCTGTGGACAGGGAATCTCCATTAGACCAGGTTGCTCAGAGGCCCATCCAGCCTGGCCTTGAACACTGACAGTGAATGGGGCATCCATAACTTCTCTGAACAACCTGTGCCTCACCACACTGACAGTGAAGAATTTCTTCCTAATATCCCATGTAAACTTGGCCTCTCTCAGTTTAAAACCAGCAGCCTTTGTCCTGTCACTCCATGCCCGTGTGAAAAGTCCCTCTCCAGCTCTCTTGTTTCCCCAGAATCTTCTCTTTTCTAGGCTAAACTACCCCAACTCTCTCAGCCTGTCTCCACAGGAGAGGTGCATTAGCCCTCTGATAATCTTCATGGCCTTCTCTGGACTCACTGCACCAGGTCCATGTTTTCCTTATGTTGGGGCTTCCAGTGTATGAGTGTGAGTTGCCAGACTGAATGAAAATAGGAGTAACTTCTGAAGATAAGACTTAGTTACTGATGATTGTGTCTTGGTCAAGTGAAATAACTTCGAACAGACTGTTTCACCAGACAGATAAGCTAATTAGGGAAATAATTTCCTAAATGCCATTTGCTATTTATGCTCTTTTTTGGAGGGATGGGGAAAAGAAAAGATTTATCTTAATTTTCTTGCCTGCTATGTGTACTAATAGTAATATTGATGGGATTTTTAGTACTTTAAAACAAAGAAAAAAAACCATTCTGCATGTTAATTTAAAAAATGTTAGCCTTGATTGTGAATGTTTTCTGCCTCAGCCTTCAGCAAGAGAAAAATAAATCCCATTTTACAAAGACAAAAAAAGTTTAGTTAACAGATGGTAGTATCTCTGAGAACTAGATAGGTCAGTATACAAGTTTATTCAAAGCCTTTTTCATTAAAAATTAAAGAATGAAAGACTAGTTAAATCAGCTAAAAATTGAGTATCTATGAAAAAGTAATCCTTGTTCTTGACTCTTACACTTGAAATTTTACTGGTCCAGTTTGAGCATATTCCAGATTTGTCAGTAGTCTTTGCACATGGCCATGTAAAAATACTTCAACATAGAAATGCTGAAATATTTGAACACAAATTTTCTCTGCCTTCTCACTCCTGACTTTTTATGCAAGGGATGCAACTTTTTAAGATTTTTGGCTTACACAGGAGTGGAAATACTTCTCTTACTCTCTTTTTTGAAGCACAAGTGTATCAACAAGCACCATTCAAATGATTCAGTGGTATGATAACAGCTTTTATCTTTTGTACTGTTGTATATAATGTTTCATCACTATTTTTAATAGAAGTCTCATTTTCTGCAGTGTTTCACCTGTCAAGTGAATTTTTACTCTTAAATTCTGTTTTGGTTCTTCAGACAATTCTGTGAAGCTGTGCTGTACATTTGAGTATTCATTCAGCTTCCCTCAGCCAATTCTGTGTACAGGTTCTTGAATTCTAACTTGTAACAAGCACACCTGCCACTTATCCTGGTGAGCTTCCAGCCTGTACCTGCTCCTGAGCCCATCATGGTTCCACCCTTCAATCCAAATGAAGTCGTTCATGATGGGGGTTTTGTGTCTCGAGTTCAAAAGCACAGCCTGCTCTGGTCTCCAGTTGCTCCCTAGCCCTGAACGTGCCCAGAGTGCAGAGATACTGGTGATTTTACATAGATTTTTTCCTATTTACCTCTGCATACAGGAACTAGGTATTGGAGTGCTGGTGTGTTGAATCTCTTCCAAGGCCTGTATTCAGCAGGTTTCTATGGACTGGGCTTTCTTCATGAAATCTGCTCTGAAGAGGTATCAGCAGGGGTAACATTCTTCAGTGCCTTGACACAGTGGTTAGAGGAACTGCCCATAATCCTGGAAATTGGGGTCCATTTCCACCCTTCATTTATCCACAGTCTGGTTGGTACCTCTGAAGTGGTAAAATAAACATGTAAACACTTCTGTCATCTCCATAGAAGTTGGTTTGTTTCCTTCTAGCTTAAGTGGTTCCTAGTAAAAAATAACTATAGTGTTCAGCTGTTACAGTAAATAATGTGAGGAGTAATTTATAAAACCTGGCTAAATTTACTTGATATTACAAATCACTTTTGAAGAAAGAGAATTTCTGTAGAAACACACATCTTATCAGCTGAGCAATGTACACTGTAAACTGTTGAGCAGTTCTAAATTTAAGTTAGGAAGAAAAAGAATCAACCTTTTTCCCATCAGGGTCCGAAATAAATGACTTCAGTAAATAGACTCAGTTTACATTACATATGTAAATACAAATGTGTCTATTCCAAAATGAGTATGGGTTTTTAATTGCTTAAAATCACAAGTTCATGTAGCGTATATAAAATGTGACAAATGTCTGACTTCTGAGGAATGGTAGAAATTTGAGGGAATATGAAGCTATAAGCTTCATATCCTGTGTCATCTAAGTTGTAACTTACTGAAATCCTAAGTACTTATTTTAGGAGTAAATCACAAATTTCAGAAAACAGTAAGTGACTAATGAAATGGTGAAGGAGATGAATGTGGATATCCTTTATACAAACTTGAACATGAGGGGTGTTTGACCACCCTGTGTTTAAGACAGGAGTAGCACAGACAGCTAATGTTGTAATTTGGTTTCTATGGCAGTGACTTCACATTATGTAAGGAAGTTGCATGTCCACAGCCCTCGTTGTCATGGTTTATGGTCGTTACTTGATTATTTAATGTCTTAGAAAACAAAAAAAATATTCTCTACTGCATCTAGTTACTACCGCTTTTATTCTTATTTTATTCTTGTTATAACAATGACAGTTTCAAGTTACCCAATTTAAAGGCTAAATTGTATCTTGAGATCTTCACAGGACTTTTGAAAGAGACCTTGACTTTTGCTACTGTGGAATAGAACTGTGCCTTCCTTTACTATAATAACTTCCAGTTTTGCAGGTGATTAAGAATGCTAAATGCATGCAGCATGTTGGGCCTAATTTCTGCTTTTTCATCAGTTTTCTAAAGAGACCAAATTAGGTGACCCTTTAAGGACAGAAATTAAGCAGTTTCCAAAATGCCTTCATCTGCTAATTGCTAGTTACTAACAGTGGGGAAAGAACTTAAAATTGTGAAAAATAAATTATTGTTTGAATCTGCATTTTAAAGGTGGTCTCCATAACCCTTCTCTTCCTTGTGTTCCTTCAAGTAAGGGTCTCAAATCTAGAACTGGCACTGACAGTGACTATGACAGGACAGAGTTCTGGTAGCTTTGTGTATTGTTTGGAAAAATAATAAAATTTGGTAAATATGCATTATAACAAACTCTGATTATCCTTTATTAACTTCTCTAAGGCAAGCCTACTTAAATATCCTGCATCTTTCAGCCACATTACGCTATTCTAGAATAGTTCTCCAATGTATGAAATGGGTGAACAAAAATTGTATAGAGAACAAAGCAGTATATTTGTGTGGTTTTGCAGTGTATTTCCTGAATTTGACTGAAAAATATGCAGCTGTGTTAACAAGAGCCTCATTAAAGGTGGCTCATCGGTCATCTGGTTGGTTGGCTTTAGTTGCATGAGGAGTTGCAAACAATTGATTTGGTCTGGTTAAACTGTGGCACAGAAAAGGGACAGGAATCAACCCCTTGTTTGGAGAGTTTGCATATGAAGGGACAGCACAGACCTCTTGAATGTGTTCTCTTAGTACACCACAGACATTCAAATGCTTGGCTCTGCTTCCAGAAATGAGAGGCTTGCTATAATATGATATTGCAGGGCTTGTGAAGATGTCGCTAAGATGACATCTGTCTTGTGACATAATAATGTCTGCACTAAGCCTCCCAGTGATTTTTCAGTCTTACATGTGGATTAGACTTTCTCAGGCACACTATTTTCTTGCTTCCTGGTTATTAGTAGACTTTCTAAGTTTTGCTGAGGCCACTCAGCTTTGTCCATGACACTGCAAGCTGAGTCACTTTAGTCACCTTGGCTGTAGGTGCAATGAAGTTGATCTTTTTACAGGTAGAGCTGTAAAAATAGGCTGTGAATAAAAGCCATGTCATTGTTTCTGCCCCCTGTTATTTCTTGGTCACATCAGAATAAACATCTGCTATGCTGGCAGGGTAACAAAATACACATCTGTCAGAAAAGTATAATAGGAAGCTTTGCCTGTAGTATATAAGTGTGAGATAAAGTGTAGTTATTGCTGCTCTAGTGCTCTTCACTGAGAGGCTAAGAATATCTGCATAATATGCCAAGGTTAAATGGTCTTAAGCACTATTTTTGGTTTATAAAAAAGCTTCTTCTGAATACACATTGTCTTTTTAGTGTATATTCTGTGCATTAAACAGAATTTGTGATATAATGAAATACAATAGCAGCTCAGTGCATGATTTCATTATTAACCAGAGTTTTTATTCTATTTTTGTACAGCTGTGTTAAAATTATTTCATTTTACTATTTGCAGCTCTTTTTATCTGAAAGACCCATGGGTACAGAGTGCAAAATATAGTAACTAGTGAAAGAAAAAATACACAAATTCTCTGTTATGTGCTGGCTAATCAATAACTGCTCTTTTATTTGTCAAAACACAAAGGCTGATGTCTAATGGACATTGCATAATGGCAAGCAGTAGTGGTTTGGGAGTTTGCTTTTATAGAGTCAGTTGGATTTTGCTTCTAAAAAGTGTTACTTTTTATTTTTAGGAAGTAAATGTGCATACATGTTTATCTAAATAACTTTTGGAAAACTGAAACAGTAACTGCTATTACACATATCCTTTCAAACTGAAATACAGCAAAGTGTGCCTATAGCCCGGAGAAGAAGCCATGTGTGCAAAATAGAAAATAAATTGGGAGGCTACCTTGTAATGGAAAATACTTAAAGATATGTTCAGTATCTGCTCAGGGAGTTGAAACTTCAAGGTCCAGTAGAATTTCCTGTATATGGCGATTTCATGGAACTTTAATTCTTGTCTTACTTTGCTGTCCTTTTCTCAGGACTGTTTTACTGTTTGTAAGCTTGATTTCGTACACTGCTGACTTTTTCCTTCTGTATAAACTTTTTATATGCTTATTTTTAACTTCCATTTAATTAGATTGCTCCGCTCCCCAGTATTTTTCTTTTGGCTTAAATTTAACCAGTATGTATTGCTTTATTATGGCAAACGTAATTTGTCTGTAATAATTAATACAATGTGGACTATTTTAAAACACTTCATGCTAAAAGGATGCATGAAGCATTCTAATCTGTTGTGGGGAAGTATTGAACAGAATATTAGGATAGATCAAGTCACAACATAGATCTTAGGCAAAGCTAAAAATCTGGGAAGGATATTGATAGTCAAAAGCATAGAAATACATAAATTCACCTGGTTTTTGTGCTTGCAAAAACTTCATGTAATGTGTTGTGTGATGGGAGATAGATTATACACCAAAACTTTTTGGCTGCTTTGAAACTAAACAAGTAAGCAGAAAGACAAGAAGTAACTTTACAAAATTAAAGGTGGATCTTTTAGGCGAAACTGCCTCCCTGTCTTGTGAGGGTTTTTGAAGTCCTTCATTCCTAAACATCACCTTTCTGGCGTCAAGTTATCAAAGTATTAAAGCACTTACTGAATCTGTAAACATGGTGATGGTCCTGCTGAATTTGCAGGTATATGTGATAATGGTGAATACCTACAGGATTGAGGCCCTAGTAAACATAGCAGAAATCCAGTAATTGTCTATTTAATAGCAATACATTTGCTACAAATTAGAGCGCTAAAGACAATTACCATATAGTGTTTCTATTCCTCTGTCAGCTAAACCATAAGAAGAATAGGTCATAACTAGAAAAATGAGTAATTGTTCTAGGGATGAATCTGTGGGATTTACTTTATTAAATAAAATTGTAGCCATCCTTCAGCATGAAATGCACGTTGAGTATTTTGAATGGGTCACAGAAAGGAAGATGCAGTTGAGTAGGCAGCTTATGTGGATCCCTTTTGCAAGTCCTTCCAGGAAAAAGCTGGTGTGCTCCGTGTCCCAGATCACTGCTGGCTGCTCTCCCCTCTTTCCTTGGGAAGTGCCTGCCCGATCATTTCTCAGCTATTTAGTTTTACTGGGTACAGATCTGTAACATGTTAAGGGTTTAAGACCCAAAATTGCTGCTGAAATTCCCAGAGCATGGAGTTGTAGCTGAAGGTAAAGATCATAGAGATTTTATTAAGCATATATTGGAGTGAGTTATTTATTTTTCTGCAATATGATGCATTTCTTAATATTTATGCTTCCTTTATTGAATGCAGTGACACTCAGGAAATATTTTTTTTGGGTAGGCTCTTAATAAATATTTGAACTAAATAATAACTATTATGCTAAGCAGAAACCAACTACAGGGCTTCAAGCCCCAAAGTGCTTCTTTTTCATCTTTTGGTATGCCATTCTGCTGGGGAACAAGAGAGTTGTTAAATATTTATTTTACAGGAATTAGAAGGAAACAAGGAGACTCCCAGAGTATAGTAGAAATCACTGTTAATTGTTATGTTTGGATATTAAAAAAAACCCAACAGCACCCAAACCCACTACTGCACACTTCGTAGTCTCATTGGTATGAGAAGTTGGTTTTACATAAACTAACTTAGTTACTATTGGAAGTGCCAAATTTTAAAGTAACACAACACCACTGAAGGAAAAACATAGCAAAATCAGTCTTATTTCAATAAGTGACTTTCTGTGTAATTTCTTATGTCCTGAAGTGGGTGGGAGTTGGTCTCTTTTTCCAGGAAGTAACTGACAGAACAAGAGGACACAGTCTTAAGCTGCACCAAGGGAAATTTAAGTTGGATATCAGGAAAAAGTTTCTTGCAGAAAGAATGATAAAGTACTGGAATAGTCTGCCCCAGGAGGTGGTGGAGTCACCATCCCTGGATGTGTTCAATAAAAGACTGGATGTGGCCCTCGGGGCCATGGTTTAGTTGAGGTGTTAGGGCATGGGTTGGACTCGATGATCTTGAAGGTCTCCTCCAACCCAGTGATTCTGTGATTATGAGTAACATGTAAACAATACAGAGAACAGTTTATGTGAATCCTTCAGAAAGGACTGTGCTTTGAATTCAAATCTCTTGAATAACCTGTGCCTACCCATTATCAAAAGGGTAATGAATTCTTGCCTTCTAAGTGACCAGATTATTTTCAGCTTTATCTAACACTGCTGTCAAAAGTGTTAATGCATCTCAAACTGTTATGCATCCTTGAAGTAATGAATTCTGGGTTTTTTCCTCTTCAAAAACTGTAAAAGCTGTCAAGCAGTGGAACTACTGTATTTTGTACTTCAGTGGAATTGCAATTTTCATAAGTAATACTCATAATGAATACTGCAATAATCACCCAATACACATTTTAAGAGTATTTAATGGGTTGGATGGTAATTATGTCTGTATCCTCAACAGTTTGGTTTTTTAAAATATGTACTTTATATTTACAGATATATGGAGTTTGGGGGTCATCCTCTTCATGTTGGTCTGTGGACAACCACCATTCCAAGAAGCAAATGACAGTGAAACTCTGACTATGATAATGGACTGCAAATACACGGTGCCACCTCATGTGTCCAAAGAATGCAAAGAGTAAGTAGAGTACTAAACAAGTACAAACTTGTAAACAAGTTTAGTTTAGTACAAACTAAACTTGGAAGCATTCACTGAAGTAGATTTTCATTACTTCTGGGCGTTCTCCATACCATGTTATCAATGTGTAGAATATTCCTTGATCCTCTTTATTTTATGTCTCTCAGTTGTCATGCATTTTATAAAGAGCTGAAGAAGTTACTCAGTACCAATTTGCTTTGGCCGACTCTTTTGCTGCACAAATTACCAGGTGGTGTTGATTATTTTATGACAAGGGCTAAGATGGTACTTACCAATTTCTGTCCAAACAACAAGTTACCAAAACCTGTCACACAGCAAGTCTTGCTCATCTCCTACTGAAATTCCAACTCCAAATTAACATCCTAGGCTATCAAGGGAGAAAAATATTTGATCTGGGAATACCATATCCACTTACGAGTCACGATTTCTTTTCATGTGTTTTTCTGCAGTGTTCACTGGAGCCTTTTTATTGATATGTTCCAGTATTTCCCGTGTTTCCCTATTGGTTAATGACCTTTGGGTCTTTAATTATATATCCCAGTTGCATCACTTAGACTATTTTAAAATGTTTGTCTGGGTTCTTGAATCTGGAGTATCTTTTAATTCTCAATACCAAGAACCAGATGCCTTTTTAAATGCTTGAAAAATGCATTTGGTTCAGTCAAAGAAACTAGAGCAGCATCTAGAATTCTATTGTTTGTCAAAGTATGAAGTTTGTTACATCTGTGGTCATGATGGCCATTCCTTTCTTTACCTGTCATCTGTGCAGTCCAGGAGTCTAATGCATAACATGGTGAACAGCATCCTGGCCTGCATCAGCAGCTGTGTGTCCAGCAGGACCAGGACAGTGATGCCCTGTGCTCAGCACTGGTGAGGGCACATCCTGAGCCCTGTGTTCAGGTTTTTTGGGCTCTCAAGAAAAACATGGAGGTGATGGATTGTGTCCAGAGAAAGGCAGTGAAGCTGGGGAGCAGCTGAGGGAGCTGGGGTTGTTTAGCCTGGAGAAGAGGAGGCTCAGGGGACACCTTACTGCTCTCTACAACCACCTGAAAAGAGGTCCTAGCCAGGTGAGGTCAGTCTGTTCTCATAGGTAAAAAGCAATAGGATGAGGAAACCACCTCAAGGTTAAGATGGGATATCAGAAAAAAATTCTTGTCAAGCCTTAGAACAGGCTGCCCAGGGAAGTGGTGGAATCACTGTGCCTGGAGGTGATGATGATTCAAAACCAGTGTAGATGTGGCACTTAGATGGTTCAGTGGTGAGTATGGTGGTGCTGTTTTAGTGGTTGGACCTGATGCTCTAAGTAATATTTTCCAGCTTTAATGATTCTGTAATTCAGTGCCATAGCTGGTGTTCTTGTCTTGTTATTAGTGTTTAGCACCTTCCAGTAACATGGAAAAGCTGCTCTGAGCTTGAAGAGCTTCACATACAGGAAGAGGTTTAAAGTACAATACAGGAAGAGGTTTAAGAGGGAGCTCTTATCAGTGAATTGTATAAAATCAATCTCTTGAGATGCTGCATGCTGTGCTGAGGCCAGGAAACTTATCTTTTGCAACCTTTTGCTTAATATTCTTGCTAGCACTGATTTGCTTACATGTCCAGATCTGCTTTCTCTATATGAAGCATGAACAATGTACAGCCAGTTACCAGGTCCTCTATAGGTTAAGTTTCCTTAGGAAAAAGGCTCTGGGAATGCTTAAACTTCCTGCTTGGAGTTGAAGGCATTTGTGGTTTGAGATGCATAAACAAGCTTCAAGCAGGAGGCACAAGTGCTGCATTTGTGTTGTTTTACTACAGGTGTAGTTTAGAAAAAAGTCAAATTAAATATGGGGTTTGTTCTCTTTCTGTCATAATATTAACAAAAGCAAAGAAACTCAAGGCTCCCATGTCCCACCTCGCCTTTCCTCTTGGTAAGGGCAGAGACTGCAGCTAATAAAAACAAATGTGACCTTTTCTTTACTGTAGAATTTTTTAAGAAGGTTGGATTAACCTCCACTTTTAAATCTGTACATCATCTCACACAGAAAAAAAACCAACCAAACAAAAAAAATTCATTAAAAAATTGTGATTACCTTTGTGCTTTGTGTGTGGCCTTGAAGTCAGAACTTGCATGGTATAGTATAGTTAGTGGAAGAAAAGCACTGTATGAGAACTGGAGAATATGTTGGAGCAATACAGTCTCTTTGTAACCTTGGCAACAAAACCATATATCCATATTTGTTGAACAAAGCCAAAAATACCTTCCCCAAGAATTTTCCATGTATAGTAAGTGAACAGGGATGTGCTGTGCTAATGAAGTCTTCTTTCCCTCCCTACTTGGGGAATTCATGCACTTTCTTTCCAGCATTTGTAAAATCTCAGTAGCAACTCATTAGTAGATTTGTCACTACATCATCCCAGAGAGTGTATTGGTCTGTTTAGGTTTTTTCTATGTGGGTAGAACAAATCACAGTTTTTTGAAGGATATTGAAGACTCAAATGTCTGAAAGTTACTTCAGAATAAAATATTTCTGTTTATCTTGCCCTTCCATATACTTGTTGACAGCAGCAATAATAAAAACATCCCATTTCTGGTACTTTACCGACTGGCTCGTAGGCCACCTGTGACCTGTAGTTGCCCTATAAAACCTACTAAAATCAAATAAATGAAAAAAATCAGATGAATTATCTAAGTACAGTAAATAAAAACTGCAGTGTTTATGATATTTATAGTTTCAATAAATCGTTTGTTTCAGTTTAGCAGTATTTGTAATAGCTTTGAGACTAAAGTTTCCCATCACATTGTTTACTGTGAGACTTCTGAAGATCTGTGTGACCTTGACAGCAGAAAAGTCTTCCTAACGTTGCTGTTAAAACAGCTGCTTTTTAAAACATGTGTGTGCCTTTTCGTTTAGATTTATTTTTTATTCACAGTCTGATTACACGGATGTTGCAGAGAGACCCGAAGCGAAGGGCATCTTTGGAAGAGATTGAAAACCATGCATGGCTCCAAGGAGTTGATCCATCTCCTGCAACCAAGTATAACATTCCTCTTGTGTCATACAAAAATCTGTCCGAGGAGGAGCACAACAGCATAATCCAGCGCATGGTTCTGGGGGACATCGCAGACCGGGATACCATAGTGGAGTAAGTTGGCAGCGTTCGAGGTGCAGTTTGTTTTGTGCAGCTCTTGGTTTTGATTCAGGACCATCATGAGAACCTGGGCACTTTGGTGTTTAAGTATCAGGCCATTGAGTTAATAAACAAAGTATTATAGTCTTGCTGTGTGATGGGATACTGTGGGATCAGAAGTACTTAAGTATACCCAAATTTAGGAAGAAGTTCAAGAAAATGTGTTGGAACGGTGTTTTGATTCCTGCAGTAGCCATCCTGAAAGTAAACTTAAATGCTTTGGAATCCAAGCTTGTTTTTCATCTCCCATATTTGAAGGTGACAAATTCTAGTATTCTTCTCTTAGCACACTTCCAGTGTACCTGAATCTTTGTTAATTTCAAATAGTATTCCCTTTATCTGTGTAATAATCACTGAGGGAGCTTGCTAGAGAGCTACATAGATTCTTCTAATAGATTAAAACTGCCAAATTTCTAATATATTCTTCAAATTGAAAGAAGTCTTAAGTATTTTTTCAATTTTTTATGTGTTCAGCTGTAAAAAAACTGTTGATGGGCAAGGGAAAGCAGCAGTCTCACTTCTTAAGCTTTTAGCTATACAACAGGGGCAGCCTTTCTGTTACAATGTCTGATGCTTACTGGTTTATGAACTTATTTTTACCATAAACTCAATGTGACAGCCCTAAAATAATGCAAGTTTTCTTCCATTTGTTTGCATAACCAAATATTAGTACTTTCTGGTTGCAGGGGCCAGTGGGAGAACCCATTATTGGTGCAGAACATTAATAAAAACAGCTATCAGTTAAAGAATGTGAAATAAAAAATAATCTCTTACTTTAGTTGGATGATATTCTAAGGATGTTTCCTTCCAACTATAGTTGAAATTGCTAGACTTGTTGGCTCTTTATTTTCAATAAAATTAAGGCATGCTTGTCAAAAGATCAGAAATGGGCAGTCCTGCTTTCAGGCGCTCCTCCTGCAATGGGAAGTACAGCAAGCTGTGAGATGCATGTCCAATTCTTAGAAACCACTGATGGATGAGTTATTTCATGTTTTGTACTTTCCTCAGGGCATTGGAGACTAACAAATACAATCACATCACTGCTACTTACTTCTTACTAGCAGAAAGAATCCTGCGAGAAAAACAAGAGAAGGAAATTCAGACCAGATCTGCAAGCCCCAGCAACATCAAAGCTCAGTTCAGGTGAGAATTTAGGGATCTAAATATTTGGGAGGGGTTTGGGTTTTTTTGTTTGTTTGTTTTTTAAATTTGTCTTAATGAGAATATTAAATTTCTCAAGTACTGCTTTCTTGAAAACAGTAAAATACTTACTCAGTGCAAATTTTAAATGTCTTCAAAGTGCTGCAGACACTTCAGAAACTTCAGAAATCAGTTGCACATAATATTTTCAATTCCTACTCTTCTCAGGAAATGACAAGGCAATTTGAAGTCTGTACCTAAAGAGGCAAGTTTTCACACCTCCTAGAAAAGGGCTTGTTCATTGACCTTCAGCTCCTCGTACAAATTGTGTTATGTAATATCCCTGGAGAAAAATAAGTTGCATAATCCATAAAGCTGCTGATATGGAATTAGTTATAAATGAGAAATCACTCTAAATTTGATCTGTAGGTTATGTTCTTTTTCATGTCAGTTGCTGTGCCTATTGTCTAAGGAAAATTGTTGAATTTGCCATTTCAATCAGTCACTTAAAGATATTGCAATAGATTGTTTTTGTTTAACAAAAACATGAATTAAAAAACCTTGTAGTAAAGGTCACTGAGATTTTCCAAGCTTCCGCTTGTGACACAGTAAAAGAGGGGAATTGGGCTTTTGGCACGTAGTTGGTATTGGTATGTTCAGTCAGTTCATTGCTCTGCAACCAGTTACCAAAGCATCCACATCCTCAGTTACAGCAGAATATGCTTTAAAAAAACCAACCAACCAAAAAAAGAAAACCAAAACCAAACAACCTACCCAAACACCCAACCCAAAAGGCAAATAGTATAGTTTCCACTTGCACATTGATATTGGAAGATTCAAGTTTTGAGCAGTGTTTTTTCTTAAACGTTGTGGTTTTTCTGTCCTAAGTGTTAAACTGCCACTAGGGATCTGCGGGTATTGAATAAAATATTTGTTGGCCCATCTTGACAATTGTTCCAGTGAAGGTGGAGAAGATACTGAGGCATTTCCATTAACTTTCATCCTGTAACCTCCAGTCTTTTCAAAAGTTGCTTATTTAGGTAAAATATTGGTAACTGTTACTAGCAATAATAACAATCATTAGTAGATAATTTATTAATGAAGAAAGAATACTAAATGTCCGTGCTGATGTTCAGCATTGCTAACTCCAGCAACACCTTCAGTGTTGTTTATCTGTATGATTTAGCGAAAAAGACAAAATAACTTGTTCATTCAAAAGTTTCTCTGTGCAATATCATATGTGAAATCATTTAATAGGAGTCAGTGCTGGGACGTCCTGTTGCATAGTCATAGTTTCCTTAGCCTAATTGATAAAAGTAAGGTACTACCACCTCAAGTTAAATGTAAAAAAAAAAATAAAATGGACACATGTTATAAATTAAAGACACACACTTGGGAAAATAGGTTAAAGTCTCCATTGGTTGCCACCTTGGATTTAGGATTGAGATTTTAAAGGCATCTCTTCTGAATACCATTCTGTCTCCCTGAATTACCAGTTGATGTTCTGTGAATGTTACAGTGTTTTCAGTATCTTGGTCATCCCCAGGTGGGACTGCACTGTGTACACCTAATGATCATTCTCCCTGTCAATGACATAGGAAATTGTATCTTAGGTGGCTGCAGGTACTTCAGAAGAGTCACTGTTGAGTTACATCTGAGGGTTGCCTACAGAACCTAAATGGGCTGGAGCTTGGTGTTAGAGAGCTCACCTCTCTTCAAGGGCGATACTGTAACTTTGGCTCAGCAGTTCTCTCATGATGGATCATCCCCGCATTTTTATGTCAGCTTCTTTGAAAAAAGAAATCCCATCAAATGTGCCTAAAATTCAGTATTACTTATAAAACAAATTACTCTAGAGGAAAACCTGGAGTTCACCTTCAAATGGAAATTCTAGAACTATAAAGTTGACTTTTGAATTGTTTGGGGTTTTTTCCTCAGTGTTACTCTTTCAGTAAAGAGTACCTCTAGTTATATAAAAATCTGGAACAAAAAGTTCAATTAATCTAAATTTTCATATGAATTTTTAAAGTTGGAGTACCTGTAGCCTGCCCTATGAGTCTGAATTTTCATAGCAAGGACATCTGCACAAACTCAGGAACCCTTGCTCTTATGGTCCCAGTACCTGTTTGCCTCCATGATGGTTCTAAATTCCAAGTGTTTCCATAGAATGACCATATGGAAAAGACAACACAGTAGTGCATTACTTTGAATTTCAGACCTCAAAATATTTTAAAAAAAGAAAAAAAATTACTTATTTACAACCTGGAACTTCTTTCCTGTCCCTCTCTCCCCTCATGCCCAATGGGAATAAAGGGAGAGGCAGAAGGGAAGGGTGGCAAACATGGGCTGCTATGAGAGATAAACATACTGTAGTGAGGAGGTTTATTGCCTGGCAACTACAGTACTGTAAGATACTATATTTGCTCTTTATTGTGACAACTACAGAACTCTTCCTATTTTTGCTGACAAACTAGTCTGTTCTTTTAGCATAGCAAGTTCCTGAAAGATTCAGATTTTCGTTTTCTGTCATGTTTGTAGTGATGTTTCTAGTGTATTTAAGTCCTGTTTGTTAATTACAGGCAATTGTTTGTGTTTAAAATACACAGCAGAGCATAAGTCATCGGCAAACTGGGTCAGTGTTTCCCAGAATTTCTGGAGACAGCTGGGACCTAAGGGAGGGTGCCAGTGTCAAATAAGGAAGACCACAGCCCAGGCTTCCCTTCGTGTCTGCACAGCTTGGCTCAGAGCTGCTGGTTGTGTTGGCTCTGTCCAGGTGGAGCTCCCCACTGGAGAGGGGCTGGTGGAGGCAGGGAGACAGGCAGGAGCCTGCATGGCTCCACACAGGGAATGCACCACACGGGCTAAGGCGGTGTGTGGGCAGCCAGGCCCTGCTGTTAGAGGGTCCTGGGTTAGAGGGTGGAGGTTTCTGGCACCGTTGGTTGAGCAAAACGGATGCAAGTGCCTCAAAGCAAAGTCTGCAGCAAGGTTGGGTGAGTTTATTGCTGGCTTTAGTACAGCCTCTCCCTCCAAGTTTGTACAACTGGGGAGAGTTGTCAGGAGACAACCCGGTGTAGACCAGTATCTTCTCACACTTCAGGGTCCTTTTCTGTGCAGTCTTCAGCAAGTGCAGTCCTGCTGCAGCAAAGAGGTGTCTGAGCCTTCCCTCTTCCTTCAGCTTGACCTCCTGACATGGCAGAGAGCAGGAAACTGATGGGATTCTTGTGTCTTTGTATGCAGCCTGTCAGGCAGATACCGGGGGTCACACTTGAGGGGAAGTGTTCTCTGCTGTCCTCCTCTTGCTTCTGAATGGGGCCACGAAGCCATGTAGCCCTTTCTTTTGGCACACACAAAATATAGTTGGGAATGTCTTGTAATGTGCTGTCCATATGTGAGCAGAGGTCTCTACTACAGCTTTTCATGCAGCAGCCGGAGTATTTTTGGTTTGTAAAGTTAAGAGATTGGCAGACTTTTTTAAAATGGAAGACAAGAAATGTGGGGCTTATGCTGAGTGAAGAAGTCGAAGAATTGTTCAATGTTAACGTGTTGGTCTGTAGATATTTTTTTTTGATTAGGCTTTTAAAATAGAGTAAAGACTGACAGTGTTTGTTCTTAATTTATTCTGTCTGCATTATTGGAAAATTACAATATATGTTAAGATTTAAAGTTAAATGCAAATCATTAGAGAGTAGCTTAAGATACTGGAGATAAGACATCAGCTGCCTACTTGTAAAACTGATGCACACTCATGTTACTTTCATTTTGATTTGAGCTAATGCTGTTACAGAGTCAGACATTTTCAACTTGGATTTACAGTTTATTCAAGTGTCATATTCTTAAGCAGCTTGAGTTTTCAATTCATGCAGTTGTATTATTCCAGAGTCTCAGCTAAGGACAAATAATGTATGATCTCAGTTTGCATGTGTTTGAAATTAAAGGGAACTTTGTAGAACAGAGCTTGGTGAGAATGAGAGACTGTTTCATCTGACTCACCTTTTCAGTCTCACTCATGTTAATTCTAACCTAATTTTAATATTAAGAATATTGGGAGGAAAACCCTAGAAGCTTCAGATTAAAAGTAGTTTGCAATACTATGTTACTTGTGCTTGAATAGGCTTGTACCTTCCTCTGGGTATTTGTGGTTCTGTACCAATCTCAAATTTTTCTTTTGAGACACAATTATTTCAAGTTTTTTTATTGCCTAATTCATTTTCTCAGAGCAGTGAAATCTTAAATTTTGATTTGACAGTAACCAACATAATTTCTAAACTGTTCTTATATAGATGGTGTCCGTTTAAATAGCAGCATTTCTAAAGGAATGTACATTCTCTGAGAACACTTCCTTGTGCTCAGTCACTCAGTACTGGTGTTTACAGACATGCCACTCAGGAGCCCAATTTGTGTGTCAGTAGTTGGGCTTCTCTGGTGCAGATCTTACACTTCTTGTAAGTTCTGAAATGCTTGCCATGATGTAACTTCCTGTTTATCTTTAATTTTTTTATGCAGGCAGTCATGGCCAACAAAAATCGATGTCCCCCAGGATCTGGAGGATGACCTTACAGCAACCCCTCTGTCCCACGCCACCGTTCCTCAGTCGTCCCCGGCTCGCACGGCTGACAACGTTCTCAACGGGCACCGGGGCAAGGCCCTCGGCGATTCGGCAAAGAAGGAAGAGATCCCTGAGCTGGCTGGGCCGGCACTTTCAGCTGTTCCGTCAGTGAGCTTAAAACCCACTACAAGTGGCCGGAAGTGCTTGTTCAGAGTAGAAGAAGATGAAGAGGAGGATGAGGAAGATAAAAAACCTATTTCTCTTTCTACTCAAGTTGTTCTGCGTCGTAAGCCTTCGGTTACAAACCGTCTTACTTCGAGAAAGAGTGCACCAGTCCTCAACCAGATCTTTGAGGAGGGCGAGTCAGATGATGAGTTTGACATGGACGAGAACTTGCCCCCAAAGCTGAGCAGGTTAAAGATGAACATCGCCTCGCCCAGCACCGTGCACAAACGCTACCACCGGAGGAAAAGCCAGGGACGGGGCTCCAGCTGCAGCAGCTCCGAAACCAGCGACGACGACTCGGAAAGCAGGAGGCGTCTGGACAAGGACAGCGGGTTCACTTACTCCTGGCACAGGCGGGATAGCAGCGAAGGGCCACCCGGCAGCCAGGGAGATGGTGGTGGACAAAGCAAACCGAGCAATGGAAACGGAGGGGTGGACAAAACGAGCCCAGGTGATAACAACAAAGGTGGGGGGAATCCCTCCGGTGGCTCTGGTGGGAGCACCAACACCACCTCGGGCTCCACCCGGAGATGCGCTGGATCTGGAAACTCGATGCAGCTGTCATCCAGAAGTGCAGGGGAACTGGTTGAAAGCCTGAAGCTAATGAGCCTTTGCCTAGGTTCACAGATTCATGGCAGCACGAAATACATTATTGATCCTCAAAACAGTCTGTCTTTTTCCAGTGTAAAAGTACAGGAGAAATCAACGTGGAAAATGTGTATAAGCTCCAGCGGAAGTGCAAACCAGGCTTCATCATTGGGCAGCCTAAAATTTTTTTCTGACCAAATGTCAGACACAACAAACGAATTAGAACGGCTAAAGAACAGGAACTTGAAAAACAGTGTGCTACAACTACCTCTCTGTGAAAAGATATCTGTGAATATTCAGCGGAACCCAAAGGAGGGGCTGCTGTGCACCTCCAGTCAAACCAGTTGTTGTCACGTCATTTGACAATGACCTGACCTGAACAGCTCGATCTGCTTGACAGCGTCGTTCTTCTGGTCAGAGCTGTGAACACCTTGTCACGGACCCCCTTTGGTTGTCTTAAGATTTTTAAGTGGGCTTTGAGCAGTTATTTATTATACTTTAATTTTGTGTTTGCTTGATGGTATGACAATGCATGGTCTTTGCATGCTGCTAGCAGGTATGTTTTTCTTTTTCAACACAACAGAATATTTTATTGTGTAATTTTTACATTTATAATTTTACTATGGAAGATCTGGATTAAAATAAAGATCTGGATCCTAATGTAAATGAAGCACTTAGAAGTTTCATGTTCTGCACTTAAACTAGAGAGAGAAGCTTTTGTTTGCTTATGAAATGTTAATTCTTGTTCTGACCTTCTGTGAAAACTAAAATATGTGATATGTGGCATACTTCTATGTGTCTGAAACAGAACCAAAGCAATAATGTTTTGATGCTGAAAACTCTTCAGGGAGTTTTCAGATGTTCCAAGGCTTGTACAAAGCAAAGATGCACTGAAAATTAGTGATCTTGAAATATGATTTTAAACCCACACCTATTTGTCTTAAGCTATGATATGAATGAAGTTGTAGCTCAAAAATCAAACCGAAAAGATCTTGTTTTGCTAGAGGCAGTTTTCTTTAAAAAAAAAAAAAAAAAAAGGCAAGTAGATTTGTAAGGCAGCTTTCTCCCATAGAAATATGTTAATATTACAAGCAGACAATCTTTTTTAATATAACAAAGGTAAATTATTAAGTCTACATCTGAGTTTTTACATGCTAACAGAAAATAAAGTATTTGTATGAATTACTTTTGTTAGTAGTATGTCATGACACTTAGTATTTTAGGTTTTTACCTTGTAAACCCTCTCTGCTGTTCTCTCCTCCTCTCCCTGAGATTCCCGAAGGCAATAAGGGATGGAAAACCTTTAGGTAATTGGACTCATATTGAAATTATCATCATTTACAGTTTTGTTATTATTACTCTCTTTAGGACTTAAACTACTGCTGTTCCCCACATGTCCACGACTTCTTTTCCCTCAGTAACACACTTGTTCATAAAGTCCATTTAAAATAGCCTGTAGGAAAGTGTTTTTTTCACAGCTCTGAGCCCTCCTGTCAGGTTTCCTGTTGCCATGGCAAGGTCTTGATTTAGAGTATTTCTGTACAAAAGGATACTTTTGACCAGATGAATTAACTTTGTGGAATTTTATTATCTAGAATAAAATATATTGCAGATTCCTAGTTTTGGGAAGGGCAAGAATGTTTTATTTTTTCATGCTGTGCACTGGGTCTTCTAAGCAATGCTAGTGAAACTGGGGGTACTATGTAGCAGCACCCTGGGCAGACCCTGGGTGTCCCAGAGGAGTTTGACACTGTTGAGCATTTTGTAACACTTTGGTCAATACAGCGCCTTTTGTGTCTGCTGTGGAGGGAGCAGAGCACCAAAGAAGGGCTGGGGCAGGATGGCCACAGCTCACAACAGCTCTTGTGATTCCTGCAAGACTTCAGAGAGTCTGAAGTGCACGGGGTGTCCTTCCTGGCGAGCTGAGCCGGGGGTTCTGCTTCCAGAAAAAGGCAAAGGAGAAGTGTTCCGCTTCTTTAAGTTTTAATCTCTAGTTGCAGTTCAGTTCAAAGCTACAAGCATAGATGTGTGGGTGAAGCCATAGAACATAATTGCTTGAAATTTTTGAGCAGGGATCTTACCAAGGGCCAGAAACGAGATGTGTGGTTCACAGACAGTGAGCGTAACATCCACGTAGGAGACAAGTTTATAAAGGGCATTGGCAATAAACTTTATTTGTTGCAGCTTTTTTCCAAGTATTGTAAATACTCTTTCCTGATATGTACAGCCTTGGAATGGCACCTTTTAACTAACCCCGGGTGTATTTTGTTTCCAATGTTTTTATATACGACTGTATATATGGTGCTCACTTTAGAACAGCAGTGTTGACCATTTATGCTGCATAGTTGTATTATAGCCTTATAGTTGTGTGTGGCTGGTTGGACCTCTGGGTGTACAGATGTGTACAGATGTGTTAGTCTGAGTGCTGTCCTCTCCCCCTCTGTTGATAGGTGAATGATTGTGCATGTGGTGTACGTCGTGTTATGTCGTCACGTAAAAGGAAGGGCGAGAATAACCACTACATTAAGATAATATTGGACCAAAATATTTAGAGCAAGTAAACAGTTTCTTGTACCCCTTAACGTGTCTTTAAGAGTTGCATATAGTTACAGTAGTGTATAAAGTAAATATTGTGGAAAAACAGTTAGTCTTGTATTTTTCTGTATGTGTGTATATAAAAATATATAAAAAATAATGTACCTCTAGCAACTTAATCTGTATTTAAGATGTGACAATCTTGACACAGAATTTTAAGAGTAGCAGTCTAAATAAGCAGAATTAATGAACAGAAGTATAAAAATTTCTCACCAAGAAAGAATCCACATGTGTTAAGAGGGTACAGAAATATCAACTGATCTTATTGCTTCTGGCAATGTTTGGCTTTTTCATTGTACAGACATTCATGGTGTGCGACAGAAGTGGAAAATCCAGTTAATAAAAGTGATATCCTGATTGATGCATAACCAGTGACTTGCATGTGGATGGGGTTTGTGTCTCCTGCCGTTTGGTGTGTGAGGGTTTGCACCTCACTGCAGCCCCTGGGGAGAACGAGGGGCCCAGCTCTGTGTGTGGATGGACATCCATCTGTGACCTTCCAGTTATTCTCCTGCAGTGAGAGAAACGTTCATTTGGGTTTAACTGTTGTCACAGTCACCATCTGCTGAGTTTTTGTCTCAAGGCTGAGGGAGCTGTTCCTTAGGAAGAACTTCAGACCAATGTTTTTTATAACGTAAAGTGGGAAACAGTAAAAATAGGGGAGGGCAGCAGTGCCAGCCCACTTGGCCCCAGCAGCACATGCTGCAGTGAGGTGCACGGGGCTGCCTGGGAGCAGGATGGCTTCTGGCACCTTGTCCCTCAGAAGTGTCTGGTGGTGGTGGTGGCCTGTAGTTGGAGCAGCTCAGCACAACCTGCGCTGCTGCAGAGATTTAACTGCTCCTGGAGTACAAACTAACCAGCCAGTGTGGGTATGGACACAGGGATCAAGGGCATGGAACAGGCTGTGTGAATACAAGTCAGTAAGTGAGCACTGCTTTCGGCCAGGGCACTTGTGCAGAGCTGCCCCTGCGGGCTTGTGCAGCTGGGCCCTTTCCCCTGCTGAGGAACTTCCCCGCTCTGGTCACCGCAAAACGGGGTGGAGGCGGTGGCAGGAAAGGAGTGGCCAAGGAACTTGCAGGGCTGTGACTGACCGAGACAGGAAAGGCGTAACACATCTTGCAGTGCAAGCCCAGCAGTAACATCTCAGTAGCTGGTGGGTGCAGGCCAGATGCTTTTCATATCAGATTTTTTTAAAGGATTTTTTTCATTAGCAAATAAAGGGAAATCCCAATGGAGCTGGCTGGTAATAAACAGGGAACAGGGGCAAGCTGGAATGTCCCCAAACATCAGAGACAACCCAGCCACCCCATTAGCCTTTCCCATGGTTAAGTTTATGTGATGAATCAGAACTGATTTGTTTATCGTTAATTCCAAACGATGACTTGCTTTCAATAAAAGGTGTTTGAGCAGTAACACCTTGATGTGACTGTGCTTGGGAAAGTGTAGCAGTGACTCACTTGAGTTGCTGACTGCATGCAGCCAGCCAGGCTCCTTCACTCAAGTCACATCCATACAGTGTTTTGAGGGATTGCTGGATTCCCTTCTCCAGCAGAGTGTCTCTGCAGTTGTCTTAGCCTGCTCCCTCCCTGAACCATAGACTCTGGCTATTTATTTAGTTAGTTGGTTTTAAGGTGTAAGATGATTCAGTTTGGCCTATCTGCTTGTATTACAAATTACATCAATTTCCAGAAGTCAAAAACTCTGTATTAGTGACAGAGTGAAGTCTTATTACACAGGGGTAAAGAAAGAGCTCTACTTTCTCATGTGATGGAAGAATTTTATTGTAAGAAAAATGCAAGTATAGGGCCTGAGAAGCACAAAGAGGTAACACAGACTTCACCAGGCTCTCAGATGAGTCATGTCAGATCTCAGGAACTCATTTCAGCAAGCCCTTGTGTAACATCTTCCTATTTCCTCCCTCTCACTGCTCTCTCTTGAGAAACACAGAGCAGGTTTTGTCTCTGGGCAGTTGTGTGCTACATGCCCTCAGCCTGGGACAGGCTCCTGTAGGCAGTGGCACAGCCTGGGAGCCAGGGCTGAGGAGCTCTTACAGCAGGCCCAGCATTGCCCTGTGCTGCCAGTGATGACAGTGTGCTCTGTATCAGGCCCTGGGGTGCAGAGAGAACTCCTCTCTCAGCACCATCTCCAGGGCTGGCACTGAGTCACCAGGCCCTGCTGTCAGCCCTGGCCTGGCACTGGCCCCTCCAGCTCCTGGGTGAGGCATGGCAGAGCTTCCCTGAAGGAAGCACATCACAGTAAGTAGGCACTCTTCCCAGGGGCTTTGCTTACGTGAATAAGGAAAAAAACTCAAAATTCTCTGAATGAGATTCAAGATCAATTCCCTCAGGCCCAGGTAGGCTACAATATCCATAACTGCTTGCCTGCTTACAGAGGAACCTTTCCATGTAATGGGTGTTTTCCTCTTCTCTGGTCCTCAGCAGGTATCTTGAGTCAGCAGATCCCTCTGGGCCACACAATTACACCTTGCAACGTACCTGATGAGAGAACTTCTGCATCACCAGCATGTGATTTATGGGTGCCCCTCTTAAAAATGGCTTTCTTGGATTGTTATTACTGCTGCTAAGGAGATTTGCAAAAATCCAAGACTTAACTGACAGATACGGGCTACTCCCACAGAGTCATCTTCCCAAACAGGATGCTCCAGCCTCAACCTTGGTTTTTCCCTGAAGCTTGAGACCAGAGATAAACTTCTTTTATTGCTCAGGCTCAGGCACTGGCAGAACTGCCACACACTCCTGTCTGTTGGCCTGCACTCCTGAAGGGCTCACAGCCACAGCTGGGTAAGGGACCCTGCCATGCACCTGGGAACAGACACTCAGATTCCATACCTTGTGAATGGCAGCTACTGATAAATAAGTATCTTATTCTTTCTGACATTTTCACCTGACAACTGATTTTGGTCAGTGAGTTTCATCCCTGGCATCCCACAATTTTTACGGGTGCAACTACGGCAGAAAGGAAATACATTTCAGGAGCACAGACAGAAACAGCTTTTTCTCTCAAGTGAGAAATGAAAACAGATGCCACCATGTGTGCATAAAACCCCCAAAAGATAAAACCCAGTATCAAACAGTATGAAACTCAGAAACTCCTCCCCAGTGACAGGATAAAGAGCTGCATACAGCTAAATTTCAGTTCAGTGACAAAATACTACTTGGCACTATGAGGGAACATTTCTCAGCAGGTTAAGCGTGTGTTTTAGGACAGAAACGGTCTCTGTTGTGACCATGCAGCATCTCTGATGCTAAAACAAGAGTTCTCCCAGTATATGGAAGAAACTTTATTACCAATAAATACCTATAAAACAAGGGAATCCCCTACTTCTAACTCAGACCATAGAAGGTCAGAATTCCTCCAAACCTCCTCGCTTTTGGTGGAGAATGCACCTAAGAACAGTATTATCCCTGTTTATAGATAAGGAAACTAAGCAGAAGTGAAGGAATTTGCCCAAGGCAAAGGCAACAGCCAACATTACTAAAGTCACTGAGTATTTACACCTCACTACAGACTTTCCTCTTAATTCACAGAAAACAAAAGAAATGGACCCCAGAAGGAAAATCACAAAGTCAGTTTTGCAGAAGGTGACTTGTTTCACATGATCACAGTTGACACACGACTTGATTCCTTTTCTATAACCCATTTTAGAAAGTTATTCCAGACACCTGATCCAGCTGCCATCAACAAAACACACCAATTCCATGCTCCCAGGCCACCATCAATCAGCAGACCAGCAGAATCCCTTCAAAATGGCTACAAGGTCACAAGAACATACTCCAACGGGATCCCATCCTATGGATTTTTCTCCTCTGGAACTGCTCACTCAATAACACTGACCAGGCAGTTAAAACTTGAAGAAACATGAGCTACTTCAGATCAAAGTGGGCAGGAGACTGCAAAGATGGGGAGTTTTCATGGAGAACACACTGGTCACCTCCTCAAAAAACCTTTGGTTTTGGGATCTCTACAGCACTACAGGAAGGGACATGGTTCTCCCAAAGATCCTCAGGGCAGAGCTTGTGCAACCACAGCCCTGACACTGTTCCCTGTTCAGGAACAGGCTGTGAAAGCAGCAGCCCTTGAGATACCCCTGAAATAGCAGCAGCAGCTCTTGTGGGGGACCAACAGTGGGAGAGGCAAGGACAGAGTAGCCGTGGCACAGGTTTGCTCCTCTTCCCAGGGGAAGTAATTTCTTACTGGGTCACACCTGCAAAGCCTGAGAAATCCTATTCTAGTTCCAGAAAAATGTATTATTTTGGCTTAGTTATATTACTTTGCTGTGGGGGCCCTGTGACACAAATCTGAAATGTGCAAAGTAGGCAAACACCTTAATTATGACAGCAGCAGATTTTTGTGAACAGAATTCAAGCAAGTACCACATACAATTACATCAACCAAAACTGAACATCACAGTAGCCAAAAATAAACTGTCTCAAGGTCACAGGAGCAAACACTGTAGATTTCGGTCCTATAACTGTCAGAAAGCAATGAAACATTAGGACAGCTACCTTTTGGTGAAATGCAAGGAAAACCAAATCAGATATTCACCACAAACACAAGTACTGGTGTATCAAGTATCAAGTTTAATTGATCTGTTACTGTTAGTTCATTTAACCAGAAGATCCATTCATATAATACTGCAGCTCAGAATCCAGGGGAGTGATAGCAAAATCCAATGTAAATTAGAAAATAAACATGCTTCATAAGTCACTGATCAGCAATCTATTTCCTACTAATTTTTTTAACCTAGCTTTCAAAAAGATTGTAGCTGGTACCTGTTTAGAGAACTAGCAAACAGGAGTATATAATACATACTCTATAAATACTTATGTTCAACTATTTCTCAGATCACATAATGAAATACATTGTTGTTCCCTATGAAATGTATAACATAAATTAATTTGCTGTGGACAAGCAGTAGCTAATAAGCAAATCTTAAAATAATAGAGGATTGATTAGCTATTGCAATGAAGGAACAAAAGGGCAATAACCATAAAGGGAGAGTAAATTAAATAATAGTCTGCTTTTTTCTTCTTCCCCTTTAGAAAGTTGCAGCTGAAAATTCTAGTGAGCTTCTGGATGCTTCCTCACAGGATCTGTTTTCAATCACTCAAAGCACAGGGAGTCTGGCAGATTTTATCCAGACCTGGCATAAGCTGGAGTGCTTTATTTGGTGTTACCTTCGCAAGCAATTGCATGTAAGAAACAAAGAGAGCAGGAGAAAATACAGTTTTTTACAGTGTCAGGCAAAGGCCAAGTTTCATATAAGCAGGTGCCACCTACTCAGTAGATGGTGGAGGTGCACTCTGAGCGCCACACAGGACCACAAAGGCTGGCTGTGCCTCACATGTGACCGCCTTAGTCATCCTCATTCCTCCGTGTTTACTCCTGCAGGGACTCCGCCGCCAGCTTCATTTGCTGCCAGGGGAGAGAGAGAGAAGAACGGAGAGACTTGATGAGCACAGCGGCAGCGGGAGGAACTACACAAAGCACACAGAGCCCAACGCAGGACACTTCAGAATCCAACTGAGTAATAAAAATAAAACCGCACCAAAAAAGAGCCTGAGCATTTAAAAATAAAAAAAACACCAGTCTGTCATGCCTGATTTTTACAAAATACACACTTTTAACACAGACATTATTTTTGTCCACCAAAACACTCATCAAATGGCAATGCAATTTGTATGTTAATTAATTATTTTTGTGATGAATAGTGCCTTACATGAAAGTCATTTAACCTTAAATATTTAGGCTTTTAAGCTGATCTAAAAAGGTCAATGACCTGACAAACTGCTCCCCCCACTTCCCATTGCAACAATCTTTTAACTGTTATTCAGTATTTTTTGTTGTTGTTGAATTGAATAAAAACATCCTGTGATACAAGAAGGAGGTAGAAAACTGCTATGGTGATACATGTTATTTCCACTCCTGTTGATAACCAGTTTTGTTTTCATTGTCCTAGGATGTCACCAGAGAGATCTCCATGTGAAACCAGAATAACAATCCCAGGTGATGAAAGTATCTGCTGAGTAAAAGAAAACAGCCACTCTGTGAAGCATCTTGTTAAAGAGAATGTTTCATAACACAGAATTTACAGAGGCAACAAGAAAGCGTTTAAATTGTGCCAAAGACATCTCTCACACATCACCTGGGGGTTGTCAGCCAAGGGCCTGGCAATGTCTGGAAGGCTGGAACCACCCTGATATACCAAGAAATAACAGCCAAAGTGACTGAAGTCCCCGAAGAAGAAAGACAGAGACAACAGTCACAGGAAGGAGACGAGAGGGAGACCAGCCCAAAGGACAGGGTGAGGAGCAGAGACAAGGAACTGCTGCAATTCACTCATGCCCAGCATCACTGCCTCCTTGGAGGCAGCTTGGCAGACAAGGGAACAAAAAGGCTGGACATGAAGAAATGTGAGTGATCATATGCAGAAACAATTTATGCAGCTTTCAACTCCTAAGCTGCTGTGTGGGTTCTGTATCATTCCCCCAGTGGAGGATGGACATATGCTACTGAGCTGAAGGTGTTTCTTTTAAATTTTGTTTGATCTCATAGAAATGGCCCATGACATATGAGCTATTAGAAGGAGAAGTATCTAATAATGCTATAAGAAAATTGTAAAAGACAAAACTGCATATAAAGTGCACACTATCATTCAGTTTCTATCCCACAACATGGAATACAGAAATGTCAGATACTTCAGCACAGCGCCTTCTTTGCTGCTAGTCTGGGCCTGAACCTATTCCAAAACACCACTCTGCACGCTGAAACACACCTACAACAACTTTTCTTAACCATTTTTATCTGTATTTCCATGCCATCTATAAGTGATGTAAAATTAGTTTGTGATACAAATATTTATATGCTTCTCCATAGCAACAGTGCAGGGAAAAAAGCCACAGCTGAAGGCTAGAATACAGATAGATTCCTTTTCTACATCCTGATTCACTTATTTAAATAAATGTCTGAATAAAACTACACCATCTTTAATTAAAGTGACTTTTCTTCCTATTGCAAAAACACAAGACACAGAAGACAGCACCTTCATTCAGTTCCTGATTCATCAAATACAAACCTAATGCTCTTATTTTAGAATGATTTTCTTAAATTCTGAGTGCTGGTGTAATTATAGGAGGATTGATGAGGAATGCAGAAGACTGGAAAGGTATTTTTATTCTCTGATCGCTGCAAGGCTTGCCAAAATCTGGAAAAAAACCAAGCACATGAGTGCTAATGATGACTAAATGTAATCTGTCCAAAAACTCTGTACAAGCTGGACCACTCTCATTTATTTTTGAAGGCCCTCCTAATTTTAACTGAGCTAATCTTACACTAGGATTGTCTTGTGCTGGCAATCTTATGCTATCATATTTAAAATGCATGATATCAACAAACAAACATCCCAGCTTCTTGAGCAGGCCAGTGAGTAGAAAAACCTCTTAAAATAGGTTCACATGCTGCCATGGCACACAAGGCTTGGGCAAAATCAGTCCAAATGCAGTCATACACATATTTCAGGAAATGAATCATAAGCCACGTGAGAACTCCAAGAGCTGTGTATTTAATTTCTTCTTTATAGTTTCCAATACCAAAATGTATTTGGCAATACCTGGCAGCAGCAGCAGCAGGCTCCCTCAAGAGCTATCACTTGGGCAAGCAACATGTGGTGGCACCTTTAAACAGAGAAATTCTTTGCCAAGTTCAGGCTGAAGAATTTTTAAATTTTCTTTCTTTTTTTTTACTGTGAAAATAAATGTTCCTGTTCAATGGGAAAATATTTCTCTAAGACAACATATGGGAAAGGGAGTGTATTTCTAAACTTTTATTGCTGAGAAAGGGAACTGATGAGGTACCTTTTAAGATCACTTTCCCCCTGACAGCCCCAACAGGTTCACTGGGAAACCTGTGGGGCTGAGTTAACTACTCTTCCCTCAAAAATTACATTCCATTGTAAGCTTTAAGAAGTATTTTAAAAATATGGAAAAGAGGTATTAAAAATGTCTCGATCCATCTGTTAAACCTACAGAGTGACAAAAACCACTCATTTGAGGGGTATTAAAAGCCTCTGTGAACTAAGCAGAGGCACAGCTCAGAAATGAGTTGGCTCAAGAAGCCATTCTTCATTTATTATCAGCTGAGAGTTACAAGTGAAAGGTCTATACTTAATGCTCTGTTTTATGCAGCACCCTTAGCAACAGCAGCCTGTGCATGCAATACATGAGTGAAACGTGTTTAAACTAGTATTAATTTTAGTGGGGCTACAGTGTTGTTTATCCTACAATTCTACTATTAGGAAATGTTCTAAAATATTTATCTGCTGTAATTCAATAGATTTGCTATTTCCATTTTATTAAGTTTAAATGTCCTTGTAAAACACATGTAATATAATTAGACAGTACTTGCAGGAGAAATAGCAAAAATCCCTTCAGTGTGGTTTACAAATAGGCTTTACCAATTACTTAGATTTCCCTACATTTCAACATTAAATTTTCTGAAAGGACTTTATTAAAATGGAACAGATACTTTCACACCACAAACAGAGCTGAGTACCAAGCATGAAAATCAGGCTACTCCCTTTGTGGGCTCACTCACAATCAGAAACACCAACTTTAGTGTACAGGGTATGGCTGTGGTAGCTCTCCAGTCAGAAGGGATATGGAAATCTAAACATGTGATTTAGTGCTGCCAACAATACCAAAATACAAAATTAAACAGCTACAAACATGAAATAACAGAAATGCACAGCAGCACCAGAGACCTCAACTACACCAAAACACGAGGAGCTGCCAAGGGATTTACCAGCAGCAGTGCCAGGGCTTGGTTCAAGCCACAGCCTTGCTGGAAATGCAGGATGTTTCTGCATGGCACAAGGAGGAACATGACCCACCTCGTCTTCCAAGCCCTGTGCCCAGGGCTGAGGAGCTGCTTTGCCCCTTGCTCTGCACAGCAGGGCTGCCTTGGGCCAGGGCTCTGCACGTCCCAGCACGTGGCTTCCTTCTGCCTCAGCTGCCTCTCACACCCACCCCCACCTTGCCAATCCATCCGTGATCTTCTCTCTGCACCAGAGCACAGCAGAGGGAACCCAGCATTCCTGCTGTCCCAGTGCTGGTTTGGCACACACTCATAACCTAATCAGACACTCTCACCTTTCCTTTATGGTTTCTGTGGGACAGCCAACTTTTAATAGGCACTAACAGCCATTGCCAGTTTAATGTTGATTTACTGCCCTTGCTGAGCTCTGTGTCAGATGCTTACAACACTGTTATTTTCCAGTTATGCTCAGCCTCTAACTACTCTTAATTTTACCACTGTGTGTGATAATGCCAACTGACAATTCAACCACAACCTGAGGAAAACAATTTAAAAAATAGAAAGCTTATAAAAGAGAAACCAAAGAAACCAGGATCTATTGACTCATTGGTTTGGTGCTTCTCCACGGGTATACTGGGGAATAATGTACATGTAATGTAATGTAATGTGCATAATGTACAGATAAGTTTGTACATACGAAGAACAGACATGTAAACAGTTTATGCTAAATATAAGAATACGTGAAGGCAGATGTTTTTTATCAGCAACCCCATCTTCTGGTTTTCCTGTATACAGCATGTGGAACAGCCCATAAGCAGTTAGAAAGAGCAGTGGTACATGGTATCTTTCCCACTTTCTAGCATTAATTATAATATGAAAACATGACAGATATATATTAAATTCTTCTTTTGTAATGGTGTCCAATCACAACAATTTCTTGGCTCTTGAGCTGTCTCAAGAACTGTATCAGCTTAATCTGTAAGTACTAACCAGTTACGGAAGAGGCAAATTAACACTCACTTCAAAACTCAGTAAGCCTCTTCCACATGTAGTATTTTATTCTGTGTAAAGGTTTAAAAGCTTATTTAATGGAAATTTGTTCTCACTGATTATAATGGTGTAAGGTTATGGTAATTTCATACCTAGAATCAAAGATCTTCCCTCAAGGTTTTTGTCTATGGCACTGAACACTCTGCAGGGAACAGTGCTTAAGGACTCTGGGCTTGGGGTTACTTTTAAGCTGAATTTCAGACTCTGACCACTTTTCCAGCAACCTGTTTGTTTCCTTAGCTGAAGATGGTAACTGATGCTTCTTGACAGCAGAAATAGCCAGTCCCTATACTAGTACACTCCTGTTTTTAAATCCCAGGACCACACACAATGTAACACTGAATGCTTATTTTCCATTAAGTCATCCTGCACAACCCCTCATTCTTGAAAGGTATTGATTTCCAGAATACAGTTTCTCCCCTACTTCATTAGTATGATAAAAGACTTGTAGAAACAATTTCACAACTTCCTCATTTCCCAGAGCCAAGACCAATGGCTCTGTGATGCTGCAACCCAGTGGAAACAACCCTCTATATAAAGGAAAGCCACACATGAGCATTACACAGTCAAATGCAGATTTTTCAAAAGGAAGCAAGCAGAATTTTAAACGGAAGATAACAAAAAAATCCTGAATTGTCACTCTCACAAGGACTGTAAGCAATTATAGTAATTTGAAATTTTGAGGAATATTTACTAATTTTACTTCTAGGTTGATCCTGAAAGATTGTATCTACTTTTGGGCCCTCCAGTATAAGATGGATACTGATCAACTCTGCCAAGACTAACTATGGAATCCAAGATGGGCAGGGAGGTGATATACATGCCCTGAGAAACCTGCCAATATATACAAGCAGGTCAGCAAGAAGATGGAATCAGGGTCTTGGCCAAGCTGCACAGCCAGGGAACAAGGAATGAAGTGGTCCTTAAAAATAAACCAAGAAAGCCCCAACAGAAAACATTTCACTACAAGGACAACTAAGCACTGCAGCAGGGGCCCAGGGAGGTTTTGGAGTCTCTGCCCTCAAAGCACCCGACAGAAAACCCCACCTCCCACAGCCCTGGGATCTAAATTTGGTGCCAATCTTACCCTGAGCAGGAAGTAGGACTAGTGACCTTCTGAGGTCCCTCCCAGGTTGAGAGATTTTTTATAGTTGTTTCTACAGGAATTGTGACAGCAAGTTTGCCTGGACTCCACAGACCCAGAGTGAGGATCTGCTACAAGAAATAGAATGCAACAGGATAGAGCAAAAAAAAAAAAAAAAAAAAAAGAATTCTCTTCTTTCCTTTCTTGTATGCCTAATTCAAGATAGAATACCAAGTACAAAGCCAATGTTAATGAAACAATAGGTTTGCAAAATTAGTAAGTGCAGAGTCAGGAAAACTTGCAGAATCACATAATTTGTGCCTTGGAGTATTGTGCCTGATTAATAGCACTGTGAGGAATAGCAGACAAAGCAATCCCATTTGTAGTACATTTTTTTCCAAAGATTTTTTCTCTGATCTACTTCAGATTGTCTCTGATTTAAATTGCAAAGTATTAATTAATACTCATTACAATATTCTTACAGTATTAGTCACCTTTTGCTGAACCTTATTTTAGTTCAGTAGACAGTACAAAAATGAAGAATAGTAGAAGTCACAGAAGACAGTCTAATGGTATTTTCTTCAGAATACAGCTTAAGCATTCTGTCCCTCATAATATTTACATTATTTTTGTCCTTGTGTAGTTCGTATTTCATAACTTGCTTCCACCATAACTGGCCATGTAGTTGCCAAGTGACAGATAAATACACAACATTAAACAACACGTCTGAATGTCTGATGAGGAGTGTGTGCCCAAACTACCCTCACAGGATGCCAGCCCAGCCCAAGGGATGCTCTCCCCTTTAGCTTATGCAATTACCTCTCACCCAATCAGCAGCTGGTCAATAGATTTTGGAGTCAGAAAATATCGACTGGCTATGAAAGCAATGATGCAAAAATGTGCAATGTGACATGACCTTGGTGACATCTCAAAGGGGAGGGATGGGCTGTGCAGTCCTGCACACATTTCTTTAATCCTGTGCCCTGGGTGATACAGACATCACTATGGTTTAAGGGTGCAGTTGGCCCCTAGGTTAACAGCACATCAATGATGCTGTAATGGTTTCAGGGTGAGCAATGATACAATTTATTTTCTCAGGGGTTTTGGAGGATGTTAATTACCTGCCTGCAATTACTAGTTACCATCAAGAGAAAATGAGTAAACCAAGCTATTCTGCCTCTCTGAAGTTTAACAAGCTTATCCACTTAGCAGGGTGTCCCTGAGCAGGCACATACCCTTTGGAAGAGAAATACGCAGCACCTGGAGAGTTTAACGAGCCTTCTGGACACAAATTCCTAATATATGGATATGGCTGACACTGAAGCTTAACTGCAGACATAGCTGTGTTAGCTTTATGCCAACTGTAATCTCCTTCCCTGGAGATAATCAAGAGCCATCTGGACAGAATCCTAAGCAGCATGCTCTGGGGGTCCCTGCTTGAGCAGGGAGGTTGGACTAGCTGGTCTCCAGAGGTTTCTTCCAACTGACCCATTCTGTGGTTCTGTGACAGCAGTTAAAGCCTGGCTAACAACCAGGCTGCTCAACTGCACTATTTTACCACTTAGGCTCACATGCCTTGCACTCACACTGCCTCATGATCGAGGAGGGACAGCTGAAAGCAGCCAAACAGCCTCTGAAGCAACACCAGCAGTGATGGTGAAGGGCTGGAAGGCAGGCAGTCAGTGGCACTGCAGGGGGACAGTGACAGTCCTTCCTCCTCGGCTGCTTAAGTGGCAAAGTGCTAGGGTGATGGAAAAAATACACAGCTCACTACAGCTTCTCCAGAAGATATGTTTCAGACTAACTCTGTGCTTCCATTTTTTCCAGCTTAAACCTGGAAATAACCTGCTGGGTTACAGACACAAGCCTCTCTTGAGTGCATAAACCCACGTCACTGAGGTTTAGCCAGGGGAGACCACACAGCATCAATTCTGGTACTGCAGAGGCCAAAACCCACAGCTTTTGCCAACATCCTTTAGCAAATCTATTGTACAAAAGGCAAGAGACCAGTTTAAACTATTTAATGCCACAAAATGAGCAGAAGAAAAACTCAAAGAGCATGAATGCGTCTCCTTGTAATCCATGCAACAGCAGGGAACAGACTCTGTGAATAAGAGACAGTCTCTCAAAATGAATTACGCTCAACCCTCAGAAGACAAAAAAATATATTTCACTCCTTTCTGGATACAAAGTTGGCCATCCCTGGAACTCAGGCACATAAACCCCAATACCTAAGCACTACTAAAGTGCTACCCACCCTCTGCTCTGCCAGAGGACACAAAGGCATGGCTTGCCTCAGCCCATGCCCAGCTGGTCTCAGTCTTACCCTGGGCTCTCATTTCTCTCCCTGTTTTCTAATTTGTGGAGTCATAGAGAGCCCAACTTGGTTTCAAATAAAACAAATAACAAGATAAGAAGCTTACTGCTCTGTGCAGGACATTCACTGGGTAATTTAGATCAGTCTCCAGATATGAAACTAAGAACCCAGCTTCAGGCACCATTTTTGGAAATTACCATCTGTGACATAAATCTGACATAAATAAGCAGAAAAATTTGCAGGAGGCATGGCTGTCCTCTGCCCTGCTACCACACAGCAGCCACAATGCTGCAAGTACAAAATTCCCATTTCTTTGTGGCAGCCAAGAAATTTCAGCCTCATAAATACAGCAGATTATGCCAGAGAAATCAATTGTCTGAAAAATGTAAGTAGAAAATTTTATAGTATATCTGAAGTAAAAGCTACATGTTGAGAAATCAGACTTCAACACTGGGCAGACACATAGGAAAAGTAACCACTGTTGTGAAGGGAGTTCTTTCTAAGAGGGAATCTGCCTCTTTATTTATCTGTTGTATCAGCATGAAAAGTAAATTTAATTCTAAAGTACTGTTACAACAGTATTAAAAAAATATTTCAATGCAGTAAAGTAGGAAAAACTAGTCAATGTTTAGATTATTTGGTAAAGAACTATTCTCAATTCTACTCTAGAGTTTATTAGGCGAGGAGTCCAAGGCCAGCAATGAAAGGACCTGCCTGACAATCCTGTTTGTTTTCCTTTCCTGCAGAGGCTCTCCTGACCCAAGCACATGTTATTACCATGTAATTTTGAGCAATATTTTCATTCTTGCTTTTCTCTTCAAAGACAAGTTCTCTTCTACTTCCTGTGAGGGTTCTGCAATTGCCTAGTTACAGTCTAGTGAAAAATAATCAACACAAAGCTGATAAACCCTTTCTAGTTACAGTAATTTTATAGATATTCTGAAGCAATCAACTGCATGAATGTTAAAGCCTGTCAAATACGTCTTTAAATATCTTACAAAATGGCAATGGCACCACTGACAGAATTTCTTCCTCCACCAGAGATACCTCTGAAAAGGCAAATTCCCTCCTGCCACGTTCCCAGCTCCTTGGGAAGATTATGCACCCATGGAAAGAAATAAATTGTTTTCCTTTAAACACTGGGCCAAATATAAGTATCAACTGATTACAGGCTATTATTTTGCTCTTAAATCTGTATTTAAGTCAATATGTGTCTGATCAGATAAAGTCAGTTACTCAAATTAGTCATGGTGGATTTAAGGTTTGATCTGGCTCAGGAAGTTCCTGAACCAGGCACAGGCAGAGAATGGGGAGATGTATCTTATTCCAGCTTTTCACTCCATCATAGACATCTGCATATTGCCACTTCAGCGGCTTTGGTACCAGTATGCAAATATACACGTACACAAAAGACACAGCTCACTAAACATGCCATTTTTATTAAAGAGGCACAACTGGACACAGAGCATTACTCACACTGTACTACAAAAGACTGCCTAATAAGCAGGTAGGAGAGTAAAAGGTTGGTTTGGTAGTTTATAATCGCATTTCTTCAAAATAAGTAAAGTTGTAACAGCTGACACAGTCCTAAATTATAGGTATGGCAATATTTATAAATTTATAATCTTTATAAATTGCCCTGCTAAGCCTGTTGCAATTTTGAACAACCTAGCAAAGGGTAAAGGTCTGGTTGCCATGAAAGCAATGACAAAGTTCTCTTTTACTTCACTGAAACCAGACTTTGTAACTTTCTCTTTATATGCTTCCTGTGTTACAAGTGAACAAAATGCTTTTTCTCTTTTTTAATGCATTAGTGAGAAGAAAATCTCTTTACTGCAGGCTGCTCAGCACCTTTGTTTTGAAGTGATGTAGTGCTCTGCCTCCACAGCCCCATTCAGAGCTACCTGCACTGTATCAGAGACCCTCACAAAGTCCTGTGCCTTTCTGCCTCTAATACCATCAGCAATTTCTTTGCAAAGCTTTATGAAATTCTTTTGCAATAAAAATTGATTAATTTTATTAAATTAAAGCTGTATAAGAGCAACTATTTTCAGTTTGAAGAGAGATGATATTTTAAGCAGCTGTGTAATATAAAGACAAACAATGATCTGGAGATACGCTGAGTATTAGCATTTACGCTCTTTCTGAAATCTGCTTTAGTGCATTTGAACATCCTATGTTATGTAACTGAGAAACTACAGAAAAAGACTTTGGGATGAAGTTTAAATTGAAAAAAATGGATGAATGATTTCTGACTATTTAATTTTATTATTTTCATGCCAACCCTATAATCCCAGTTTTTGTTAATCTTAATTTTGTGCAATACAATACATAAAGGCAGAGTACATGTATTATATAAAATATATCTATATTTTTAAGAATTTATTTTAATAACATTGTGGTTTTTAAGTTTAGAACTTTGTGTTAAAGTTGTTACCTTCTAAACAAAACTTGAATGATTACAAAAATGGTCATGGCATATGGCAATTATTCTTTTACTATGTCAGCATGAACATTGTGTCTATGCAGGCTTTCCATGCACAGAGTAAGTAAATTTTCATATGCCTTGATAACACTTCTCCTTTCTTTTTCTGGTTTTTAATTTCCTTAAAGTACTTTTCTTTATTAAAGCATTTTACTCCCTTTCCTTATTTATTCCTTGCAGATTCCCTGCTGTTCTGCTGTCCTAGCTGTACCCTCTGCCTTTTATTTTCCCTTTTAATTCCTTCAAAATGAGAAATCTTTCCCTTCTGCCTCCAAATTCACAGGTGGGTAAGGGTCAGATGTGCTGGCAGAAAAACTGCCAAGAAGACTGGCCCTGGATGCTGGCAGCTTCCCAGTGGGAAGAGAGCCACACTCCTCCTCCCATTCCTATTATCCTGCTCTGCCTTTCAGGAGCAGTGGGAACCAAAGGAAGGACAAAGTACCACTAGCACAGCCTGGCTTTGGGGCTCTGCTCTTTCTGAAGGGCTGGATAAAGATAGACAATAAATTGAAGCCTAGAAGTAAATGTGTGGAACAGATATATGCAGCTCCAGTCCAGCTGCTGTTCTAGACTGACCTCCTTCTTTTGCTCAATGGAAATTAGAGCTAATGGTGCCAGCTTCAGCATGCACTGGGGGATTAACTATTGTGACTCATGTTAAATTGCCACACTAATTTAATTCTATCAGACCTCAAGGCTTGGCTTTGGAATGTCTGTTATACATTGCAAAGTGCTTTTAGTGGACACCCTGGGTTACCAGTACCATCAAAATTCTCCTATTCCTCAACTTGAATCTATCACAACAAATATGTTATCTAGCATGCAACACGAACATCTAAAGTAACTTCTCTTCAACATATTAGCTGTAGCACATCAAAACTGTCCAATTGCTATAGAAACACTGTACAACATTACCACTTGTGAGAAAATATGTTGTCTTGTAAATTTTATAGTAAGACCTTTATAAAGTAGGTTGTTACATCTGTCAAACCAACCATATTTTTAACAAACATGCCAGTAAGTGCTGTGAAAAGACACTAAATAAATGCTGAAAACATCATATGATTTTGCATCAGTAAAGTGAGTCAATACTATCCAGTGAGTCACCTAGCTAATTCACAGCAAATTTATGTGATGGTATAAGATGGAAGGTGAACACACATTTCCAGAGATCCTTCAGGGCAAATCAAATTTGCAAGCTAGGGCAGGACATATAATTGCAAAATATTAACAAGCTGCAGAAATCCATTTTCTGCACTTTGTGCTTGATAATATGTCAGTGCTCACATGCTCCTGGCTTCCTTCTTGGCACTGGAAACAACCAGAAAGCAAAGACACACCATTATAGGATCAACAGAACTGCAAGAACCACGGCCATTGGTTACATCCTTTTCTAAAACAGCAACATTTCACAACCACAGCAAAAAAAAAATCTTCAATAAACTAAAACAAATATCTCTTTTGTATTAAAATGACAGCACATAATTTCCCCTGCTAATATGAAATTACAATAATTATTAGTGGTATAAGGAAATACAGCAAAGGCTGTGGTTTAGAGTAAGCCAGTCTAAGTAAGAATGCATCTACCAAGGACCTGAACAGAATCCACTCACCCAGATTATCATTCTCTCTCTCTCTACCTGTATACTGCATCAATTTATCTATCTAAAAAAATAAATAAAATGCATTAATAAAGAAGACATTAACAGTGTTTGTATTTAAAGGGGCATTACCCACAATATTAATGGGAGGTTGTTAGGTTTTCGTTTCCATGTGTTGGTTTTTGCTACCCTGAAAATTTTCCTCCCAATGCCTTCCTCATTTGTAACTGTGAAATTCTGCAACTGGCAAATATTGCTACCATAATGTTATAGGGAATTCACACTTCAGTCCAGCAAGGGAGTTTTTCAGCAAGCAATATATTCTAAAGATTAATTGGCATTGAGCACTCATTTAAAATATGTATTATATACATTACTTTATTATTACTTGGTGGGAATGTCATATACATAACCTTCAAGTAATTATATTAGAATTTTGCCTTCCTATTAACTTTTGATCAAAGAAACATATCCCATTGAAACTGCCGTTTGCTGAACTTGCATCTTGACTTTGTTTCATCTTTCTGTGACATGGGAATAATCACCAATACTATTGGGAAAAAATATATAAATAACACCTTAAATAAGTTTTCTCTCTTCTGAAATCTGCGGGGGTTTGACTAAAAAAAGAAGAAAAGAGGGTTTTGTCCTGTGTTAGTGAATGGCTCAATCTCCTTTCAAGATTTCTGCTGATCAGTGAAAAAACCAGAAAAGAAAATACAGCTCAGAATCACTATGATCCTTATAAATGCTCTTGTATTAGATGCTTATGCAACAAACTGGAAGATTCACAGTGGCGTTAAAAATAATCTCATTTGTGAAGCAGATATGAAAATTCTCCCTATTGATGAGGTAAGTTTAAAACTAATTGATACAGCAAGTAAACAACCACTCCCATTAATTGTTGCTCCAAAGTTTTAATTGTTCACTACACTTTCATGTACTTCTCATGGAAGCAACAGGACAGATCAGTCCCGGAGAAGTTACTGGATAAACTAATTAATGGTTTGGTCTGGTAATTTCAACATCACCATGTTAAAAACAAGTAAGGGAAGCTCTGGGTGTGTCCCACCTGCAGAAGAAAGGTGCGAGTTCTTGCCACATGCAAGTCTAATTTAGCCCCTTGAGAGTTTCTCAACTGGCAGACCAGTTAAACTCTGGGTTTTACTCAACAGTTCTTCCACCAACCCAAACCCATCTGTCTTTCATTTCATTAAGAATTTACCTCACTACTGGTTACCAAATATTAGCTAGAAGAGCAGACCTTTCCATCTCCCCAAAGAGGAAAAAGGCTGATTGATTTGACACAATTTCTCAAGTCAGAAACAGGAAGGACCAAGAGTCACAAGAACCTTATCTACTTAGTGGATTTGCTCCTCTTTTATACATAAAAGTGATCTTACCTTTTGAAAAAAATCCACCAGCTCAAGAAAATGCTGTTAACCCACCCCCTTTCACAGAAACAGACCTCTTTAGTTATTCAATTTATTTCAAACTATTCAAACACAGAACTTCTCTTTAACAAATATCCAGCAATCCCTGCTGTGTTATGGGCAGTCCTGCTCTTCCAACAGCATGTAAAATTGTCCTTGAACATGTAAGGCTGTGTTGCTGCCTAAACTTTTCAAGTCTTTTTTTTTCTTCCTAGGTAACCAAAAGCAACACACATGGCAGAACCATACAAAGCTTTTGAAACTTGCACGGGCAAGCAGATGGTGACCTGTACCTGCTGCACAGACACCCAAAAAGACCTCTGGGGCAGGAACTTAACACTTATGCATTTGTATAGAGAGCTAAGGCAACAGAAGTCTTAATGTGCTTAACCCCTCTAAGTGCTACAACTAAATAAACACTGCAGAATAAATAATTACCTATCACACAGTTCTTCTGTTTCAGAGTCTGACGTGAATATTAAACCCCTGAATTTGGTGACCCATTCTGGCAGATGTACTATATCCTACATGAAACAATTACAAAAACTTTTAAAATCCTTCCACTTTTTCCCATTTCTTTCCTATCAAAAGCTGTGGAGTCACCACGCCTGCACATGTCTGCTAAAGCTGCAAAGTATTTTCTCTGGATTAAAATTTAAACTTTTAACATCTCTTCCAAGGAACTCTAATTGGTCACATCCCTGAAAGTTTGATCAGCCATTCTGGACATTAGAACAGTATTGCTCAAAATGGAAGGAGCCTTAAAGATCACCTAGTTCCCCTGCCATCGGCAGGGACACTTTTCATTAGACCACGTTTCTCAGGGGCCCATCAAACCTGGCCTTCACTTCCAGGAATCCACAACTTCTCTGGGCAACCTGTTCCAGTGCCTCACCATCCTCACAGTTCAGAATTTCCTCCTCATATCTAATTTAAACCTACTCTCAGTTTGAAACTATAACCTCTTGTCCTATCACTACATGGTCATATAGTCTCTCTCCATCTTTCCCTTACACTCCCTTGAAGTACTGGAAGGCCACAATTAGGTAATCCAGAGCCTTCTTTTTTCCAGAATGAAAACAGCATTTGCTTTAGTATCAAAAACTGGTTTTCATCTTTGAAAAGTCACTGCTTTATTGCATTGAACATCTTTGTTGTTTTTTCCTGGGGTTTTAAAGTTGCTGCCTTTTTTCTTCCTTTTTTTTTTTTTTCCTCCTAAAAAGAGATAATTACTCTCCTCACATCTCCATCCTTGCTGCTCAAGTATCCCATTAATTAATTCCAGAGTTTTATCTGGAGATGGTCCTTCCTGGCTTGTATTTTTTCTTTCAAAATAGACCAATACCCTACCAAACATTCAGTGTCTGACAAGATAACAATTTCTGGCCCAACAAGACGTGTTTTAAATGTTGCCTCCTCTGCTCTGAGGGACCAAGGAGAGGTCACAGAAAGGCTGCAGACTCCTGAATTGAGAAGTGCACTATTGCAGTATATATTGCTCTGGGACAGCTTTGCTCTGAGATAACAAGGTAGATAGACCAGGCTATGGCTCATTTCTCTACACATGTTCCACATTCTTTTGACTTTTAGAAGTTTTGTAATTTATTCCACATGAAACAAAAACTGAGACAGTAGAGGAAAAAAACCCAAACCAACCCTTGGAATACAAATAATACTATTATCATCACAGGAAACAGATAAAAGGAAAAAAAAAAAGACTCTCTTAGGTAAAGAAGGTAATCAGACAAAGAAAAAAATCATATATTGGCTACGCAGCCTTAACAAAGACTCAAGAACTAAAGCACTCTCAAAAAACCCTCCAAAAAAGTCAACACCTGTAAATGAGAAAGCAAACCCAACCAACCAATCCAAAACCAAACAGAGCAACTAAAACTAATAAACTTCAGATTCTCCAAATGCTTCTCAGAAAAGGAAATCTTTCTGTTTTCAATTTATTTCAGAGGATATATAGCCATAAGTAATGCACATTGCTCCTATTACTGGGTGAATAATCTAGCAAACAAGAGGGACAGTTGCTCTGAAATGACAGCTGAAGTTTTACTTGTTGTCAATAGAAAAGAAAGAAAAAAGAGTATTACAGTACCTTAACTTATAAAATGTTCTATTCGATTCAATCCTGCCTTTCCATTTAATTTATTTTACTAGAACTTTAAAATACAATAAAGCTTTAAAAAGTATCTGTCTGAATTCAGTTCTTTTGGCAGATATTTTCCTCCTGGCTTCTCTAATCCATTTTATATGAGCTGGCATCTTAAAAAGCAGGCTTTAGTATGCAGAGCCTAACAGTACCATTGAAACTTCCTGACAGCCTGCTTCTCAGAAGCAAAAAAGACATTATCTCCCCAAAAGACCTGCTCTAAACAGTGTTCTCTTTTGCACATGAGCTACCTGTCACCCCATGCCCTGTTACTTGTTATTCATAGAGCTGCACATCAAACAGAACCAATCCTGAGAGCACATAAAGGAAAACTTGCTCTTTTGGTTAAGCACATAGCTGTATGGGCTTATATTTATATAATAGTGTGCTGCTTTCCATGTACATAAATGAATTTGGCTTCTATGAAAATTCCCTCAGAATACTGGAGACTTCTGTCTCTTATTAAATAAACACAGAGCAGCAACATAATATTGCTTCTGTAAGAGATCAACACTGAGACTGATATACATGCAATGATGGATAGATGCTTGTCTACAGAAAGCTGCAGTATGTGCCCCACGTTTTCAGAAAGTCCTTAGCAGAATGTTATACTGAGCTGACAAAAATGTAGAATCTCAGTCACTCCAGCTTAATACTTACTTCAGGAAAAGTTTAAAGGAATTCCACTGTTGTCTGCTTGCTTAATTACCCCAGAATACATTTTAGTACTTCATAATCTGTTACATACAACAATCAATATCCTACTCTCTGTATGAATAATAAAAAATGTTATTTTCAGCTTGTCAAAAGAAATGTTTCAGTTTTTACAGCATAGTATGTAATGAATTAATTACACACTAGGTAATTAGAATCTAAAATATTCACCATGCTAACTTAAAAGGATGCTGAATGCTAATTAAAGACTGACATGCTCTTTGACCTCAACCAGCTTTTTTTGAACACAAAACCTCTCGAATTTCTCAAATGTCAAGACTTTCTGCTTTTCCACAGAAGTGTATGAGCCTTCAAATGCAGCAGAAACCCCTTTATGATGCTCTGCAGAACAATGAAAGAACTGGCTGTTGCACACATTCAAGTTACAAACCCCCTACATCCTTTATAAGCATATCAGGCCTTATTTGCTCCACTCCCTATTTCACTTGCATATTGAACACCCCCTCATGTTACTGTGACTAACTTTCTTATATTAATTTTTCTCTGTTTAATCACTTCACAATTCAACCACTTCGTAGTTCAGCTGTTGTTTCAATGGGATGGTCTCTAACAGATTTGTTGGCGGTCTGAACTACCTGTAGGTTCTGGCCAGAACGGCATTTTCCACAACCTTGTGCAAGAAACAAATTTGATTTAAGGAGAAAATGCAATGGTAATGAATCAATTTCCAGTGCTTTAGGATGTATAATCCTACTCAGAGTTTCTCAATTCTCTAAATATCTGCCTTCCCCATAGGTTTTGTGCACACACTAAATCTCCCCTCCCAGGAAGACTAACACATGCCATCCACACACAGTTTCCTACTGCGGGTGCATATTCATAACGAAGTGCAGAATGAATGCTTTATTGCTTATCCAGTACCTGAAGAGTTTATGCATGCTGTGTCCCGTTATGCTAAACTAAAGGACTTGGAAGTAGGTAAATGGTAGATTTGCATATCAACAAAACACTTCTGACAACTCCAGTTATTAATGGGTAGCTTCTCTTCCTCCCTTCAATGCCTGTCCACATGATCATTCACACCGTCTCTGATTCAAAGCACTATCCTCCCACATATTCACAGTTGATTAGGAGTTAGATTTGAGAGTCTTTCAGCTGCACAGCTGACAGGACTGCCAAGAACAGCTTTGCTTCTGGATGTCTCTAGAAAAGGGCAGATTTTGGTAACAGGGTAGCAAACAAGGGGGTTACTTTTCAGATGTCAGGACCACAGAATTTCCCGTGAGCTCAGCACTAACTCAAACGCTGATACGCATAGCTGGGTAAGTAAATGCAGGCAAGTATCTCGTGGCAAACTCTGATGACTTATTACCCTGTTAGTCTCCTTAGTGACAGGCTTATATTGAGTATAATTATCTTGAGTAACTAAAACACCAAAGTTAAAATAAAAAAAAATCTATAGCTGAAGTGTTCAAAGCACATGGTCATCCAAATTGTAACAGGCAGCTGGACAAGCAAGTAACATAATCATATACCTTGAACTAACAGCATGCATTACTACAGAATAATAATTAAATAACAACTCTAAAATTCAAGCAAGTCTGAATTTTAGTGGTGGCCAACGACTGTTTCTTAAAATCTGCAGTTTTCACAGTGACAGTATGTCTCTCTAAAGAATCACCTGAATCAGATGTCTAAAGGGCAAGGGCCATGGAGCAAGGGACCACAAAGTAACTTTCCAGCCACCAGCCAATTTCAACAGAAGTCAGAGGTCTTTGCAGAGGTCTCAAGGATGCCAAGTGTCTCTTCACCTTAAAAATCAGTAGCTGTGTATGAAGGGAAATCTAAACCTACAGCCTATCACTGAAAGCAGAATTGTAGCTCAGAGTAGCTGCGACAGGTTTAATGAGGATATTGCACAGCTGAATATAGGCTCAGGAAAGACAGGACACAATTCCTGAGG
The DNA here is from genome assembly GCF_965231275.1 of Zosterops lateralis. Lineage (NCBI taxonomy): Eukaryota > Metazoa > Chordata > Aves > Passeriformes > Zosteropidae > Zosterops > Zosterops lateralis. The sequence goes on along the minus strand of NC_139762.1, from coordinate 43,570,977 downwards.
AAATCAGATTTCATTAGTTCTGCTGCTTAGAAGCAGATTGCAATGGGAGAACATGCAAATGGAAAAGTTTATTGTATAAGAAATCAGTCCAATCTCCTTCACAGTATCTGTCCCTGTACAGTCTTCATAAAATATAGTCTTGATTTTCATTTTCCCTGTTTACAATCTGCATTTATCAGAGTTCTGCCATTTTCACTAGCCTCTCAGCATACAGGTACCAATTCTTTTGATTTCTTTTTACTTTTATCTTTAAAAAAGACTGTAAGACTCTATGTCCAAAATATGTTTTTGTCCTTTTTTGTCTCTAAATGAAAGTTATTGTTCTATTTGAGAGAGCAAGCAGGTAAAAAGAAATTTTATAACATTTTTAAAGAATAAAATTAATACAAGCATATGACAGAAAGAAACTGTCAACCGCAACAAAAATCAGAATAACTACAACTTACTGCTTTGATAAACTTGAAAACACTCATAGTTTATAGAAATGTAGCTCTCAAAGGAGCCAGGAGAATAATATCTCCCATGGCAACCAAACAGAGCAGTCTTCTGGCACTTTCTGAATGAGCATTTAGGAGGAGATTAATTCAATACTCTGCATGATGAAAGGGCTCTTGAGATCCATAACTGTCTCCCACAAATTACCCTTATTGTACAACTGGATGTTTAGAACAGATTGCACATTATCTATATTGAACTAGAGCTTTCACAGCAAATTTATACGAAACAGATTAAGCCCACATGATGTGTCACACTATTTTTTCACCCACTCATTTCAGGGCATTTATAAAAATGGGCATTTTATTAAATGGATCGTTTTGCAGGATTTATTTTTAAGCTTATTTATATTTAGAAGTACTGTAAAGCCTTTTTACTATGAAACTTTGAGATTCCTGAAACACGTAAAAGCATAAAAAGACACTACATAATTTAGAGTATAGTGTGTAAACAGCCAGCAGAAAGACTGCCACATAAGCGAGCATTATCGTCTTCATCATGCATTTCACTCTATTTTGAATTTACTACAGTAAATTCAAGTGATGATATACCTCAATAAATAATTATGCTTTCCTATTTTTCAATATATGAAAGCATATTTTTCAGCAAATGCAGCCCTTCATGAGTACCAGACAGCTCAATGAAAGCAAGTGTCTTACAGAACACACTTTAGAAGAGTGTGTTAAACCTCTACCTGCTTCATCAGAATCTTAATTACTACAGAATCTTGCCTCCCAGGACAAAATTATTTTGGTATTTTGTTTACTGACTTCCTCATATGGCATCCAAACATACCGTACAACATAAAAAGCAGAAGAAACTTGGAGTAGAAACAAGATCTTGAGTGCAAGCACGTTTAGAAATGATTACAGGACAGAAGCGCCAGTCAGTTACTCTTAAGAGAGAGGAAAGACATCTTGTCTCTTCTGAGGCTACTCAAAACTCTTCTCTGCAGTCCAGCAATGCTCAAGATGAAATATTCCACCTGCTGGATTAAATGAAGATCTTTCCAGTTGTTTGCAGTTATAAGTAACACATGGGTTGCACAAACTTTTCTGGAGGATGCACACCCAAAAAGTAGTCTTAGCCAGTCTGATGAGAGTTACTTGAGGTTGAAGATTATAAATAGCTTTGATTCAGTTTTGTATCTGGCAACTGCCATGAATGAAAGGTGAACTTTTAAAAAAAAATTCTAAAGGCCACACATAATTTGTAGCGATAGACAGTGGAAATTAGATACTTAATCCATCAGCATTTCTGAAAACCTCACTTTGGCTTTGATTACATTATCATACATTATTTCTGAAAAAAGCCCTATCTTCTTTACAAATAGGAATACATTAGGCAGACAACAAGAAAAACAAAAAAGTACTGAGTGTCATTACAATTTTGAAGATCCAAGACTTATGTAGAGCTACTATTTATTTGCAAATGAGACAATTCTGAATCTACACCGCTGAAGTCTAGATTGTACTCTGTACTGTGTGTGGAGGAACTGAGTATCCTGAATAATAAATGCCATGTAAATCAAGGAACAGCAGTTAGGTTCTAAGCAGAGAAAAATAAGTATTTACCTTGCCATTAAACAGTGAAAATAAAAATAAATTATGTAAAGCAACCTCACCCACTGAACATCCTGTAACTTAGCTAAGAATATTGGGTGGAATAAAAAAATCCATAGCACAAGGAGCAAAGCTGTAGTTTGACAAGTTCCCTTCAATTTACTACTTCTCACTTCAGTCCCATTTTACAATTATTATTTCATTGACAAACCTTCAGTCCTCACTTTGGTACTGATAATTAATGCTGTTATAAGTTTTAGAAGGTCTTAAAAAACATTAGGTATTTTAAGCATTCAAACACCACCAAAAAAATCCCTCTGGGCTTGAGAGTGAGAGGCTCTCAACAAACCTAATGGAGTTGGGCTGATTATTCCACATAAAGACTTTCATATTTCTTGATTTTTAAAAAGAAATGAAGCGAAACAGATTTGTACATTTCAGCATTTAAACTCTACAGGAATGCTACACAGGTTTTAATACCTGTATTTTAGAAAACAGTTGAGGGTTTGCAAACCAGTATAATGATACCTCTCCCAGAAGTGTATCTGTTGATTAACAAATCTCCAAAACAAATCTTTCCTGTATAAATAAAATTAAGTATGTTACAATTTCAAGTCAACATATTTCCAAGGAATTAGAAACAGTAATTTGAAAATTATCTCAAAGGATCTGTAGAAGTACGTGACCAAGTAAATTACTTCTCCCCAATACTACTACCTCAAGATCATTATTTTCCAAAGCTCCTCTTCACAAACAAGCTAGACAAATCTATAAAATGTGGTAAGAATTTGAATTTGCAGTTCATGAAAGAAAACATGTAACCAGAGAGCAAAGAATCATTCACAGATACGAAACCTATCCCTACACCAAATTCCTCTGTCTCCATGTCAGCTGAATCTGAGGCTTTATGCCTGCACTCTTCCCTCCCTCTCTTTCACAAAAAATCCCAACCACAAATGTCAAGTTACAATTATTTTTCTGATCTACGCCTTTAAATTTTCACCATTCTCTTCAGCCTACTGTTCCTTCGCATGAAACTAAGTTCTTATGACTTTTTGAAGTTTCCTAATCCATTCTGAATCCACTTACTCCATTCTGACACCGAGAACTTAACTCTTCTCATGGCTTTGCCAAAAAGTAATTCCTTGCTAGCATGCTTCCCCCTCAAAATCACTGTTCATTCATGAGGCTACACAGGTATGGAAAAGCTCTCCATGAGTATTCAGAAAAAGTGTCCTGAAAAATCACTTTTAATGTATAACAAACAGTTCATAAAACTCTGATTCAGGCATTTATTAGTCATTTATCATGAACATGTTTTCCTGGGGGAGCAAAGAGCTCTTCATTAGATCTGATTAGATCTGATTAGATCTGCCAAAAAACCTGTGGTTTTTTTACCATGTCCTCCAGAACCTATTTTTGCTATAGTTCTAATATTGTAATTTAATGTAATAGAAAGTATTATCTAATCTTAGCTATAGGTATCACTACTTGTCTCCATTAATAGTTACAGTGAGAAACTGGAAATGCAGCATGACCTGTAACATATTTAGAGTATAGTATTGGGAAGGGAATATATTTTGTAGGAGTTCTTTTCATGACTGAATAAAGACATAATGAGAGCTGTACTTCACATTAGGGAAGTTTTATAGTTCCAGATATTCTGAATGAATGTAAAATTTAAATTTAGTAAGATGTGTTCTGAAGGCAACCTTGTCATTTAAACACCTTTTTAGTCCTTAGGAACAGGGCTGATTGTTGCCTTGGAAACAAAGACTGCTCTAATGTGTTCAAGGGATTCAGTCAATTTGAAGTCAAATTTCCAACTGCTAATTTTATAGACAGTGCAGGTGCAAAGTTTTTAAGACTATCAGAAGACAAACAGTTTACAATGCTGTTCCCTGACAACAGCATATATTTATCTATTTTGCACTGCCCTTGGGAAATTATGATCTTCTTGCATAACACTCTCCAGGAAACTCAATTGTGTACTGTCCCTCTGCATAAGAGGGTGATTATGATAATGGAGGAAACAAACCTGAAAGTGAAAATGCAAAAACCTTCAGGCATAAACAAACAACATATAATTTGGTCCTATTGTTCTTTAAAAGGATCTAGGATATTTATAAAAAATAAACAGGATAACAAGCAAAAAACCACCCAATGCTCTACTTATATGGAGACATTCTTTTTTTCTATGTATCTATGTTTAGATAAAGTATTTGTAAAAATGAGGACTAACATTTAAAAAGACATTCCATTCATCATTTCAGTGAAGCCACTTTGTTTAATAATATGTTAAATAAAGCTCAAGAAAGGACAGGAAGAGACACTACACCAAGCAGGACCTTTGATAGGGGATGACACTCATATTTTCTGAAGCTCAAATTCAGTCTGGTATTAATGCACCCCATTATTCATCCTCAAGTAATTCATGACATATCTAATTTTGTCCCTTACTTGGTCAACATATAAACACTTCCATTTTCAAATAGGATTTAAATTGTGGACCAAGTTCTTAGCTGGTTTCTACCCATGAAAATATCAACACTGAAGGAGACTTGTCCCAAGATGATCCATGTACAATGAACAGAGAGGGGTAGATTCCTTCACAGATTGCTTGAAACTCAGAGTGAGATTCCTGTTCTGTAGAATCTCTTTATCTGCCTTTCTTCAAGGAATGGAGGAGACTGGCATATCTAAAGCAAGTTTTCCCATTATATAATATTCAGTGCAGGTAGTTTAATAGTCCTATGACAGCAAAATGCCAGTACTACATAAATACCTCCAATCAGCTATAGAAGTTTTATGCTGTTAAAAATATTTTTTCTCACATGCACAGGGTTCCTTCTATTATCTCCCACTGTCAGAAAGCTCCAAAGCACATCCCCAGCGCATTCACTCATCAATCCAGTTTGCAGAAACTATTGTTTCCACTCATCTGTAAAAGAATCACTCACTTGCCCATCTTAAATCTGCATTCTCCATTCCTATGGTAAAACTCAGACTTCTTCAGTATTCCAGGATTTAACATATCTAAAAATTTCTCATGACTAGCTTTGCCTTTTTAATCAAACTGAAGAATCCTTATCTCAAAAGATTGATGAAAATAGAAGTTATTTTACAAGAGAAGGAACAGTTCATACTGTTCATACAGAAAAAAAAAAGATTTTCACATAAGCGTGTGCAAAAAAAAAAAAAAAATCCCCAAACGTTTAAAAACCCCTGATATAATAAATAAAATTTAAATTAAGCACCTACTGGATGATTCAGCATTTAAAAACTGCCATGGACAAGTTGATTCAGTATTACCAAACAACAGTTACAAGGGTATATGGCTATGTACAGACCCAGAGGCACCTGCATATGTATAAACATATGTATATATGCACAGGAGTTAGTGCATTAAGAAAATAAAAATGTACTTAAATAGAATAAGAGAACTCGCAGTTAATATACATTTCAACATGATAATGAAGACAGGAATTGTTCATTACTTTTTCCACTGTGAAGGCAACCAAACTGCTTGATTTTGGTATCAATGCAAAGCCAAAAAGCAAATGAAGGAACAAGAGCTTCTAAATGTGCCATGTGCAACTACCTTTCTTGTCACTCCTCTACCTTCCTCAACTTTCAATTCCAGGTTTCAGTATTCAGGGTTTTTTGCACCAGGCTTTCTTTGGAAACCATCATATTCTGTTATCACTGAAATGAAGGCCTTCAAGAACTGAGTATTTTGAGTGCTATAACAAAAATGTGTGCATAATGAGGGTAAATTAAATGCAATTTAATCTATTTGAGAGGCTGGGAGATATTGTTCAAATACTGATTATTGTGATGAGTGAACCAAACAATTCAGAATAGATTCTTCCGTAGTTCTTTGTTTGTGTCCTTATAAAATCAATGTAAACAAACTGCCTAGCAGAGTAAGGCTGCCATGGGTACTTATATGACTTTTTTCAGCTAGTTTCTTTTCCTGGATTAATTCCATTGTCACTTTCTGTAGAACTATGGAACACTCGTAGTGGCAAATAAATGATGTTTACAAAATACTCACTGTACAGAGACTTTAAAATGCCTAAACAGTTGATTAGAGTCCAGGGTGAACTGCAAGGAGGCAAGTTATGAAATCAGGTTCAGGAAACTCACTGCATGACAACCTAATGACATCTCTGCCATGGAGACAGGAAATATTAAGATAAGTAAAACAGAGAAATGCAAAACTGGAAATATTAGAAGAGTCTACAAACCAAAATTAACAAAGACAAAAACCCTTTCAGAACAAAACACAATGAGCAGAATACAAAAAGCAGGTACAAGATTTGAGAGAATAAATTTTAGAGAGGTAGGGGAGGAGACTATTTTTATACCAAACAATTCTGAAAACCACATTTCATACTCAGGGACCCTTTGTCAGGTAAGGATAACTATCCAGCCACAGACTGACGTACCAAACTAACTCATTTTAGGAGCAACGAGCTGACTTGTTTGCCCCTTGTTTACCTGAAGACTCAATGCTAAAGAAACACTATTTCACCTTAACTGGTTCTTTCAGTTATATTGTATGGAAGGATTTGCTGGTGATACACCTGGCACTCATGATTGTTATACACTACCAGTCCTGAAATCCTGACTGGAGAAGCAACAACCAGCTCCCTATTTCTTTATAGATAAGGAAGCAGTAAGATACAAACTCTGCTGAGGCAAAACATTGCAGTGCAGCATGATGAACATAGACGATACATACTGCATATACATACTTAGCTTCACATGTAAATAATTGTATTATATAATTTTATTACATAAAAACTGCCTACAGAGACCTTGCTCCCAGTGACTAGTGAGTTACATGTGGACAGGATGTTTGTGTGAAATGTTCTACTTAAAAAGAACAGGAACTGCAGGATGGCTTCATAGGGCAATCTTCCTAGACATGGGAAATAAGGACAGAGAACTTCCTCAAGAAAAAGACACAACACTCAGTTTGCACGAACAAAGCAAAAAGCATTTGCTCACAAATTAGACATGGACATCCCAGCAACCAAGAGGTGACAGAATGTGTTTCATGGCACTGAAGAAGGAAAACAGGCTGCAGTAACTTCTGCCAAATGCCTCTTTGTAGAGTTCACGGAAAGCTGAGATTACTGTAGGACCAGCCAACAGACTGAAATAGCAGAAAGCTTTCTGGAGGAGGTTAGGGGGGAATGCCTGACATACAGCTGAACTGCCCCTCACTCTGGCAGTGAATTGCATCAACAGCACAGTAACACACCAGAGGCAGCAATGCTGGATATGAACACAGAGCCCAACTGCAGTTCTGAGAAGCATCATCAGGCAGAAGAGTTAATTGGGCTATAGGCTGGACTCATGTGTTAGTCTCTAATAAAACATGTATTCAGTTTGTTTCAATGCTGGTCAGGTACAGAGGCTTCAGCTTAATGGTGACTATCCCACAACCAAAGCAAACTGTTTCTGGACAGAGTGAAACTAATACTGCTCCTGTTTTGTTTGAACACTGACCATTATAGCACTCTGTTAGCATTTGGCCCCCGGACATGTGATCTGTGTTCCAGAACATCTGGATGAGAAGAAGCTCCTTACAAACACTCCACGCCATGTACATGAAGGCATTGTGCTGCCTTTCCCACCTCCAAACTAGTTTTTGAGAGGAGACTGAAGGATGAAAAAGAATACTCCTTTGAAAAGCTGAATTAAATTTCTCAATAACTTAAGAAGAAAATGTCTTATAGAGCTCTCATCTGTTATCTGTTACAGTTACTACAGTGATTTCAAGCATTTAACCTGTAATATAAATTAAATGTGGCATGCTGTCAGGAAGGAGCTGTAGCTATCTGACCAAAGCATGAAGAATCGAGCTCTTACTGCTGCAATTAAAGTGTGCTGCAGAGGTGGAAAAGGTTCATGATCAAGCACCTTTCGATCTTGATCATAAACTGTGATGGATTAAAGAAGCCTCAGCAGATTTTTCCCCACGAGAAATATCCATGCTTTTATTTGCAGGAAAACCGAAGTTAAATCTGGAGAAGATTTTACTAGCAATAACAAAATAACTAGCAAAAAAAAATTGCTGAGCTGCAATTCTTTTTTCCCAAAAAAGAATTGAATGAAAAGAAATGCTTATTCAGACTGCATATAAACAGCAGGCCTTTCCTGCTGGGCCTCAAAACTCCCCACCATTTCATACTATTGAAACATATTCCACTGCAATACAAGTTGCTGTATGTGATTTGCTCTTTTGTACTGACACCCAGTTTAACAAAAAAAAAAAAAAAAATCTCATGGACATTCGATTTTGTTCTTCTTACAAATCATTGTATTACTTTTGAATATTTTAATGCGTGTGTCTCATGCAATCATGCTGCCAGTGCTGCAGAAATAACAGAGATGCCCATTTTCCAAGAGTGCTGCGTGTGTTTCCAGGCTGGTTTCAGGCGGGTGGCGGTGAGTTTTGGAAGAGCAGCCAATGACCTGGAGCATGGGGGAGCTCTTATGTAATATGCTTATACACCTTACATAACTTTCATATACTGTGACAGCCAAACCATCTCCCAGATATTTGACTATCTGACAGCTCTCCCTCTCTAACTCTCTCACTATCCGGCTTTCAAGGAGATATTTAAAAAAACTCCTAACAATCCTCTCTCACTTCCCCCGCCCGCCAAACTCCCCAGATTACAGACACTAATGGCATCATGCTAGCTACCAGCAGGAACAGATGAGGTCTCTGCTTTTTGGACATTTTCATATATATCCCCTGCCAGTAAACCTAACTTTAGAAAAATCACATTTTGCACACTACAGCCATGGTTTCACAGCAGGAGAAACCTGTGTTGTTACAAGTGCTTTTTCTTCTCAGTCCCCAGTAATTTAATCTCTAGCTGAGTGGATGGCAAATATTAACCAAGGACATTCACTGAGGAGGAAGGGAAAAAAAATTGTTGTGCAATAGTCAAGTATTTCACAAAGCTACAACTCTTGAACATATCCTGTGAAAAAACACTTCTTACCAACTGATATCTGAGATCTTTGCTTATATCAATGCAAAACCAAGCAATTTTAAGAAAATTACCTCTATTTGCCTTTTCTAGGATAGTCACACAGTACATAATGCTTTTTTTACATGTTTGTTTATAATAATTTATAGCTTGCAGAGAACATTATTTATAAAATAAAAGTCTTTCCAGAAACTCTAGGTATAAATACTGAATTCATACATTCTTGGTCAACAAAAAGTTTAACTCCTAGCACATTGCTGTAGCCTGACAGCCTCATTTTGCACCAGTATTATAATGACACTAGCAGAATACAAAAAGCAGAGAAGCTATTGTAAGTATGAAGTAACCAGCGTTCCTCTTAAGTGTCACCTGTAAGGAAGTAGAACTGCTCTGGGGTTTTTTTGCCATTGAAGTTGGGACCTTAATTGTGAGATACCCTCTCTTTAACCTTATCAACAAAAATGGAATACAGAATCTGAATTTTAAAAGTAGCATTTAGCAGTAGCATGCTTAGAAACACAGTCAGAGGATACAAGATAATTTGACCTAAAAAAGCTAAGAGGCTTTGGGCATTAAAGCAGACTCTCAAATGTTTATCTTAGTACAACAGTTTTGCCCTCAAAGCTATCCGGTATGATTAATGTTTGCTGGAAAACATCATGCACACACAATACCTAAGTAGAAAGACAGGAACTTTTAAATGCATATCCTCCAGGGAAAGCAGTTGCCTAGAGTCAGCTGAACTTTTCAAAACCTGCTTATTATGACTATAGAGAAATAAATAAAGTAAATCACTAGTTACAAAGGAAAAATGTAACTCAAGTGGCAGGCAGAAAGCAGGGGCTGCTGGAATTTGGCTACACATTATGGAGGTGCTGGCCAGAACGTCCTAAGCAAAATGTCCCCCTAGAACTACAGGAGATCCCAAACAGCATAAAAATTCAATCTCTTTGTAAGTACTCCTTGCATGAAACAAATTCTACACCCTTCTGCACATAAGTGCCTCTCATAAAAAGCTAATTACTAATGGAATGTTTAATTTATAATTAAATAAAAAATTCAGATGCACAATACAACTTTATATACATTATATATATTTACACATGTAAATAACCCAATATATTCATGAATACATAAATATACCTCATCAGAGCAATATTTTCTTCTTCCATAAAGTTAACAAAGCTTGAAAGACTGGACTTTTAAGTGTCCCAGTCCAAAGTGATAGAAATGACCTTAGCTATTTTAAGAAAACAAACAGTATCATAGCACTGTTATGTTGTGGTTTAACTGCCCAGCATACTTCAAAAACACAACAAGCCATGAGATCAACCACCACCATGTCATGGCACCTTGTCTAATGACAATTACCAAACTGGCAGGATTCAAGACTTCTCATGTTTTGGCAGATTAAGCAATTTTCCATGGAAAAAAACCCAGGAAAGTACCCTTAGCACCTAATATGCCCAGTATGGCAGCAAGAAACAGATTAGGTAAATCAATTCAGGTACTGTAATGGGGTGGAAGAAAAGAAACTACAGGAACTCTGCCAACTTGATTTCTCCCAAATGTGGTAATCAGTCTGGCTTCCATTGCATTAGCAAAATGTTAACCTGGCCTCCAAGAAAGAGGAGTATTTGCACCAATGCACATTTTTTGACCATCTATACACAAACAGAGGAAAAAAGTAGTCAGCTAAAGCCCTGAAGCATGTGATTTGATTATACTAATTGTCTTAAAGCAAATTTGCAAGCATCATTAACAAGCCAAAAGTAAATCAAGCCATCATATTTTCCACAAAGCCCATAAAATAAAGTTACAGAAACTCAAATTCACGTATTACAGAAACCAAAAGGACCTCCATGACAATTTAATCAAATACCTTATCTCATATGTAAAAGCTAAAGACTTTTTCCCACCAAATCCAATTAAAATATATTAAAATATCTGCAAATAATCAACATACGTCCTTGGCACCAAGAATAATGAGCTGTGGCACTTCTTCCTGAAGGATACTGTGGACTCTAATGCCAAAAATGCTTCAAAAGGGAACAGAACACTATCATGGAAGAGAGAATAACTGAAGATTACTAAATACAAAGGTACTGCATTTGTCTCAGAAAAATCAAGAGCTAGAATGACTGGAAATTGTCAGTGTTTTAGGAGGAAGTACATCACCTAGTTGCCACATTTCCCTGCTCTTTTCCAGACATTTGTGGATGCTGGAGGAGATGACATACTGTCTTTGATAAAAGTTCTCTTTGTTCCTGATGCCCTTGTTTTCTAGTCTGGACCAACATTCACCTGTTTTCTCAGATACAAAATCATGCCTCCTTTATGTGATGTCTGATTTCAGACACTGGGCCACATGAAGTTTTTATCAAGAAGTCAAAAAGGTCTCCCACTACACTTCCACACACTAGCAAACACATACCTACATAACTTACATAATGATATCTCTCAACCTTTTCTTGACAAGCTGAATAAATTGTCCCTAAATAATCTCCCTTGTATTATGGCAGAAAAGGTTACAAACTGCTGGTTCAGGGTGTCACATAATTTATGAGAATCACTTGTACATGTATTAAAAAGAACTGCAGATACTGGAACAAAAGGCTTATAAGTAGTCCTGTGGTAGAGAGAGACTTCTCACACACACATCTTAAATGTGCATTAGCTGAAGAAAGTATCAGAGCTTAATCTCTGCAGACTTTCTTATCATCATCTCCTGCATTCTTGTATGCCATCAGAGCTCCTTTCTGATTCCCTAATCATATAGACCCATTAAGAAATGCCAAAATCAAGTTCCTTTGAAAATACAAGTGCTACCAGCCTCCTCATAAGGAAGCTAACCAGTTGCAGGAAAAGAAGAGAAAAGCAAGTTAGAACTTCTTTCTGGTTGATACGTCACGCCTGCTTCTAGTGAAGTGACTCAGCACAGGGTCCTGGTTTTGCTGCCTGAGCTGGCACAGAGAGAAGGGACTGTCAATCTCCCTTCCCCTTCACGCACAGTCTCTGCATCTTCCTCGGACACTGGACATCCTGTCACGCCCTGTCAAGGGATCAAATTTTCTGCAGTTCCTCATCATTTACCAGTTTTATTTCAATCAAGCAGTGTCCACCACTGAACAGTGTATCTCCACCACAGTTACACAATCATTAATGAAAATATTACTTTCCTCACTATATCTGTGAAACACATACACTAAATTTTGCTGGTGCTGTCCTACCACACATACATATTCTTCAACTTGGAGTTAGAGTGCTTACACCTCTATAGTGACAGAGGTTGGGCTTTTTGTTTTGACACATGCATGGCACCTTTTCACAAAGCAAATCTCTGATCCAGTTCAAAGTGTTCCAGAAAAAAAAAAAAAAAAAAAAAAAGATGGATTTTAGTTTAATTATCCAAAGCAAATAGGAGAAAATTCCAAAAACCTCTCTGACAAAATGTCACTCTGCAGGAAGTGTTTATTTTAAAAATATGACCTTTCCTAGTCCACAAGGAGCTTCAGTTATACCAACTAGCTCAACATGGGGATGTGGACTGGATGACTTCTATCTGTCCCTTCAAACTACACCAGTCTATAATTCTATGAAATCACAAACTCTTAAAGAACGTGTTCAAATACAGTCTAGGTGTCAGCCTGCATACTGGTAAAGGGCAAAATAATTTAAGAGATTATAGCAAAATTCCTTATATCATGGATACAGCAAGTCTTATAAAACAGGTACTGACACAGAACACATACTTGCTAATTCTCTATGAACAAGTAGGTGGTGTCTGATACAACAGAGATACCTACATCAGACACGATTTTTTTTCAGCTGACATGGATGAGCATATGTAGAGTTTGCAGAAGCCTTCTAATAAAATGGAGTTAAAACAAATAAAACCACCTTCGCTGGACCAAGCTGCTTCATATCCATCTGTTCACCTGGAAGGTTTTCCTCAGCACAAATTTGACTATGTTCAAATTTTTGAATTATCACAAATTTTGAGAAGCAGCAAAAAGGACAAGTAGACAAAACTGGATTGCCAAATAATATGCATAAATTACAAGACCATAAATGAAATATGAATTGATAATTTGTTCTAAAAAATTATGAGCGGCAGAAAAACCCCAAGCCAAAATTCAAAAGTTGCCATATGTTGTCCAGCTTGTGGGAAGTCAGTGACTCCTAGGGAACAGTAATTTGACTAAGAGTCAATCACTTGCACTACCTGCCAGGCAGGTGTCCCCAGACTGACACTTCAAGAGACAGAGGCATTCAAAGACTGAAATGCAATCTTTGCAATGCAGTCTTTGCCTAGTTTTGGAGAAGGAAGAGCAACCATTCCATCTATCCTGAACTCCAACTAGACAAGAGGGTGAGGGAAGTTAATGCTTTAAGACGGGTCTGTAGAAAAAAAAATCATCTTAGTGGATGTTACTGGTACAGAGCAGTAGTTGGGAGAGCTATTGCTTGTGTGACAGGGATCCAAGCCATGCAGGATAGGGTTCACTCTGCGACAGTCAAAGGAGTGGTTTTTGCAATAAGAGATCCCTGATGAGATTAAAGCTCAAGCCACAGTTGTAACAGAAAGTATAAGGAAAGATGGTGCTGAGCATGGATTCAGTAAGGGACAGATGAAAGTGTCAGTAGCGTCTCCTCTCTTACTTTGCAACACAGTCCTTGACTGTATTAAGAGATTTTGGGGTCTCTTCTGAATTAAGTGAAAATGTTCTGTATTTATATACACTGGTAACATTGCTTATACCTCGTTTGTCTGTACAGACCTGTGATTACCAAGTAACCTGTGGCCTCCCATTAAAATAGCACCTCTAACTTACACGTTCAGGTCAACACCATAAATTGAAAAACAGAGAAAATAATACACAGTGGAGAAAAGTAACAATTTTTACCTTTTTAAAATCACCCTCTCAATACATTTTCAACAATATCAGGTCTTTAGATGCTGGGAGAAGGTACAGAATTAGATATTGGAAAGTGCCAGATGCAGCAGTCAATGAAACCACCTTTACAAAGTTATCTGTGAGGAAAGTGTGAAAAAACATTTGCACAAGGATTTGCACACAACATTTGCACATTCAACACACCAAAAGCATGTGCTACAGTTATGTATATATAACACAATTAAGTATTAACATGCACTGTTGAATTTAAACAAAATGTACACACAATTAATTACTTATTTTTCTCTTTATGTTATCTAGACAAGCAATTAACATCTCATTTTGGAATAAAATTTAATCAATATGGCAAGAATTTGACCATTTGCCATGAGTTCCACTGAAATGGTAGATATATATATATCTGAGTGCTATTTCTCATACCACAGAAAGCATGAGTATTCAAGGCAGCAACAGGAGGCATAGAGATTTTTTTTCAAAATCAAAGATGAACAAAAGGCCAGTGGCTTGGTAGGCAACATATCATACTGAATGAAGACTTGTTCAGTAGTAGAATCACCATTCTCAGGCTGTGCAGCGTGCAAAGACACAGTTGTGGTACAAGTGTCATCACTATCAACATGCAGACATGAATCCACTTTTAAATCTTTCCTCTTTTTCAGAAATTCTGTGAGTTCCTGCTCTTTGGTCTCCAATTACATCTCAGAAAGAGCTCTTCCTGTAGGCAGGATGACAAATCTCCTTGGGAGGAGGGGTGGTAGGGGTATAATCAGTAATAGTTAAACATCTAAAATTTGGCTGAAATCATAACCTCCAAAAAACTGAGATGCATCCTCCTTATTGTCTTCTCCTCACAGAGAAGTCAAGTTTAATTATTTGAAATAAACTAGCATTTCTTCTTGAAGTCCATTGTTCTCTCTGGGATCTTTTGAGGTGGCATAGGAAAAAGCATATTTAAAATGCAATAGATGTGTAGGAATCCAGAGCCGCTTGCAACAAATACTGTATTTTTTATCATCAAATTCTATTCAGTTCTCTAAAGACAATTCCATTATCAAAGCAGGGTAAGTGTAACCCCACAGGATTCTTTTCTTTTGATGGAATTTTAACATGAGAAGAGATTTAATTTCTACTTCTCACTCTAGTCCTTCACCTTCTCAGTAACAGGTACAACCACATTTAGAAGTCTGTAACTATAGACACATGAATGCCCTGTAAAAAGCTGTGAGCAGAGGTCTTGAGATCAAATCTCACTGTGCACTTTACCCTCATTTGTATGGGAAGTGGAATAGCCTCTTGCCTTGCATTCAAACTAGTACACACATAATGGGGATCCCCTCTAGGTTCTGAAACATATGAAAGCCTCAAGTAGCTGCAGCTAGAGTAGGAACAATTTTAACCTAGTTTTTATCCTATCCCCTTACTCCAGGTTTCCTTATTGAGATCACCTCTTGTCAGTGACCTGGGACATCAGGTAAAAAGAGATACTGAACTGACTGATGTTCATTCCACCAGCAGGCTCTAGGTCAGGATTTGAAAAAACCTAAAATGGATTATCTTTTCAGAGAGACTCAGCTGTTATGGAAACACAACATGATGCCCTAGCAACAGCCACGGAGGACAAATGGGTTGTTGAAAAAGAAAGTTACATCTGCTGGAAAGTTGGTGCATTATTTTTTTTCTGTTCCCATTAAGAGCATGTAAAAGTATCATCTACCATCTCATTATACCTATTTAAAAGTTTATATTTATACTGTTAGGTCTCAAGGATCCCATAGCTAAATGTTTAACTTATTCCCAACGAGACAGACTTGTCATCTCATCTCCAGCTGAAAAGCAGCAAAAGAGGAGACACAAATCTCCTTCCCAGACTTGATTTTACTTTTCTTTTCTTAAAGGACCACAAATTTTTATTATTTTTTTTCTAACACTTTTCTATTGAAAGAAATTTTCATTACCATACTCTCAAGTAAGCTCCAGGATCAAAGGGATTCATGTTTAAAATACCCTGTCAAAACTATGTTTGAGCACAGTCTGTTCTATGACTGGGTGCAAGTCTTTCTATGCTTAAAAAACTGTTATGAAAATATAATGAATCTTACCTGCTGCTACCAAACATATGCAAATGTTGTACTGACATGTAAGAAAGTCTAGTTCTGCCTATTCACCAGGAAAAAAATTGCATTTGTGAAGTGGAAGTAACAGGTCTGGCCTCTTAAAAAAACTTACAGCAACCAACAACAATTAGCAATGGTTCTATTTTAACACTAGCTGTGAGTTATATCTGATTACACAAACCTGTAGAGCCTATGAAAAAATGTGCACACTCATATTTTTTCAGAAAAAAATGAGGCTTTGGTTTTTTTTTTTTCTTTAGAAACAATGTTATTTTTAAGGATTTTTTTGGGGGGAGGGTGGTGTCAAAACATAAAGCAAGTAGTTTATTTGCTCACATTCTGTTTTAACCTAAATTCAGTGTTTGAGCTCAAGTTTCATCAGCCTTTCCTATAGGCTCTGCTTTGCAAATCTTAGATTATTTGAAGGAAATCTTTTCATGTCAGCTACTTGCTCTTCCTCCTGATTGCAGCCTTGTGCTTGTTCAGCTTTGCCAGCAAGCGTGGAACAAGCTTCAGCAGTGTTTGAGGGCAGTCCTGAAACTACAGTCCCTCTAAATTCTGGCAATTTTAGCATCAAATAAGGCAGAAATCCACCAAGTTTGCTTCAGACTCACAAAAAAACTGTCTTTGGTTCCCATTTTGCTTGACAAATAAACAGGATGTTAAGAAATAATGACTTACGCTCTTCCAGTGTTAGGCAGTTAAAAACAAAGATCCTGTTCTCTTCCTTCCCCCACAAAAAGGGTCATTTCTGAGGCTCACTGATAAGTCAAGCAGCTCTCAGCCCATCACATCCACAGTCATATTTTGAGACATGCTATATGCTAGTATATAGTGCAGCATTTCTAGTGCTAGAAAATCTCTGCAACAAAAACAGCTTGAAGAGGTGCAAGGAGAATGCACAAATGTCACACAGTACAGAAGACCCGTAAGTTAGCAATACTTCTGTTTTGATCCGAGCTACAGAAAGCTGTTCTCAGAGAGACTACACAGTAACAGCACAGCCAGCACAGTGTATTCCTTCTGGAAAGGACATGATTAGTGCTAGTGGGTACTATTCCCAGGGGAAATGGCAAACTTCAGCAATTGCAGTCAGACACCGGAAAGCTTTGCCATTATTAAAGCTGCTGCAGTGTGGTGAATTGCAATGATAAGGCACTGAAATTACTTGAATCAGAAGGTTTTCACGAAGAACAGCAACTTTCACACACCAAAATACCTGCAGAAGGAAGGGAGGGTTTAAACTTTGCATATGACTGCACCTAGGTGAACAGACACCTGCCTCTTTCTGTCATTGTCTCACTATCCTTTTCAAAAAGAAGCCTGTTAACACACGGTCATGTTTTGAAGAAGTCTCTGGTCAGCAATGATGATGCAGAGATCAGTCACAGCATTCCTAATATCCTGCACTTCCTTGAGAGGGAACTGAGACACAAGACCCGTTTTCAGGAAACAGCTGAAATTGCTGGAGAAATCCTAGTGAGTGTTGCACCTACTGTTGCTTAAAAAAACTTGCTGTTCTGCTGGAAATCATTAGGAAGGAACAGTACTGACTTACAAACACCTAGACTTCACTCTAAAGCAACTGAAGTAATTGTTTATGGATATCCAGACTATACTACTGCCATTAAGCAGTGGCATATGGATGGTACAACTGCCAAGGGAGATACTGTATGAAAGAGCAAAAGGTCTTAACTGCATTGCTTTATCACTCTCTGAACAGAAATACACCAGGGAGGATAAAGGAGGCATCTTTTCATGGCTGGTGTTCACTAAGCCTGACCCTTTTCATTACTGCCAGCCGAGGAACGGTGACAGCTGTCAATCAGATGACTGGGCCCTTTACTCATGAGCCTTTTATCTGTCTAGAGTCGCTTTCTGGTGGAATATTTACAGATGGACACCAGATACCTAACAGATGGACAGGCTTCTTCAGAGGAAGCGCTGAAAGGCTTCACATATCGGAAGGAAAAGGCATTCCTGTTAAAAGATACTGCCCACTGATGGCTAGAACACTAAGGAAGGAAGCAAGAGCATAGGGATGAAATTGGGAAAAGGATGCAGAGAGCAAAAAATCCTCCATATCGGCATTTTTTGCTCCAGCTTAAGGACAGTTTTTCTCCTCTATAGTTACTCTGAAAATGCCAATTCTTGCACAAAAATATATTTCTCTATTGTTGCAATCAGGGCTATGCTTATTTTGCTCAGACATTCGTGCAGGAGACACTGTAAGGAAAATATCTTTACCTAATTTATATAATTCATATCTGTTAATGCAAAAGTCCCACAAAAAACAATGAGCATTTTAATATCAATGAGCTTGTGTTTTCAGAGCTCGTATTGATGCTGTGTAAGCAGCTGCACTTTGTGAAAAGGTAGACCATTTCTCCATCATTTAACACTTTATCCTTCCTTGAAAAATATCTGTTAGTTATACAACATCTTGGAGTTGTTGTTGGATTGTTAATATTTGTATTTCATGATCTGAAAATAACTGCATGAATAATTACTTTTCCCCAACTGGGCTATCTTTTGCCTGGGTCTAGTTTCAGTGCAGAAAAAAGGTATTTATTTGATGCTTCCCTCAGCTGGAAGAAGGCAACACTGGGGAGATCTCCTAATACCTGAAAACATGACTGTGATCTAGTCCCATAAAATGAAAATTATGCTGTTTCATCTGTGGTTGTCTAGTATTTCTGGAATTTAGACCTTTTATAAGGATATAGGACTGACCCTACTTCAACCATGAGGGCTTTTTGTCTCTTCATTAAGCTTTGATCTATACAGAAGCTGAAGTATTTATTAGTAAAAGCTGAAGCTTTTACCATCACTGCCCTGAAAAGCTAAATAGTGACCTCACACAAGTTGTACATCATTATTTCCATGTACAATGTATGAAGTGCTAATTCCTGAGCCACTGGAGAATTACCTGACTGTTCCTATGCTGCCTGCAGGAACATCTATACTCAGTCTTCCCTAAAATAAGAACTAGACTGAAGAGCATGGCATGCTTCTGCACTTGCAGCAAGTATATCCAACAGAGCAGATGCAAGGAGAGCCTCGGGCACCTCACTCCACTTTACCAAGTGGCTCCTTCCCCAGGAAGAATCCTGATGCTCACCAGGAAAGGGCCCATCACTGTGGCAGCAGAGAATACCCACTTCTAGTAGCCCATTATCCAGGCTTCCCTCCAGGCAACAAAGAACCTGACAACACTTTAGGGAGTGTGAAAGGAGTTGCTCCTGCTCCTCTTCCAAGAATCTTGATCCATAATCTCTTTGGTCCTCTATGATAAAGTTCACAGTAATTTCTTCTCTGCCCCAGCTCCCCCCAAAAATAGAGTCTAACCAGCCTCCTCTATCATTCTTTACATTGAAGGATACCAGGGAAATTTGAAGCAAAATCTACAGCTGTAGCATATCCCCCGATTTGGATTCAGAAAGATTAACTACTTTGTCTGTTATGATACTAGGACTGTATCATAACAAAGTATTTTTCAAAATAAATCACATTATTTAACCCATTCAACAGTCTACCCTTTTTGATGGTCTTAACACAAACTATTCAAGTTTTAAAATTTTTCCTCAAGTCTGAGAACTTCAAAACAAGACTGACACTCCAATATAAAATAACTTCCTTTTTAATGGCATTTTTCACCATATAGAAGGGGTTTTTAAACAAGCTCTAATGATGACTATTCATCTCTATTAGAAAGCTGAGACACTCTATTTCCTAAAATCCCTTTTAAGTAGACACTCAAGTCTTCAAATGGATTTGAAAACAGAATAGTTACAGTCCCACTGCACCACGTTAAAAAGCAATTAGCTTAGCATTAATGAAAATGTAAAAGTACTCCCACTGCCAAAAGTTAAGGATCCCGAGCATAATCAATACAACTGTTCAAAGCAGCTGTATTAGGAGATCTTCTCTCCAAGCACTGTATACAGAGCCTATTAATCTGTTTTGGCATCTCAGAGGTTTACAGCATGGCATTGTTAATACCCTTCTAATAGCTGCATCCCAAGACAGCAGTACTCAAAAAGATTACATGGTAAAACACAATGGAATGCATGTCTGGAGAGCATCAAGAGAGGAATGTGATGCATACTTGCACAAAATATACAAACCAGTTTCTCCATAACATGTGATCCCACAACATATTTACCCCAGATATTTATGCCTGTTGTTTTAAATACGTGCTTTGGGGGATTTTGTTCTTATTTTTTGCTTGAAAGTAAGATATTCAGCATGAATTACCATGCCTACTCTCTCAGTAACACGAATAGAAAATGTTCTTCTGATTTTGGTATCTTTTTGCAGTGCCAATGTACTACTTTTAAATACAGATACTTTTCACTCAAAAAACCACTAAAGATCAAGGAAAAAAGCCCAAATATCCCCATGTCTGTGGCATACATAGCACAGTACCAATCACAGGAAATCTAAAAAGGTGATGCCATATACTTGTGTTTAAACTACTTATCAAGGCATTTGAAACTCAGCCAATACTCTTCCTAGATCCTTTAGGAAGTCTGAAGGCATAGGTGAGAACTAGGCCAGGCTTCTGGTTTTTGCTGGAATTCCGACTAACTTTTTGCTACTGAATTAATGAAGCAACCCTGAAAAACTGGGAATCAGGCATATATTACTGCACGAATGCACAGATGCTAGGATAGGAGATGAAGACCTAACTATTACATGCACACTCATATTGAAATAGACTCTGTATATATTCCAGCTGGAACACTGGAACCAAAGGTGACTATATTCACTTGACCTTAACGTTCCAGTGGGTGACCTAGTTTTGCCTGTCTACAAAATTAAAACAGAGAAAGAACAGCTGAATCAGAAATGTAGTCCTGTTTCTTTTAATATTATCTAAAAACCCCGTAAGATCCTTGGGCACCTCCTGGTAACTTCACATCAACCTACTAGAGAAAAGCAAAACAAAACTATCAGGCATTAGGTACGACTGTAATTTGGATTTTGTTATGGCCAACTAAGAAAGACGACCTCAATAGTGATGTTCTAGTATCACACAAAACTGTGGGATTTTAACTACAAAAGGCAGTGTATTGTTTATAGACTCACGTTGTTCAGAATCGAGAGATCATTTTGTCACATGCAGCTAGAGTAGATGCTTTAAAAAGTAACCTCCCATTTTACACACACAATAAATAGTATAGAGGAGTTTACACATGTGCACGTTGAGCACAGAAAGAACACGTTCATGTAAAACCATGCTCTACAGTGTGAAAATATTTGAAATAACAACGAATCGGGAAACCAGTCTCTGCAGCTCAATGCTGGAGTTCTTATTCTTAGTTTGCTTTCTGATATGTAAGATAGCTTAGAAATCTCATCTAGCACTGTACAGTCAGAAACTCCTCAAGAATGCCACCATTGCAAAACCAGCTCTGTAGAATCTCTCTATCCTACTGAAGCTAATCCCATGCAACTCTTCCATCTCTTGTGATCTCCATCACTGACTCTACAGAATCATTGGTTAAAACAGAATTTTTCATTAAAAGAATCTAGTTCCTCATTTTCCTAAATTGCTTTGGAATGTTTGTTAAGTATATTGTAGAATATACCTTTTTACACAATAGAATGAGAATACTGTATGGACACTAAAATAAGGCAATATTACTATTTCCTCACATGTATATACTTCTCAACAGAATTATTTCAAACATGTTTAAACTGTTTACAATTTCTGATTAATACTAGAGCCAAGTTAACTGTTTACTTGTGATGGTATTTCAGAAATGAAAGAAATTCTGGTGTTGTAATAACAGACACCTCCAGGGGATGAAATGAGGTTTCATAGAGCCCAATGTCCTTTAACAATATAAAAACAAAGTATGTTTGCACATACAAGGACAACAGACATTACAAGGTGCTATGTTACCAGTCACACCAGGAATTTCAAGCTGTCCGAAGGGGCAGGTCATTTTCCTGGTGTGGATTTGCATACACTGGTGTGTTGAAAGGACAGATAAATAGGTTAAAACTCTCTGCTCCACTTCTTAAGCAATGATGGATTAAGAGAAAATGAAGCTGCATCTGAAATGCTCTTACCTGTTGTTTGAGAGCCTCTAAAGATTCAAATTCCAATTTGGCGAGTTTCATCTGGATATCTCTTGGTTTATCAGGAATTACAAATGCCATGATAAACTTTACTGCTAGTAGCAAGTGCTGTGGAAAAAAAGGAAAAAGAAAGATGTTGTTTTATAGAGTTTGAAGCATGGAGAAAACAGAATAATATTTCTAAATTTTAGTAATAGAGGTATAAACAATGATTTCTTGGGACACGTAAAACACAGCTTACTATAACCACATTAGGCCTCAGCAACTGCATATTTTTTCTGTTTGCAGTCATTCATAATTTGAATCTGAACTCAGATAGTCTGCCTCATTTTCATAGTAATCCCATTTTCATTGTATACTGTAACATTCTAACTGAATTTTGTATTTGTGATTCCAGATAAAATAATAGCTTTTGGAACATATTATTGGTGTATAGGAATTGAATATATTATATACTGCACCCAGTATATACCACTTTAGAGTGAACTTTTTACATGTGTGTATATATATATATACACATACACACAAATATATATCAGATAAAATTATAACATACATATGTGACTGCACACATATATGTATGCTTGATACAAATGAAACACACTATTGTAAAAGATATGAACAAACACAGAATTTCTGCATTAGAGAAGCTACTAAAATG